>NC_140987.1:94735125-95335125 GCF_052327205.1 Somniosus microcephalus | reverse complement strand
TTTAACAAACCTATTGGAGTTCTTTGAGGATGTAACTAGTGGAGTAGACAAAGGGGAACTGGTAGATGTGGTCTATTTGGATTTTCAGAAGGCTTTTGATAAGGTCCCACACAAGAGGTTGGTGAACAAAATTAGGGCACATGGAATTGGGGGTAATATACTAGCCTGGATTGAGAATTGGTTAACAGACAGAAAACAAAGAGTATGGATAAACGGGTCTTTTTCAGGATGGCAGGCTGTGACTAGTGGGGTACCGCAAGGATCGGTGCTTGGGCCCCAGCTATTCACGATTTATATCAATGATTTGGAAGAGGGGACTAAATGTATCATTTCCAAATTTGCTGATGATACAAAGCTAGGTGGCAGTGTCAGTTGTGAAGAGGATGTGAAGAGGCTTCAAGGGGATCTCGATGGGCTCAGTGAGTGGGCGTGAACATGGAAGATGGAATATAATGTGGATAAATGTGAAATTATCTACTTTGGTAGAAAAAACAGAAAGGCAGAGTATTTCCTAAATGGTGAAAGATTGGGGAGTGCAGATGCTCAAAGGGACCTGGGTGTCCTTGTACATGAGTCACTGAAAGTGAATGTGCAGGTGCAGCAAACCATTAGGAAGGCAAATGGTATGCTGGCCTTCATTACAAGAGGATTTGAGTACAGGAGTAAAGAAGCCTTACTCCAATTATATAGGGCCTTGGTGAGACCACACCTGGAGTACTGTGTACAAATTTGGTCTCCTTACTTAAGGAAGGATATACTTGCCATAGAGGGAGTGCAACGAAGGTTCACAAGATTGATTCCTGGGATGGCGGGACTCTCATATGAGAAGAGATTGAGTAAACTAGGCCTGTATTCTCTTGAATTCAGAAGAAAGAGAGGGGATCTCATTGAAGCATACAAAATTATTACAGGGCTTGATAGGGTGGATGCTGGGAGAATGTTTCCATTGGCTGGGGAGTCTAGAACCAGGGGCCACAGCCTCAGGATAAAGGGTAGGCCATTCAGGACTGAGATGAGAAGAAATTTCTTCACTCAGAGGGTGGTGAATCTTTGGAATTCTCTACCCCAGAGGGCTGTGGAGGCTCAGTCATTGGGTATATTCAGAACAGAAGTTGATAGATTTCTGACCAGTAAGGGCACCAAGGGATATGGCGATAGGGCCGGTGAATGGAGTTGAGGCAGAAAATCAGTCATGATCTCATTGAACGGCGGAGCAGGCTCAAAGGGCCAAATGACGTACTCCTGCTCCTATTTCTTATGTTCTTATTCACAACTCCTCAGATAATGAAGCAGTCCATGCCTGCATGCAACAAGACCTGGAAGACGTTCAGGCTTGGGCTGATAAGTGGTAGGTAACATTCGCGCCACACAAATGCCAGGCAATGACCAGCTCCAACAAGCGAGAGTTTAACCACTGCCCCTTGACATTCTATGACATTACCATTGCCGAATACCCCACCATCAACATCCTGGGGGTCACCATTGACCAGAAACTTAACTGGACCAGCCACATAAATACTGTGGCAACAAGAGCAGGTCAGAGGCTGGGTATTCTGTGGCGAGTGTCTCACCTCCTGACTCCCCAAAGCCTTTCCACCATCTACAAGGCACAAGTAAGGAGTGTGATGGAATAATCTCCACTTGCCTGGATGAGTGCAGCTCCAACAACACTCAAGAAGCTCAACACCATCCAGGACAAAGCAGCCCACTTGATTGGCACCCCATCCACCTTCTCAAGGGCAATTAGGGATGGGCAATAAATGCTGGCCTTGCCAGCAATGCCCACATCCCATAAGCGAATAAAAAAAATAGATTAACAGTTAAAGAACAGATAGCTTCTGGACTATAATACTTCATGGAAATTAGAAATATAATTACCGGTGATTATTAAAAGGACAATTTGTTAGTTAGTCAGCTTGTTAATCTATAGCATTGTACACACACACACATTTTTATATATATGTTCTGTGACATAGTAGTTCAGTGTGTTGATACCCTGTTCCACTGAAAATAGGCTCAGGGTTGTGCCTGGAACTCCTCTTATAATGTGATTCTAGTATCAGACTGGTCTGTGGGGAAAAACAACTCATCCAAGCTGTTTTCATATCCTTGTAGTTACTAGTTTAAGGGTTTTATTAAGAAATCTGGGTGCAGGATATAGAAAAAAGAAAGAACTTGCATTTATATAGTACATTATTACATCCTCAGGATGTCCCACAACACTTTACAGCCAATAGATTATTGTTTGAAGTACAGTTGCTGTTGTTAGGCAGGCAATGTGGCAGCCAATTTGGGCCAGCAAGGCCCTACAAAATGCAAATGATTGAATGACTGGATGGATAAAATAACGAATTGCTTAAGGAAGTCAAATAAGTAACTGTGCCCATATTTGAGCCAAACTTTGTCATCTACAGTTGATGACTCCAATGCCCACCTTGCTGGTCTCCCATCCTACACCCTCCATAAACTCCAACTTGTTCAAAATGTAACCACTTTTCTTGTCCTCAAAACCCTTATTCTTGCTGACTTAAATTGGCTCTCTACCTCCCTTGCATTAAATTCTAAATTCAGAAGTCCTTGTCTTCAAATCCGAGATTTTAGTAGTTTTATTCAGAGACAATTCCTCAATATTTGTAGTGGCGTAACAGTAGACTAATTCAATAAGGACAGGGTTGAATGACTGATGTTTAAATGTGACAACATACAATGTTTTATATTTCTTGGCTATACTGCTAGAGAGAGTGCCTCACATTGGTAAAAGACGATAACTTGCGTGGGGGAGAAGGGAGGGAAAAGAAAGTTAGTAGTGAAACCTGTCCTGCCATGCTTCCTGATGGCGAATAGAGAACATCAAAAACTGGTGTGAATATGTCCAAAACCCAGACAATCTAATCTCAACTGAAGTTAAATAGCATGTATTTCGGAAGGCAGTGAGGTGAAATAAAATGTGGTTGGGAGAATTATAAAAGAATATGCATTAAAAAAAAAATTTGTTTAGGAAGTATAAATGCATGTGTAATGCTATAGTGCACCTTCAGTAAAGGAAAGCTATGATTATTAGAAAAAAGACCACCCATACTGAGGAAGCAAATGAGTCATGTAAAGGCATTCTTAGAGGACCAGATGTTGTCTTTCTTGTCCAATACACTTGGTTTAACAGCTGCATAATGATCTGCAGTTACAATATTTTACATGTGTTGTTATATGGAAAATTCAACAATTTTTGCCCTAAAACCTTTAAGGTCATGGAAAAAGGTCACTGAGTCCAGTAGCTGTAGCAGTAGAGCACTGGACTCCCAACTAGAGGGCCTATATTTAAGTCTCAACTGTGACTGACATTTGAACCTATCTAACCCTTCAGTGAGTGAGTTTTATTAGTTCTTCCCTTACTGGATGTATTGTTTGTTTAAGCCAGAGAGTACTCCATCTCAGAGAAAGGAAAAGGGAGGAAAAAGTAGCAGGAGCACACTTCTGGCTAAAGATGCAGTATGAAGGTAGATGGCAGTAGAGAGGACTTAAAGTAGCAGTGAATGGGGACAAAAGGACAAAAAATATAATTAGTTGAAAATCTTTATCATTGACGATGAAAAGCACAAAAATAGCACTGAATTTGACCATTTGGTAAAATATTGAAAGGAAGAATTATATGCTTTGGCATCTTTGCGAAAGAAATTTACCTTTAAATTTAAGGGGGGAAAAATTCAGTATCGCCCCATTTGGGGCGCCATTATCGGCCATGCGCAAAGTTTAGCGCCTGGCGCTAATTATCGCCTCCGACGGCAAACTTGGCTTTTATTGCCCCTGGAGGTGATTGGAGCGCTAAATCAGGCACTTCACACCTGTCTTAAGGCGCAAAGGCCAAGGAGCGAGGCGCTACCTCAGAGCGCTGGCGAAGCTCATGTGATGTCAGTCAGCAATGGAACACAGACACACTGGCACTGTCCAATTCTTAAAGGGGAGTTCTGATGAATGGTCATCGACCTGAAACGTTAACTCTGTTTCTCTTTTCACAGATGCTGCTTGACCTGCTGAGTTTCTCCAGCATTTTCTGTTTTTATCTTAAAGGGGAGGGTTGATCTTGCTCTCCATCCACATCCTGCTCATTGCAGCCTTGAATCTCAGCCTGAATCTCGGCCTGGAGAGACCTGTACATCAAATCTGCTGGAAAGAACAATGGAGAGAACCAGGGAAAGAGCTCAGAGTGCAGCCCCCATAGTCTCTTCTAAATCAATACAAGGAAGGGCAAATCAAAATCAACCTGCAAAGTGCTGCTCAGTACCCAAAACTCCTTCACACAGCGTTGAATCTCTCCAGAAGTCTCTCTCTCTCTCAGAATGCGTGGTGCAAAAATGTCACCAACAAAAAAAGGCAGGAAGCGGTCGCCTTTAAATAGTGCTCCCCCAGTCCCTTCCTGACTGCAAAATGCTCCCCTCAACCTGTCGTTGCTAGCGGCAGGCGGTAAGGCAGGGGGTGCCACTCAATATCCAGTCCGGGGCGCTACCGGGGCGTTGCGCACTCGACTGACGTCACGATCTGTCGGCGCAGGAGATCGTGGCGGCATTGTTTAGCGCCACCGCAAAATGTCTTGTTAATTTCACGAGCGGCGCAAACATCGCCGCGTCCGAACGCTAGTTGCTTTGCGCCCCATTAGCGCCCTCTTAAGGCACTAACGGGAGGCGCAGACAACTGAATTTCTCCCCCAAGATATCCTTCATTAGATTCAGAAATACATCACAGCAAAAGAAGAAATAACGCTATGTTGCTGGTAATGTTGGCTGTGTGCCATAACAATTAACAAATGTACACTGGTCCACATTCCAGAACTACTTCAGAGCAAGTCAACAAGAACAATTCAATCAACCAACACCAAGACCTGACCTGTACTTGGTGACCCTAACTTGAAACAGTTTCACGTCCCTGAAATGACGTCTTAACACTGCATAGTTTCTCTTTTACATTGATTTTGTTACAGAGTCAAACTTTTTTTTAAAGTTGTTCAATGAGTTTCAACTTCAACTGGTTCTAAAAGTGCATGTGTGTGTGTGGAATTAGAAGTGCAGTAATGGTAACTATAGTAGGTACTGCAGTAAAATGGAAAAAAAAATACAAATTACTGTTGTAGCTTTTGAAGAATCACAAAAAAAGTCTCAGGTTCTTTTTGGTACATTTTAGTACAAGCCAAGAAAAAGCTATTGAATCTTTAAAGCTACAGAATTCCTTTATGTTGGTGCATTTAGTTAATTTGGACTTTTTGACTGCTTGCAACCAGCTGTTAAATCATTTAATGTGAAATCAAATATTGGAGTGGTGGGGGAGAGAAAGAGAGAAATACTCTATTCATGTGCAAGGGGAGAAAACAAGAGAAAGAGCCCCCTTTGAGCAGAGTGAGAAGAGAGAGGGACAGATAAGCCTGGAATTTTCATAGCTGTGCTGCATATGGAGAGAGACCATCTTGGAGACCTGAATGGGAGGGCAGGAAGAGAATGACAAACAGATACCTTGTTGGATTGGAGAAAAAAAGTGTAAGAGATACCCTAGTTGGGATGGGGGTACATAAAGGACAGGAGACCTTTTCAGTGGGGGAAAGAAGAGAGCGAGGTACATACCCTATTGTGTAGGATTTGGAGCAGGAATCTATTTGGGGGGCAGGGTGGGTGCGGTGTGGGGGAAGATCCTGTTGAAAGGAGAGAGAAACAAACATTGTGCTTAGCAGGAAGGTAGAGAGGTAAGATGTCTCTGGATCTGCTGGGAAAGGAAGGGACAATTGCTGTTGGTGCTTAATGGGAACATGTTATAAATAGAACTACATCCTTCAACTCACTATAAGTAATGCTGGGCGGAGGCCATGCATCTCCTCACTGGAGAAATGGAAAATCAGATGGATGTCTTTAGCTTGCCTTCTGGCTAAAATAAGATTAGTATTGACCGAGGAAGCAGAATGTTCACCGAGCTCTTGTGTGTGAGAGTGGGAGGGGATTTTTCAGGGGAAAAGTTATGGGGGGAAAAGCAGAAGATCACTTTCATTAGAGGAATACATACCCTTGACAGACAAAACCAAGTCAAAATGAACACTGCCATTCATGGCTATTCAGATGTACTGGGTCATAGAGCAATCATTTACCAATTTGGACTTTAAACTGCTTGGGTATTCCCAATTTCTATATGGTTGATTGAAGTATCCCATTAAAATATCTTTCCTTTTTGCACATATTCTCCTCTTCAAAAAGCAAATGGTCTTATGTTGGCCTGGTGGTCTGTAGCATACCCTGAGTGTTAACTTTATCTTTTTGTAACATTAAAGATGTCTAACCAGATTAGTTCATTGTGTAACTTTCACCTCCCATAGGATCAACTTCATTAACTTTCCAGGTGTCTCTAAAATATAGGGCTACTCCCACCTCCTTTTCTGTTCAGTCAACCTTTTCTTTTGCTGAACATTCTATAGCTCTGCATGTAGCATTCATTACCATCCTCTGGAGAAAGTCATGTTTCTGATATTCCTACTACATCATAGTTCCCTTATGCTACAACAACCTCCAATTTTGGTATCTTATTCATAATATTTCTAGTATTTTTTTTTGTTTGTTCTCTGGATGTGGCCGAAGCTGCAATTTTATTGCCTGTCCCTACTTGCTCTGATAAGGTGGTGGTGGCTGACAACCTCCTTGAACCACTGCATTCCCTGTGCTGAAAGTGCTCCCATGATGTTGGTTGGTAGGCAATTCCAGGAATTTGACCCAGCAATGAGAAAGGAACAATGGATGGAGTGTATGATTTGGAAGGAATTGGGAGCTGATGGTGGAGGGGATAGATATCGAGTCCAGTGGCAGATGTGCTGATCAAGCTGACCGCTGTTTGTATGGTGTCAAGCTTCTTGATGCTGCATCCATCACTTTTCTGATTTGAGTTTTGTAGATGGTGAATAGGCTTTGAGAGGTCAGGAGCTGAGCCACTTGTCGCAGAATACCCAGCCACTGCCTTGTAGCCACGTTATTGATAATGGCTGGTCCAATTAAGATTTTAGTCAATGGTGACCCCCCAGGATGTGGATGGTGGCAGTCTCAGCAAAGGTGGTGCCACTGAAGATCAGAGAGAGGTCATTCTTCCTTTCCTTGTTGGTGATGGTCATTACTCAGCACTTGTGTGGTGCAAATGCAAGCCTGGATGTTGTCCAAATCTCACAGTAGACAAGCATGGGATGCTTAATTATCTGGACACTGGCTTTTATGACAGTGGGGACCTCGGGAGCAGGCCGGGTGGCATTATCCACTTAGCTCTTTTAGCTGCAGATATTTGTAAGATGGTTTACAGATTTTACAGAAAATTCACTAAGATGCTATAATTGGTTCAGAAAGACAGAACCCTTGTTCTTATCTAATTGTATTTAATAGATTTATCAGGTAACATTTTCCCTTTTTTTAAAGTGGACTGCTATTTAATTTATCAAGCAAAATCATGAAAGGCTCTGTTCAACTTCCCCCTTCTTATCATCAAGTTGTCAATGAGAGCTCAGAATTTAATTATGCAGACTGAATGGAGGTGTTCCGTTCAGTCCGTAAGCGTGACCCTGAGCTCCCGGTCGCTTGTCACTTTAATTCTCCACTCCACTCCCAATCTGATCTCTCTGCCCTCGGTCTCTTACATTGTTCTAACGAAGCTCAACGTAAGCTTGAGGAACAGCACCTCACCTTTTGAGTAAGCACTTTACAGCCTTCTGGGCTCAACATCGAGTTCAACAATTTCAGACTATAACCTCGGCCCCTATGTTTTCTTTTTCCTCTCACATGGCAGCTGTTGATGATTCTGCCATTGCCATTTACACCTCATTTAGAGTCATCTTTTGTTTCTTAACTTGTCCCATTACCATCTCCTTTTGCCTTGAACCATCATCCCTTTTGTCTTTTAATCTCTCCTGCCTTCCACCCTATCACAGACCTTCCCTTTGTTCTTTTCTCCCCTCCTCCCTTTCCCTGCCCCTACACTTCCATAAAAATGTGTTACTTCTCCAACTTTTTCCATTTCTGATGAAGGGTCATTGACTCTGTTTCTCTCTCCATGGTACTGCCTGACCTGCTGAGTATTTCCAACATTTTCTGTTGTTGTTTCATCATCTCCTGTTACTTTGTTCGCAATAGAAATCAAAGATTAGTGATCCTTCTATGGAAGGCACGTTCCTATCATTAGTATCAGTGTAGGAAGGTATAACTGAGAAAGGTCATTCTCATAAGAAAAAACATTTTTAATGTACAGTTACCTGCTGCCGTGCTCTGTTTTTTTTTATTATTCATTGATGGGATGTGGGCGTCGCTGGCTAGGCCTGCATTTAGTGCCCATCCCTAATTGCCCTTGAGAAGATGGTGGTGAGCTGCCTTCTTGAACCGCTGCAGTCCATATGGTGTAGGTACACCCACAATGCTGTTAGGAAGGGAGTTCCAGGATTTTGGCCCAGCAACAGTGAAGGAACGGCGTTACAGGTCCAAGTCAGGATGGTGTGTGGCTTGGAGGGGAACTTGTAGGTGGTGATGTTCCCATGCGTCTGCTGCCCTTGTCCTTCTAAGTGGTAGAGGTTGCGGGTTTGGAAGGTGCTGTTGAAGGAGCTTTGGCGAGTTGCTGTAGTGCATCTTGTAGATGGTACACACTACAGCCACAGTGTGCCGGTGGTGGAGGGAGTGAATGTTGAAGGTGGTGGATGGAGTGCCAATCAAGCGGGCTGCTTTATCCTGAATGGTGTCGAGCTTCTTGAGTGTTGTTGGAGCTGCACTCATCCAGGCAAGTGGAGTGTATTCCATCACACTCCTGACTTGTGCCTTGTAGATGGTGGAAAGGCTTTGGGGAGTCAGGAGGTGAGACACTCGCTGCAGAATTCCCAGCCTCTGGCCTGCTCTTGTAGCCACAGTATTTATATGGCTGGTCCAGTTCAGTTTCTGATCAATGGTAACCCCCAGGATGTTGATAGTGGGGGATTCAGCGATGGTAATGCCATTGAATGTCAAGGGGAGATGGTTAGAGTCTCGCTTGTTGGAGATGGTTATTGCCTGGCACTTGTGTGGTGCGAATGTTACTTGCCACTTGTCAGCCCAAGTCTGAATGTTGTCCAGGTCTTGCTGCATATGGACACGGACTGCGTCAGTATCTGATGAGTCTCGAATGGTGCTGAACAGTGTGCAATCATCAGCGAACAGCCCCACTTCTGACCTTATGATGGAGGGAAGGTCATTGATGAAACAGCTGAAGATGGTTGGGCCTAGGACACTGCCCTGAGGAACTGTTCCATGGACTTTGTGGGCGAATGTTTACATTATTAGTTGAAAGCAACATGCTGAACAAGCCATTAGCTGATAGTTTATAGGGTCTTTATTTTCATTGGTGTGAAAATGACTTCCATAGATCATTAGTAACCACTGTAGAAACAATGCACATGTAGCAAGTGTAGGATAATGGATGGTCAACAGTGAGTTACATGGGAGTTTCATCAGATGGTTCCAATATGAAAGTGATTATTACAGAATCCATTTAAATGGCACTCACTTAGAGATTTCTTCTAAAATCTCAAGCAGAATCTTGCTACAGGGTCATCCGCAGCAATTCTCTAACATGCTTCACCACACCCTTCGTCAGAACTTCGTCTTCGACCTGAAACGTTAACTCTGTCTCTCTCTCCACGGATGCTGCCTGGCCTGCTGAGTTTTTCCAGCGTTTTCTGTTGTTATTTCAAATTTCCAGCATCCGCAGTATTTTGCTATTGTATTAGTTACTTTTATAACCTAGCCATACTGCTTTGTTACAAATGAAATGGCTCAGAATTCATTCAAAAACCTGGCTCCATAAGTGTAAAGTAACCACAAAGATTTACTCTGGAATGGGTCATGACTGCAACAAATGAAAAAGGTTTGGCTTGGTCTGGGTGGTACAGGAATCTAGCAGGAGTAAAAGCCAGTTTAGATTCTAGATTCCACAAGGATAATGCATTAAACACTGATTCAATGACGGGATGTGTCTTACTTTGTGTAATTATGCCATGTGCTTGGGGTAAACCATGAATAAGACTGAAAACATTTTTAACTTTTAGCTGAGCTACTATTAATGAACCAATGTACAATTTTTTCTTCTGCTGTAACTGGAACTTTATACATTCCAGGCACCAGAATTAGATGCTCCTCATAACAGGAATGACTGTGCCACCGATTCACCCCAAAGACATCTTGTGATAGTGCCTTTTTTTCCAATTCATCCCCTCGTTCTTCTCCCTTGAAGGCATCAACACTGATTGCCCTTCTGTACCTTACTCAAGTGGTCTTTCTTCATGATTGAGCCTAGACAGCAAATCTTGGCAGGTCTATCAGATGATGGCGATCCAACACAGTTAAGCCTAATCCTGTTTACACCCAACATCCACATGCGCACACTTTCCAGTAGGGTTCAGTGGTTAGGGATCAGCAGAGGAATCATCACAGATCACAGAAATCACAGAAACCCCACAGTGCAGATAGAGGCCATTTCGGCCCATCGAGCCTGCACCGACACATATCCCACCCGATCCCCGTAACCCCTACACCAACACATATCCCACCCTATCCCCGTAACCCCATGTATTTAATCCCCCTAACACTAAGGGTCAATTTATCATAGCCAATCAACCTAACCCGCACATCTTTGGACTTTGCCTTTTATCTTCCCTAGCTCAGGTGAACTACATCCAATCATAGAAACCCTACCGTCACCCTGGCTGAGATGAGATAACTTAGTAAAGACTGAACCTGGGATCTTCAGATCTGTATGGCTAACTTAAATATATTTCCAGCAAATGAGCCACTGGGTTAGATCATCACAGTGGCATTTGGCTGGTGATAAAAAATATTAAAATGATATGTAATTCTAAAGGCACTTGGGTGGGGATGGCAATATGCTGGAGCTCCTAGTGACTCACTGAAAAACAATGTATATTGTATGACCTTAATACAGCTAAAGAGCAGGGGAGAAAATATAAATATACTGATTATTTTTTTTGAGTTCATCTAGAGAAAAAAACATGTATACATCAGATTGCCAACTTGAAATTAAAAAGACCCAGTAAAAATAAATGGTTTGTGATCCCAGACCCACTCATTGGGTCATGGGGCATGGCCTAGAAATTCGATCTCTTAAAGGGGAGGTGTACTTGGGCTGCAGACAGAGGGGAAATGCTGTGAAAGGTCTAAAATGGCTGGAAGAGGTACAGAGAAGGCACCCAGGTTCTCAAATGCAGCGTTGAAGGCTCTGGTCTAAGCTATTGACAGGAGGGAGGAGATCCTGTCCCTCCTCTCCCCAACCCTGGGGAGCAGAAAGACCTCCAAGCAACACTTCCACTGCCAGAGGACTGGAAAAATGCTATACCCTTGTTAAAAAGAAAGGGTGTAAGGATAAACCCAGCAACTACAGGCCAGTCAGTTTAACCTCAATGGTGGGGAAGCTTTTAGAAACGATAATCCAGGACAAAGTTAACAGTCACTTGGACAAGTGTGGATTAATTAAGGAAAGCCAGCACGGATTTGTTAAAGGCAAATCGTGTTTAACTAACTTGATTGAGTTTTTTGATGAGGTAACAGAGAGGGTTGATGAGGGCAATGCAGTTGATTTAGTGTACATGGACTTCCATAAGGCGTTTGATAAAGTACCACATAATAGGCATGCCAGCAAAGTTGAAGTCCATGGAATAAAAGGGACAGTGGCAGCATGGATATGAAATTGGCTAAGTAACAGGCAACAGAGAGTAGTGGTGAACAGTTGTTTTTCAGACTGGAGGATGGTATACAGTGGTGTTTCCCAGAGGTCGGTACTAGGACCACTGCTTTTCTTGATATATATTAATGACTTGGACTTTGGTGTACAGGGCACAATTTCAAAATTTGCAGATGACACAAACTTGGAAGTATAGTGAACAGTGAGGAGGAGAGTGATAGACTTCAAGAGGACATAGACAGGCTGGTGGAATGGGCGGACACGTTGCAGATGAAATTTAACACAGAAAAATGTGAAGTGATACAGTTTGGTAGGAAGAATGAGGAGAGGCAATATAAACTAAAGGGTACAATCCTAAAGGGGTTGCAGGACCAGAGAGACCTGGGGGTATATGTGCACAAATCATTGAAGGTGGCAGGGCAGGTTGAGAAAGTGGTTGAAAAAGCATATGGTATCCTGGGCTTTATAAATAGAGGCATAGAGTACACAAGCAAGGAAGTTATGATGAACCTTAATAAAACACTGGTTTGGCCTCAACTATTGTGTCCAATTCTGGGCGCCGCACTTTAGGAAGGATGTGAAGGCCTTAGAGAGGGTGCAGAAAAGATTTACAAGAATGGTTCCAGGGATGAGGAACTTCAGTTACGTGGATAGACTGGAGAAGCTGGGGTTGTTCTCCTTAGAGCAGAGAACGTTGAGAGTAGATTTGATAGAGGTGTTCAAAATCATGAGGGGTCTGGACAGAGTAGATAGAGAGAAATTGTTCCCATTGGCAGAAGGGTCAAGGACACAGATTCAAGGTGATTGGTAAAAGAACCAAAGGCAACATGAGGAAAAACTTTTTTACGCAGCCAGTGGTTAGGATCTGGAATGCACTGCCTGAAGGGTGGTGGAGGCAGATTCAATCGTGGCTTTCAAAAGGGGGTTAGATAAGTACCTGAAGGAAAACAAAATTGCAGGGTTACGGGGAAAGAGTGGGGGAGTGGGATTAGCTGAAGTGTTCTTACAGAGAGCTGACACGGGCTCGACAGGCTAATTGGCCTCCTTCCATGCTGTAACCATTCTATGATTGCTTCCAAAAATAATGAAATGGGGCAAATCCATAAAACAATGCAAGATACTGACAGTAGACTTTACCCATCAGCAACTGACCATATGCATAATAAATTAGAGTAATACACCTTCAGTTATCCAAGCCATTTAAGGGCACAGAACTAGTTTGGATAATTGAAGTTTTCAGTCTTCATTGTGCTGCAAACTAGTTTACTCATGCAGATACACTCTTATTTTTGAGGCCATTTGACAACTATGCTCATTCTGCAGAAAATTGAAAAGATTGACCTTTGCATAGTATACATATTACAATGTGTGAACTGAAAACTTGCAAAATAAATTTACCCAAAGGGCAACCTTATTTTTGTGGAATTGCTGACAATGTAAGGGTTAATAGCTCAAGAAGCATTACTACAACTACGGATACAACTAACACATTTATATAGTGCCTTTAACATAGTTAAAAAGTCCCAGCCACTTCATGGGTGGCTGGGTAGGTGGGGTAAAGAGAAAATGGACACCAATTAGCAGTTAGGGAAAGAGCTAGAGGGAGTGACTAAATATATGGTCAAACAGATAGGCTTTGAAGAAGCTTTAGAAGGTCAGGGGAGATGTAGTGAAGCAAATTAATTTAGGAGGAGGCTTTCAAAATATGGTGGTGTGATAGCTAAAGGTTCTGCTACCAACGATGGAGTGGGAAACACACATTATGCCAACATCAGAATGGCAGAACATAGAGCTGGAGGAAGCTAGAATGGCAGGGTGGGAATGAGGCCATGGAGGGATCAATAAATGGACAATGTGTGTTATGGAGAGCGAGAGGAGCTCAGTGAGATCTGGAGGAACAGGAGAGTGGGATTTCGTCTGGGATAGAACGTAGGCAGAGTTTTGGAAAATTTGGATTCTGTATAGTTTGTGAATTCGGTGAGGAGTGCTTTGGAAAAGTTGAGTCTGGAGATAATGAAAGCATCATTGTGATTTTCAGCAGTGAAGGGATGAAGTAAGGACAGAGGTGGGTGTTTTAAAGAGTTGTCCACCACAGGTGGTCAAGATGGTACACAGGATATGGGGTTTGAAGGCTAGTTCAGGAACAAACATTGCACTGAGGTTGCACAGTGCCAAGTTCAGCCATCATAAGCAGCCAAAGCGGTGAATGGAAATGGGAGCTAGGTGTAGAGTCAGAATGGGTTTTGTCTTGCCAGTGTTAAACTAGAGAAAGTTTCAGCTCATGCTATAGGCGGAGGGACAATCTGCTAAACCGCTGTGCCATCCTATCCCAAAACGATATAGTATTACTCATAGGTAGTCTTGAACCTGGAGTGCAGTTTTTGATGTTCACTGTGGTCCTGCTGTAGCCTAAACTCAACAGCAATTTGCACCTCATTGTAAAATATTTACTGCAGCAATATATCACCTGAGTGATGTAAGGTAACAGCATTATATACCTAATTGATACTGTGGTCTCAGAGATAGCATATTTGCAATACAATTTACTTATTACTTTACAAAACTTGCTTAAGATGCAAATAACTGCATTTTTGTCTTTCCCCAAAACCTCTTATTCTTAGTTAAATTATATTTTTTGTCCTGCTTTGTCTTCCTTGCTGGATTTGCATTATTTGTTTCAATACAAGAACTTAATTTATTTCTTTGTTTATTCTTCCCTCTCTTCCTCTGAAACCTTCCCTTTTCTCAGTTGACTTCCTAACCTCCAGTTGACATGAACCCTGACTCATCCAGAATTCCACTGCCCATGTCTTATCTGGCACTAATTACACTCACCCATCACCCCAATCCTTGCCAACCTTCATTGGATTCTCATCTCCCAGCAGATGAACTTCAAAATTCTCATAAATAACAACAGAAAATGCTGGAAAAACTCAGCAGGTCAGGCAACATCCGTGGAGAGAAATTTGAGTTGACGTTTCAGGTCGAACCCTTCTTCAAAACTGGAAAGAAAAGAAAATAGATCGAAGGCAGGGCTGCGATCGGACAAAAGAAGTGAAAGAGACAAAAGTAGTAGAAGAGACAATAAAAGGTGTTCGAAGCCAGACGAGATGGTAATAGGCTGAGATTAGGTGTGAAGTGTACTGGCAGGGCAAGAGATAGCTGATTCTCATTCTGTGTTATCAAATTAATCCAGCCTTGCTCCTCAATACCTTTGCAATCTCCTCCAGCCCTGCCTCCATCCTCTGCTCTTCCAATGCTGGCCTGCTCTCTATTGCCCACCTTTCCTCTTTACCAGTGGCGGCAGGTTCTTTAGCCATTTTACCTCCAAATTTCAGAACTGCCTTTATCTAGCTACACTTCTCCCCACCTTCAAAATCCTAAATCTTTACCTCTTCGGCAGTGACTTTGGCCAACATTTCTGTTCCCCTGCTATTCTTGCTTGGGTCTGACCCCTACTTTCGGACTTTGGGACGCTTTGCTGTCCTAAGGGCGTTATATAAATGCAAGTTGCTGTTATATGACAATGAAATATGTTTTCCTTCCCCTTGCTTCTGATAGTGAAGCTGTAGTTCTTGCTGATGTTGTTGTTAATCTAGCACTGCCTAGTGAGGTCTTGAATCTCCAATGATCAGCACTTGAACATGTGGTGGATATCTGTGTTCCAGGACTGGCTCATTAGCTGTTTCCTGTTATAATGTGAGTAGCCTGCATTAAAGCATTTGATAAATAACATTCTCCATCCCCAGCACAGACATGAGTTCCCCTCATCAATACCAAAAACTTTACAACAACAACAACTTGTATTTATATAGCGCCTTTAACGTAGTAAAACGTCCCAAGGCACTCCACAGGAGTACTATAAGACAAAATTTTGACACCGAGCCACTAAAGGAGAAATTAGGGCAGGTGACCGAAAGCTTGGTCGAAGAGGTTGGTTTTAAGGAGCGTCTTAAAGGAGATAAGAGAGGTAGCGAAGCGGAGGGGTTTAGGGAGGGAATTCCAGAGCTTAGGGCTTAGGCAACAGAAGGCACAGCCAGCAATGGTTGAGCGACTATAATCAGGGTTGCTCAAGAGGGTATTCAAACAATATTAGATCAGAAATTTTAATTCTTAAAATATTGAAAAAATTTAATCTCTTTATTTTTGATGTTCTTTTCTGCTGGGCAATCTTGTAAATTTTCTGTCTAGTCATTACATTAGACTTTGGGTATTTGTAATTTCACTGGAATAGCGCACGCACATATACAATTTCTCCACTTTCATGTGTGACATTTTTTAAAGGTGTGGTACAATGGATGGACACAAGACACAAAACTTTTAATTATGTAGATTTTAATGCAGTAAGAATTTTGGATTTGAAAGTACAAAATGGCTTACATAATGAATTCACTTAGTATTTTCAGCATTGGGAAATGAGTATTATATATATGATGCGCCTTTGTCATTGTTCAGCTCTATATGATTCTATTGTAAGGCTGATAATGAAATAGAATATAAGAACATAAGAACATAAGAAACAGGAGCAGGAGTAGGCCAATCGGCCCCTCGAGCCTGCTCCGCCATTCAATAAGATCATGGCTGATCTGATCCTAACCGCCAATCCACTATCACGGAACCATCTCCTGAATCTAACAGAATTAGACACACGAAATAGGAGCAGGATCAGGCTACACGGCCCCTGGGCCCGCTCCGCTACCCACAGGGCCATGACCGATCCGAACCTAGACTCATGTCCAAATTCCTGCCCGCTCCCCGTAACCCTTAATTCCCTTTACTTCTAGGAAACTGTCTATTTCTGTTTTAAATTTATGTAATGATGTAGCTTCTACAGCTTTTTGGGGCAGCATATTCCATGGACCTACCAGCCTCTGAGTGAAGTAGTTCCTCCTCATCTCAGTTTTGAAAGAGCAGCCCCTTATTCTAAGACTATGCCCCCGAGTTCTAGTTTCACCCATCATCGGGAACATCCTCCCCGCATCCACCTGATCCAACCCCTTCACAATCTTATATGTTTCAATAAGATCGCCTCTCATTCTTCTGAACTCCAATGAGTAGAGTCCCAATCTACTCAACCTCTCCTCATATGTCCACCCCCTCATCCCCGGGATTAACCGAGTGAACCTTCTTTGTACTGACTCGAGAGCAAGTATGTCCTTTCTTAAGTATGGACACCAAAACTGCACGCAGTATTCCAGGTGCGGTCTCACCAATACCTTGTACAACTGAAGCAATACCTCCCTATTTTTATATTCTATCCCCCTAGCAATGAAAGCCAACATTCCATTGGCCTTCTTAATCACTTGCTGCACCTGCATACTAACCTTTTGAGTTTCGTGCACCAGGACCCCCAGATCCCTTTGTACTTCAGTACTTTCCAGTTTCTTGCCATTAAGATAATAACTTGCTCTACGATTTTTCCTGCCAAAGTGCATAACCTCACACTTTCCAGTATTGTATTCCATCTGCCAAATCTCTGCCCACTTACTTAGCCTGTCTATGTCCCCTTGCAGGTTTTTTATGTCCTCCTCACTCACTACTTTCCCTCCCATCTTAGTATCATCTGCAAACTTTGATGGTTACACTCGGTCCCCTCCTCCAAATCGTTAATATAGATTGTAAAGAGTTGGGGACCCAGCACTGACCCCTGAGGAACACCACTAGTTACTGATTGCTAGTCCGAGAATGAACCATTTATCCCAACTCTCTGCCTTCTGTTGGATAGCCAATCCTCTATTAGCAGTTTTCCAGTCTGCTGGGACCTTTGCCGAGTCCAGGGAGTTTTGGAAAATTATTACCAATGCATCCACAATCCCTACCGCCACTTCCCTCAAGACCCTAGGATGTAAGCCATCAGGTCCAGGTGATTTATCCGCCTTGAGTCCCATTATTTTACCGAGTACCACTTCCTTAGTGATTTTGATCATGTTTAGCTCCTCCCCCCCTTTAGCCCCCTGTTTGTCCAGTGTTGGGATATTCTTAGTGTCTTCTACTGTAAAGACTGATATAAAATATTCATTCAGTGTTTTTGCCATCTCCATATTTCCCATCATTAATTTCCCGGTCTCATCCTCTAAGGGACCAACATTTACTTTAGCCACCCTTTTTCTTTTTACATAACTATAAAAACTCTTACTATCTGTTTTTATATTTTTTGCTAATTTACTTTCATAATCTATCTTCCCTTTCTTAATCAATCTTTTTGTTATTTTTTGCTGTCTTTTAAAGTTTTCCCAATCCTCTATCCTCCCACTAGATTTGGCTACCTTATATGCCCTTGTTTTTAGTTGAATACTATCCTTAATTTCTTTACTTAGCCATGGATGGCTGTCTTTTCTTTTACACCCTTTTCTTCTCAGTGGAATATATATTTTTTGGAAGTTGTAAAATAACTCCTTAAATGTACACCACTGATCATGTATCGTCTTACCCTTTAATCTATTTTCCCAATCCACTCTACTCAATTCCGCTCTCATACCTTCATAGGGTAGTGACTACTAGTCAGTTGGACTCCTGACTAGGAGCCCAAAGCTCAAATTCTATGGTCTCTTGGAATATACTGCCTGAAAGGGAATTGGATATATACCTGAAAAGGAAAACTTTGCAGGGCTATGGGGAAAGAGGTGAGTTGGACTAATTGAATAGCTCTTTGAAAGAGTCAGCATAGGCACAATGGGATGATTGGCCTCCTTTTTGGTTATATGATTCTATGATCTATACTTGAGCTTCTCCTAGAGAATGAGCTTCACCAGGAGCCACAGGAATCATCTGAGGAAGGGCAAATTGATGAAGAAATCTTATTGCCCGCCATTCATATATACTTCCTGATAGGTTACTAGTATCCAGGGAAATATTTGTAGGATTATTCCACTCTCCCAACTGAGGAGAATAGTGTCGACGAAAGAGGAGGGAGGAGGAAGAAAATAAATAGATAGGCAAAAAGAAACAGATTCTGATGAGGAAGGAATAAAGGTAGCAAAGATATTAGTACCTAGAATTTCTCCTGATCTTCCACTGAAGTTATGGTGATAGATCAGGGAACCCCCATGGAAATGCTACCCCTTACTCTATGACACACTTTAGTCTAGATTTTCTGATAATGTTATTTAATATTGGTGTTAAAACATTTAAAATAAAATGTGTTAACCCAGCCATCAAATCAATGATTATTGAAATGTTAAAGTAAGAGCTTCTACAGGTATATAAAAAGGAAGAGAGTAGCAAAAGTAAATGTTGGTCCCTTAGAGGATGGGAATGGGGAATTAATAATGGGGAACAGGGAAATGGCAGGGATTCTGAACAAATATTTTGTATCTGTCTTCACGGTAGAAGATATTAACAACATCCCAATAATGGATAATCTAGGGGCCACAGGGAGGGGGGAACTAAAGACAATCACTATCACTAAGGAAAAAGTGTAGTGTATGTACCTTTAAGGGGAGAACTACTTTTTACAGCTCCTGTATACTGTAGTACCGGCAGTGACCACACCTGTATATAAACCCTGAGTAGGGATCTGTACGTTTAGTTTTAGAGTAACCCTCATCCAGTAAATACCTGTTGATTGTTCCCTGCAGTCTCGTGTCTAGTTATTGAAGGACACACAACATCAAAATACACGGATCTAACATTGGCGACGAGGCAGGTTCGAACCTACCTGCAACTCTGCATTACCTCCCAGGGATTCGCTCCTGGAGAACAGTGGAAGAAAGTTGAGGCCAGAAGCACGGGCGTCGACCACGAGCAACCGCCCAGTCATCCAGCAGAGATTTGAGCATTGCAGGGGAGGCTGTTGAGAGCTGGGCTTGGTTCTCCAGTCACGGTGGTCCAGCGAAACGGAATGGCAACAGGTACGGCGCAGACCCTTCCCGGACAGTGGCGGCTAGAGCCAACCGACGGCACAGAAAAGGCCGAGCAGCGTCGACGGGAGAAGAGAGAGGGTAGAGCGCACAGGGCGCAGCTGGTGTTCAGGACCGAGCGGCGTCAACGGGAGAAGAGAGAGGGTAGAGCACACAGGGTGCAGCCGGTGTTCAGGACCGAACGGCGTCGATGGGAGAAGAGAGGGTAGAGCGCACAGGGCGCAGCCGGTGTTCAGGACCGAACGGCGTCGACGGGAGAAGAGAGAGAGGCATGAAGGAAAATGCGCAGAGCACAGCCGGTGTTCAAGGGATGAGCAGCGTCAGCGGGGAAGAACGGGAAACGTGCAGAGCACAGCCGATGTTCAAGGGCCGAGCAGCCGCAGCGGAGAAGAAGGGAGAGCGCGGGAAAACACCATTTTGAGCCGTAGCGGAGAAGAAGGGAGAGCGTGGGAAAACGCCATTTTGAGCCGCAAGAAGAAGGGAAAGCGCGGGAAAACGCCATTTTGAGCCAGTCTAACCACACCCAGGGATGCCGAAGAGTGGCAGTATCACAGCGTTCGACAATGAAGTCGAAGATTGGACGACATATGTCGAACACATAGAAGTGTACTGCAAGGCGAATGAAGTGCCAGATGAGAGGAAAGCGCTGGTATTGTTGAATTCCATGGGTGCAAATACGTAGGGCTTACTGCAAAACCTAGTAACCCCAGAGAAGCCAGTGGAAAAGGATTTTGGAAACATAGTGTCAATCCTACAGAACCACTTAAACCCCACACCGCTGCTGATAGCAGAAAGATTTAAGTTTCACAAAAGGAACCAGCATAAAGATGAAAGTAATGCTGAGTATTTAACGGAACTGCGCAAGCTATCGAAACACTGCCAGTTTGGAACGGGACTAGCAGATACTTTAAGGGACAAGTTTGTGTGTGGGCTTCAAAGTGAAGGAACCCAGAAACGGCTTCTATCAGAAAAGAATGTTATGCTGGACAAGGCTTTCAGCATGGCAGTATCACATGAAGCAGCCGCACGGGGCGCTGCAGAGATACAACGGAGACCGCAAGAATATGGCACAAATGAAATGTCATACGGAACAGTGAAGTGCTATCGCTGCGGCAGAACAACACACGACCATAATGATTGCTGGTTCAAGGACAAAGTGTGCAGACAGTGTGGAAAAGTAGGACACATAGCAAGAGTCTTCAGGTCGGGAAAGAAAACCAGCAGCAAGAAATCTCCACAGGAGAAGTACAAGAAGGTACATAAGGTGACGGAGAATAGTTCAGACGAACAGAAAAGTGATACAGACTCCAGAAGCAAGGAGCTGGGTTGTCTGAAACTACATAAGGTGATTCAAATGGAGGATCACCAAACTATCTGGGTCACGCTCAAGATAGCTGGAGTCCAAGTGAAAATGGAATTGGACACAGGATCAGCCCTAACAGTCATAAACCGAAGGGACTACAAGCGGCTATTCTCACATATACCCTTGAGAGATACAGAGATTGTCTTGAAGACGTACACGGGGCAAAAAGTCTACCCCAAAGGAAAAATAAGGGTGAACGTTGTATATAACGGTAAGGAAACACCAAAAATGGACCTATATGTATTGCCAGATGGAGGACCACCACTACTAGGACGTGAATGGATCCAGAAGATACAGCTAGATTGGCATTCCATACAAGCACTGACTGTAGATGCCAAAAAGGATGACGACGCCACACCTGGACGACTGTCAAAAATGCTAACTGATGCACAAGAAGTGTTCCAGGAGGGACTTGGAACACTAAAAGGCATAACAGCGATGATCAAAATAGAGGAAAATGCAAGCCCAAAGTTTTTTAAGGCCAGACTGGTGCCTTATGCGATCCGCCCAGCCATCGAAGCAGAGCTGGAAGGTTTGGAACATTCAGGAGTACTGTCCAAAGTGGACTGGAGCGAGTGGGCCACACCCATCGTTCCTGTAATGAAGAGGTCGTTGAGTAATGCGCCTGGGGAACCAAAGAAAGTTCGCATCTGTGGGGACTTTAAGGTGACAGTGAACCCAGTCCTTCACACGGTACAATATCCGCTTCCGCGGATTGAAGATATTTTCGCCTTGCTATCTGGAGGGAAACGCTTCACTAAGATTGATCTGGCCTAGGCGTACCTGCAAATGGAGGTAGAATAAGCCTCGAAACAGTACCTCACGATCAACACTCATAAAGGTCTCTACCAATACAACCGGCTGGTGTTCGGGGTAGCATCAGCTCTGGCTATTTGGCAAAGGGCAATGGATCAAGTCCTGCAAGGGATTCCAGGGACCCAGTGTTATTTGGACGACATCCTGGTCACGGGCAAAAATGACAGTGCTCACCTTGCCAACCTGGAGCAGGTGCTCACTAGATTGAAGGAATATGGGCTCTGAGCGAATTGCCACAAATGCGAGTTTTTCCAGAAGCAGATCTCGTATTGTGGCCACGTTATTGATGAAGAGGGATTACATAAGTCCCCTGAAAAGATTGAGGCAGTAGTCAAGGCTCCAGCACCGGAAAATGTGTCACAACTGAGGTCGTTCCTCGGGCTGGTGAACTACTACCATAAGTTCTTGCCGAATTTGTCTACAGTACTACACCCACTGAACACCCTACTGCAAACGGGGGTACCATGGAAGTGGAATGATGAATGTAAACGAGCTTTCCAGAAGTGCAAAGAATTGATCACATCAAAAGAGGTGTTGGCTCATTTCAACCCAGCACTACCAATTCGGTTGGGGTGTGATGCATCACCCTATGGCATTGGAGTGGTGCTGTCGCACAAGTTCCTGGACGGCTCGGAGAGGCCGGTAGCCTTTGCGTCTCGGTCACTAACCTCAGCCGAGCGTAACTACGCCCAGATTGACAGGGAGGCCCTCAGCCTAGTGTGGGGAGTGAAAAAGTTCAACCACTATCTGCACGGGCAGAAGTTCACCTTGCTGACGGACCACCAACCACTTCTCTCCATCTTTAATCCAAAGAAGGGCGTGCCGGTGATGACTGCGCAACGGCTACAAAGATGGTCCCTTTTTCTAGGGGCGAACCAATACGAAATCGAGTATAAGGGCACGAAACAGCATGGAAACGCTGATGGGCTATCACGCCTGCCACTGCCTACTGCAGAGGAAGCACCAGCAGTGGACCCTGTCGAAATATTTCATTCGACTATAATTGATCGCTTGCCAGTAACTAACGCTGATATAGAGAAGGAGACCCGAAATGACCCGACACTGTCTCGGGTATATGACTTGACGGTGAAGGGATGGCCAACACATGGCGACTCACTGTTGCCAGCATTCTCATCCAGAAGAGAACAGCTGTCAGTATGCCAGGGGACCTTGATGTGTGGATCCCGAGTGGTAATTCCACCCAAGTTAAGGGAGAGAGTGCTCAATGAGCTTCACGAAGGCCATCTGGGAGGGGTGAAAATGAAAAGCCTTGCTAGGGCTTATGTGTGGTGGCCGGGGATCGATCAGCAAATCGAGGACCTGACAAAGAGCTGCTCAGGATGCCAGAAGGTCCAAAATGCACCACCACATGCCCCTCTACACCCATGGGAGTGGCCCTCATCTCCATGGCAACGGGTGCATATTGATTTTGCTGGTCATTCATGGACTCAATGTTTTTAATAGCCATGGATGCGCACTCGAAATGGCCTGAGGTGATCAAAATGTCGTCCACCACCACGGAGAAAACTATTGCAGTCCTACGGACCATATTTGCCAGGAACGGCTTGCCAGAGCAGATTTGCGCTGATAACGGACCACAGTTTGTGTCCGAAGAGTTTCGAAGATTCATGAAAAGGAATGGGGTAAGGCATTACACATCCGCCCCGTATCATCCAGCCACAAATGGATTGGCTGAGAGGTTCGTACAAACCTTTAAGAAAGCAGTAAGGGCCATGTGCGATGACGACATTTCACTGCAGCATAAGGTGGACAATTTCCTGTTAGCCTACAGAAATGCGACACATGCAGTCACCAACCAGACCCCGGCCATTATGTTCTTTAACCAAAGGTTGAGATCTCGTCTGGATTTGCTCAGACCAAATGTACGAAGAGATGTTGAGAATAAGCAATTCCAGCACATCAATGAGAAGCCGACAAGGAGCTTCAATGTAGGGCAACCAGTCTTGGCCCGCGACTACCGAACAGAGAAATGGCAACCAGGAACGATATGCACACGGCAGGGGCCACTAATGTACACAGTGGATGTTGGGGAGAACATTGTGAGGCGCCATGTCGACCAGATCCTAGAGTCACAGGAACGAGTCAACCCCATGTCTCGCGCACCTGGTGATGAACCTGACATACAGGTAGCATCTACCCCAGAAACAGTAGCATCGGAAGCTGATGAACCAACTGATGACAGGGGGCCTCCGCACCAAGAACAAGACACTCAGGAAAGGCGCTATCCAGAAAGGATCAGGAAGCCGCCCCAAAGACTGAATTTATAAATGGACTATTTTCAGTTAATGTGCATGTTAAAAGTGTTAATTGTTAAATGAATGTTATGGTACTGTCAATCTAAAAGGGGAGGAATTGTAGTGTATGTACCTTTAAGGGGAGAACTACTTTTTACAGCTCCTGTATACTGTAGTACCGGCAGTGACCACACCTGTATATAAACCCTGAGTAGGGATCTGTACGTTTAGTTTTAGAGTAACCCTCATCCAGTAAATACCTGTTGATTGTTCCCTGCAGTCTCGTGTCTAGTTATTGAAGGACACACAACATCAAAATACACGGATCTAACAAAGTATTTGATAAAATAATGGGACTAAAAGATGACAAGTCCCCTAGACCAAATGGCCTGCATCCCATGGTCTTAAAAGAAGTGGCTGCAGAGATAATGGATGCATTGGTTGCAATATACCAAAATTCCCTGGAGTCTGGAGAGGTCCCAGCGGATTGGAAAACTACAAATGTAACATCCCTATTTAAGAAAGGAGAGAGACAGAAAGCAGGAAACTATAGACCAGTTAGCCTAACATCTGTCATTGGGAAGCAGTAGCAGGACATTTGGAAAATCATAAGGCAGTCAAGCAGAGTCAGCATGGATTTATGAAAGGGAAATCATGTTTAACATATTTGCTGGAGTTCTTTGAGGATGTAATGAGCAGGGTGGATAAGGGTGAGCCAGTGGATGTGATCTACTTGGATTTCCAGAAGGCATTCGATAAGGTGCCACATAAAAGGTTACTGCATAAGATAAGAGCTCACGGAATTGGGGGTAATATATTAGCATGGATAGAGAATTGGCTAACTAACAGAAAGCAGAGAGTCGGGATAAATGGGTAATTTTCCAGTTGGCAAACGGTAACTAGTGGGGTGCCACAGGGATCGGTGCTGGGGCCTCAACTATTTACAATCTATATTAATGACTTGGATGAAAGGACCGAGTGTAATGTAGCCAAGTTTGAGGATGATACAAAGATGGGTGGGAAAGCAAGTTGTGCAGAGGACTCAAAAAATCTGCAAAGGGATATAGACAGGCTAAGTGAGTGGGCAAATATTTGGCAGATGGAGTATAATGTGGGAAAGTGCAAGGTTATCCACTTTGGCAGGAAAAATAAAAAAGCAAATTATTATTTAAATGGAGAGATTAAAAAATGCTACAGTTCAGAGGGACCTGGGGGTCCTTGTGCATGAAACACAAAAAGTTAGCATGCACGTACAGCAAGTAATCAAAAAGGCAAATGGAATGTTGGCCTTTATTGCAAGGAGATTGGAGTATTAAAGCAGGGAAGTCCTGCTACAACTGTACAGGGTATTGGTGAGACCACACCTCGAGTACTGCGTACAGTTTTGGTCTCCTTATTTAAGGAAGGATGTACTTGCATTGGAGGCAGTTCAGAGATGATTCACACGGTTGATTCCTGAGATGAGGGAGTTGACTTATGAAGAAAGGTTGAGCAGGTTGGGCCTATACTCATTGGAATTTAGAAGAATGAGAGGTGATCTTATTGAAACATATAAGATACTGAGGGGGCTCTACAAGGTAGATGCAGAGAGGATGTTTGCCCTCGTGGGGAAATCTAGAACTCGGGGGCATAGTTTCAGAATAAAGGGTCGCCCTTTTAGAACTGAGATGAGGAAGAATTTCTTCTCTCAGAGGATCATAAATCTGCGGAATTCTCTGCCCCAGTGAGCCGTGGAGGCTGGGTCATTAAATACATTTAAAGTGGAGATAGACAGATTTTTGCAAGATAAGAGAGTGAAGGGTTATGGGGAGCGAGCAGGGAAGTGGCTTTGAGCCCAAGATCAGCCATGACCTTATTGAATGGCGGAGCAGGCTCGAGGGGCCAAGTGGCCTATTCCTGCTCCTATTTCTTATGTTCTTATGTTCTTATGTTATTATCGAAAATCTAGACTTGTGTGTCAATATACAGACTTGATTTGCTTGAGGTGATTACATCTCTTAAGTAGGACTACAGTGGTATTGTTATGCACTCCTTCAAAACAATTACAGAAGACATGAATTATATTTTTTCTTGAATCAGCAAAAGACTGAAGGGATTGAGGGATTGGATTCTGAGGAGCGATTATGCAAATTGGGTATGTTGTCACTGGAAAATAGAAGGTTGAGAGGTGATAGGAATGCTGTTTTTAGGATGCTGAAGGGACTAGAAAATATAGAACATGCCAAGCTGTTTCACCTTGTCCAGAACAGTAGAACCAGAGGGCGCAGCCTGCACTTGAAAGGGGGTAAATTCAAAACTAATCTGCAGAAACTGATCCATAAAATGGTAATGAGGTCTTGCCATTAAGGTCAGCAGGACCCCCACATCCCAGGCCTTGCTGGGTTCTTTGGCCATTTTTGGCCTCACCTGCACCCTCCCCGTAAATATCAGGGCCAATATTTCAGTGAGGGAGTGGTTAATCTATGGAACAGATGCCCCAGGGAGATGATGAAAACAGCTGGTATTAATTTATTCAATGCAAATTGATAGATTTCTTTCAGAAAATAACATTTTGGGATACAATGTATGAGTAATTTGAGACACTCGGGTAGATTTTCCCGAACCTGTCGGGAAGAAGGCGGGACATTCCCTTTCGGGTTTTTGACCCGCCTACTTCGACGTCCGGCCAATCCACGCGATTTTCCCTTGATTGACCTTGTTGAGCCCTCCCAGCGGGTTCAGCAGGCCAATTAAGGGCCACCCGGCAACAGGTGACGTCACAGACTGAAATTTCATCTGTCAAGAGTTTTTGACAGATGAAATATCAATGTTTCACAGCTGTTTGAAGCTGTGAAACACTGACAGTCCGAGTTCTAACATGAGTCCTTCTGCACAGACTCAGTTAGAACTCACACCGGCACTCAAAGCTGAAGGCTGTCACTTTTCACAGATCGCAGCCGTTCAGCTTTCAGTTCCGGCTGAGTGATGGACTCCCGACGGCTACAGGAAGAAAGGCTGTTAAGGTAAATACAGGTAAGTAAAAGTTCTTTACACACTTTAGACACACCAAACACACTTACCTTTACACTCATGCACCCATTACTCACCTGAACACTGACATTGTGACCCCTCCAAGTCCCTCAACCCGACGGCCCGCCTGCTCTAACCTGGCGTGGTTTGGAGCCGTCGGGAAACTCACACGAAACCCCTCAAAATAGGGATTAGGCCAGAAACTGCCTGTTAACTACCTGTTAACAGGCAGTTAATTGGCACTAATCCCTTCCCACCTGGTTTCGGCAGGTCCCAGTGCGGGCGGGTACCCGCCGCCCCTGAAACTTATGTGGGGCGGGGTTTTGGGTGGGATGGTGTCGGGACCCCCAAATTCGGGATTTCCCCCCCCCCCCGACATGCCTGAAACCCCGCCTGATGGCTCCACGAAAATCTAGCCCGATATGTGGTAAATGTAATATGCTTGGGAGGAAAAAGGTGACTTCGAATCTATGGTTTCCTCGTGTCATTTCTGGGTCTGTTGTAGACATAGGAACAGGAGTAGGCCATTTAGCCCCTTGAGCCTGTTACACCATGACTGATCTGTGACCTATCTCCATATACTCGCCTTTGTCCCATATCCCTTAATACCTTTGGTTAACAGATATCGAACAATCTCATATTTAAAATCAACAACTGACCCAGCATCAACTACCATTTGTGGAAGACAGTTCCAAACTTCTACCACACTTTGCGTGTAGTCGTGTTTCCTAACTTCACTCCTGAAACGCCTGACTCTAATTTTTAGGCTATGTTCTCTAATCCTAGGTTCCCCAACCAGCAGAAATAGATGATCTCTATCTACCCTATCAGTTCCCCTTAATATCTTGAAAACTTTGATAAGATCACCCCTCAATCTTCTAAATTCCAGGGAATACAACCTGTAATCTTTCCTCATAATTTAATCCTTGGAGTCCAGGTATCATTCTAGTAAATATACACCACACTCCCTCCAAGGCCAATGTATCCTTCTTAAGCTGTGCTGCCCAGAACTGCTCACAGTACTCCAGGTGTGCTCTAACCAGGGCTTTGTATAGCTATAGCATGACTTCTAACCCCTTGTATTCTACGCCTCTAGATATAAAGGCCAGTATTCCATTAGCCTTTTCGATTATTATTTGTACCTGTTGATGACATTTTAATGATCTATGTACATGGACACCTAAGTCTCTTTGGACCACCAATGCTTCTAGCTTTTCACCACTTAGAAAGTACTCTGATCTATCCTATTATTTAGATCCAAAGTGGATGACCTCACACTTGCTTATATTGAAATCCATTTTCCACAGTTTTTCACATTCACTTAATCTATTAACATCTCTTTGTAATTTTATGCTTCCATCTACACCACTTATAATGCTGTCTGTCTTTGTGTCATTGGCAAACTTGGATATGTAGCGCTCTATGCAGTCATTTAAGTTGTTAATAAATATGGTGATTAGTTGAGGCCCCAACACAGATCCTTTCAGGACACCACTAGTCACATCCTGCCAATTAGAGTACCTGCCCATTATCCCTACTCTCTGTCTCCCGCCGCTCAGCCAATTTTCTAACCAGGTCAATAATTTGCCTTCATTTCTATGAGCTTCAACTTTAGCTAACAGTCTCTTTTGAGGGACTTTATAAAATGCCTTCTGGAAGTCCATATAACTAACATCCATAGGTATTCCCCTGTCCACTACTTTAGTCACCTCTTCAAAAAATTCAATCAGGTTCGTCAGGCATGACTTACCCTTTAAAAATCCTGCTGGCTCTCTCTGATCAGCTGAAAATTTTGAAGGTGTTCAGTCACTCCATCCTTAGAAACATAGAAACATAGAAGATAGGAGCAGGAGTAGGCCATTCGGCCCCTCGAGCCTGCTCCGCCATTTAATGAGATCATGGCTGATCATCCAAATTCAATACCTTGTCCCTGCTTTCTCCCCATATCCCTTGATCCCTTTAGCCTTAAGAAATATATCTAACTCCTTCTTGAATATATTTAGTGAATTGGCCTCAACTGCCTTCTGTGGTAGAGAATTCCATAGGTTCACCACTCTCTGGGTGAAGAAATTCCTCCTCATCTCTGTCCTAAATGGCTTACCCCTTATCCTTACACTGTGACCCATGGTTCTGGACTCCCCTGCCATCAGGAACATTCTTCCTGCATCTAGTCTGTTTAGTCCTGTTGAATTTTATAAGTTTCAATAAGATCCCCTCTCATTCTTCTAAACACCAGCGAATAGAAGCCCAATCAACCCAATCTCTCCTCATACGTCATTCCTGCCATCCCAGGTATCAGTCTGGTGAATCTTTGCTGCACTCCCTCCATGGCAAGGACATCCTTCCTCAGATAAGGTGACCAATACTCAAGGTGTGGTCTCACCAAGGCCCTGTACAACTGCAGTAAGACATCCTTGCTCCTGTACTCGAATCCTCTCACTATGAAGGACAACATACAATTTGCCTTCTTAACCGTCTGTTGCACCTGCATGCTTACCTTCAGCGACTGGTGCACAAGGACATCCAGGTCTCGTTGCACTTCCCCTTCTCCCAATCTATTGCTGTTCAGACAATAATCTGCCTTCCTGTTTTTGCCACCAAAGTGGATAACCTCGCATTTATCAACATTATACTGCATCTGCCATGCATCTACCCAATCACCCAACCTGTCCAAATCATACTGGAGTTTCTCGGCATCCTCCTCATAGCACACACGCCCACCCAGCTTTGTGTCGTCTGCAAACTTGGAGATATTACATCTAGTTCCCTCGTCTGGATCATTAATATATATTGTGAATAGTTGGGGTCATAGCACTGATCCCTGCGGTACCCCACTAGTCACTGCCTGCCACTCGGAAAAAGACACGTTTATTCCAACTCTTTGCTTCCTGTCTGCCAACCAGTTCTCTATCCAAGTCAGTACCTTACCCCCAATCCCATGTGCTTTAACTTTGCATGCTAATCTCTTATGCGGGACCTTATCGAAAGCCTTCTGAAAGTCCAAGTACAGCACATCCACTAGTTCTCCCTTATCTACTCTACCAGTAACATCCTCAAAAAATTCCAGTAGATTAGTCAAACACGATTTACCTTTTGTAAATCCATGTTGACTTTGTCCGAACCTGTCACTGTTTTCCAAGTGCTCTGCTATTACATCTTTTAGAAACATAGAAACATAGAAGATAGGAGCAGGAGTAGGCCATTCGGCCCCTCGAGCCTGCTCCGCCATTCGATGAGATCATGGCTGATCATCCAAACTCAGTACCCCGTACCTGCCTTCTCCCCATATCCCTTGATACCTTTAGCTCTAAGAAATATATCTAACTCCTTCTTGAATATATTTAAAGGCTTGGTCTCAACCACCTTCTGTGGTAGAGAATTCCACAGGTTCACCACTCTCTGGGTGAAGAAATTCTTCCTCATCTCTGTCCTAAATGGCTTACCCCTTATCCTTAGACTATGACCCCTGGTTCTGGACTCTCCGACCATCAGGAACATTCTACCTGCATCTAGTTTGTCCAGACCTGTCAGAATTTTATAAGTTTCGATGAGATCCCCTCTCATTCTTCTAAACTCCAGCGAGTATAAGCCCAATCGACCCAATCTCTCCTCATAGTCATTCCTGCCATCCCAGGGATCAGCCTTGTGAAGCTTCGCTGAACTCCTTCCATGGCAAGAACATCCTTCCTTATAATGGACTCTTGCATTTTCCCCACTACTGATGTCAGGCTTACTGGTCTATAATTCCCCGTTTTCTCTCTACCACCTTTTTTAAATAGTGGGGTTACATTAGCTACCCTCCAATCCATGGGAACTGTGCCAGAGTCTATAGAATTTTGGAAGATGACCAGCAATGCATCTACTATTTCTAGGGCCACTTCCTTAAGTACCCTAGGATGTAGATTATCAGGCCCTGGGGATTTGTCGGCCTTCAATCCCATCAATTTCCCAAACACCATTTCCCTACAAATACTGATTTAAATCAGTTTCTCCCTCTCATTAGACCCTATGTTCCGCGACATCTCTGGAAGGTTATTTGTCTCCTCCTTTGTGAAGACAGAACCAAAGTATGTATTTAATTGGTCAGCCACTTCTTTGTTCCCCATTATAAATCCCCCTGATTCTGACTGCAAGGGACCTACGCTTGACTTCACCAATCTTTTTCTCTTCACATATCTATAGAAGCTTTTACATTCAGTTTTTATGTTCCCTGCAAGCTTACTCTCATACTCTATTTTCCCCCTCTTAATTAATCTCTTTGTCCTCCTTTGCTGAATCCTAAACTGCTCCCATTCCTCAGGTTTGCTGCTTTTTCTGGCCAATTTATATGTCCTGTCTTTGGATCTTATGCTATCCCTAATTTCCCTTGTTAGCCACGGTTGCACCACCATTTTTGTGTTATTTTTATGCCAGACAGGGATGAACAAATTCTGTAGTTCATCCATGCGATCTTTAAATGTTTGCCATTGCCTATCCACCGTCAACCCTTTAAGTAATGTTCCCCAATCCATCCTACCCAAAAGTAAGAAGTCACACAACACCAGGTTATAGTCCAACAACTTTATTTGAAATCACAAGCTTTCGGAGTGCTGCTCCTTCGTCGTCCGAAAGCTTGTGATTTCAAATAAAGCTGTTGGACTATAACCTGGGGTTGTGTGACTTCTTACATTTGTCCACCCCAGTCCAACTCCGGCATCTCCACACCATCCTACCCAACTCACGCCTCATACCATCACAGTTTCCTCTATTTAAATTCAGGACCCTGGTCTCTGAGTCAACTACTTCACTCTCCATTTTAAGGAAGAATTCTATCATATTATGATCGCTCCTCCCCAAGGGGCCTCACACAACAAGATTGCTAATCAATCCTTTCTCATTACATAATACCCAGTCTAAGATGGCCTGATCTCTAGTTTGTTCCTCGACATATTGGTCCAGGAAACCATCCCGTATACACTCCAGGAATTCCTCCTCCACAGTTTTGTTACTAATTTGGTTAGCCCAATCTATATGTAGATTAAAGTCACCCATGATAGCTGTTGTGCCTTTATTGCACGTATCGCTAATTTCCCATTTAATGCCATCCTCAACCTCAGCATTACTGTTTGGGGGTCTGTATACAACTCCCACTAACTTTTTCTGTCCCTTGGTTTTTCTCAGCTCTACCCATACAGATTCCACATCATCAGAGCTAATATCCTTCCTTACTACTGTGTTAACCTCCTCATTAACCAGCAATGCTACCCCACCTCCTTTTCCTTTTTGTCTGTCCTTCCTGAATATTGAATACCCCTGGATGTTGAAGTCCCAGTCTTGGTCACCCTGGAGCCATGTCTCCGTAATTCCAATTATATCATATCCATTTACATCTATTTGCGCAGCTAATTCAGCCACCTTATTACGAATGCTCCTCGCATTAAGACACAAAGGAGGCGATTTTCATTCAGAAGTCGGGAAGGAGGCGGGACTACAACTTTCGTGGTTGTAGTCCCGCCTCCATCGAGATGCGGCCAATCCACGTGATTTTAACTTGATTGACCTTGTTGAGCCCGCCCAGCGGGCTCAGCAGGCCAATTAAGGGCCACCCGGCAACAGGTGACGTCACAGACTGAAATTTCATCTGTCAAGAGCTTTTGACAGATGAAATATCAGTGTTTCACAGCTGTTTGAAGCTGTCAAACACTGACAGTCTTACTTCTAACCTGAGTCCTTCTACGCAGACTCAGTTAGAAATCTCACCAGCACAGAAAGCTGCAGGCTGTCACTTTTGACAGATCGCGGCCATTCTGCTTTCTGTGCCGGCTGAATGATGGACTCCCGAAACCGAGAGGAAGGAAGGCTGTAAAGGTAAGTACAGGTAATTTAAACTTCTTTACACACTTTAGACAAACCAAACACACTTACCTTTGCACTCATGCACCCATCACTCACCTGAACACTGACATCTCGAGCCCTCCAAGTCCTTCAACCCGACGGCCCGACTAATCTAACTTGGCGTGGTTTGGCGCCATCGGGAATCCCACACGACAACCTTCAAAATAGGGATTAGGCTAAAAACTGCCTGTTAACTACCTGTTAACAGGCAGTTAATTGGCACTTAACCCTTCCCGCCTCGGGTCGGCGGGTCCCAGTGCGGGGCAGGTACCCGCCTCCTTTGAAACTTACATGGAGGCGGGTTTTGGGCGGGATGGTGTCGGGACCCCCGAATTTGGGAATTTAACCCCCCGCACGCCTCCAATCCCAAATCCACGGCACACTGAAAATCGACCCCAAAGCCTTCAGGCTTGTTTTTTTAACACTCTTGGGCCTAGAAATTCGGTATAGCCGCATTTGGGGCGTTAGTCCAGGCGATGCGCAAAGTTTAGCGCCAGGCGCAATTTAGCACCACCTGGGTTGCAGCGCCCCTAAAGGTGATTGTGGTGCTAAATCAGGCGCTGCACGCTACTCTTAAGGTGCTAACCCGGCGGCGCAACCCAATTTCGCGGTGGCGGGGCGCAGTGAGGGTGCTGTCAATAATCACTTTCCCTGAGACACAGTGGCGCCGGCCAACTCTTAAAGGGGCAGGTCAATTGGCATCACCAGACACACTCACTGCCTTGTAGGCCTTCAAAGCGGTGGGAGCCTACCTGTGGCGCCCCAGCCTAGCAAGACATGGAAAGGGTGAGGCAGAGGGCGGAACGCCTCACTGATGGGGCATTGGATGCTTTGGTTGCCGCAGTGGAATCAAGGCCAAGGAAGATGGTCGGAATGTGATTTATGTTTTGGACAGTCTCCCGGGTGTGAGAGGCAGTTATGTGTCAGTGTATTAGTTTTGCTTTCTGTTGCCATAGCTTTCTCATGTTTGAAGGAACCACATTTTGTGTAATGAAACACTTTCTTCATTTACAATGGCTATGCCTGCTATTTATATGCATCTTGCCCTTCACAGGCTTGGGGGTATCAGACCGGTTCCATTCCTGTTCTTGGAATGGCAGCAAGCATTCCGTGAGAGGGGCCTAGAAGCTACTTCTGATCAGCCTCTGACGCGCAGCCTGAGAAGAGCCGCTCGCGTAGAAGTTCAGGCCAGCAGCCATCTTCTCAGCCACCGACAGAGATGTCCTGCACCTTATCTGAGGCTGCAGATCCGACTGAAGCAGCTGGCACAGCTCAGTCACCACCTCCTTTCTAAATCGCAGCCTTCTGACACACTGCTCCTCCGGCATGTTCATGTAGGAAAACTGCTGTCGGATAACCCTGCCAGCGTAAGGTCTGCTGTGGCGACGTCTGTTGGCCCTCTTCCGTCTGGCCATGCCCGCCCCCCTCTCCCTGTGTCTCAGTGCTTTTTCCAGATAATTCAGCAGCAGGACGTTCCCCTCCAATGCAGCCCCCATAATAAGTGCCCACAGGAAGGTTCCCCATTGTCAAGGCTCACCAACAGCAAGGTGATGGTCAGAAGGCTGAAGATCGTCTGCCTGTGCTGGCTCAGTGGTCAAATGGCTCTCAGTGTGCAGCTCAGCAACTCTTTGTAGCTCTCGAGGAAGTTGTGATCCAAAAATGGCTGCTGCTTTTAAACCACACCAATCCCCTTTAAATAACGCTCCTCCAGCCCGAGAGTGACTTGGTAAGGCCCAGGTAAGCTGTCACTACGGAGGGGAGCGCCACTGAATTTCTGGTCCGGGGCACCCAAAAGGTGTTGCACACTCAAATGACATCATAATCAGCCTGCGCCCATGAGCGGGCGCTAAGATTTAGCGCTGGCGCTAAATGCATGCTCAATATGGGGCGAGGCGCGCCTTGCGCCCGCCCGCAAATTGGCTAGCGCCCCACTTCTCGGCCACTTTAGGTGTTAATCGGTGGCGCTATCAACCGAATTTCTCCCCCTTAGTCCTTTTAGAATTATTGGCTCAGAAATTTGGGTCTCCACGGGTGAGTACGCACGGGGTACTCACCCGTAGGCCCGATGGAAGTGCCAGTTTCCTGTATGCACTGCGCATGCACGGGAAACCAGCACTTCCGTTCCTCTGAACGAAGAGGTTCAGAGGTTGAATGCATGCGCGGGGGAGGCTGCGCGTGCGCATCAAACTTACATTTTTTTTACAGGTTTCTCCGGGAATGTAAGCCTGCAGAAGTTAGAAATGTAAAAAGCAGGTGTAAGGCCTGCTTATTACAAGGTAAGTGGTGAATTAATGAAAATTACAACATTTTTTTGACAGGTTTATTATTTTTAAATACTTTAAAGCAAGGTAAGTTTATTTTTAGCCCCGTTAGAATATAAAATTATTTTTTTCAAAAATGTTAGTTATTGTTTAAAATAGTTATTTCATGTAATTTATAGTTTATTTAAAAAATGTGATTAAAAAAAAAATTATTTGAAGGTTTAGTGCTATTTTGGGGCCGTAGTATTTATAAGTCTTGACAGCACTTCCTGTCAGACTTATGAATGGAGCATTCCTTGCTCTGATTGGCTGCTCATGGCCCACGTGATCCCAGGGGACGCATCAAACTAACTGTGCCCCTGGGATACGCAAGCACTGCGCGCCGGCAGCTGGAGCAGGCCCCGGATCGCAATTCCACGTGGGCCCACAGCTTAACGGGCAGCGCGCAAGGTAAGTACAGATCGGGGGCTTGCACCCATGGGAAGCCCCCGACCCGAATTTCTGGGCCAATATTTACTGTGGCCTTGTTTGATTTACACCCTTGATTTCTCTGTCTTCCACTTTTGCTTTTCTCCTTCCTGTCTTTTGCTTCTATCCTTGCTTCCCTTTCCTCTGTTTCCCTGCACAGGTTCCCAACCCCCTGCCATTTTAGATTAAACCCTCCCCAACACCACTTGCAAACACTCCCCCTAGGACATCGGTCCCGGTTCAGCCCAGGTGCAAACCGTCCAGTTTGTACTGGTCCCACCTCCCTCAGAACCGGTTCCAATGTCCCAGGAATTTGAATCCCTCCCTCTTGCACCATTCCTCTAGCCACGTATTCATCTGAAATATCCTTCTATTTCCTTGATCATAGGCTCTACTAATTTCCCGACAACAGATGTTAGGCTAACTGATCTATAATTCCCTGGTTTCCCTCTCTTGCCTTTCTTAAATAGCAGAATGACATTTGAAATTTTAGTGGAGTGACATGTGCAATTTTAGTGGAGTGACATATGAGCTTTTAGCGGAGTGACATGTGCAATTTTAGCGGAGTGACATGCGAGCTTTTAGCAGAGTGACATGAACTTGTAGCAGAGTGACATGCAATTTTTGCAAACTAATTGATAAAAAAGAGATTGATTAAAAGAATTGTATTGCTATTACTAGTCAACAACTCCATTATCATTGTATCATGTGACTACCTGGATTGCAGAAGACAAATTAAATGGACCTTGATGTTTTTTCATCTAGCATTTCCTATATTCCTCAAGTTTGGTCAAATATTTTAGTAATTCACATGATTGAAGAAGACAAAGTGGTCAATTTATTTTGTTTTACCATTTTTACTTATTTTGTAATGGAAAAGATGAATGACTAAAGAAATAAGTTGAATATTATTTTCCCAGTGGGTGAAAAGCACAATTGGTTCACATTGCAACAAATGTGCTCAAAAGTTGGCCATAGTTTTTATAAATTGCAGGAATCCAAGTTCATTCAGTGTTTCTATCTGTTCCCATATTATAGTTTAAATAACAACAGATTCGCTTGGAGTAAATATGCAAACCCTAAACCTTTTCCATCTGTAAAACAAAAAGGCTCATGCTGCCAACTCCTTTTCAGATTGGTCATTGTGAAATCAGTGCACTGTTGCTGAATGCCAGAACACTTTTTGTATTGCATATTTATTTTATATTGCAAATTCTTTTGTTGGCTTTCTTACTGAAATGTTTGTAATTACCTACTACCACAATGAATGGATGAGAACATTAGTTTGCCATGTTCTTCCTCCCATGATTTGCTCTGCATTAAACAGCATGTGGCAACTTTATACCACTAATTTAGAAGCAGCTGCATAAATAATCAAATACAGCAGATTTATTAGCATCTGTTAAAAAAAGAAAAGTTTTAAATGAGGACTTGTTGAATGCAAAGTACAGAACACCTAGGATAGATCTTGGCCCAGGCTCTGTATGTGAAGTCATGTTCATTTGTGCCAGTCAGTTACAAAGATCTTTGTCATGGCAACTTTAATAAGTCAGCTAAATGCTGTATTGTATACAGATATTATTGCCTGCTGGGTCACCTTGCACTAACAAGCTACCAATTTTGGAGTTAGTGATGCCTTCCAAAACAGTAATAACTGCATCTAAACAATTCTTCTGCCTTAATGGAAAACTGAATCTTCCTTTTAGGGTCCAATTTAGCCTCAGTGATGGAAACAAACAGCTTAGAACTACAATAGGTTTCAAAATAATTGAAAATTTAAACTGCTCAAAGGACCCAAATCTTTTCCATTTCCAGCAACACTAAATAGATTTAATGGCATGTTGAGAAGCAGTTTTATTTTTAGTAACGGCAGGAAAAAGTTTTGGACTCCATTCCCATCCACCACCCCCAACCCACTCATTATTAGCTGTGGTGCAGAAGTTCTATGTTCTGCTGCTGGGCAGGCTGCAGTGACAGAAACATCCATATTAATGAGTGCGATGGCTGAGAAAAAAGATTTTCCAGCTTAGGCCAACCTGAAGCTAGGCCAAAGAGTCTGGTTTGGCTCCGAGACACAAAATTTGAGTTCAGCAAATTAAAAGTAAATTTAAAAATCCCCATCTCCTCTTCACTTTTGAGACAACTTATTATAACATCCTCAGAAGATTTCTTCCTCCAATTTAGTCACTTTTTAACTGAGTAAAATATATGGTAAGGAGATGATCTAACCTTTACTAAGGAAGAAGATGCTGACAAAATATCGGTAGAAGCGGGGATGGCAGAGGTAATGGATGGGGTGAAAATTGATAAACAGGATGTACTGGAAAGGCTGGATATGCTTAGAGTGGATAAGTTGCCTGGTCCGGATGGCTTGTATCCCAGGTTGCTAAGGGAAGTGGGGGTGGAGATAGTGGAAGGGCTTGCCATAATCTTCCAATCTTCCTAGACAGGCCAATCAGTTTAACATCAGTGGTGGATAAGGTTTTATAAATAATAATCATGAAAAAAATTAACAGGCACTAATTAACGAGAGCCAGCACAGATTTGTAAACTGCAGATCATGTTTGACTAATCTAATTGAATTTTTTGATGAAGTAACAGAGAAAGTTGATGAAGGGAATGCAGTGGATGTTGTCTATATGAATTTTAAGAAAGTGTTTGACAAAGTACCACATAAAAGGCTGGTTAACAAAATTGAGGCTCATAGAAACATAGAAGAGCAAGAGTAGACCATTCGGCCCCTCGAGTCCGCTCCGCCATTTAATGAGATCATGGCTGATCATCCAAATTCAGTACCCTGTCCCTGCTTTCGCCCCATATCCCTTGAGGTGGAATAGGAGGATCAGTGTCAGCTTGGATAAGAAATTGACTTAAGGACAGAAAACAGCGGGTCATGGTAAATGGTTGTTTTTCAGACTGGTAGGCAGTGGTGTTCCCAAGGATCGGTGCTAGGACCACTACTTTTTTTGATATATATAAATGACTTAGATATTGGAATACAGAGCAAAATTTCAAAATTTGCAGATGATACCAAACTTGGAGGTGTGGCATACAGTGAGGATGATACCAATCGACTGCAACAGGACATAGATAGGCTAGTAGAATGGGCAGACAAGTGGCAGATGGAATTTAATACAGAGAAGTATGAGGTGATGCATTTTGGCATAAGGGATAGGGAGAGGCAATAGAGACTTAATGGCACAGTTCTAAAGAGTGTGCAGGGACAGAGGGACCTGGGGGTTTATGTGCATAGATCTTTGAAGGTGGCAGGACACATTGAGAGAGTAGTTAGCAAAACATATGGGATCTTGTGTTTCATAAATAGAGGTACTGAGTAAAAAACAGGGAAGTTATGCTGAACCTTTATAAAGCGCTGGTTAGGCCATAACTAGAGTATTGCGTCAGTTCTGGTCACCACACTTTAGGAAGGATGTGAAGGCCCTTGAGAGAGTGCAGAGGAGATTTACCAGAATGGTTCCAGGGATGAGGGATTTTAGCTACAAGGTTAGGTTGGAGAAACTGGGGTTGTTCTCCTTGGAGCAAAGGAGGTTGAGGGGAGATTTGATAGAGGTGTACAAGATTATGACAAGGTAGACAGAGAAAGGCTGTTCCCATTAGCTGATGGTACAAGGACTAGGGGACACAGATTTAAGGTTTTGGGCAAGAGATACAGGGGGTATGTGAGGAAGAGCTTTTTTACGCAGCGCGTGGTAATGATCTGGAACTCGCTGCCGACGAGGGTGGTGGAAGCGGAGAGGATCAACGATTTCAAAAGGAAATTGGATAGGCACTTGAGGGAAATAAACTTGCAGGGCTATGGGGATAGAGCGGGGGAATGGGACTGACTGGATTGCTCTACAGAGAGCCGGCACAGACTCGATGGGCCGAATGGCCTCCTTCTGTGCTGTAATGACTCTATGGGCTGGATTTTGATACTGGAGGCGTGTAGGAGGCGGGACTACAACTTTTGGGGTTGTAGTCCCGCCTCCATTGAGTTGTGGCCAACCCATGCGATTTTCACTTGATTGACATTGTTAAGCCTGCTCAGCGGGCTCAGCAGGCCAATTAAGGGCCACCCGGCAACAGGTGACATCACAGATTGACAGAGCTTTTGACAGATGAAATACCAGCGTTTGACAGCTCTTTGAAGCTGTCAAACACTGACAATCTGTACTCTAAGTTAATTCCTTCCTCTCAGGCTGATTTAGAGATCTCTCCAGAACAGAAAGCTGAATGCTGCAACTTTTGACAGCTCGTGGCCATTCTGCTTTCTGTGCCGGTGAGATGATGGACTCCCGAGACCTGAAGGAAGGAAGGCTGTAAAGGTAAGTAAAGGTAATTAAACTTCTTTAAACACTTTACACACACCAAACACACTTACCTCTGCCCTCATGCACCCATCACTCACCTGAACACTGGACATCTCGAACCCTCCAAGCCCTTCAGCCCGACGGTCCACCTCGCTAACTTGGCGTGGTTTGGAGCCGTCGGGAATCCCACACTTCAGGAATAGAAATAGGGATTAGGCTAAGAACTGCCTGTTAACTACCTATTAACAGGTAGTTAATTGGCACTAATCCCCTTCCCGCCTCGGGGAGGCAGCTCCCAGCACAGGTCGGGTATCTGCCTCCTTTGAAACTGGCATAGAGGCGGGTTGGGGGTGGGATGGGTTCGTGCCCCCCGATTTTGCGATTTTAACCCCCCACACGCCTCCAATCCCGCCTCCACGGCCCAATGAAAATCCTGCCCTATGACTCTATAACCTTAATACCCATATATGGTTCTGGTTCAGATATCTAGTATACAGTGTGTGCTATACATCAGGATCACTGTTGATTTATGTAATTGAGTTGTGGGTCAAAGCCAACATTTGTGTGTGGATATGGCCAATACATCAGGAGTAAAATGTTGGCGACACTGTGCAATGGTTGCACTATCACTTTGTGTAATCCAACTACTGAACTCTGGAGATTAACTACCACTTGCATTGACTCCTACTAAAGTTTCTTGCAATGACCTTAAAATGTTATTCACTTTCTGTATGTAACTGTATTAAAGCAGCGTCAACAGACCAACCAACTCTCAAATCCAACAATAGTCAAACTCTACAATCTTCGCTTATAACTTACATTTTGTTCAATGTTGAGGGCTATTTCTTCTTAGGAGTTGAGGGCTATTTAGAAATTCAATGTTAACACTGAGCATTTCTACTTTTTTTGTAAGCAATTTGTTAACACACCTGTTTGCAGATATAGATAGCTCAGAAATCATTCCACCGCACAGACCATTAGAAGATTTCTAAGGACTGAAGATAGACTCTGAGGGCCTTTGTTTGTTACATTTCTCTACACAGAAAGTGTCTCACTTATAACTGGGTTCTGCCTACCAGTCTTTCAGAAATTATGGGCGCGATTTTCCCAATGCAGGTGGGTTGGAGGTGGGTTTCGGTTTGAGTGGGTTCCAAACCCGCCTCCACTGAGAGGTGGGAAAAAATTGCGATTTTCCCCTAATTGGCCAGCTGATTTCAGAGGTGTGGGTTCCCCTGGGCCAATTAGTGTTTTGGGACTGAAACTCACCTCTGCTGACATCACTTATCTAGCTTCATGTAAGAGCTGCTTGCTGCCTTGGCTCATTCCGCTGGTTTTTGGTCAATGCCGCACCACCTCCAAGCTGTTATCCCCTTCAAGAATGGCCAACTCCAAGGCAAGGGCCTCCCCGAGGTTCTCGGATGAGGCGCTGGGTATGCTGGTTGAGGGGCGAGAGCCAGCAGGGAGGTGGTCTTCCCCTCATCTGGGAGGAAGAGGCCTCCCAAAGAAACCAAGGCTGTGTGGGTACAGCTGGCAAGGGATATCACCTCCAGATCAGTGTGCAGCAGAACATGGCTGCAGTGCCGTAAAAGGTTCAATGACCTTGTAAGATCAGGCAAAGTGAGTATACCTTCAGCTTGACCCTCCTTCTGCTCCCCTTCTCTCATCACCAGCACTCTGCATTGTCAACCTCCTCCTACACATCCCACTTTGCCGTTACAACCCTTGCACCCTTCACCATCCCTCTCACTCTATGAACCCAATCACTTGACTATTCGACTATGCTGCCCTCACACTCCCTTTCAATGATATGCAATGACAATGACTAACAACACACAGGGAGGGCCCTTGGACATAGAACCTCACTCCATCTTTGTCTCCTTAGCATCTATGCTCTGGACGCTCTACACTCACTCCATCATTCTCACTCCAACTCCACTTGTCTCCTTCACTGCAGGAAAAGAAATCCCACAATAAAAGGGAAAGGACGAAGACAGGAGGAGGGCCACCTTCCATAGCCATTCTCACCCAGGCTGAAGATGCGGCCCTGGACATCGCCGGTGCAGAGGTGGAGGTGGAAGTGGGGGACGGACAGACGGGCGATGCAGAGCAAGCTGGTGACAGAATAATTTTGCATCTCTCTCATTTACACTGCTTGAGTGACTGAAATGGCTGCTGGTGTACATTATTAGAATGCCACTTCAGCATCTGCACTATTGTATGTGCATGCCACACTTCCGTCAAATGTCTAACCCATGCCTTTACTCCCCCACAGGACCATCCACAGAGCTCCACCCTACTGTTGATGAGGAAGAGGCTGAGCAGCAAGACTCCTCAGGGGAGCCTGCAACCTCTGAGGATGCAGCGTCAGTAGATGTAAGCACACCCAGCACCAGCGCAGATACTCACACCTTGGTGGGACCTTCGGGACATAGAGTAGTGTTGTCACCTGGTGTATCACAGCTCAGAGGTGAGCATCAGCAGGTGGTGGAGATAGGGACAGCAGTGGAGAGTCCTCGTCGGAAGTCTCAGGACTCTCCTAGCTCTGCTTCACTGCATGTGGACCCTGTGCCTCTGGGTCCATCCAGGAGAGCGGTGCTGGAACTCCAGGAGCAGGTGCAGGAGTCTCTGACAGGTCTTGTCTCCAGGGTCACTGCGAGTGTGGAGAGGATGGAGGAGTCCAACTCTAACCTGAGCAGTGCTGTTGGGGAGGCAATGGCGCATATACGCAGCACCACGGAAAGGATGGCAACCTCCGTGGAAAGGCTGGCTATGGCCATGGAGGAAATAAGTCACCAGAGTCAGGAAAACATGGTGATTGTTCAGAATAGACTGACATCTCTGGAGGAGCGATGGCAGCTATTGAGCAGAGAAACCAGAGTTTCATGGAAGTCCTTTTGAGTAGGACTGCCAGTGCAGATACGGGTCCTCATGGCCCCCCTGACGTGCAACAAGGTGCTCTCAAGCCACTTGCAAGCGCTGAGGTGGACCTGGCCCATGAGAGGGAAGTTGGTGGCAGAGAACAAGGAAGTGGGGGCTCCTCTCCAAGTGCTCACACTTCCATGCCACTGCGAGCCCCACCAGTGTCCGTACCCAACTGAGATGGGCGTCTCAGCCCGTGCACTGCTGCAGGATTAGCAGATGTTTGTCGAGCCCTCACAGGCTCATAAGCCCAGAGGTCACCCGCCAAAGGTGTCGAAGCAGGAGCAGCATCAAAGTGAGCAAGGGGCCTCCACTTCTGCTGAAGCCACAAGGGGAGTACCATGTAGGAGCATGCGTAAGAGGGGGTAGGCAATTGGGTGATTGTTTCTGTTTATTAACGAAATGCCATCCCTGTTTGAATGTATAAAAATGAGGTGATGGCAAACTGTTTGCATCATGGCATCTGTTATTTCACCTTGGGCAGCTCCACATTGTGGGCTCCGCGACACTTGCGTGGTCAGGTTGCTGGCCAGAGTGAAAGGAGGCTAGAGAGTCATGTCCATTGTCTATCGTGTGTTAAGATGGAGCCAAGGACATGTGCCAAAATGGGCAACCGATGCAAATCTGGCCAGGATGAGTGCATTCCTTGCATCACAGGCACCCATGTGCTCCTGTGCTGCCACTGCTGCTGGTTGCTATGCCGCCGCTCGGTCCTCCTCCAGCTCCTGCTCCTCCTCCTCCTCATCCTCATCTGAGGAGGCTATGAACTGAGCCACTTGCTCATCAGGAAGCTGCAAGCCATGATGCTGTGCCATGTTGCACAGTGCACAGCAAACCATGACCATTCTGGAGACCCGGGCTGCTGAATACTGCAGGGCTCCACCCGATCTGTCAAGGCATCGGAATTGCATCTTCAGCAAGCCAATGGTTTGCTCGATGATGGACCTGGTCGAAATGTGGCTGGCGTTGTAGCGCTCTTCAGCCTCATTAGCTGGCCTCCAAATCGCCGTCATTAGCCACTTCTTCAGGAGGTAACCCTTGTCACCAAGAAGCCATCCGTTAATTTGGTTTGGCGGATTGAAGAGCGGTGGAACACTAGAATTCCGCAGGATGAACGAGTCATGGCAACTACCACAGAACTTGGCGCAAACATGCAAAATCTCCTTCTTGTGGTTACACACCAGCTGTACGTTGAGGGAGTGGAAGCCCTTGCGGTTGACAAAGACAGCTGGGTTCTGATGGGGTGCCCTAAGGGCCACATGTGTGCACTCTATGACGCCCTGCACCATTGGCAAGCCTGGCATATTTGCAAAGCCAACTGAACACATGGTTACACTCACAGTTATCCTCACCTTTCACCCCACCAGCCTCCGCATTCAACGGATCATCCTCTGCCATTTCCGCCACCTCCAAAGTGATCCCACCAGCAAATGCATCTTCCCCTCCCCTTTCAGCATTCCGTAGGGACCGCTCCCTCCGAGACACCCTAGTCCACTCCTCTGTCACCCCCAGCACCCCTTCCCCTTCACCCGGCACCTTCCCGTGCAAGCGCAGGAGATGCAACACCTGCTCTTATACCTCCCCCTTTCCCACTGTCCAGGGCCCCAAACATCCCTTCCAGGTGAAACAGTGATTTACTTGTACTTCTTGCAATCTAGTATACTGTATTTACTGCTCACGATGTGGTCTCCTCTACGTTGGGGAGACCAAACGCAGATTGGGTGACCGCTTTGCGGAACACCTCCGTTCAGTCCGTAAGGATAACCCTGAGCTTCCGGTCGACTGTCATTTTAATTCACCGCCCCATTCCCACTCAGACCTCACCGTACTCAGGCTCTTGCATTGTTCCACGGAAGCTCAGCGTAAGCTCGAGGAACAGCACCTCATCTTCCAATTAGGCACTTTACAGCCTTCTGGACTCAATATCGAGTTCAACAATTTCAGGTCATAACCTCAGCCCCCTTTACATTTTTACTTATTTTTCATCCACACCTTTGTTTTGGACCTTTCCCCCCCCCTTTTTTTCTCTCCCACATGGCAGCTGTCTCCCATTCTGCCAGCGTATTTCACACCTAATCTAGAGCTGTCTTTTGTCTCCACTAGTCCTATCACCATCTTGTTTCGTTTTGAATACCTCTTAATGTCTCTTCACTTCTCTTTTGTTCTCTCCCAGCCCGGCCTTTTAATCTATTTCATTTCCTGTGCTTTTCCAGTCTTGACAAAGGGTTTGACCCAAAACATTGACTCTTTTTTCTCTCCACTGATGTTGCCTGGCCTGCTGAGTTTTTCCAGCATTTTCTGTTGTTAGCACGGTTACATTTACTTGATCCCTTGAGAAGTGGATGTAATTGTGGGCCTTTGCGAAAAGAGCATCGCTAACCTGTGTGATGCAAGTGTGGGTGGCCAACTGGGAGATGCCGCTGATGTCTGCTGATGATCCCTGGAAGGAGCCTGAGGCAAAAAAGTTGAGTGCGGTGGTGACTTTGACAGCCACTGGTAAGGGATGTACACCCGTTCCTCTGGGCTCCAGGTGTTGGTGCAGCAGTGCTCCGACAACCACTCACGAAATTCTCAGCCTCCTTTGGCACTGCTGCTCAGTCATGTTGAGGTAGCTCATCCTCTGTCTGTAAACCCTGTGTTTGGGGTATCTCCTGTGGCGGCATGCTTCCATGCGCTGGCGCCTTCTGCCCTGTGCAGCATCAGGTGGGTGAGCAGGAGGTTGGGCCTCCTGCTGCTGTTGCTGCTGAGCTGCCTGGTTCTGCTGCTGCCGTGGCTGCTCCTCATCCGATTCTGAGGTCCATGGTGAAAGGAAATAATTGGTTCCCATGCTGCTGGCAGATACCTCCATTGGGAAAGCGCTCAGTCCAAGTGGGGAGAGGGTCTTGCAAGGAGGCCCCACAGTTGAGAGATAGAAGCTGCAGCACCTCCAACTTCGGTAGGCCTGCTAAAAGTGCTGAAAGACCTGTGGAACAAACATTCTGCCACCTGCAACTGCTCCCTGATGAAAGCTCCATTTTAATGTTGGAGCTGCAGCTGTGAGGAGGCCACCCACTTGTCAATCCGCCAGGATTAGCTGATGTGGTTTAGGAGGGCCGTGCAACACGCTGAAAATGTGGTAAAAAAACAAAGGCCTTTCAAAATAGGATTATGGAGGCCCTTAACAACTATTTAAGGGTCTTAACTACCTCTCTCGACTGATGGAGGTGGGACCGAATCGCACCCATCAAACCCGCCTCTGGCAAAATTGCGCAGAGGTGGGTTGAAGGCGGGTTCCGAACCCGCCTCAGTTTTTGCCATTTTGCCAACTGTCCTGCCTGCAAAATCCGTCTCCTCGGGGCTGGGAAAATCGGCCCCTACCTATCTAACTTACCAAATCTCTGAATTTGGATTGCCCGGGGGGCACTAACGGGGCACAAAGCCCCTAGTGCCTGGGCGCGGCGCCGCTGATGCCTCCTTTGGTCGCATCCCCTGACCTACCGCTGGACGATATGTCCGACAGGGTCAGGTTGGTGTTTTTGCAGCTGCGGCGGGGCAAATTAAAGGGCAGGTGTCGGGCGGCCATTTTATTTTTGGACCACCTGCCAGCACCTGCCCCCTTCTGCTTCCTCATGCGGGGTGCTGGCTGCGATCAGCCAGCCAGGCACTCCTCTTGAGTTTTCGGTACCCCGTTCCCCGGTAGTCCAGCAGGGCCCCGGTGCGCGCTGCACTAGGCCCCTCCCGTTTAATCAGGGGAGGGAGGCCTGTAATACGTGCCGACCTGTGTGGCGATGTTGCACATAGCATCGCGATATTGAATGTTAGCGCCCCAGAAAGGAAGGGGAGCGCTTCCAGTAGTGCCCCCTGTAGTGTATGTACCTTTAAGGGGAGAACTAATTTTTACAGCTCCTGTATACTGTAGTACCGGCAGTGACCACACCTGTATATAAACCCTGAGTAGGGATCTGTACGTTTAGTTTTAGAGTAACTCTCATCCAGTAAACACCTGTTGATTGTTCCCTGCGGTCTCGTGTCTAGTTATTGAAGGACACACAACATCAAAATACACGGATCTAACATTGGCGACGAGGCAGATTCGAACCTACCTGCAACTCTGAATCACCTCCCAGGGATTCGCTCCTGGAGAACAGTGGAAGAAGGTCGAAGCCGAAGCACGGGCGTCGACCACGGGCAGCCGCCCAGTCATCCAGCGGAGATTTGAGCATCGCAGGGGAGGCTGTTGAGAGCTGGGCTTGGTTCTCCAGTCACGGTGGTCCAGCGAAACGGGCTGGCAACAGGTACGGCGCAGACCCTTCCCGGACAGCGGCGGCTAGAGCCGACCGATGGCACAGAAAAGGCCGAGCAGCGTCGACGGGAGAAGAGAGAGGGTAGAGCGCACAGGGCGCAGGCGGTGTTCAGGACTGAACGGCGTCGACGGGAGAAGAGAGAGGGTAGAGCGCACAGGGCGCAGCCAGTGTTCAGGACCGAATGGCATCAACGGGAGAAGAGAGAGAGGCGCGAAGGAAAACGCGCAGAGCGCAGCTGGTGTTCAAGGGACGAGCAGCGTCAGCGGGGAAGAAAGGGAAACGCGCAGAGCACAGCCGGTGTTCAAGGGCCGAGCAGCCGCAGCGGAGAAGAAGGGAGAGCGCGGGAAACGCCATTTTGAGCCACAGCGGAAAAGAAGGGAGAGCGCGGGAAAACGCCATTTTGAGCCAGTCTAACCACACCCAGGGATGCCGAAGAGTGGCAGTATCACAGCGTTCGACAATGAAGTCGAAGATTGGACGACATATGTCGAACGCATAGAAGTGTACTGCAAGGCGAATGAAGTGCCAGATGAGAGGAAAGCGCTGGTATTGTTGAATTCAATGGGTGCAAAAACGTATGGCTTACTGCGAAACCTCGTAACCCCAGAGAAGCCAGTGGAAAAGGATTTTGGAAACATAGTGTCAATCCTACAGGACCACTTAAACCCCACACCGCTGCAGATAGCAGAAAGATTTAAGTTTCACAAAAGGAACCAGCATAAAGATGAAAGTAATGCTGAGTATTTAACGGAACTGCGCAAGCTATCGAAACACTGCCAGTTTGGAACGGGACTAGCAGATACTTTAAGGGACAAGTTTGTGTGTGGGCTTCAAAGTGAAGGAACCCAGAAACGGCTTCTATCAGAAAAGGATGTTACGCTGGACAAGGCTTTCAGCATGGCAGTATCACACGAAGCAGCCGCATGGGGTGCTGCAGAGATACAACGGAGACTGCAAGAATATGGCACAAATGAAATGTCATACGGAACAGTGAAGTGCTATCGCTGCGGCAGAACAACACACGACCATAATGATTGCTGGTTCAAGGACAAAGTGTGCAGACAGTGTGGAAAAGTAGGACACATAGCAAGAGTCTGCAGGTCGGGAAAGAAAACCAGCAGCAAGAAATCTCCACAGGAGAAGTACAAGAAGGTACATAAGGTGACGGAGAGTAGTTCAGACGAACAGAAAAGTGATACAGACTCCGGAAGCAAGGAGCTGGGTTGTCTGAAACTACATAAGGTGATCAAAACGGAGGATCACCAAACTATCTGGGTCACGCTCAAGATAGCTGGAGTCCAAGTGAAAATGGAATTGGAAACAGGATCAGCCCTAACAGTCATAAACCGAAGGGACTACAAGCGGCTATTCACACATATACCCTTGAGAGATACAGAGATTGTCTTGAAGACGTACACGGGGCAAAAAGTCTACCCAAAAGGAAAAATAAGGGTGAACGTTATATATAACGGCAAGGAAACACCAAAAATGGACCTATATGTATTGCCAGATGGAAGACCACCACAATAGGACGTGAATGGATCCGGAAGATACAGCTAGATTGGCATTCCATACAAGCACTGACTGTAGATGCCAAAAAGGATGACGACGTCACACCTGGACTGTAAAGTCTGTAGGTATTATGACGAATTAATACACAGACTACAAGAGTAACTTTAACAGGACTTTACTATTCGAAGGTCAGGCCGAATCTGCCCAATAAATCCTGACACAGCACTTATATACCGGTGTGGTCACCGTCGGTATTACAGTATACAGCAGCCAAGATAAAGTAGTGCCACACCTAAAATAGTTCTCTTAAAGGTGGACGGTTACATACAATAGTTCTCTTAAAGGTAGAACAGTTACATACACGACAATCCTCCCTTTTTAGCTTACAACATACTTATTCCCCATTAACATAACATCATAACATATATACAACTTATGCAAAACAGTTCACAGATTCAGTCTCTCTGGAGGCTTCCTGACTCTGTCCGGATAACGCCTCGGTGGTGTGGTAGTTTTCGGTGGGGTAGTAGGTTCTTCTGGCAAGGTCGATTCGGCTTGAAGGACAGTGTCAGGTTCATCTGATTCCAGTATTACCAGATCGGAGGTAGGTGCTCTGGGTATCTCTGCTTCAACATTAGCCGTGTAAGGTTGTGGAGTAGGTTGGTCCTTTGTGGATGACCCTATGATCTGGTCAACATGGCGCCTTATTATGCTGTCACCAATGTCCACGGTATACATCAGTGGCCCTAGCCTTTTCCCAATAGTTCCAGGCTGCCATTTCTCGGTACGGTAGTCCCGGGCCAAAACTTGTTGACCTATCTGAAAGGATCTAGTTGGCCTTTCATTCATGCCCTGAAATTGCCGGTTCGCTACGTCCCTTCTGACGTTTGGCTTAATCAAATCCAGCCGGCATCTTAGTCTTCTATTGAAAAACATCATGGCGGGAGTTTGGTTTGTGACCGCATGTGTTGCATTCCTGTACGCCAACAAGAAGTTATCTACCTTATGTTGTAGGTTGATGTCTTCATTACCCATGGCCTTTATGGCCTTCTTGAAGGTCTGGACAAACCTTTCAGCTAATCCATTGGTGGCGGGATGGTATGGGGCTGACGTGTAGTGCTTGACCCCATTCCTTTTTAAGAACTTCCTGAATTCTTCGGACACAAATTGCGGTCCATTATCAGAACAGATCTGTTCCGGCAGCCCATTCCTGGCAAATATGGTCCTTAATACTGTGATGGTTTTTTCCGTGGTGGTGGAGGACATCTTTATTACCTCCGGCCACTTGGAGTGTGCATCCACCGCGATTAGAAACATTGAGTCCATAAATGGACCAGCAAAGTCGACGTGTACCCTTTGCCAAGGAGATGAGGGCCACTCCCATGGATGCAGAGGAGCTTGTGGTGGCGGGTTTTGGACCTTCTGGCATCCTAGACAGCTCTTGGTTATTTCTTCGATGTCTCCATCAATACCTGGCCACCACACAAACGCTCTTGCTAGGTTCTTCATTTTCACTCCACCCAGATGCCCCTCGTGAAGCTCCTTTAGCACCTTCTGCTGAAGTTTGGGTGGAATCACCACTGTAGATCCACACATCAAGGTTCCTCGGCACACTGACAGCTGTTCTTTTCTTTGCGAAAATGCGGGCAGCGTTGGTTCGCCATGTGCTGGCCATCCCTCCACTGTTAAATCGTAGACTCGTGAGAGAGTCGGGTCATTTCTTGTTTCATTTTCGATCATCGAATTTGTTACTGGTAGACATTCCACTATGGATGAGTGGAACATCTCTACCGGGTCCACTGTAGCCGCCTCTTCTACTACTGGCAACGGTAGGCGCGATAACCCATCAGCATTTCCATGCTGTTTGGACCTTTTGTATTCGATGTCATATTGGTGTGCCCCAAGTAACACGGACCACCTCTGTAGCCTTTGCGCTGTCATAGTGGAAACGGCCTTGTTAGGGTTGAATATGGACACCAACGGCTGGTGGTCTGTCAGTAATGTGAACTTCTTGCCCTGCAGGTAATGATTGAATTTCTTTACTCCCCACACAAGGCTGAGGGCCTCCCTATCTATCTGAGCATAATTTCGCTCAGCGGAGGTCAATGATCGGGACGCAAATGCGACTGGCCTTTCCAAGCCATTTGGTAACTTGTGTGAAAGTACTGCTCCAATTCCATAAGGGGAAGCATCACAAGCTAGACGAAGAGGTAATGTTGGGTTGAAATGAGCCAACACTTCCTCAGAGGTAATCAACGCCTTGCTTCTGCGAAAGGCCTTCTTACAGTCCTCGCTCCACTTCCATGGTACTTCTTTCCGCAACAGAGCATTCAGCGGATGCAGCACCGTGGATAGATTTGGCAGAAACTTGTGGTAATAATTAATCAACCCCAGAAACGATCTCAACTGTGATACATTTTCCGGAGCGGGGGCCTTCACGACAGCTTCTATCTTGTCAGGTGACTTGTGCAGCCCCTCTTGGTCAATGACATGACCGCAGTACGAGATCCGTTTCTGGAAGAACTCGCATTTCTGGCGATTAACTCGAAGGCCATATTCCTTCAACCTGGTGAGCACCAGTTTCAAATTTGTGAGGTGTTCCTCCTCGTCTTCTCCCGTAATCAGGATATCATCCAAGTAACACTGTGTGCTTGGAATACCCTGTAAGACCTGCTCCATGGCCCTCTGCCAAATTGCTGGAGCCGAAGCTACTCCAAAAACCAGTCTATTATAACAATACAAGCATCTGTGCGTGTTGATTGTGAGATACTGGCGCGACTCTTCCTCGACTTCCATTTGTAAGTATGCTTGTGCCAGGTCTATCTTGGTGAAGTGTTTCCCGCCAGACAATGAAGCAAAGATATCCTCAATCCGCGGGAGCGGGTATTGTACCGTGTGAAGCACCGGATTAACTGTGATCTTGAAGTCTCCGCAGATGCGGACCTTTCCCGGTCCCCCTAGCTTGTTACTTGATGAAGACTTCATGACGGGCACAATGGGCGTGGCCCACTCACTCCAGTCCACCTTAGACAGTACCCCTGAACGTTCAAGCTCTTCCAATTCTGCCTCCACAGCAGGTCGTATCGCGTAAGGTACCGATCTGGCTTTGAAAAATTTTGGGCTTGCATGTTCTGCAATCTTGATTTTTGCTTTAATTCCTCTCAGTGTTCCCAGTCCTTGCTGGAATACCTCTTTAGCTTCGTCCAATATTCTGGACAACCGTTCAGGTTTGACACCTTCCTTTCCGGAATCTACCGTCATTGTGTTTAGTGAATGCCAGTCTATCTTTATTTTCCTGATCCGCTCCCGTCCCAGAAGTGGTGGACCTCCCTTGGGCAGCACATACATGTCCATCCCTTGGTGCTCTTTGTCCTTGTATCTCACCTTGACTTCTATCTTTCCGATGGGGTATACTCTGTGCCCCGTGTATGTCTGCAATACTATCTCCGTATCCCGTAGGGGAATATGTTTGAATAACTTTTTGTAATCTTGCTTATTCATGACCGTCAACGCCGATCCGGTGTCCACTTCCATCTTCACTTGGACTTTTGCAATCTGTAGTGTGACCCAGATAGTTTGTCGGTCAGCTTCTTTACTCACATTGTGAATCCTCAGACTACCCAGTTCCTCGCTGTTGGAGTCTGAGTCCGAATTCTGTTCATCTGGACTCTTCCCAGTCACCTTATGTACCTTTCTGTACTTCTTCTGCGGTGACTTATTATTGCTGGTCTTCTTTCCTGACCGGCATACCTTAGCTATGTGACCAAGCTTGCCACATTTTCTACATTCCTGGTTTTTAAACCAGCATTGGTTCTGGTCGTGTGTTGTCTTCCCACAACGATAACATTTCATTGTACCCGAAGTCATTTGATCCACACTGAGTACCGCTGTCTTCCGCTGCATTTCCGCCGTGCCTCTCGCTGCAGCTTCGTGCGATGCTGCAATAAGGACAGCCTTATCAAGTGTAAGATCGTTCTCTTCGAGCAGTCGTTTTTGTGTTCCTTCCTTCGACCTCCCGCACACGAACTTGTCTCTCAGTGCCTCTGTCAGATTTGCCCCAAACTGACAGTATTTTGCTAGCCTACGCAGTTCAACCAGGTACTCCGCGTTGCTTTCCTCTTTTCGTTGCGTTCTCACGTAAAATTTTGATCGTTCCGCTAACATCAGCGGTGCGGGGTTAAAATGTTCCTTCAGGACAGCAACAATATTAGCGAAAGACTGATCCACCGGTTTAGCTGGTGATAGAAGATGCTTCAATAACCCGTATGTCTTCGCACCCATTGAGTTTAGTAAGGTTAGAGCTTTGTCATAATTTGCTATCTTATTGACCTTACAATATATCTCGATGCGTTCTACATACGTGGCCCAATCTTCCACATCGGAATCGAAACCGTTGATGTTACTACGCTTAGGCATCTTCACACTCTTCCTGAGAACAACAACGAAATATTTCTTTAACTTTTTTTTCATAATGGCGGTTTCCCGCGCTTGTCTTCTTTCCCCGCCCACTTTCAAAATGGCGGTTTCCCGCTTCTGTCTTCTTCCCCGCCTACTGGCGGCTTCCCGCGTTTCTTCCCCTGGCGGGAGGGGTAAGCTTTTCCCTCGGGCGACGACCGCTGGCTTTCGGGGTTCGCAGCTTGCGCGTCGGCTTCAGTGCATTCCTTGTTCCCTTTTCTCGGCAGGGCAACCGGCGCTGGGTACAACCCGTTGACGGCGAACAGTTTCAGCCACTGGGCTGGATCTCGCTCAGTCTCCCTCGCTCGGGCTCTGTCTCTCCCGCTTGCTCGGGCTCTGTCTCTCCCTCAGCGGCTTCCAATCGCGCCTCCCAGCCCTCTCGCAGTCCGGTGCTTTCCTCCCCGGCTGCGGCTGAGTTCTCCGCGATTTATTTATTTTTATATCTTCCCGTGCCTTACGATCCCGGTCGCAGCACCTCGTGGCCTTGGTAGCTGCCCGGCCTTTTTCGCCGGTCGCGGTCTAGCTGTCTCACGACGCCGTTGCGTCTCCCAGCCCGCTTGTACCGCGGCTTCCGTGCTACACGCTGCCCCAGTCTCAGCACCTCTGGGCCTGACTTCTGTCCATCTCCTTTCCCCCCGACCGTGGTCGAGTTCACCGCCCTTATCCTCCGTTTATTTTTTTTATTTTCCCTTTACTCACAGTCACCGTGGCCGACTTGCTTCTCGTGCTGATCGGCTCACTCACCACCGTGGCAGAAGGGACAGTCAGTGCCTGTTGCTGATGGAAGGCTTCGTGTCTGAATTCTTCGTTCTTCCTTGCTCTGCAGATTCGAGTTTTCTCTCAGCGGAACGACGAGGGCGGGTGCCTCTTCTCGACGCTCGTTAACTGCTTCGGAAGTATTGTTGCCGCAGGGTAAGATCGAACTCGTCGCCACTGTAAAGTCTGTAGGTATTATGATGAATTAATACACAGACTACAAGAGTAACTTTAACAGGACTTTACTATTCGAAGGTCAGGGCGAATCTGCCCAATAAATCCTGACACAGCACTTATATACCGGTGTGGTCACCGTCGGTATTACAGTATACAGCAGCCAAGATAAAGTAGTGCCACACCTAAAATAGTTCTCTTAAAGGTGGACGGTTACATACAATAGTTCTCTTAAAGGTAGAACAGTTACATACACTACATGGACGACTGTCAAAAATGCTAACTGATGCACAAGAAGTGTTCCAGGAGGGACTCGGAACACTAAAAGGAATAACAGCGACGATCAAAATAGAGGAAAATGCAAGCCCAAAGTTTTTTAAGGCCAGACCGGTGCCTTATGCGATCCGCCCAGCCATCGAAGCAGAGCTGGAAGGTTTGGAACGTTCAGGAGTACTGTCCAAAGTGGACTGGAGCGAGTGGGCTACACCCATCGTTCCTGTAATGAAGAGGTCGTTGAGTAATACGCCTGGGGGAACCAAAGAAGGTTCGCATCTGTGGGGACTTTAAGGTGACAGTGAACCCAGTCCTTCACACGGTACAATATCCGCTTCCACGGATTGAAGATATTTTCGCCTCGCTATCTGGTGGGAAACGCTTCACTAAGATTGATCTGGCCCAGGCGGACCTGCAAATGGAGGTAGAAGAAGCCTCGAAACAGTACCTCACGATCAACACTCATAAAGGTCTCTACCAATACAACCGGCTGGTGTTCGGGGTAGCATCAGCTCCGGCTATTTGGCAAAGGGCAATGGATCAAGTCCTGCAAGGGATTCCAGGGACCCAGTGTTATTTGGACGACATCCTGGTCACGGGCAAAAATGACAGTGATCACCTTGCCAACCTGGAGCAGGTGCTCACTAGATTGAAGGAATATGGGCTCCGAGCAAATTGCCAGAAGCAGATCTCGTATTGTGGCCACGTTATTGATGAAGAGGGGTTACATAAGTCCCCTGAAAAGATTGAGGCAGTAGTCAAGGCTCCAGCACCGGAAAATGTGTCACAACTGAGGTCGTTCCTCGGGCTGGTGAACTACTACCATAAGTTCTTGCCGAATTTGTCTACAGTACTACACCCACTGAACACCCTACTGCAAACGGGGGTACCATGGAAGTGGAATGACGAATGTAAACAAGCTTTCCAGAAGTGCAAAGAATTGATCACATCAAAAAAGGTGTTGGCTCATTTCAACCCAGCACCACCAATTCGGTTGGCGTGTGATGCATCATCCTATGGCATTGGAGCGGTGCTGTCGCACAAGTTCCCAGACGGCTCGGAGAGGCCGGTAGCCTTTGCGTCTCGGTCACTAACCTCAGCCAAGCATAACTACGCCCAGATTGACAGGGAGGCCCTCAGCCTAGTGTGGGGCGTGAAAAAGTTCAACCACTATCTGCACGGGCAGAAGTTCACCTTGCTGACTGACCACCAACCACTTGTCTCCATCTTTAATCCAATGAAGGGCGTTCCAGTGATGACTGCGCAACGGCTACAAAGATGGTCCCTTTTTCTAGGGGCGAACCAATATGACATCGAGTATAAGGGCACGAAACAGCATGGAAACGCTGATGGGCTATCACGCCCGCCACTGCCTACTGCGGAGGAAGCACCAGCAGTGGACCCTGTCGAAATATTTTATTCGACTATAATTGAACGCTTGCCAGTAACTAACGCTGATATAGAGAAGGAGACCCGAAATGACCCGACACTGTCTCGGGTATATGACTTGACGGTGAAGGGATGGCCAACACATGGCGACTCACTGTTGCCAGCATTCTCATCCAGAAGAGAACAGCTGTCAGTATGCCAGGGGACCTTGATGTGTGGATCCCGAGTGGTAATTCCACCCAAGTTAAGGGAGAGAGTGCTAAATGAGCTTCACGAAGGCCATCTGGGAGGGGTGAAGATGAAAAGCCTTGCTAGGGCTTATGTGTGGTGGCTGGGGATCGATCAGCAAATTGAGGACCTGACAAAGAGCTGCTCAGGATGCCAGAAGGTCCAAAATGCACCACCACATGCCCCTCTACACCCATGGGAGTGGCCCTCATCTCCATGGCAATGGGTGCAGATTGATTTTGCTGGTCTATTCATGGACTCAATGTTTTTAATAGCCGCGGATGCGCACTCGAAATGGCTTGAGGTGATCAAAATGTCATCCACCACCACGGAGAAAACTATTGCAGTCCTACGGACCATGTTTGCCAGGAACGGCTTGCCAGAGCAGATTTGCTCTGATAACGGACCACAGTTTGTGTCTGAAGAGTTTCGAAGATTCATGAAAAGGAATGGGGTAAGGCATTACACATCCACCCCGTATCATCCAGCCACAAATGGATTGGCTGAGAGGTTCGTACAAACCTTTAAAAAAGCAGTAAGGGCCATGTGCGATGACGACATTCCACTGCAGCACAAGGTGGACAATTTCCTGTTAGCCTACAGAAATGCGACACATGCAGTCACCAACCAGACCCCGGCCATGATGTTCTTTAACCGAAGGTTGAGATCTCGTCTGGATTTGCTCAGACCAAATGTACGAAGGGATGTTGAAAATAAGCAATTCCAGCACATCAATGAGAAGCCGACAAGGAGCTTCAATGTAGGGCAACCAGTCTTGGCCCGCGACTACCGAACAGAGAAATGGCAACCAGGAACGATATGCACACGGCAGGGCAGGGGCCACTAATGTACACAGTGGATGTTGGGGAGAACATTGTGAGACGCCATGTCGACCAGATCCTAAAGTCACAGGAACGAGTCAACCCCATGTCTCGCGTACCTGGTGATGAACCCAACATACAGGTAGCATCTACCCCAGAAACAGTAGCATCGGAAGCTGATGAACCAACTGACGACAGGGGGCCTCCGCACCAAGAGCAAGACACTCAGGAAAGGCGCTATCCAGAAAGGATCAGGAAGCCGCCCCAAAGACTGAATTTATAAATGGACTATTTTCAGTTAATGTGCATGTTAAAAGTGTTAATTGTTAAATGAATGTTATGGTACTGTCAATCTAAAAGGGGAGGAATTGTAGTGTATGTACCTTTAAGGGGAGAACTACTTTTTACAGCTCCTGTATACTGTAGTACCGGCAGTGACCACACCTGTATATAAACTCTGAGTAGGGATCTGTACGTTTAGTTTTAGAGTAACTCTCATCCAGTAAACACCTGTTGATTGTTCCCTGCGGTCTCCTGTCTAGTTATTGAAGGACACACAACATCAAAATACACGGATCTAACACTCCCCCTCCTGCTTAGTGCGCTACCTCTCAATGTACGGCACAGTGACGTGCTAAAAGTAGCGCTCCGGCGAAGTTAGCACTCCAAAGGGGGCGCGACCAAATTTTTCCCCAACATGTGTCCACACCTTCTCTAAATGCTCATAAGGATCCTTACCAAATACCTTCCAATTAGGAGTGAAATTCCGCTGATGGCTAAGGCTAGCAAAAAAAGTTAACTTGCTTTATATTCATGTCGATTTTTGACAAAAGGGGAATTTCACCCTAGTATGCAAATATGCAATATTAGCTGTGCCTTTTGTAGTGTATGTAACTGTTCTACCTTTAAGAGAACTATTGTATGTAACCGTCCCCCTTTAAGAGAACTATTTTAGGTGTGGCACTATTTGATCTTGGCTGCTGTATACTGTAATACCGACGGTGACCACACCGGTATATAAATGCTGTGTCAGGATTTATTGGGCAGATTCGCCCTGACCTTCGAATAGTAAAGTCCTGTTAAAGCTACTCTTGTAGTCTGTGTATTAATTCGCCATAATACCTACAGACTTTACAGTGGCGACGAGTTCGATCTTACCCTGCGGCAACAATACTTCCGAAGCAGTTAACGAGCGTCGAGAAGAGGCACCCGCCCTCGTCGTTTTGCTGAGAGAAAACTCGAGTCTGCAGAGCAAGGAAGAAGGAAGAATTCAGACACGAAGCCTTCCATCAGCAACAGGCACTGATTGTCCCTTCTGCCTCAGTGGTGAGTGAGCCGATCAGCACGAGAAGCAAGTCGGCCACGGTGACTGTGAGTAAAGGGAAAATAAAAAAATAAACGGAGGATAAGGGCGGTGAACTCGACCACGGTTGGGGGAAAGGAGCCGGACAGAAGTCGGGCCCAGAGGCGCTGAGACTGGGGCAGCGTGGAGCACGGAAGCCGCGGTACAAGCGGGCTGGGAGACGCAACGGCGTCGTGAGACAGCTAGACCGCGACCGGCGAAAAAGGCCGGGCAGCTACCGAGGCCACGAGGCGCTGCGACCGGGATCGTAAGGCGCGGGAAGATATAAAAATAAATAAACCGCGGTGAACTCAGCCGCAGCCGGGGAGGAAAGCACCGGACTGCGAGAGGGCTGGGAGGCGCGATTGGAGTGAAAAGGGCCGGGCAGCGACCGAGGCCACGAAGCGCTGCGACCGGGATCGTAAGGCGCGGGAAGATATAAAAATAAATAAATCGCGGAGAACTCAGCCGCAGCCGGGGAGGAAAGCACCGGACTGCGAGAGGGCTGGGAGGCACGATTGGAAGCCATTGAGGGAGAGACAGAGCCCGAGCGAGCGGGAGAGACAGAGCCCGAGCGAGGGAGACTGAGCGAGATCCAGCCCACGGCTGGAACTGTTCGCCGTCAACGGGTTGTCCCCAGCGCCAGTTGCCCTGCCGAGAAAAGGGAACAAAGAACGCACTGAAGCCGACGCGCAGGCTGCGAACCCCGAAAGCCAGCGGTTGTCGCCCGAGGGAAAAAGCTTACCCTCCCGCCAGGAAAAGACAAGCGCGGGAAACCGCCATTTTGCCAGTAGGCGGGGAAGAAGACAAGCGCGGGAAACCGCCATTTTGGAAAAAAAAAGTTAACGAACAAGTTCGTTGTTGTTTCGCAGAAAGATAGTGAGAGATAGTGAAGATGCCTAAGCATGGTAACATCAACAACTTCGATTCCGAGGTGGAAGATTGGGCCACGTACGTAGAACGTATTGAGATATATTGTGAGGCCAATAAAATAGCAGATGATGATAAAGCTATCACCTTATTAAACGCAATGGGGGCCAAGACATACGGGCTATTGAAGCATCTTCTATCACCAGCTAAACCGGCGGATCAGACTTTCGCTAATATTGTTACTGCCCTGAAGGATCATTTGAACCCCACACCACTGATGTTGGCGGAACGATTCAAATTCTATGCGAGAACACAACGGAAAGAGGAAAGCAACGCGGAATACTTGGTCGAACTGCGTAGACTAGCGAAATACTGCCAGTTTGGGGAAAATCTGACAGAGGCATTGAGAGACAAGTTCGTGTGCGGGTTGTCGAAGGAAGGAACACAAAAGCGTCTGCTCGAAGAAAACAATCTTACACTTGATAGGGCTGTCCTTATTGCAGCATCGCATGAAGCCGCAGCAAGAGGCACAGCGGAAATGCAGCTGAAGGCAACGGTACTCAGTGTGGATCAAATTACTTCGGGTACATCGAAATGTTATCGTTGTGGGAAGACAACACACGACCAGAACCAATGCTGGTTTAAAAACCAGGAATGTAGAAAATGTGGCAAGATTTGTCACATAGCTAAGGTATGCCGGTCAGGGAAGAAGACCAACAACAACAAAAAAAAGTCACCGCAGGAAAAGTACAACAAGGTACACAAGGTGGCTGAGAAGAGTTCAGATGAACAGAATTCGGATTCAGACCCAAACGACCAGGAACTGGGTAGTCTGAGAATTCACAATGTGAGTAAAGAAACTGACCTACAAACTATATGGGTCATGCTAAAAATAGCCGGAGTCCGAGTGAAAATGGAATTGGACACAGGATCAGCCCTCTCAGTCATAAATCGAAAGGATTACAACCGGCTATTCTCACATATACCCTTGAGAGATACTAAGTTTGTATTGCAGACATACACGGGGCATAAAGTATACCCCATGGGAAAGATAAGAGTCAAGGTGAGAGACAGGGGCAAAGAACACCCAGGAATGGATTTATATGTACTACCTGAGGGAGGACCACCACTTCTAGGACGGGAGTGGATCAAGAAAATAAACATGGAATGGCACTACCTAAAAGCAATAACGAGTGAGGACTCGGTGCAGCCAATCAGCTCAGACTCTGAAACGGATGACGATAAGACCAGCCCAAGTACGAAAGACAAGTCTAAAATGGACTTGCTGACTAAGGTTGGAAAAACGAAGGCGTGCATAAATGCTAATGCTCCAGAGGAGAACAAAGTTGCAGAACAGAATTCCACTGAACAACAACAACATAGTTTGACAGCGAATTCTGAGTCTGTCCAGGTTACAGACATATACATTACTGAGGAACACCGAGCTCGAACTCAACTCCATTGCAAATTACGACAGCAATTAGAACAATTGAGTTGCCGTCTTGAGCAAGAGATGAAAGCAATGCAAAAGTTCTTGGACACCGAATGGGAGAATCTGGAAAGACAACAGAAGCAGCTGAGGGAGAAAAGGGAGCAGGAGCACACAAACCGTCTGCGCGAGGAGGCCAAACGAATCAAAGCTGATTCGGGTTCTGAAGGTGCGTGCTCTAATCTGGTGGAACATGATGTTCAGCAACTGAAGGCGCTTGTTAGCAGGTTGCAGGCAGAAAAGGCTGAGTTGGTCGACATGACTTCCGAGCTCCTACTGAAGTTGGGTGCAGCATCACCGGACGATTCAATTGTGGAAATTCGAATGGTGGAGGCTGCGGATGATGGCGAAGTAGAAACAGCAAAGGAGCCCCAGGGCAAGGTTATAAACAGCCCTGCAGCTAATGGGAAACGGATGATGGCAGAAGAATTAACAGTCAGCCAACTCCTTCATATGCTGAGGGACAAGACTCTAAAATGGAAAAAACTGGAACATGAGCCTCAATCTTCAAAGAAAAGGGGTTCGGAGCTCTCAAAAGTTATTGAAATAGCTGAGGTGGCAACACAGACTGAGAAGACTGCAGCAGAGCAGCCCTTGGATGCCAAAAGTATGCTGACTCGCGTCAATGTAGAACAACGGAATGCTGAAACAGCTACTTCAGTAGAAGGATTGAATAGTCCGATCAATCAATCTCCGAATGAAGTTGAAGTATTGAAATCACAAATTAGGTCATTTGTAAAAGACTTGCAGGAAGCCCAGGAAAGGCGGGATGAAGCTGAACGCATGAAGAAGTCTCTTCAGGAAAGATGTCTGGATTTGGACCAAAAGTTGGCTAACGTCCAGCTGGGTAAGGAGGAAATAGAAGACCCTCTCGCTGGTCTAGCTCAGGACGACACCGAATATTACCATGACCTGTTGAGCGACACTGAATATTACGATGACCTGGTCTGCCCAGCTTGTGCTGAAAACTCCCAAAGTGCCGAAACCATGATGAATCACCTAAAGTCTAAGGAACATCGGGAGATGGTGGCGCTACTACGGGAAAAGGAGGATGAGAGGGAGGAACTGTGCATGCAGCTGGCAGCTGACAGTGGAGCCCAGAGAGTCTCCAGGAAGCAGAAAAGGAAAAGACGAAGCAGAAGACGATGACCATCTGAACCATTATCACCTCTACCAGATCACGCACGTGGTCCCTCTGAACGGAGCCAAATCAGTTGGGAAGTAGAGAAACTTCCCAAGGCAATCTAGCTGTTTGTAAAAGTCAACAATGCTGGTTCAGAAGTGACGGAAGTTCAAGCTGTTAAGTTAGGGAAGGACTATTGGATGAGTCACTCCAGCAACGTGAACCGACTACACCACAAGGAACTGCTACACCACGGAGGCGTTGTCCGGACCGAGTCAAGAAGCACAGGAGACGCCTCCACAGAGACTGAATCTGTGAACTGTTTCCCGCAGAGACTGAATCTGTGAACTGTTTTCCGCAGAGACTAAATCTGTGAACTGTTTTCCGCAGAGACTATATCTGTGAACTGTTTTTACATGAAGTGAATATATGTTATGTTTAATGGGGAATAAGTATGTTGTAAGCTAAAAAGGGAGGATTGTAGTGTATGTAACTGTTCTACCTTTAAGAGAACTATTGTATGTAACCGTCCCCCTTTAAGAGAACTATTTTAGGTGTGGCACTATTTGATCTTGGCTGCTGTATACTGTAATACTGACGGTGACCACACCGGTATATAAGTGCTGTGTCAGGATTTATTGGGCAGATTCGCCCTGACCTTCGAATAGTAAAGTCCTGTTAAAGTTACTCTTGTAGTCTGTGTATTAATTCGCCATAATACCTACAGACTTTACACCTTTGTCATCCACAAGTGTGGTTATATCTGCTAAAAGTTAAATGCATTTTTTAGACATAACTAACCATCCTTATATCACAGAAACATAAGAACATAGGAACAGGAGTAGGCCACTCAGCCCCTCAAACCTGTTCCGCCATTCAATCCAAGCCGACTCCCACTTATGTTACAAGGAGTTTCATTCCTTTTGACCGTTTCAATGAGTTTCCTGTCAACAACCTAAATTATCTGCATGGAGCTTTTCCACAAAGGCCATGGAGGCAGTGGGAATGGTGTGATACATGAATGGCACATACCTGAATTAGGCATGTGGCAATGAGCTCCAACTTCTGGGTCGGGAATCATAAACTCTACAGAGGGAGCTGCCAGTGTGATCTGAATCACCTGCTGGGAGCTCACACAGTTGGCGGGTGCAGGATTTCCTGCACAATTTAAAAGGCTGCACCATAATTTTTACTTGTTGTAGAATTAAATAGGGTACATATTGAAGCTGCTATAGAGCCACAAAAAAACAAAAATGACACATGTTCTGGCAGTAGAACAGTAGTTACTATTGCAATATGAGTGCCAAAGAAAAGATGTCCTGTTTGGTACTCCCAGGCACCCTCTTCATTGGACATGAAAGCAGAGTGCCTGCGGTAATGTCTCAATGATAATTGTGTGGGCTACTTCAACTCAGGAGTTTGGACAACAGCCATGCTTTTATTATTGCCTGCATTTTTCCAATCTGTATCAATCACCAACCACTTCCAGATCAGATTACAAATTTATATTCCTTTCTGGCCACCAGATGACAGTAAACCCTACCCTGATTTACATACCTGGGAGGAGGTGACAGCCATTGTGAATGCCATTTCTCCTCCCTCAGTTCCTTTTGACACTCTTCTCTCCCCTTACCCAGTTCAAGCTGCTACTCTTCCGTACCCCAGGTTTTGTTCCACACATCAGATACTGCTGGTAATCTTCAATTCCAGCTCTTTCCCATCTTCCTCCACTATAGCACAGGTCCCAACTACTGCTCCCTTTCCTCTCCTCCATTACCACCTCCATCTCTGTTTGATTGCCATCCATTTCCCTCTCATTTCCCTCTCCCCTCAGTTCTACTCTTACCTGCTAATGTATTGGACTGGCCCCTTTCACCTCAACACCCCTCTCACTCCTACTGGAACTGATTCCAGCCATTATAATTTCTGCCTACAGTATGCAGCCACCGGGATCTCTTCCATTAATGCTAGGAGCAGTGCTGAAGGGAGAGGGACCAGTCTGATTCATTAAAGGCAGGACTTGGGTAAGAGTGGGACTGAAAGGAGAGGAGCTTGGCTCATGCTGATTTTTGTAAGAAAATGTTGAGCTGCTGACTAGGCCCTCAAGATTCTGACAGTTGTCATTGCCTTTAGGTTCTTATCTATGTCACCTCCAGGCTTAAGAATTCCAACGTTCTTGCAATCAACCTCTCAAGCTCCACCCTCCACAAACTCCAATATATCCAACCCACTTCCTGCAACCAATGCCATATTAAGTCCTATTCACTACCTGACTTTGTTCCACCCACCCTCTGCCACCTCCTCCAGCCTAGTATCTCAGCTCACAACCTCTAAACTTGAGAGTCTGAGTTTTTGTTCATCCCACCCTGCCACTCCGCAGCTCCCAGTATTTCACCACTAACTTCCAGATATGTCTGTTTCAGCATGCAACATATTAGTCAATGTTGAAGAAAATAAATTGAGGTAATATGTATCAGAATGTATTTTTCTAATCTTGATTGACATAAAGGATAGCACACTTGTCTGTGTTTCACCACAGCAAACTTGAGAAAATTAAGTAACTAACTAAATAAATAACTAGCAACGCTTCTATAAATTCATAGCTGGAGAGATGCATTTGGAAAAATTTATATTATATTCCTAACATGTATTGCTCCTTGAATTTTTGCCTTATATGACTATCTTGAATTTTCTGTCTCCATGGTATTAAATAAAATGTAATTGACATTCTTAAAAGATAGAGCATAAAAGGTTTGTTAAATATGTAGAACAGTTTGTTATACATGTATTTTTCTTTGGTCAGTGGATGAGCAATTCTCCCATTTGCAATCAGCATTATAAAAAAAACCACAGATTTTCCCCCTCCTTTTCCCTTCAACTTTCCCCTCTTTTTTCTGCCAGCTTCCCTTGGTTCCCTTTTCCTCTCCTAAATGCGCTGACTCCTCTCTGGGGATGGTTCCACGGGTGCCAGTTGCCCTCTGGTATCTTGCCAAGTGACATTTTTCATAGGTGAGCCTAGACAGTGAGTTGTTGTCAACAATGGGAGCATCACAGCCGAAGCCAATCCTGTCCTCACCTGATGTGCACACTTCCAAAAGCAGTCGGTAGAAGCAATCGGGGGTAGGCGCTCCATCTAATTTTCCCCTTCTTAACTCATGAATGCTACAGCCATTTCTAGCACCTCTAGTACTGCCCTGGCTGACTCTACATTTTTAAAAATTTGTTTATGGGATGTGGGCATTGCTGGCAAAGCCAGCATTTATTGCCCATCACTAATTGCCCTTGAGAAGGTGGTGGTGAGCTGCCTTCTTGAACCGCTGCAGTCCATGTGGTGAGGGTACTCCCACAGTGCTGTTAGGTAGGGAGTTCCAGGATTTTGACCCAGCGACGATGAAGGATCGGCGCTATATTTCGAAGTCAGGATGGTGCGTGACTTGGAGGGTAACTTGGAGGTGGTGGTGTTCCCATGCGCCTGCTGTCCTTGTCCTTCTAGGTCGTGGGTTTGGGAGGTGTCTGCTCTCTCAGGTGGATATAAAAGATCCCATGGCACTACTTCAAAGAAGAGCAGGGGAGTTATCCCCGGTGTCCTGGCCAATATTTATCCCTCTTTCAACGTAACAAAAACTGATTATCTGGTTATTATCACATTGCTATTTGTGGGAGCTTGCTGAGTGCAAAGTGGCTGCTGCGTTTCCTACATTACAACAGTGACTACACGTCATTGACTGTAAAGCATTTTGGGACATCAGGTGGTCGTGAAAGGCGCTATATAAATGCAAGTCTTTTTTTTAGTAATTTGAACCTGAGCTACACAAACCATCAGCATGGCATTTTTCCATGCTTCAGAGAAATGGTGCATATGGATAAATTATTTCCTTACTTCACACTATCCCAAATACTTCAAGCACAAGATTAACTTTTAGTTCAGAGGAAGCACAGCTTCCCTATGGATGCTGACTTTTGCATCAAGCTCGAGTAATATGTATTGGAAAGCAGCCCAAATTGTAACATGGTTGTTTGATTAAATATTTAAATTTCTAGCTGATTTTGTTCTTAGTTAGAAATGTTGCCACCTTGTTCAAATCAGTGATAGAACCAGGCACCTTGCTGGTCTGTATAGGTTAGTACTATTATTGTGTTTATCCATTAAGCCATCAAGACAGCTAATTTACTCATCTTCAAGAATGCATTTGAGTTGGTGATCTAACATTCCCCATGCAGTTTGTCAAGGTTTTTTATTTCATTCATTTAAAGATGAGATGAATGATAGGTGCCAACAGATGCTCTTGCTGCACACCTTCTGGGTAAGGGATTGTTAATGTGTGCGCAGATAGTCAGTGGGAGCTCCAATTATATTATAGTTGTGGTCTTCCAAAATGTAATGCCTAGGCCAGCTGGTGTGAAGTACTTGGGTCAAATAGAGAACCCAAAGTAAATATCATGGGATCATTTCACCTTCACCGCCTGGGTATAATTTGGTGGGGCGAATCACTAGCCTGTTACAGAACCTGCTGTTTCATCCCTTTCTATAATGGGTGGCTGATCCACCCTGCCAGATTACCTTCTAGAGCGGTGAAAGATGAGAATTACCCACCATGTGTTTATGTGCCAACTTACTTCAGATCAGAAATAAAGAAAATGTACACAAAATTCTAAGCAAAACAAGCAAGCAAAGAAAAAGACAAATGCCCTCAGTTGGGAAATGTGCTTGACCAGAGTACAGGTCGGAAAATGGGAACTGTAGTGTCATAGCCCTGTGACCAGATCTATACTCCTTTCAAGTGGTTCCCTGCTGGGACTGTAGGATTGGTGAAGTTAGTCTATACAGTAAAGCATATCGGTTATAAATTATGCTGAACAATATTAGTGCACAGAAATGGGTTAATGTTGTAAAAGTCGCATAGCCAGGTGGTGAAGAATAGAATACTAGAGCAGATAGTCAGTGGGAGCTCCAATTATATTATAGTCGTGGTCTTCCAAAATGTAATGCCTAGGCCAGCTGGTGTGAAGTGCTTGGGTCAAATAGAGAACCCAAAGTAAATATTATGGTTATGTTTATGTTAATGTATTACAAGCCAAATGTATGTTGAATGTTTAAATGTCTTAATCTAAATGTACACTCTCGGGAGCCGCAAGCCTACATTTCGTTGTACTGCACTTGTGCACTAACAATGACAATAAAAGTTGATTTGATTTGATTTTTTGATTTAGTCTTTAGTCACTTACAAGCCTTTATTTACAGACACATATTACATATCATGCACCCCCAAGATAAGCTTCTCTTCTTCCCAAGCCTGCTCCATATATATGAACACAAGAGAGTCCCCAATTAATACCCACCACCTGGATATAATTATCACCCAATTGATATACACCACCTGAATACAATTGACAAATGTCACTATTAACTAAATAATTTCATACAAGTGCACCAAGCATTTCTGCACTAATATTGAACACACTGATTTCTAGGTTATAATTGCTAGCTCTAGAATTTTCTTATTTTAGGGGTTAAAATAACTTCAAAACCATAATTTCTCAACATAAATGTGAAAATATTAGAAGTACAATATGCATTGCTTACATACGAACATAATAATTAGGAGCAGGAGTAGACCATATAGCCCCTTGAGCCTGCTCCGCCATTCAATAAGATCATGGATGATCTTTGACCTCAACTCCACTTTCCCACCTGATCCCCATATCCCTTGATTCCCCTAGAGTCCAAAAATCTATCTATCTCAGCCTTGAATATACTCAAAGACTCAGCATCCACAGCCCTTTGGCGTAGAGAATTCCAAAGAGTCACAACCCTCTGAGTGGAGAAATTCCTCCTCATCTCAGTCTTAAATGGCCAACCCCTTATCCTGAGACAGTGGCCCCTAGTTCTAGACTCTCAGCATCTACCCTGTCAATCCCCCTCAGAATATTATGGCCTAGAAATTGAGTTGGCGCCGCGCCAGGGCTTTAGCGCCGGAAATTTAGCGCCAGCGCTAAGTCCCCCTGCGCGCGCCAAAAATTCAGTAGCGCCGCGCCCAGATGGCTGCCGGCGCTACTGGAGGGTGTCAGCGCCTCGCAATGGGCGCTGACTGCCGCATTGCGGCGCTAATCCGCCGCTGCGGCACCCGATGCGGTGCGGCAGGCTGGGGAAGTGCAGGCCTCCTCCTTCCGTTAAGGAGGAGCTGCCTGCACCCGACCGCTGGCCGTTGATCTGTGGAGAAAAATGAGCCCGGCACCTCGGAGAAGTGCCGGGCTCGCGGCCCACACGCATCTGTGCCGCGGGGGGGTGTTGGAGGAGTCCGGGGAGGGAGGTGCGGGCAGGCGGCCGCCGGGAAAGCGGCCGGCCGCCGCGCGACCTTAATGCGCCGGCGCTAAGACCCGTAGCAAACTTTTGAAAAATCATTGGTTGCGGCTGCCACGGGCGAGGCGGCCGCAACTCAATTTCGGCGTCCGGGCGCGTTGCCACGGCAACCGGGACGCTGCGCACACCGATGACGTCATCGGTGCCGGCGCAGCGCAACCAGCTAACGCCGATGGCAGCGCCCAAGTGAATTTCTCAATCGGCTGTACTTGCGGCTCTAGCGCCTCAAAATGGGCGCTAACCCCACTCAATTTCTAGGCCTATATGTTTCAATGAAATCACCTCATTCTTCTAAACTCCAGAGAGTATAGGCCCAATCTACTCAATCTCTCCTCATAGGACAACCCTCTCATCCCAGGGATCAATCTAGTGAACCTTTGTTGCACTGCCTCTGAGGCAAGTATGTCTTTCCTCAGATAAGGAGGCCAAAACTGTGCACAGTACTCCAGGTGTGGTCTCACCAAGGCCCTGTACAATTGTAGTAAGACTTCCTTACTCTTGTACTCCAACCCCCTTGCAATAAAGACCAACATGCCACTTGCCTTCCTTATTGCTTGCTGTACCTGCATGCTAACTCTTTCCTGTACACCTAACTCTCTGTGTTTCCTGTACAAAGACACCTAAATCTCTTTGAGCACCAACATTTAATAGTTTCTCACCACCAGAACTTCGGGTCTCCATGGGTGAGTACGTACGCGGTTTTCCCGGGAGGGTAAGTCTCCAGAAGTTACACATTTAAAAAGCAGTCGCAAGGCCTGCTTTTCACAAGGTAAGTGGTGAATTAATTAAAATTAAAACAGTTTTTCCACAGGTTTATTATTTTTAAATACTTTAAAGAAAGGTAAGTTTATTTTTAGCCCCGTTAGAAAATAAAATTATTTTTTTCAAAAATTTAAATTATTGTTTAAAATAGTTATTTCATGTAATTTATAGTTTATTTAAAAAATGTGATTTAAAAATAATTTATTTGAAGATTTAGTGATGTTTTGGGGCTCGTAGTATTTATAAGTTTGACAGAACTTCCTGTCAAACTTATGAATGAAGCATTCCCTGCTCCGATTGGCTCCCATGGCCCACGTGATCCCAGGGGATGCATCGAACTAACTGCTCCCCTGGGATATGCAAGCACTGCGCGCCGGCAGTTGGAGCAGGCCCAGGATCGGAATTCCACAGGGGCCCACAGCTCAACTTATTTGTATTTGTAGGGAAATGGTGTTAGGGAAATTGATGGGATTGAAGGCTGATAAATCCCCAGGGCCTGATAATCTACATCCTAGGGTACTTAAGGAAGTGGCCCTAGAAATAGTAGATGCATTGCTGATCATCTTCCAACATTCAATGGAATCTGGAACAGTACCCATGGATTGGAGGGTAGCTAATGTTACCCCACTATTCAAAAAAGGTGGTAGAGAGAAAACGGGGAATTACAGACCGGTAAGCCTGACATCGGTAGTGGGGAAAATGCTAGAGTCCATTATAAAAGATGTAATAGCAGAGCACTTGGAAAACAGTGACAGGATCGGACAAAGTCAACATGGATTTACAAAAGGTAAATCGTGCTTGACTAATCTACTGGAATTTTTGGAGGATGTAACTGGTAAAACAGATAAGGGAGAACCAGTGGATGTGGTGTATTTGGACTTTCAGAAGGCTTTCGGTAAGGTCCCGCATAAGAGATTAGCGTGTAAAGTTAAGGCACATGGGATTGGGGGAAAGGTATTGACTTGGATAGAGAACTGGTTGGCAGACAGAAAGCAAAGAGTTGGAATAAACGGGTCTTTCTCCGAGTGGCAGGCAGTGACTAGTGGGGTACCGCAGGGATCGGTCCTTGGACCCCAGCTATTCACAATATATATTAACGATCTAGACAAGGGAACTAGATGTAATATCTCCAAGTTTGCAGACGACACAAAGCTGGGTGGGCGTGTGTGCTGTGAGGAGGATGCCGAGAAACTACTGGATGATTTGGACAGGTTGGGTGATTGGGCAGAAGCATGGCAGATGCAATATAACATAGATAAATGTGAGGTTATCCACCATGGTGGCAAAAACAGGAAGGCAGATTATTATCTGAATGGCAATAGATTGGGAGAAGGGGAAGTGCAACGAGACCTGGGTGTCCTTGTGCACCAGTCGCTGAAGGTAAGCATGCAGGTGCAGCAGGCGGTTAAGAAGGCAAATGGTATGTTGGCCTTCGTAGCGAGAGGGTTTGAGTACAGGAACAAGGATGTCTTGCTGCAGTTGTACAGGGCCTTGGTGAGACCACATCTTGAGTATTGTGTACAGTTTTGGTCGCCTTATCTGAGGAAGGATATTCTTGCCATGGAAGGAGTTCAGCGAAGATTCACCAGGCTGATACCTGGGATGGCAGGAATGACATTTGAAGAGAGATTGGGACGGTTGGGCTTGTACTCGCTGGAGTTTAGAAGAATGAGAGGGGATCTCATTGAAACTTATAACATTCTGGCAGGACTGGACAGACTAGATGCAGGGAGGATGTTCCCGATGGTCGGAGAGTCCAGAACCAGGGGTCACAGTCTAAGGATAAGGGGTAGGCCTTTTAGGACAGAAATGAGGAGGAATTTCTTCACCCAGAGAGTGGTGAACCTGTGGAATTCTCTACCACAGAAGGCAGTAGAGGCCAATACATTAAATATATTCAAGAAGGAGTTGGATATATTTCTTAAGGCTAAAGGGATCAAGGGGTATGGGGAGAAAGCAGGGACCGGGTACAACTTGTATGATCAGCCATGATCGCATTGAATGGCGGAGCAGGCTTGAGGGGCCGAATGGCCTACTCCTGCTCCTATCTTCTATGTTTCTATGTAACGGCCGGTGCGCAAGGTAAGTGCAGGTCGGGGGCTTACACCGCGGGAAGCTCCCGACCCGAATTTCTGGGCCATTCTGTTTTTCTATTCTTCCTACCAAAGTGAATAACCTCGCATTTCCCCACATTATATTCAATCTGCCACCTTATTACCCACTCACTTAATTTGTCTATAGCTCTTTGCAGGCTCTTTGTGTCCTCCTCACAGCTTACTTTCCCACCTAGCTTTGTACAAAACTGATTTACAGTATGCTCTGGGCTCTGAGATTCTTAGCCAGGTGGAAGGCACATTTCTGAAAGATGATATGGTCATTCCTTTTTTATAAGACTCGTGATTAATGGTTACTGAGATTTGACTTCGCTTTCTGCAGTACATGAGATGAAACTTAAAAGTTAATGTTGCCAAATTTATCAAGACAAGAATGAATAGATTCTATGAGAAGTAGGATTACCATTAATGTAATCAGAAGTTAAACTAACTTTGTTATCAGGTAACACTTTTGTCACACTTTGAAATGTCCGTCACATTCCTGAGTTGCATTTATATAGCATCTTAAATGTAGGAAAACGTTCCAATGCGTTCACAAAACTAGCGGACGTGCACATGTGCACTGGAGTGCTGTGTGTTGCACTGGACCTCGGTGTCCTTCCACACATTGCCTGTTTGGCTGAACTGCTGAGTGTGCGTCTAGTCAGTCCTGTACGTCTCGCCCCCGGCCCTGCTGCCTGTTTTTTCCCTGTGCTTCCTCCCACACTCCACGCCTTCCTTCCACGCTGCAGCCATGCTGCAGCCACTGCATTTGGCCTTTCCCTCCGATGCCGCTAGTTCCTCTGGCTCTCTCTGAATCGGAATTTTTTTTGCCTTAAGTATTTAAGTATATAAATGTCTGAAACCATGACATTTTCTATGAGCAAATGTAGGGCGTGCATCAATATGTTGACAATTAAAAAAAAAAGGGTGTCAATCCCTTTATATTTCTGGGAATCTCACTTTATCTCACAGTAATCATACATCTCCTTCAGTCAAAGGCATGGACGGAATATTTTCTCAGAGGCCCCTTGCTGTAACAATGTGCATGATAGTTGCCCAGTTATGACTCCCCCTCAATTTCTTTTTTTCTATTTAGTTCTCCCAGCAACAGCACAGTGTAGATTGGAAATACAGTGCCATAAGCCTTTGTTGGTGCAACCCTTGACTCTGGTGCTGCATCTTGGTGCACTGTGCTATGTACCATCTGTGTTAATATTTTCTCTGGAAATCAGGTAGCTCAATGGGCTCAGAATGCAGGTTTAGGTGCTGCTCTACATTTCTAGAGAAGAAATAGCTTCAAATCTAGTTTAGTTAATGTTATGGCACTAAAAACTCTCTGTTAGTTCCTGCAGTTTCTACGTAAAAAAGAGGTTAGTTGGCTTCAGAATAGTCTCTGGTGAATGTAAGCCATTATGCTACCTGTCTGCCCTTTTCTTCCAGGTGCAGGACAGACAATGTCACTTCTGGTACTTCTGAACTGGGTAGCCGGCCGTTAAAAGATCACATAGAATTACATAAATTGCATTCCCTCTCCACATCCTCAGGCTCGCAGGTTATAAAAGCCGAAAGTATAGTGCAATTTATGCAATGGACTTGATAATATTTCAAATCTGGTGCAATCAGATTCAATGTTATACTTTGAACAAAAATTGAGCAATTGGATAAAACAGTCACTGACCCATTTACATTGAAAATGATAAGAGTAACTTCTACCCTGCATTTGTTCAAATTTTCTGATAGATGTTCAGCTACATTTTTATTTTTCAAATTCCTGATTACTATTTAGCGCTTAAAGTGATTTATTTCAAGAAGTTACTTTCTTCAAAAACGACATCATGAATAAATAAATAAAGTTAAACCAAGCGAAAAGCATCAGAACTACAAATTTCTCAGTTTCTCAAAGTTGTAAAATTAGAACATTCTGATAAATCCCTTAACATACTAAAATCTAGGTTTCCCCAATAAATTTTGCTTTTCATCTTTAACTGTATTGATGTGACGCCTTACCAGAAATCGAAGGTCACAACAGTAATAACGTTAAATATAGTGAGCAGTAAAGTCATGGAAATGATTACAGGGCAGTGATGTAATCAAGGGGTTCAGATGACACAGTAAGCTGCAGGTTAGAATACAACCTCAAAGTCACATTTTATACTTGTTTTTATTAATAACATACAGATTTCTACCCTTAGGCTGCTAGTAGGTGCAGAGATACTCCCGTTTTTTTGGGCTCACCAGTTTTATAAGTTTTCAGCTCATGCACTATGATCCTGATTAAAAAAAAATGCTAATATTAAAGTAGTAAAGCTACTAAAACACCAAGAATAGCTTTATTGCTGTAGTATTAACCCAAATCCTCTACTGTACTTTGTGCAGTGTGGCATTAAAAGGAGTGGTGAACTTGTCCACTTTGTCCTGCCGTACCAGCACCGTGTCGCCAACTTCCACCTCTGAGTATTGTGTTCTCCGCTGTTCATCTGCGTACAGTTTGGACTTGCCTTTTTGTTCTGCATCCCGGTCACGTACTTCCATGTCTGCGCGCGACTCTGTGATGTCTGGCAGCTTTCCTCTCATTTTCCGTTTAAAGAGCAGCTCTGCCGGGCTCTTTCCTGTCGTGGCATGGTCAATGCTCCTGTACGCAGTCACATATTTTCTAAGTTCACGTTTCCAATCTAGTCCTTCTGACTGAGCAATTCTGATTCTCTTCATCAGCGATGCATTCTGGCGCTCGACTTCTCCGTTAGCCTGAGCCCATTTTGCTGTCATTTTCAGGTGTTTGATCCCATTGTTTTCACAGTATTCTTTGAATAATTCAGATTTGAATTGGGGACCATTATCAGATTTGCAGGCGATTGGCAAACCATGATGGCTGAAGATTGACTCTAAACTATCAATAACCTTCTCTGTTGTTGTGGAGGTCATGATGTCGTATTCATAGTAGTGACTATAATAATCAACTACCACAAGAATGGAGTGGTTGGATGGCAAGGGCCCCAGTAAGTCTATAGCTACATCCTGCCAGGGGCCCTCCGGTAATGGTGTTGGTCTCAACGGTTCAGGTGGGTCGGGTCTGGCTACTATCTGACAGCCGTGGCACGCTTTACAGTGTTTTTCAGCTGCCTTGTCCATGCCAGGCCACCAAACCTTGGTTCTGAGATGTTGCTTTGTTCCAACTATTCCCAAGTGTCCTTCATGTGCTAACACCAGGGCTCGTGCGTGTAACACTGTGGGTAGCACGATGCGTGTTCCCCGAAGAACTAGGTACCCCACTACGCACAGCTCATTTGCAATTGCTACATAAGCTTTACAGTTCTCAAAATGTCCGTTTGTGATTGCCTTCCGTACCTCAATCAGCTCTGGGTCGGTAGCAGAGGCTTCCTCCACCTCTCTAGTAGTGAGTGCTTTTGGTGTCGCACTCACAGCTACGAATCTCACGTATTCATCTGAGCCATGAGAATGTCTCTCCTGTTTTGCTCTCTCCCCCAGCAATCGTGACAGTGGGTCTGCAATGTTTTGCTTGCCTGGAATGTGTATCACCTTGAAATTGTACGGCTGTAATCTAAGTACCCATCTCTCTATACGGGCACAGGGTTTAGAGTGTGGGCCGTATATCACTTGTAATGGCTTATGGTCGGTTACCAAGTTAAATTTTCGGCCATACACATATGGATGCAGCCTCTCACAAGCCCATACAAGAGCGAAGGCCTCTCTCTCTGTTTGAGAGTATTTCCTCTCACAGTCTGTTAAACTATGACTTACATAGCATATTGGCACCTCTTGTCCCTGTTGGTCCTGAACTAGTACTGCGCCTAAACCTACAGGACTGGCATCTGCTATCACCTTGGTTGGTGCGTCCTTATCAAAATATGCTAAAGTGCCGGCTCTGGCCAACTCTTCCTTGAGTGCACTGAATGACTGTCTCTGTTGTGATCCAAATTTAAATGGTGTGTCTTTTCTCGTCAGGCGTCGCAGTGGCTTTGATAGCGTTGCAAACTGCGGGATGAATCTGCTGCTGTACCCAACGAGTCCCAAGAAACTGCTCACCTCTGTAGCATTCTCTGGTTCCCGAGCTTCTGCCACCGCTCGCACTTTCTCTGCTGTTGGTCCGATGCCCTTTTCAGACAACAAGATTCCCATGAAAATCAATCGGTCCATGTTGAATTGGCACTTCTCTGAGTTTAGTGTCAGTCCACTTTCCATTAGTCTGGTCATGACAGCGTGCAGGCGTCTGTCATGTGTTCCCTGGTCGTGTGCATGCACGATAATGTCGTCTGAGATGTTTTCAACACCCTCTATTCCAGCTAAGGCATTAGCTATCTTGTGCTGATATTGCTCACTAGCTGAAGATACACCGAATATCAGCCTCTTGTACCTGTATGTTCCATTATGTACTGCAAACGTTGTGATTTCTCGTGACTCAGGGGTCAGTTCTAGCTGGTGATAACCCCATTTCAGGTCTAGCTTACTAAACACCGTCGAGCCGTTCATACCTTGGAGTATCTCATCAACGGTGGGGATTGGATATCGTTCCCTCACTATTGCCTGGTTTGCTCGTCTCATGTCTAGGCATAACCTTACATCCTTATCCGCTTTTGGTACAATAACCACAGGATTTACCCATGGGGTGGGACCAGTTACAGGTTCGATAATGTCCATGTCCCGCAATTGTTTTACTTTGGCCTTTACTGCCTCCCCTTAAGTTGAATGGTATATGCCCGAGTGGCTGGGCCACAGGCTTCACTTGTGGGTCGATATACAAACTGATCTGTTTTGTGTTCAGCCTTCCTACTCCCTGGAACACCTTTGGATACCGCTGTTCTAGTAGCTGTCTTACATCTACCACAGCTGAGACATCTGCGCCTATTTTTAAAACTCCCAGTTTCATGGCTGTCTCCCTTCCTAGCAACGGCTCTCCATGGCCTTTAACCACAATGAACTCCGCCTGCTCAGTTCTCTTACCTATTGTAATCCCACATGTGAATACACCTTTAACTGACAGTGGTCGGCCAGAAGCATAAGACAATAACTTTCTCTCTGTCTTAGGGACATGTGACTGACACTTAATGTGTTCTGACTTTAATCCTTCCCATGTATTCTCATCTATCACATTATTAGTTGCACCTGAATCAATTAACATTCTCAGGTTTACTCCCCCCACACAAAAGGTAAGTCTCTCTGTCACGTTATTTCCAGTAACAGCCAATGCAAAGTCATTTTGTTCCTCTACATTGTTCACACTGTGTTTCTTTGTACCCTTTGTGCGGCATACTTTGGAGAAATGATCCTTTCCCTTGCACTTATGACACGTTTGTCCGCTGTAATGATCAATAACATGTCATTCTATAGTGGACACTAGGTGGAGCCATAGAGCTGTATATAGCTGTATGTATAAGACTACACTACCCAGCTGTATGATATTAAGACTACATTACCCATGAGGCACTAGGCTACCCACAGGGCAGCAGTCAAGATGGAAGCCTCCACAGATACAGGACCTAGTCCACATGTGCTCAATAAAGCAACTAGCAAAAGCTAGCAGTGTTCATAATAAGAATGTCTAGTTATTAATGAACATAGCATGGTACCAGGGTGGTGAAGATCTGCTGAAAATTGTGAAAAGCGACATGGAGAATTTGAAGCCACCAGAGCGTTTGAATCTCACAGAAAAAATCGACTACAACTGGCAGACTTTTAAACAGCAATTCGAACTCTACATTGCAGCCATCGGATTCGGTACGAAGCCAGACGCAAGGAAGATAGCGTTGCTGCTTACGGTTGCAGGCCCACAGGCGATAGAGGTCATAGAGTTATACAGCACGGATAGAGGCCCTTCGGCCCATCGTGTCCACGCTGGCCATCACGCCCTGTCTAATCTAATCCCATATTCCAGCATTTGGTCCGTAACCTTGTATGCTATGGCATTTCAAGTGCTCATCCAAATGCTTCTTGAATGTTGTGAGGGTTCCAGCCTCCACAACCCTTTCAGGCAGTGAGTTCCAGACTCCAACCACCCTCTGGGTGAAAAAGTTCTTTCTCAAATCCCCTCTAAACCTCCCGCCCTTTACCTTGAATCTATGCCCCCTAGTTATTGACCCTTCTACTAAGGGAAAAAGCTCCTTAGTATCCATCCTATCTATGCCCGTCATAATTTTGTACACCTCAATCATGTCCCCCCTCAGCCTCCTCTGCTCCAAGGAAAACAAACCCAATCTGCCCAGTCTCTCTTCATAGCTGAAGCGCTCCAGCCCTGGTAGCATCCTGGTGAATCTCCTCTGCACCCTCTCCAAAGCTATCACATCCTTCCTGTAGTGTGGCGACCAGAACTGCACACAGTATTCCAGCTGTGGCCTAACCAGTGTTTTATACAGCTCCATCATAACCTCCTTGCTCTTATATTCTATGCCTCGGCTAATGAAGGCAAGTATCCCATATGCCTTTTTTACCACCTTATCCACCTGTTCCGCCGCCTTCAGGGATCTGTGTACTTGCACACCCAGATCCCTCTGACCCTCCGTCTTGCCTAGGGTCTTACCATTCATTGTGTATTCCCTTGCCTTGTTGTCCCCCCAAAGTGCATCACCTCGCACTTTTCCGGGTTAAATTCCATTTGCCACTGTTCCGCCCATCTGACCAACCCATCTATATCGTCCTGCAGACTGAGACTACCCTCCTCGCTATTTACCACCCTACCAATTTTTGTATCATCCGCGAACTTACTGATCATACCTTTTACATTCATATCCAAGTCATTAATGTAGACCACAAACAGCAAGGGACCCAGCACCGATCCCTGTGGTACCCCACTGGCCACAGGCTTCCAGTCACAAAAACAACCTTCGACCATCACCCTCTGCCTTCTGCCACTAAGCCAGTTTTGTATCCAACGTGCCAAGGCACCCTGGATTCCATGGGCTCTTACCTTCTTAACCAGTCTCCTGTGCGGGACTTTATCGAAGGCCTTACTGAAATCCATGTATACCACATCCACTGCATTACCCTCATCCACACACCTAGTTACCCCCTCAAAAAATTCAATCAAATTAGTCAGACATGATCTTCCCTTGACAAAGCCATGTTGACTATCCCTGATTAATCCTTGCCTCTCCAAGTGGAGACTAATTTTGTCCCTCAGAATTTTTTCCAATAATTTTCCCACCACTGATGTTAGGCTCACTGGCCTGTAGTTCCCCGGTTTTTCCCTACTCCCCTTCTTGAATAATGGAACTACATTAGCGGTTCTCCAGTCCTCTGGCACATCCCCTGTGATAATAATAATAACTTATCATAGAGTCATAGAGTAATACAGCACGGATAGAGGCCCTTCGGCCCATCGTGTCCGCGCCGGCCATCAAGCCCTGTCTAATCTAATCCCATATTCCAGCATTTGGCCCGTAGCCTTGTATGCTATGGCATTTCAAGTGCACATCCAAATGCTTCTTAAATGTTGTGAGGGTTTCTGCCTCACTTCCTGTCATATGTCACTTCCTGTTGGACTGGTATAAATACTGGTCTGTTCAGTGTTGTAAGAGGCTTCGACCAGAGGCATGGTAAAGACCTCTCTTGTATATAGTGGCCTAGAAATTGGGTTTTGGCTTAGCCAGGGCTTTAGCGCCGGAAGTTAGTGCCGGCACTAAGTCCCCCTGCCGCGCCCAAACGGCTGCCGGTGCTACTGAAGGGTCTTAGCGCCTGGAAAAGGGCGCTAACTGCCGTTTAGCGCCGCAATTCCGGCGCTGCGGCACCCGATGCGGTGCGGCAGGCTGGGGAAGTGCAGGCCTCCTCCTTCCGTTAAGGAGGAGCTGCCTGCACCCGGCCGCGGCCCGCGCAAATCTGTTTAAAAATGAGCCCGGCACCTCGGACAAGTGCCGGGCTTGCATCTGTTCCGGGGGGGGGGTGGAGAAGTCCGGGGAGGGAGCTGCGGGCAGGCGGCTGGCGGGAAAGCGGCCGGCCGCCGCGGGGCCTTTAATGCGCCGGCACAAACACATGTTGGACTCTGTTGCCAGAGTCTTAGTTGCGGCTGCCATGGGCGAGGCGGCCGCAACTGAATTTCGGCGCTGGGGCCCATCGGCATGGCAACCGGGACGCTGCGCACACCGATGACGTCATCGGTGCCGGCGCAGCGCGACCGGTGCAACGCCGCTTTAGGGCCCCAGGGAATTTTTGAACTGGCCATAACTCTGGCGCTAGTCCCTCTAGCGCCTCAAAAGCGGCGCTAAGGCTAGTGAATTTCTAGGCCAGTGTGTTTATAAGTTACTTAAAGCTTACTTTAAAGTTACTTGATGGTAAGACTCCTTTTTCTTACATCATCCCCTGTGGCCAGAAAGGTTCTGAATATGTGTGTTAGAGCCCCCGCAATCTCTTCCTTTGCCTCACACAGCAGCCTGGGATACATTTCGTCCAGGCCTGGGGATTTATCCATTTTTAGGCCTGCTAAAACCGCCAATACCTCCTCCCTCTCGATGTTAATATGTTCGAGCATATCACAGTCCCCCCGCCCTATTTCTATGTCTACATCGTCCCTCTCCATAGTGAAAACAGATGCAAAAAATTCATTTAGAACCCCTCCTACATCTTCCGGCTCCACACACAGATTGCCACTTTTGTCCCTAATGGGCCCTATTTTTTCCCTAGTTATCCTCTTACCCTTAATATACTTATAAAACATCTTAGGATTTTCCTTTATTTTGCTCGCCAGTGTTATTTCATGGCCCCTCCTTGATCTCCTAATTTCTTTTTTAAATATCCCCCTGCACTTTTTGTACTCCTCTAGGGCTTCCTCCGTCTTTAGCCTTTTGTATCTGCCAAAAGCCCACCTTTTTTTTAAAATCCATTCTCGTATATCCCCTGACATCCAAGGTTCCCTGTGGTTTTTGGAACCACCCTTGACCTTTACGGGAACATGTTGCCATTGTATGATCTCAATCTCCCTTCTGAAAGCCTCCCATTGCTCCGATGCGGATTTTCCTACAAGTAGCTGATCCCAGTCCATTTTGGCCAGATCCTGCCTTATCCTATTAAAATCGGCCTTCCCCCGATTTAGAACCTTTATTTCTGGCCCATCCCTGTCCTTTTCCATGACCACCTTAAATCTCACCATATTATGGTCACTGTCACCAAAGTGCTCACCTACTAGCACTTCTTCCACTTGGCCGGCCACATTCCCTAGAATTAGGTCCAGTACCGCCCCCTCTCTTGTAGGACCTTCTACATGCTAGCTCAAAAAGCTCTCCTGGACGCACTTTAAGAATTCTACACCCTCTGTGCCTTTCACACTCTGACTATCCCAGTTAATATTGGGGAAGTTGAAATCCCCCATTATTATTACCCTATTATTTGCACATTTCTCTGCGATTTGCCTACATATCTGTTCCTCTATCTCCCCCTGACTGTTTGGAGGCCTATAGTACACTCCCAGCAAAGTGCTTGCCCCCTTCTTGTTTTTAAGCTCCACCCATATGGCCTCATTAGAGGAACCTGCTAATATGTCATCCCTCCTTACTGCAGTAATTGACTCCTTAATTAATATTGCGACACCCCCTCCTCTTATACCCCCCCCTCTGTCTCGCCTGAAGATTCTGTACCCCGGAATATTGAGCTGCCAGTCTTGCCCCTCCCTCAACCATGTCTCCGTGATAGCAACAATATCATACTCCCATGTGTTTATCAACACCTTCAGTTCATCCACCTTATTTGCAAGACTCCTTGCATTAAAATAGATGCCATCCAGCCTTGCCCTTGTATATTTGCCCTGTCTACCAAGCTGACTTGTTTTTTTCTCTATAATTGGCAGCACATCACCCCCTATTTCAGCTCCCCTCTGTATCCCATCCCCCTGCCAAGTTAGTTTAAACCCCCCCCAACAGTGCTAGCAAACCTCCCCGCAAGGATATTTGTCCCGCTCTGGTTCAGGTGCAACCCGTCCGACTTGTACAAGTCCCACCTTTCCCAGAAGCAGGCCCAGTGATCCAGGAAACTAAAACCCTCCCTTCTGCACCAACTCTTTAGCCACGCATTCATCTGTTCTATCCTCCTATTCCTATACTCACTAGCACGTGGCACTGGGAGTAATCCAGAGATTACAACCTTTGAGGTCCTGTTCTTTAATCTGCTACCTAGCTCCCTATATTCTTGATGCAGGACCTCATCCCCCTTCCTACCTATGTCGTTGGTCCCAATGTGGACCACGACCTCTGCCTGCTCCCCCTCCCCCTTAAGAATGCCCTGTAGCCGCTCAGTGACATCCATGACCCTGGCCCCAGGGAGGCAACAAACCATCCTGGAGTCACGTTTGCGGCCACAGAAACGCCTATCTGTTCCCCTTACGATAGAATCCCCTACCACTATTGCTCTCCCACTCTTTTTCCTCCCTTTCTGAGCAGCAGAAGCGCCCCTGGTGCCAGGAAGCTGGCTGCTGCTGCCTTCCCCTGGTGAGTCATCCCCCTCAACAGTATCCAACTTGGTATACCTGTTTGAAAGGGGGATGTCCGCAGGGGGCCCCTGCACTTCCTGCCTGCCTCTGTTGCTCCACCTGATGGTCACCCAGTTTCTTTCTGCCTGTGCAGCCCTACCCTGCGGCGTGAACAACTCGCTAAACGTGCTATCCACGACCCTCTCAGCATCGCGCATGCTCCAAAACTCATCCACCCGCAGCTCGAGCGCCGCAATGCGGTCTACAAGTAGCTGCAGCTGGATGCATTTCCCACACAGATGGTCGCCAGGGACACTGGCAGCATCCCTGACTTCCCACATGGAGCAAGAGGAGCAGAACACGGGTCTGAGCTCTCCTGCCATGACTTACTCCTTTAATTAACTAAAAATTTATTCAATACCCCAGTTACAGGTATACTCTAGGGCGCTTTATTTACCAATTGTCCTCACTACAACACAGAGACCCTAGAAATTTAACACCACAGAATTCAAGCTTGTAATGAAAAGAGAGAAATACTCACCAACCAATCACTTACCTGCTCCCTGGTAACGTCACACCCGATTACTTTTTACCTCTCTGCTACCTTCTGAGCTCGCAGACTGGAGTTTGGTGTGCCTCTCCTGGCCCCGCTGCCGCTTTTATTACCTCGCCGCCGCCGCCGCCGAGTCTCCCGCAGGTCCCGCCTCTCTCGCTGCCTGCCGCCGCTGCTCTGAGGCCTCTCCTGGCCCCGCTGCCGCTTTTATTACCTCGCCGCCGAGTCTCCCGCAGGTCCTGCCTCTCTCGCTGCCTGCCGCCGCTGCTCTGAGGCCTCTCCTGGCCCCGCTGCCGCTTTTATTACCTTGCCGCCGAGTCTCCCGCAGGTCCCGCCTCTCTCGCTGCCTGCCGCCGCTTTATTTAATACATTTGTATTTAATCCAGCGGAGAACAGAGAAAAATTAGAAAATGTGCTCAAAAAATTTGATGCACATTGCTCTCCCAAAAAGAATGAGACGTATGAAAGATACATCTTCCGTTCTCGGACACAGCAACAAAATGAGACTTTTGATAGCTTTATAACTGATCTGAAACTGAAAGCACAGACATGTAATTTCTCTGAGCTCAAAGCATCCATGATTCGTGACCAGATTGTGTTTGGTATTCATGATAAAAAAGTTAGGGAACGTCTGTTGAGAGAAACTGAACTAAATTTGGAAAATGCGGTGAAAATATGCCAAGCCAGCGAGCTAGCTCGAAATCAAGCGAAGACTTTCAGTGAAATCAATAATGGTGCGATTGTAATGAGTGATAATGCTGCTGTTGGTGCTGTGTCCTACAAGGGGAAGAAACGTGGGCAGAACAGAAATGAAAAGCAATCGGAGGATGAAATTTTAAATTGTAAACGCTGTGGTTACAAACACCAGTTAAGACAATGCCCAGCGTTTGGAAAAATGTGCACAAAGTGTAATGGAAAGAATCACTTTGCCAAACAATGCTTTTCAAAAGTAAAAACGATGAAAGGGCAACGAGTTAATGTGATTGAGGACACTGATGTAAGTGAGAAATTTTTTGTAGGAATGGTGTCATGTGATGATATCAAAAAAGATACAGAAAATGTGCAGCCCTCAGAAATAGACAATGCTGAACATAAAGTTAATGCAGTAAAAGAGGGCAAATGGATGATCCCACTGCAGATAAATGGAGCATTAGTTACATTGAAACTGGACACTGGGGCAAAAGCAAACTTAATCAGTATGAGTGACATTAACAATATGAAAGAAAAGCCCAAAATACAGAAAAAGTCAGTACTACTGAAGGACTATAATGGACAGAAAATAGATAGCTTAGGTGTATGCAGACTTAAAGTGACAGTCAAAGACAAAGTGCATCATCTCATGTTTTCTGTTGTGGCTGAAAGACTTGATTCGATACTAGGTGACAAAGCTTGTGAGGACTTAGAACTGGTCAAAAGAGTCTACCGTATAAACTGTGCCATAAGCAGACCAGATGACTCAGGTGATGAAGCAGAGAGCCCATCAAGGATGAAAAGGCCAAAGGGTATCCATGTCTTCAAAAAGCCTAGTTTCTCCAAGAAGAAAGAAAAAGACTTTAAGATCAAAGAGAAGCCAAAGGAAGAAAAGCACAAAGAGGAAAAACACAAGGAGAAAAAGTCCAAAGATATAACCGCAGCAGATGTTGTTAAGCAGTGGAAAGAGAAAAAGAAAAAGAAGAAGCCTGCACCAGAGCAGGAAGCAGTTCCGGTGGATACTCCTTCTTCCCTCAGGCCAATCTTTGGTGTTCCATTAGCCGAGGCTGCTGAGAGGACTATGCTGTATGATGGGATCCAGCTGCCAGCAGTTTTTCGAGAGTGCATTGACTACATTGAGAGTTATAGCATGAAGAGTGAAGGAAACACTGAAACCCTCTCCAAGCAAAGATCGCAAGGAGACCTCGATCTATACAAGAGCAGATTGATGACAATGCCGCAACTGCATCTTGTCATTCACCGCCAGAACAATCTCATGAAGACACATCAGACTTACCCGTGTTGAGAAGATCCACACGTGAAGTAAAAGAGCCTGATAGACTTAATCTTTGAGTACAATGTCAAGCTTTGAAAATGTGTTGACTGTTTTGAAAATGTTTATGTTTATAGAGCACTAACAAAAGTGTTACTGATATTATCTTTATTGTTTTCTTGAAAGTTGATTGATATTGATTTTGTTAATCCTCAAAGAAAGGGGGATGTAACGATCAATAACATGTCATTCTATAGTGGACACTAGGTGGAGCTGTAGAGCTGTATATAGCTGTATGTATAAGACTACGCTACCCAGCTGTATGATATTAAGACTACATTACCCATGAGGCACTAGGCTACCCACAAGGCAGCAGTCAAGATGGAAGCCTCCACAGATACAGGACCTAGTCCACATGTGTTCAATAAAGCAACGAGCAAAAGCTAGCAGTGTTCATAATAAGAATGTCTAGTTATTAATGAACATAACAGTCCGCATGCTGGGCATTTCAGATCTCTGCCCATGTGGTCTGTGTGTCCACATCTGTAACATTTCCTTTCGTTCCTATCGCCATTTCCCTTTGGTTTCTCTCGAGCTTTTCGCATAATACCCTCTTTTCTGTGTAACACAACGAACAGTATCTGTCTCCGCCTTCTCTGTACATGGCATGGCTGACATCTGCTCCTTGACGTTTTCACATTGTGAGGCCAATTGTAACGTGTGGGCGAGCGTTAGACCATGCCCTTCCTCTAGCAATTCCTCCGCACATAGGTTGATGTGCACCTACTCAGGATAGCGTCTCTTATTTGATTATCCGCAACCCCCCCAAAAGCACAGTCTTTAGCAGCCTGCCGCAAGTGAGTAGCAAATTGTTGCACAGTCTCACCTGTCTTCTGGGACAACTTATGAAAAGTTTGTCTAGCAAATGCTGCGTTGACCTGGGGCACGAAGTAGTGATTGAAAGCACTAACCGACGCCGTGTAGGCTGCTGGCTCTCCTGTGTCCGGTAGAGTCGAAAAGATATCCTGGACATCTGGTCCTGCTAGGTGTAGAAGTAGAGCTCTTCTCCTCTGCTTTGTGGCAGCTGTAGAGGTATCGTCGATAATGAGTCCTTTGCCGTCAGCATAAAGCTCAAAAGACGTTAACAACCTCGTCCATCTTGGACCCAACGTGGCTGGCTTGGCGAAACATGCAAAATTTTGAATGCCGGTCTTCTCCATCCTAGCTAACTAAAACTTGAGCAACTACCTATTTAAAATGATTCCTGTTTGTTATCCTCGTCACCAATGTTGTATCTATGCTTTAATACGTTCAATCAAGCATGTAGATACGTCGAATTAAATCAGAGTCAGACAGACAGGCTTATAACTGTGATCTTTACTTTATTGGTAAAATGGCTGACTGCTGCTTTCCCGGGTAATTCCCATAATTACCGTATTAACTGGTGTTAACGTCGCACATTACGTTACCGTATTAACTGGTGTCAAACTCGCAATCAATACATGACATCCTCATCCAGTTTTCTCTCATTTTCCGTCCCTATTTATCTCCAACCTTTTTAAACTACAACTATAATTTTACTCTTTTTCTAACTAATATTGGGGTTATTTTCTTTGTTTTGTAAATATAGAGTTAATAGTCTTATTTTGTGGAATTAAAATGATCCAAAAGAAGATGAAAGGTGCTAGTTATTTTGATTGTGAAATAAAGGCGCTTTCAGACTTCTCATGCAGCTAAATTGGCACTTATGTGGGAAAACTAACAAAAATGCCATTAATGCATCTGAAAAGTGTACAAAACCTGTGCATAATGGCTTCACAAAATGTAGAGAAAATGCTGATTTATCCACAATTAAAGGAAGTTCCAGATCTAAAGGGCAATGTGGTCACCCAGTTTGAGCATCAGAAACAATATTAAATAGACAAGGTAGACTCTCTCCAAACCTCTTGGTGGTTGTATCATCTTTTGCTGCAGACATTTTAAAAGCGTACTTTACTTGAATTTCAATATGTACGAGACACTGCTGAAGAAACTGCACAGTTGAAATGAACAATGCATAAAAACAATAAATAAATCTGTTTCCTCTGTTTCCCCAAAGCTCAGCATCGATTTGGCTATCAGTTTGAATAATAAAAAACTGTAAATATTTAATATCTTCCAAAATGTTTGCTCATGCTGCCCAGTTTCTACCACAGAGATCTCAGGAGATCCTTGGCCATAGCTCATCTGAGCCAACACAAGTTACATTTAAAAAAATTTGGCAGATAGACTTTCTAATCTGATATTTTCTACTGTGGATTAGAAGCATCCACAAAAGAAAAAAGGTTGGCTGTGTTCTACAACATATATCCACGTTAGCGCCCATAGTATAGGTGCAGCTGCAAGATACAAATGAAGATGCTTATAAAATCTCTACACTTTCAAAAGCTGTTCATCGCTAACATTTTCCAGTTCTGATGAAAGGTCATTGACCTGAAATGTTAGCTCTGCTTCTATCTCACCACAGATGCTGCCTGACCTGCTGAGTGTTTCCAGCATTTCCAGTTTTTTTTTTCAGATTTCCAACATCCGCAGCATTTTTCTTTTGTTTTAGAGAGCTAAACTGCTTCATTCACCAAATGTCAGGCAAAAAATAGTGGTAGGGCTATTGACAGGGTAGCCTGGTGGTACATGACATTGACTAGTGGAATATATCATTCCTCACAGCGAGTTCTGGATATTAGATAGGTTGTCCAGAGCAGACATGGAGTGGAAGCACAGAGTTTTCCCAAAGAAGGAAGGCAGAAATGGAAGGTCTATGCATCTTCTGCAGCATTGATTACATCATTTGCAGTGACAAGAGAATGAATTGCCTTTATAGACATTCAGTTGGGAGATAAACTGCAGCGGTACATTATGTTGCTCCAAGTATACTTTTACCTTTGGGATGTGGATTCAAACTTAACCCAGAAGGCAAAGCTTCTCTTTTTAACAGCTGAGACAAAGGGCTGGAATTTCCCAGGGCCGTGGAGGTGGGAATGGAGGTGTGTGGGGTGTTAAAATCATGAAATCGGGGGGCACGAACCTATCCTGCACCCAACTCGCCTCCATGCCTGTTTCACAGGAGGCAGGTACCCGACCTGTGCTGGGAGCCACCTCCCCGAGGTGGGAAGGGGATTCGTGCCAATTAACTGCCTGTTAACAGGTAGTTAACAGGCAGTTTTTAGCCTAATCCCTATTTTTATCCCTGAAGTGTGGGCTGCCCGACGGCTCCAAACCATGCCAAGTTAGCGAGGCGGACCGTCGGGCTGAAGGACTTGGAGGGTTCAAGATGTCTGGTGTTCAGGTGAGTGATAGGTGCATGAGTGCAGAGGTAAGTGTGTTTGGTGTGTGTAAAGTGTTTAAATAAGTTTTACTTACCTTTACTTACTAAAGCAGGCTTCCTTCCTTCAGGTCTCGGGAGTCCCTCATCTCACCAACACAGAAAGCAGAATGGCCGCGAGCTGTCAAAAGTTGCAGCCTCTGCTTTCTGTTCTGGAGAGATCAGCTTCAAAGATGAAATGTCTGTCTGTGACGTCACCTGTTGCCGGGTGGCCCTTAATTGGCCTGCTGAGCCCACTGGGCAGGCTCAACAAGGTCAATCAAGGGAAAATTGAGTGGGTTGGCCACAATTCGATGGAGGCGGGACTACAACCCCAAAAGTGGGAGTCCTGCCTCCTACTCGCCTCCATTGATGAAATCCAGCCCAAATAGTTTTCTCTGTCGATTCCCACCAAAAGACTCTGCTAAGAGGCACTGGTGTGGATTTTCCTTTGACTGCTTCCATCGGACCGGAGGCGGGTGGTCTGAGGCCTGACCAATTTTCATGGTCGGGCCTCATTACCACATTGACAGTGAGCTGCTCCTTCTTTTGTAGAAGCTTGTTGATCGGAGAGGGAAAACCCAGAGGTTCCACTGAAGGGCCCAAACAATATAACTAAGTTAAAGGGGTGGGGAGACATTAATACTCTGGATCCCACAAAAATCATTTACAAACCCTGTTTAAAACTATTTTTGAGAAGCCTGCAGCTGTCCTTTTAAGGCATACGTTTCGCCCATTGGTAATTCAACATTGTACAGTATTGGGGTCCTATTAATGTCATAGTACCCCAATTTGCATAAACTAATGAGGCTCCCACCTGGTTTTGACAGGCATCTGGGCCAGCCATTTCAAGGCCCCCACTAAAATGGCACAGATCTGGAGGTCGGCAGGAACAGGGTAGTAAGTGCTGCGTTGCCATTTTAATCGTGCTACTGCCTCATTTTTGTGTGGCTGTTGTGATGCAAATTGGCCTCGTTTCCTTTGGGCAATATGTGGAATGGAATTATCAACATGGCGGGAATGTTTCATGTACCCTATTTCTGCGAAGATCATAGAAGTATTCTAAAAACGTTTTAAACAATTTTGCTACAAATAGTGAGCATATGAAATTCTCTGGCTGTGTTTATAAGTTTGCTTCTAATAGTGAATGGAGAAAAAGCCATACAAAATGAGGCAGTCGCATGATTAAAATGGCAGCGCAGCACTTACTACCCTGTTCCTGCCGACCTCCAGATCTGTGCCATTTTAGTGGGGGCCTTGAAATGGCTGGCCCAGATGCCTGTCAAAACTAGATACCGTTCACCCATCACCCCTGTGCTCGCTGACCTACATTAGCTCCTGGTTAAGCAATACCTCAATTTCAAAATTCTCATCCTTGTTTTCAGATCCCTCCATGGCCTCGCCTCTCCCTATCTCTGTAATCTCCTTCAGCCCCACAACCCGCACCCCCCCCCCTTTGAGATATCAAATTCTGCCCTCTTGAGCATCCCTGATTATAATCGCTCAACCATCAGTGGCCGTGCCTTCAGCTGCCTTGGCCCTAAGCTCTGGAACTCCCTCCCTAAACATCTCCGCCTCTTTACCTCTCTTTCCTCCTTTAAGATGCTCCTTAAAACTTACCTCTTTGAGCAAACTTTTGGTTATCTGCCCTAATTTCTTCTTATGTGGCTCGGTGTCAAATCTTTGTCTTTTCACACTCCTGTGAAGCACCTTGGGACGTTTTACTACATTAATAAATGTTGTTGTTTAGCAGAGGCTTATCTGAAATGTGTACATGCATCAGATTCTTTGTTAGTGAAGTTGGACACATATGATAGATGGGTTCACTTTGTAGAAAGCATTTAAACTTTGGAAAGCCTACAGACTTGTATTAATTGATCAAAATGCTAGCTTTATCTGCAAAATTAAACTGACTACTCTTTGCACACCTATGTCAAAAGGGACCCTTATCTGTTCTGAGCAGTTAAGATTCCTTTCCTTGACACATCAGGAACCTGTAATTATCTCTGTCACTGTACTTTCTACATCTGATTAAATTGTTAACTAAATACATATCAAAGAGGAGATAATAATTAGCTCAAATTGATTCTGACAATGACAGCTCCAAAATCATCACCTTACACCTTTCAGGTAAATACTCCTTATGCAAAGAAATTTATGTTTCAAAGATTAAAGGTGTAACATGATCTTTTCCCTGACAGACCAAGAAACTATGGTAAAAAGATTAATTTAAGCGTAAATTGACCTTCAAACTAGACAGTAATGCACAAAAGATCCTCGCAGTGTGTAGAAAACAAAATGTGTTATTGATCAGCATTGCCTTTGTCTACATCTATAGCAACTCAGATATATCCTATAATTTCAACAATGATCCCAGGTGTACTGCTTTCACTATAGTCACAGAATAAATAAAAATATAAATTTTATAAAAAGATCATGTTTGAGACATGATGGGTAGCCAGACAATGAATCTCCCACCATCAACATCCTGGAGGTCACCACTGACCAGAAACTTAACTGGACCAGCCACATAAATACTGTGGCAACAAGAGCAGGTCAGAGGCTGGGTATTCTGCGGTGAGTGTCTCACCTCCTGACTCCCCAAAGCCTTTCCACCATCTACAAGGCACAAGTAAGGAGTGTGATGGAATACTCTCCACTTGCCTGGATGAGTACAGCTCCAACAACACTCAAGAAGCTCGACACCATCCAGGACAAAGCAACCCGCTTGATTAGCACCCCATCCACCACCTTAAACATTCACTCCCTCCACCCACCACCAGAGTACCGTGGCTGCAGTGTGTACCATCTACAAGATGCACTGCAGCAACTTGCCAAGGCTTCTTCGGCAGCACCTTCTAAACCCGCGACCTGTACCACCTAGAAGGACAAGGGCAGCAGGCGCATGGGGAAACCACCACCTCCAAGTTCCCCTCCAAGTCACACACCATCCTGACTTGGAAGTGTAGTGCCGATCCTTCATCGTCACTGGGTCAAAATCCTGGAACTCCCTACCTAACAGCACTGTGGGAGTATCTTCACCACACGGACTGCAGCGGTTCAAGAAGGTGGCTCAGCACCACCTTCTCAAGGGGGACTAGGGATGGGCAATAAATGCTGGCCTTGCCAGCAACACCCACATCGCATGAATGAATTTTTAAAAATGGCAGAAATTAAAGCAAAGAAAGAACGTGCATTTATATAGCACCTTTCACAACCTCAGGAAGTACCAAAGCGCTTTACAGACAACGAAGTACAGTCACTGTTGTAATGTTGGAAATGCAGCAGCCAATTTGCACAAAGCAAACTCCCACAAATAGCAATAAGATAATGACAAGACCATCTGGTTTAGATGTTGGACACCAGAAAAAACTCCCCTGCTCTTCTTTGAAATAGTGCCTTGGGATGTTTACGTCCACCTGAGAGGTTTAATGTCTGAAATAGCATTACCATTGTTTGAGACAAAGCAAGCAGCACTAGAATGTCACCATGTAGGTAAGGATGTTGCTTGCACTGCCTTTATTCTGGTGTAAAATGGTTATTCAATCTGTAGATATTTGCAGTGATACTTTGTACTAGTTTACACTTGAAGACAATTTTAGCCTGAGTTCACACTACATAGTTTAAAAACATTGTTGGTGATGTATTGTTGGCAATTATATTTTGTCCTACGTGTAAAGATAAAGAAACATTTTACTAAACTGGAGAGGTGTACACTTAGAGCAAAATGTATCCACTAATCACTATGGAATCCAGGGAGATCAGAAACTTGGAAACTACAAAATAGAAAAGTTACTCCTTTTATAGCTATTCCAATTAGAAATGCAGAGAGAAATATGGATCTCCACAAACACTACACAATTTATTGATAATAAGGCGTTGCCGACAAAATGTGCCAGTGTGTGAGTATGTCATCGGTTTTCCTAAATTGAATGTCATTTGAGTCTTAAGCCAGAAATTTTCTGATTTCAAATTCATTGTGCCAATTTGGATCTGAAACTTAAAATCTGATTTTAAAGCCAAACCTCGAATCAACACAAGATATTTTACTACAGATAAGTGCACACTCCATGTGGGCGATAACCCATACATGTTATCTGAACATTTCATAGTTTACATGAATTAGTATCAATCATGTCTAATTGCTGTTGTTTTCCATGACTCTCTTCTGAAAATGCCAGGTAGTATCAACCATTATAGCCTCCCCAACACATCTCCTCTGCAAGTCCACCTCCATGGCACTAATCTCATGGTTCCACCCCTAGTTTTTGCAGTAAAGTCACTCCACCTCTTCCAATGGTTTCTCTTCTTGTCCTCTGATGTACTGCTGGGCTCCATGCTTGGACCCCTCCACTTCATTATTTACATGCTGTCCCATTGACAACATCATCCATGGAGTCAGTTTAACTTGTACAATGATGACCCCCTCCCCCACCCCTGCCACCCCCAGTTACTGTTTCCATTCTCTCCAATTGTATATCTGACACTAAGTTCTGGATGAGATGTAACTACCCCCAGCTTAATGCTGGTAAAATCAAAGCCAGTTCTTTGGCTACTGGCAACGGCTCTGTGCCACTTCCCTAAACTCTATTAACCTCCCACATTGCTACCTCAAGGCTCGCCCAGTCCTGCCTCCTTCCTTACATCTGATCCACCTCAGAAATATTGCCTGCCATACCCCTAATATTCCCCTATCATTGCTAATACCTTAGTCCATGCTTTCATCATAAGCACGAGTTACTGATTGCCCTTACTGTCAGTGTCTCTGCAAACTGTAACTTTTCCAGAATTTCACAGCCTGTGTCCTCTTTTATACAAAGCTTGGTATCCTTGCCAAGCTCCACCAACTTCCAGTATCCTACCAGACTGATTACAAAATTATCACTTTGAGGATCAAATTTGTCCATGGCCTGGCCCGACCACTCTGGAATCTCGTCCAGAGATATGTTCCTACACACATTCCCTCCACTCCTCAGACATCAGTCTACTTCTTGTTTCTCAATGTCTCTGTTCCATCGTTGGCCATTCCTTCAGCTACTATGCTCCATACTATGGAACTCCTTCCCAACATTTCTGTACCTTGCTACCTCCCTTCCTGCATTCAAAAGCCTCTTTAAAAGTATTTGACTGTATCTTTGTCTCCTCTCTCTAACCTTGATTTCCTCTCTTCCCTTTCTCTTTCCTACTAAATGTCTACCTTTTCTGTAAAGCTCTGTTTGCAATGTTCTCTACATGAGAAGCACTATATCAACCTGAGTTGTTGCAAATATGATTTACCTCTTAAGATAAAGATACTTGAACAGCTCTCAAGCAAGGTATTATTAAATTTGTTTAAATTAATTGTGACATGAGTGTATGCAAATAAAAATAAATTGACAGATGTGACCTTGGTGAGACCACACCTTGAGTATTGTGTGCAGTTTTGGTCACCTTATCTGAGGAAGGATGTTCTTGCCATGGAGACAGTGCAGCGAAGATTCACCAGACGGATACCTGGGATGGCAGGAATGACGTATGAGGAGAGATTGGGTTGATTAGGCTTATATTCGCTAGAGTTTAGAAGAATGAGAGGGGATCTCATTGAAACTTATAAAATTCTAACAGGACTAGACAGACTAGATGCAGGAAGGATGTTCCCGATGGCGGGGGAGTCCAGAACCAGGGGTCACAGACTAAGAATAAGGGGTAAGCCATTTAGGACTGAGATGAGGAGGAATTTCTTCACCCAGAGAGTGGTGAACCTGTGGAATTCTCTACCACACAAGGCAGTTGAGGCCAATTCATTAAATATATTCAAGAAGGAGTTAGATATATTTCTTAAGGCTAAAGGGGTCAAGGGATATGGGGAGAAAGCAGGGACAGGGTACTGAATTTGGATGATCAGCCATGATCTCATTAAATGGCAGAACAGGCTCGAGGGGCCGAATGGCCTACTCCTGCTCCTATCTTCTATGTTTCTATGTGACTATCTTTCTAGTATAATGACAAGATTTGTTGCGTTCTATGAGTAGATCTGTCAAGATTAGTTTTATTTGCAAATGGAAGTGCAATTTGGAGATCACAGAGGAATGCTTACATAACAATTATCTAATTTAATTGAAATCTGTTTTTACTCAAAAATAACTTTACAATGGACCGACTATTAAAAGAGTGCAATACTAAAGGGATGATTTTCAGGCCAATTCCTAAAGCCTCATGTAAAGCTTTCACACAAGTGGTAAGCACCTGTAAGCAGTTACTGGTGTTTTTTTTCTTTCTCAAATTTTTAATGCGCAGGAGGAACAATCACAAAAATGTATTGGACGCTTGAAATTCTTTGGCACCCACTTCATTGTGTAAATCTATTGAAGTGCATGATGCTACACAATAGTAATCCATTCAATGTCTCTTTGTCATTTATCTTGACAACAGCAGGGTAGTTATTATGCTCAATTATCTTTGCTATTGCTTCTGAGAAAGCCTGCATTAACAGCTGTATTATTCTGTTAAACCATGATTGAATGGTATGTTCACATTAATGCTAGTTGCAAAAAGGCATCAGGCCTTTACACCAGGATAGGGCCTCTTGTAGACAAACTGAAATATACTAAGCCTGAATTGAACATTTGACAGGTAAAAGATTTTATACTGGTCCAAATCAGTGAAAATGGACATTTTTAGGCTTAATCTTAATTAGGTCATTAACACATCAATGACAGTGCTGCATAAATTACTCATCCTGGCCAATCTTAGCTGTGAGGAGTAATTTTACAAATGTGCCCTTGACAGGCAAAGCTCCACACTGAGATCACAAATTTGCAAAATTTCTCCTGTAGCGTCAAACCCAAAATCAAACTGGACATCTTCTTTGAAAGATTCTCTTTGTCAAAATGATTTGAGATCCTGAAATTGCACCATGGAATACGAGAAAATTAAAGATTAATGCATTCGCCTGAAATTATTCTCTCTCCCATTTATTTCAAATGACTCTGCTAAATTAGCAGATAGAGGAATTTAAATTTGTATGCTAGCAATTTCAAAGCCCAAAGTTTTTGTTTCTAATTCAATTGTAACAGATTATATGTTAAAAATAAAAATATCGGAAGCTTCCCGATGGATCAGTTGGTTAAGGCAGTGCAAATCTGCTCCATTCAAGCCATGGAGGTTTTGTATTTGGTCTGAGGTAGTTGATCTCAGTTGGCCACTGTGTCTTAGGTTAGGGAGGAGAACATTGACTAAGGATGTTGTTGCTAGTTACTATCCAATGACCCCTGTGAAAATGCATGTTTGTGAACATCAGCTGAGGAGGTTTTGGATTGGCTATGATTCTGCAGTTAGATAGCCTGTCAACAATCACTGTTCTTGGTTCACACACAAAGAATGGTCACTATTGCAAGTAAACTGCACTCAAGCATGGAGTAAACATCTTAAGAAGAGAAGTGGAGGGGAGAAAATTGGTGGAAAGACGAGGGGAAAAATGACATTTTGGAGGAAATCCTATGGTACTGTGGAAAAGGTACGTCTTGTGGCTATGGATCGGAGTCTTAGGACACGATTTTGTCGGCGCTCAGGGAGGCGGGTCAGAGGTTAAAGTCCTATTGATTGACTGCAGGTCCCGAACCCGCCGTCCAACCCGCTTCCAAACAGCCTTCCCAATTGTCGGGTCCCTGATTTGCAAATGGACCCGACACCTAGCGGCGGGAAGAGGATTAATGGCAATTACCTGCCTATTAACAAGTACTTGCCAGTAGTTGTCAGCCTATTTTTGGATTTTCACGCTTCTGGGTTGGCTTTCCCAACGTCTGGACACTACGCCAGGTAAGTGTGGCATGTTGTGAGTCTGCTGTAATGTTTGTGGAATGATGACAGCTGCAGAAGTGGTGTGAAAGATTCAATGTTGCACGTGGTGAGTTTCAGAGGAAAGAAAATGTTGGGTAATGCATTTTTAATACATTTACAGATTTCTTTAGCTTACAAGTTTTTAAATCCATGTCCAGTGCCACCTCATTGGGTGAACCTCTCTCACCAGTGACAGATTGCTTCTGTCACCTCACCTACAGCTGCCATCTATTCCAGCCTATGGAGGGAGTCATTGGAGAGCCTGGGTGCAAGAGGTCACCTTTGCGCAGTGATTGTCAGTGTTTTCAGCACCTCAATGCTGTGAAACACTGAGAAATCAACTGTCAAAATAAAATTGTGCATGGTCCCTTTAAGGAAATCGGCAGATGACGCATTATCAAATGACGTCATCAGACCCGCTTCCTGTTAATTGGCCGGCAAGCCTGCAGGGTGGGCTTAACAAGGTCAATCAAGGCAAAAAAAGTAGCTGGGGGCGGGACTGGAAGCCGGAAACCAGCTGACCCGCACTCAACCCGCTTCCATTAATAAAATCGTGGCCTTAGTACCTAATGCTTAAGAACAAAAACTCTTCTCTCTAGTATCCTAACTCTGCCATTACAACATCCAACTGCATTTTGAATGCTGATGATGCTTTTGTCACTATTGCCCCACCTGGTACATTATTCCAAACGTTTATCACTCTATAATTAAAGAGGTTTTCCTAATTGTTTTAAATTTACGTTTGATCAATTTGAATATTTGTTCTTTTGTCCTACTGTCCTAGCTTAATTTGAAGTAATATCCTGAGTCTATCTGGTCTAGACCATTTAATATTTTATATTTCTCAATGAGGTTTCAACTTAGCAGCTTTCTTTAGAGTCCAGAGGTTTCCAAACGTTTTTTTCTGAGCCCCGTTTTGGAGATTCATGCTTCATGTGTGCCTCCTCTTTCTAAGAAACAGTATTTTTGCCTTTTAGCTAACGTAACATATTATTTAAGATAGAAAGCAACATAAATAACACATTACCAGTACTATGTAGTTGAATAAACTTAATATCAAAGAATACTCGATGGTTTACCTATATCTCAGTGTGTAGAATGAGCCTGTTTGCTAGCACACAATTTGTGGAATCTCTGGTTGTTTTTGGAGAATTTCAACTGCAAATCAGTCTCCACATTCAAGCAGCTTCTATACTTGTTTCTTCAAAGAAAAACCCAATTCACATAGATACGATGAGGCAAAGTGGAGAAGTATTTCAAAGGCTCTTTGGAATAACTCAGAGAACACTTTTTGAATTAAGAGCCGGAACTGATCAAGAGGCATGACTTCAAAATTGTCTCTCAAGTCACCAGCACCGGTGGACAAATTCTCTCCTTGCACAGCCCTGATTTCCATTGCTCCAACATTGACGGCCGTGCCTTCAGCTGTATAGGCCCTAAGCTCAGGAATTCCCTCCCTAAACATCTCCGCCTCTCTACCTCTCTCTCCTACTTTAAGATGCTCCTTAAAACCTACCTCTTTGACCAAGCTTTTAATCACTTGCCCTAATATCGCCTTATGTGGCTTGGCGTCAAATTTTGATTGATAATGCTCGTGAAATGCCTTGGGATGTTTTACTACATTTTACTATGTTAAAGGCGCTATATAAATACAAGTTATTATTGTGATACCAAGAAACGGCAGAGCGCACTGGATACAGCAAAGGCTGTGGGCCCCAACAACATTCCGGCTATAGTGTGAAAGTCTTGTGCTCCTGAACTAGCTGCGCCTCTAGCCAAGCTGTTCCTGTACAGCTACAACACTGGCATCTACCCGACAATGTGAAAAACTGCCCAGGTATGTCCAGTCCACAAAAAGCAGGACAAATCCAATCCGGCCAATTACCACCCTATCAGCCTACTCTCAATCATCAGCAAAGTGATGCAAGGTGTCGTCGACTGTGCTATCAAGCAGCACTTACTCACCAATTACCTGCTCACTGATGCTCAGTTTGGGTTCCACCAGCACCACTCGGCTTCAGACCTCATTCCAGCCTCGGTCCAAACATGGACAAAAGAGCGGAATTCCAGAGGTGAGGTGAGAGGGACTGCCCTTGACATCAAGGCAGCATTTGAGCGAGTGTGGTATCAAGGAGCCCTAGTAAAATTTAAATCAATAGGAATCAAGGGGAAAACACTCCACTGGCTGGAGTCATACCTAGCACAAAGGAAGATGGTTGTAGTTGTTGGAGGTCAATCATCTCAGCCCCAGGACATCGCTGCAGGAGTTCCTCAGGGCAGTGTCCTAGGCCCAACCATCTTCAGCTGCTTCATCAATGACCTTCCCTCCATCATAACGTCAGAAGTGGGGGTGTTCGCTGATGATTGCAGTGTTTAGATCCATGTGCAACTCCTCAGATAACAAAGCAGTCATTGCCCGAATGCAGCAAGACCTGGATGACATTCAGGCTTGGGCTGATAAGTGGCAGGTAATATTCGCACCACAAGTACCAGGCAACGACTATCTCCAACAAGCGAAAGTCTAACCACTGCCCCTTGACATTCAACGGCATTACCAGCGCTGAATCACCCATCATCAACATCCTGGGGGTCACCACTGACCAGAAACTTAACTGGACCAGCCACATAAATACTGCGGCTACAAGAGCAGGTCAGAGGCTGGGTATTCTGCGGCGAGTGTCTCACCTCCTGACTCCCCAAAGCCTTTCCACCATCTACAAGGCACAAATCAGGAGTATGATGGAATACTCTCCACTTGCCTGGATGAGTGCAGCTCCAACAACACTCAAGAAGCTTGACACCATCCAGGACAAAGCAGCCCACTTGATTTTGCACTCCATCCACCACCTTAAACATTCACTCCCTCCACTACCAGCGCACCATGGCTGCAGTATGTACAATCTACAAGATGCACTGCCGCAACTTGCCAAGGCTTCTTCAGCAGCACCTCCCAAATCTGTGACCTCAACCACCTAGAAGGACAAGGGCAGCAGGCCTATGGGAACACCATCACCTGCAAGTTCCCCTCCAAGTTACACACCATCCTGACTTGGAAATATATCGCCGTTCCTTCATTGTCACTCGGTCAAAATCCTGGAACTCACTTCCTAACAGCATTGTGGGAGTACTTTCACCACAAGGACTGCAGCGGTTTAAGGCGACTCACCACCACCTTCTCAAGGGCAATTAGTGATGGGCAATAAATGCTGGCCTTGCCAGCGATGCCCACATCCCTGGAACGAATAAAAACATCAGCCAATCATGCAACAATCCCCTCTCTCCACACAGCACTAGGAAGTGGTCAAGCTTTTATGTGGTTTGCAACCTTGACAGCAGCAGTCAGTACATCCAACAGCACTTTTGGCATCGCTTTTGCAACTAGTGCCTCCCTTTGTATGCAAAAGTGGCACCATACACTGCATGATGCAACAACTTTCACCCAAGCAGCAAGTCCACTACTGCATCCAGTCATGGCTGTTGCCCCATCCATGCAAATTGCAACAACAACTAGCTGGACACAACAATTCACTTTGGCCTAGAAATTTGGTGGGCTGCGCCACCAGTTAGCACCCAAAGATGGCACTTAGTGGGTTTAGCACCACTGGCCATGCCTCCCGCGAAATTTAGCAGGGCGCTAATGGCGACGTTAGCCTGTAGCGCTGCGCCGCCACCGATGATGTCATTGGTGTGCGCAGCGCCCCGCTACCGCCCTGATCGCGAAATTTGGCAGCGCCCCCCGCTGTAACGCCGGTCGCAATTTGCGACCAGTTCAGGGGGACCTACCTGCGGCGGTAGAGGCGCTAATTAAAGGAGGTGCGGGGCAGCCATTTTTTTTGCTGGCCGCCTGCCAGCGCCTCTTCGCGCCGCCGTCCCCGGCCTCCTGAGCCCCCCCCCGCATTGTGCTGGCTGTCTCCCAAGAGCCCGGCACTTCTCCTCGGTGCCAGGCTCTTTTGCCGGCACTCGCGATCTCCGATTGCGCTGCAGCAGGCCCCTCCCCTTTAAGAAGGGGAGGAAGGCCTGCAGTACCGCAGCGCGCTGCTGCGTGTGGTGCTGTGGCACGTTGCGCTGCGATTTTCAGTTGCAGCGCCCCAAGAGGGATGCGGGGCGCCTCGAGCAGCGCCCCGCTTCCGTTTGGGGTGCTGAAACTGAATTTCCGGCTGGCGCTTGCGGCTCCTTCCGGGGCGGTACTTCCGGCGCCCAGGCGAGACTGGCGCCCCAAATGGGGCACCACCGAATTTCTAGGCGTTTTATTTTAATCTGTCACGCACCAGGCTAATATTTTTGACATCTCCTCACCAGTAGTTCTCATTGGGGCAGAACAGCACAAGAAAAAGTCCTCTTTAATCTCAAATGAGCTGATGTATCGAACAAAAACAATCATTTGTGTTACATTGGGAACGGTCAGTATTCTTCTCAATTTGTAGTGTGAAAATGGGTATTGCATCACTCGCTGTTCCTGCAATATCAGCAATTCTGTAGCTCACCGTGTTGTCAGATAATGGGCTGAGATGTAGCTGGTTGATGCCATTTCAATCGCTGCTGCCAGTACAAGAATTTCACCAGTCATATGAGATTTTCCACTTCTTGCTATTTGATATGAGACTGCATAGGATGCTTCAAGCAAGGATAGTACTGCGTTCTTCGATTACCTTCATTCTGTCCTTTCAGTTGAAAGAGCTTTTGTTTGAAAAATCTCATGGTTTACCTTTGAGGGCAGAATGTTTGGTGTCCAAATAAAGTTTTACTTTGCTTGGCTTCATTCTATCCTGAGCAAGAACTTCAGCACAAACAACACATTGCAGTCGATGATTTTTGCTAGAGCTAGTAAATGTGAATCCCAGGTCCAAGTATGGTGGATCGTATTTCCTATTTTTCTTTTGCTCAGCTTTAATTGTTTCTTACACATGATCAACACCCTCAACTCTATGCTTCAAAATAGTTCAATTCCTTCTCATTGTCAAATGCCAGAGGTCACACTCATGCCAGTTATATAGCTTAGGGCACTGGGTTGTTTGGAACACTTTAATATGAAATGGCAGATGATTGCAGATAATAACTCAGGCAAGAATCATATGGACTGGTAGAAAATTATTGTGAAAAGACACTGGTGGATGCCTGCAGCTGCCACTGATGCAGCCTCAAACCACCTTCCTACATTACTATGCTAGAGTGGCTTTCAAAAGTCTGAATTTCTTTGAAATTAAACTTCAATTTAAAATGTAAAGAAAAATTATACACTGATGTAGCCCATTCGTTGTTTACTTATGACGGATATTTTTTTTTGACCATTGTGCAGTGCTGAGCATTTAGTTGTCTTAAGTTTCATTTTACAATTGTCTGCCCAGTTGCATAACCACTCTAAATCCTTCTGCAACTCTTTTGCTACATCCTCGGTCTCTATTATTCTTTCTCATCAGCAAATTTGACAAGCTTACATTTGGTTTTGATATCCAGGTCATTAATGTAGATTAGAAACCAGAGGGGCAAGATTTTCCACTTTAGTGGAAAGCTCATATAAAGATAGTGTGGTGGATTTCAAGGCTGCCTGACTTCCCCGGCATTGACCCTGCCAAATAATCCAGGATCAACGTCATTATCATAATTTTGGTGGGCTCCTGGCTGGATTCCCACCTGCAATGGGGAGCCTGCCTCAGGGAGTTAAATGGCTGGTAACAATTTTAAAAATTGCGGAATGTGGGAGAATTGTCAAACCTTTTAAATCTTAAATCCCTTGCCATTTGCCAGAGCAATGCTGGATGCCAATAACATGCATCCCTGCCCCACCCCAAATCCACCCAAAACTGGGCTGAAAGGGAATGGAAAATCTTGCTTCATGTGTCCAAGCAGGTCCTGTAAAACTTCACTTAAAACCTCTCCTCAGTCTCACATCATGCCTCACAAGGTTTCTTATTTTTAATTATGTTCTCATCCAGTCCTGTGTTCTACCCTGGATACCTGTAGGTTTAGCTTAATTAGAATTTTTTTCACGTGAAATTTGTCAAAAGCTTTTTGAAAATTCAAATAAATTATAGAGTATATTTTATAAATTTGTACTCATGTCACTGAATTTTGCACAATATATCTGTGGGCTCCACAGGATATGCCATCCTACGGGTCCACTGATCTCCATGCCCTAATTCCTGATATGCGCTCTTAGTGTACAAAGCTCTGCCCCAGGAGTGCAAATTGTGTAAAATCTACACTTGAATCTCAGGGACGACCATCAACTACATTATCCAAAACATTTTCAAATAAGTCAACAAAGTTTGTCAGGTAGGATATTTCCCTTCTAAATGAATGCTGGTTGTTTCTTCTTGTTATTACTCCAACTTACGCAGACTACTCTTTAGAAGAGATTCCATAATTTTAGATTGTTGCTATTAGGCTACCGTTCATTTAAGATTTTAACTAATTTATCTTCTTCAGTTTCAGCTTCATATTTTTATTTTATATTTATAATTCTACTTTCTTTTTAATCTCCATGTTGTGTCGTGGGTATCCTAAATCCTGCTAATAAATATTGGAAAACTGAACCACATTTTGGAATTCTGGGAAACCTGAAGAGTTAATATTGAATTCAGGGAAAGCAGCTCTATGAGAAAGTAAAGTCACAGGGACTTGTCTCAGACATTTCACCAAGTGACCGAGAAAAGGAACACTGTTGCTACCAGCATCATAACACTATCTTACAACTACCCTAAAGTGTTAAATGGAGGGGTCACTTTGGTTGTAAACTAGTCAAGCAGCTCACAGAAGCGACCCTTACCAAGATATAAAAATACTGGTTTATGATTCTAGTTATATTAACAAGCTGTGCTAGATTAAAAGGCGAGAACAGGCCAGAAAATGCTGGTCTCATCAAAACATGCAGAAGGTAACTATCTATAATTTCTGACAAATTCATCTCAAAATTGATTGTCACATTGAAAGGGACTCACATAACCCAGTTAATCCTATTTAACTGGACATCGAAGTTTATCAGTGAAACTTAAAATAGAAAAATGTCACTCTTTAGTGTCTCCTCAGCATTCCATTTAAATTCTTCTATAAATCTTTTGCTGCGTCCTCTGTTTATGTTATTCTCTCTTGTCAGCAAATTTGACAATTTTACATTTGGCTTTGATAGCCAGGTCATTAATGTAGACTAGAAACGAGAGGGGCAAGTTTTTCCACTTTAGTGGAAAGATAACATAAATATGGTGTGGTGGATTTCGAGTCTGCCAACTTCCCTGCCACTGATCATGGCAAATATTCCAGGGTCAATGTCATTATTATAATTTTGGTGGGCTCCTGGCTGGATTTCCACTTCAGGGAGGAAAGTTAAAAATTTGAAAAATTGCAGAATGAGGGAAAATCCACCCAAAATTGGACAGAAAGGGAATGGAAAATCTTCCTTGATGAACATGAGCTGAATATATTTGGATGATAAGACATTGGACAACATTGGGTTTGGAACCTGCGAGTTTCTGATCATGAGGCAAGTAGTCTGATGGTAGCAATATTAAACTGTTTCCCACAGCCCGGCAGCACGGTGGCATAGTGGTTAGCACTGTTGCCTCACAGCGCCAGAGACCCGGGTTCAAATCCAGCCTCGGGCGACTGTCTGTGTGGAGTTTGCACATTCTCCCCGTGTTTGCGTGGGTTTTCTCCGGGTGCTCCGGTTTCCTCCCACAGTCCATGTGCGGGTTAGGTTGATTGGCTATGATAAAAATTGACCCTTGGTGTTAGGGGGATTAAATATGTGGGGTTACAGGGATAGGGTGGGATATGTGTTGGTGTAGGGGTTACGGGGATCGGGTGGGATATGTGTCGGTGCAGGCTCGATGGGCCGAAATGGCCTCTATCTGTACTGTGGGGTTTCTGTGATTCTGTGATCCACGACCAAAAATATTTAACTATTAATTTTTCCTTTGTTTTTCTCTATTTGCCCCTTAGTCATTGGATTACATGTTGGAAAGTTTAGACATTTCCTTCTCAGAGAAGCTTGCTGTGATGAATAATTGAATGGATGTACTATAGTCTGCCATGGTGCAAATGACATCTGACGCTGTAGCTTCTACTGAATTATCAGTGACTAAGGGATCTAGACACACAGGAGTATTTATTTAAATTGCTCTGATTGTGGCCATGTCTGACATCAGTAGCTCTGCAAGCAGCTCTGATCATGGCTGGCAGCTCATAGGGAAAGATTGGAGTCAACCGTTAAGGCAAATTGATCATCACCTGGATTATCCGTTAAACACTATAGACCAAAGCTTGGGACATAGGAACCAGGGTGCTGGATTACATGTCAGCAACTTGACCATGATAGCGGAAGAATCTAATAACAAATTTTGACATAGGTCACTCACGCTACCACAAAGTACTATAAAGAGCACAAAATACACGTGAAATCACATTCCCTCTCTGACAATTTCTCTGCATGCTTATGGAATTAAATGGATCTGTGAGCCATCAGAAACAGCACAGCAGTCAACTGACGGATATTGGTGGACAACAGAATAATATGTGTGGGAAATCATAAATATGAATCCAAATACTATCTCTGCAATATTGTCACCAGCTTTATTCAGCACATTGATACCTATATGCTATACATAAAAAAATTGCACTTAAACCAATGTATATTAATCTCAGACAATATACTTTTTGTGCAACACTCTTAATTCATCACTTCAAATTATTCCCAATAGCAGCACCAGAACTGTAAACACTGTTGCTTTACATCAGATCAAAACGTCTTTTCCTGATACAATCTGAAAGGATTGAATCTTTAATTGTACTGCTTGGTGTTTTCAGAATTCATGTGACTCAGTACAAAAAAAATCACTCGCCCAGCATTATGCTTCCTTAAAATCCTAGTAACAACACAGTAATCAGCAGTACAGTGCATTTGATTTATTGTTTCTTAAAATTCATAAACTCTATAGTGTTTTTTAAATAGCTGTTATGTCTTTATGTGGTAAAATGTGAGGACAGAGAAGTGAAATTGATATTAAGTTATTGAAGTCTTCATGATTTGCTTTCTCCTCTATTCGTAACAAATGTTCCAAACATATTTTATCAAGATGTTATTTTGCCTCAAATACATACATTTTACTGGAAAACAGTAGGTGGGAAGTATGAGTTAGTTATTATATAAATATAACAGAAAATATTAAATTCAAGTATGTTTTTAATAAATCAGTTACCTTAATTGAAGTGGTGTATGGAACTAATTATATTTTTGTCAACAGTTCTTTATGGTAGTAACATTGACTTAAACTATAAGATATACTTAATTTGGGGGTTTATAACTGAAGCATTTTTCAAAGTCAGAAGCAGTAGTAAGTAAAGGGCTCAATCCTCACATTCATATGTTGAACTCATTTTTTAATGTTATAATTAAGTGGATTTTGTAAGATAAAGTTTTTATGGGTTCAGATTCAGAAATCTGGTGTGATTAAGTGGTTGTTGAAGTCATGCCCAGTTGCAATAAAGGTTACTGTTCCACATTCTTTTGATGGCATATGGTCTGCTTCCTCAAACACTTGAACTGCTGCGACAGATGTCACGTTGATGATCAAGTACTGTGGAAACCTGCGGCTGCGATTTTGCCGGCGCTCAGAGGGCGGGTTTGGAGGTGGGTCAAAGGTTAAAATCGTTTTGATTGACTGCGGGTTGCGATCCCACCGTCAATCCGCCTCCAAACAATTTTCCCAAGTGTCAGTTCCCCGGTTTGCAAATGGACCCGACACCTAGCGGCGGGAAGAGGATTAAAGGCAATTACCTGCCTATTAACAGGTAGTTGCCAGTAGTTGACAGTCTATTTTTGAATTTTGCCACTTCTGGCTCGGGTTTCCCGATGTCCGGACACCACGCCAAGTAAGTGTGGCGTGTTGTGAGTCTGCTGTAATGTTTCTGGATTGATGACAGCAGCAGAAGTGCTGTGAAGGAGCCAATGTTACACATGGTGAGTCTCAGAGGAAAGAAAATGTTGGGAACTGCATTTTTAATACATTTACATTTTTCTTTAGGTTACAAGTTTTTAAATCCATGTCCAGTGCCGCCTCATTGGAAGAACCTCTCTCACCAGTGACAGATTGCTTCTGCCACCTCACCTGCAACTGCCATCTATTCCAGCCTATGGAGGGAGTCATTGGAGAGCCTGGGTGCAAGAGGTCACCCTTGTGCAGTGATTGTCAGTGTTTTCAGCATCTCAATGCTGTCAAACACTGAGAAATCAACTGTCAAAATAAAATTGTGTGTGGTCTCTTTAAGGAAACCGGCATATGACAAGTCATCAAATGACATCATCTGACCCGCTTCCTCTTAATTGGCCGGCAAGCCCGCAGGGCGGGCTTAACAAGGTCAATCAAGGCAAAATCATGTCTGTGGGCCGGATGCAGCTGGGGACGGGACTAGGAGCCAGAAACCACCTGACCCGCACCCAACCCACCTCCATTAATAAAATCACGGCCTGCGTATTTATTTCTATGAGCAACTGTCCTTGACCTACAATATCTCCTATCAACTTGTATTTCTTTTTTCTGTAGTTGAGGGCAAGACTCCTTACTTTTGCAATATTGTGTCTATGTTCTTTTCTTGGGATATGCACCATCCCCAAACAAATGATCTACTTCTAGGGCTCCATTCGACCTCCCTGCTGGCAAGTGGCATGACTGAAATTGGAAACTTGGTGTATGTGGGTACAAACTACATCTGATCATTCTGTGGCACAATACTTGGGTTCTGGTACGCTACATTGTCACACTGCCCAATGTGGCTTTATTTTAAAAAACAGATTGAAATAATGACTTAATAAATGTAGCATGACTAGGGACACAGTGCAAGCATGTAGAAGAATAATAGTCTTATATTTGAAAATAAATTAAATGATATCTTTTAGTAAAGAAAAACATTATAAAATATTAACCAATTGGTAATCATTTTAAATAGATTAAAAATTTTCCAAGAAAGGGATGCCTGTATTATGAAGTAACCTTTAAAACAAAATTGATAGAATACCTTGGGGGAAAAATTCAGTTGTTTGCACCTCTCGTTAGCGCCTTAAGAGGGCGCTAATGGGGCGCAAAGCAACTAGCGCCTGGGCGCAGCGATGTTTGAGCCGCTCGCGAAATTAACTAGACATTTTACGGCAGCGCTAAACACTACCGCCATGATCTCCTGCGCCGGCAGATCGTGACATCAGTCGAGTGCGCAACGCCCCGGTAGCGCCCCGGACCGGATATTGAGTGGTGCCCCCTGCCTTACCGCCTACCGCTAGCAACGACAGGTTGAGGGGAGCGTTTTTCAGACAGAAAGGGACTGGGGGAGCGCTATTTAAAGATGACAGCTTCCTGCCTTTTTTTGTTGGTGACATTTTTGCACCACGCATTCTGAGAGAGAGAGAGACTTCTGGAGAGATTCAACACTGTGTGAAGGGGTTTTGGGTACTGAGCAGCACTTTGCAGGTTCATTTTGATTTGCCCTTCCTTGCTTCGCCAGCGCTCTGAGGTAGCGCCTCGCTCCTCGGCCTTTGCACCTTAAGACAGGTGTGAAGCGCCTGATTTAGCGCTCCAATCACCTCCAGGGGTGATAAAAGCCAAGTTTGCCGTCGGAGGTGATAATTAGCGCCAGGCGCTAAACTTTGCGCACGGCTGATAATGGCGTCCCAAATGGGGTGACACTGAATTTTTCCCCCCTTCAATTTTGCGGGCTCAACACAAGTGCAGCATTTCAGTCTGTGCAAGTGCTGCCCTTTAGTCTAGGTGCACAATTACTTTCTTACATCATTAATTTATTTCATTTTTAAAAATGCACTACTAACTGGAAAAATTGATTACTTAAGCCTCATATAACGCAATAGGGAGCCCTATATCCAAGTTTGCCAATGACACAAAGGCCGTGAAATTCATCTCCTTTGCATCTGCCATTAATGTAGCATAGCGCCTCCTGAGAAATTTGGCGGGGCGCTGCTGAGGCACTAGCCAATAGCGCCGCGGGCCGCCATGCTGCTGCCGATGATGTCATTGCCATGTGCCCCTTAGTGCCCCGCCATGTCCCCTTACTGCCCCATGGCAGAAATTCAGCTGCGCCCCGCAAGGCTGCCACAGGCGGTGTCAGCGCCAGTCTTGTGGGTCGCGAGCCCTGCTGACCACCGCTCGCAGGTTGCTAATTAAAGGGAGGTGTGGTTGCGAACCGCACCGCCATTTTTATTTAGCCGACCTCCAGGTTGGCCCTCCGTGGCGGCTTTTGGCGTGGTCCGTGGCTGCCAACGTGCAGCCCGGCACCGCGTCTCAGTGCTGGGCTGCAGCCACGGCACCATGCCGCCCTGGTGGGCTAGTGTGGGCCATCGGAGGCCCTGCATAGCTCGCAGTGTCCCTCCCCTTTAACAGAAGGGGAGGCACGCTGAAACGCGTCAACGCTAGGCGGAGCAGCTGCGTAGCTCTCTGGCGCTACCGCGTTTTACGCCCCCGACATAGCCCCGAGAGGAAGTGGAGCACCCAAGATAGCGCTCTGCTTCCTCACCAGGGCGTTAAGCCGAATTTAGCGGCCAGGGCGGTACTTCCGCACCGGACGCTAAATCTCCGGTGATAATTCAGTTACCACCCCCAAACGGGATGCAACCGAATTTTGCCCCCATTGTTTGGTGGTATAGTAAGTAGTGTAGACGGGAGCATACAGTTACAAACAGTCATTGATAGATTAAGTGAGTGGGCAAAACTGTGGTAGATGGATTCCAATGCAGGTAAGTGTGAGGACATCCATTTTGGACCAAAAAAGAACAGATCTGAGTATTTTTTTAAAGGTGAAAAGCTAGGAATAGTGGAGGTGCAAAAAGATTTAAGGGTCTATGTACACATATCATTAAAATGTAGTTGTCAGGTACAAAACATAATCTAAAAGGCTAATGGGATGTTAGCCATTATAACTAGAGGGCTAGAATATAAAAGGGAGGAAGTTTTGCTACGGTTATACAAAGCCCTGGTTAAACCACATCTGGAATATTGTGTACAGTTCTGGACACCGCACCTTAGAAAGGATATACTGGCCTTGGAAGAAGTGCAGCACAAATTCACCAGAATGTTACCAGGCCTCCAAGGGTTGGATTATGATGAGAGTTTACATAAACGAGGCTTGCATTCCCTGGAATATAGAAGGTTAAGGGGTAATTTGATTGAGATTCTTAGGATTTTGAAAAGAATTGATAGGGTAGAGAGAGAGAAACTATTTCTGCTGGTGGGAGAATCTAGGACAAGGAGACATAACCTTAAAATCAGAGCCAAGTCATTCAGGAGAGAAGTTAGGAAACACTTCTTCATGCAAAGGGTGGCATAAGTGTGGAACTCTCTCCCACAAAAAGCAATAGATGCTAGCTCAATTAATCATTTTATATCGTAGATTCATAGATTTTTGCTAGCCAAGGGTATTAAGAGCTATGGAAACAAGGCGGGTGGCTGGAGTTAGGATACAGATCAGCCATGATCTCACTGAATGGCGGAACAGGCTCGAGGGGCTGAATGACCTATTCCTGTGCTCCTGGTGATTGGTTTCTCTTCCAGGTTAATTTTTTTATAGAGGAGCCCCTTATACAGTATTTTTAAGGATAATATATACCTTTCTTTTTTTGGTTGGATTCTTTGCAAATTTAAAACTAGTACCAGATTATAAGGTGGCTAAATTTGCAAAGATGGTGGATGACTTGGAAGAGCTTGATTGGGTGGGGACTGATGAAAAATTGAATCTTTTTAAAACTATCTGTAGGCAGAGGAGGGTCACTCAGTTGTTACCTAATTTAAGGGCTCTTAGTTACAGCCCAATTTTTTTCCTCTTTTTTTTTTGCTTCTCTTGTAGATTGTGTGACTGTGGATTGGGGTGGGTGGAGGGTGCAATGGCATGATGGTGTGTGTACGTTACACCATTCTAGGATGGAACAGGTGTTATGTGCCAACTGGTCTTTGCTTGTCCTTTCTTATATGCTGGCAATTCGCAATAATGGTACAACTAAGATCAGTAACTCAGCACACGCGACACTTGTGGGCTCAACTATGTTATGGAAGAGTCCTTTGTGACTCCAATATGCTGCTCTAACAATTCACCCAATTATTTATTTTCAAAAATATTTATTTCTCTGCTTCTTAAGGGCCCCCATGCACTGCTGTCCAACTGACAGAACTAGAAGGGAGACCTTTGCAATTTTCAGTCTTTGAGGAATCACCTTAATGAATTCATCCTCTGGTTTTCTCCTCCTCTGTCCATGGACACACAACCTTAATTTTCTTCCTCTACCTGCTGGCGCAGGCTTAACCAGGGGGACTCAATGCAAGGGCAAATATTGGTATAAATGACAAAACTGTTCACCCTGTGATACTGTGCATTAAAGCATCACTGCAATGCACCAATTAGCTGCCTCTAAAGAAGTGACTATTTGATCAATGCGGCTGGAAGGACACATTCTATCCAATGTAAATATGTGCACAAGACAAATTCTGAGTTATTTCCATTAACCGCTGCGATTAGAAAAAAAAATACACATAGATAGTTCTGTATGGTTTCCCACAGCTTTGTGTGTTTTTCACATGCTTCTGGTTTGATTGTTAGCTGCTTGGATCAATACGATTCGTAGAGCAGAGTTGGGAAAATCTCATCAATGCTTCTCCCACTTTGGTATTTATTAAAATCAATCTCTGCACCATGGCAGTTACCACTGAACAAACTTATATGGCCTTGGAGAAGATCCACGGTCTTAGATTGGTATGGATTTTTGTCCTTTAATAGCTGCACCATAACTAGTGCTTGTTGAATTAAAGCAGTACTGGTGTGAATTTCTAAAAATAAATTACAATTTTACTATGCTATATTGTTAATTTATTTTCTAATAATATTGCTTCTAATATCAATAAAAACTAGTGTTCCAATTCTGTAACTAAAATAACTTTTCTTAGTAGGGCACAGTACAAGGAAGCTCCTTGAAATGCTATAGCTGAAAAATTACTGTTGACAACAGTGGGAAAAAGCTTAATTTTTTATTTGTTTATGGGATATGGGCATCGCTGGCAAGGCCAGTGACGTAATAAAACTCACTACGCACTTGGTTTGAGCATAAAGCAAGGCTTTAACCAACTTGTTTCAGAACGTGGCGGTCTAGTTCTACTTCACTAGTTCCTTGTCTTACAAAATGTCCCTGACAAGCTGGGGCCGACGCCCGAGTATTTATACTCCTTGGACGGCGCCACCAGCTGGCCGTCCAGCGTTATTTCACGAGTAGTTTCTTGATGATGATGAGATTTATAACAGCCAGCATTTATTGCCCATCCCTAATTGACCTTGAGAAGGTGGTGGTGAGCTGCCTTCTTGAACCGCTGCAGTCCGTGTGGTGAAGGTACTCCCACAGTGCTGTTAGGGAGGGAGTTCCAGGATTTTGACCCAGTGATGATGAAGGATCGGCGATATACTTCCAAGTCAGGATGGTGTGTGACTTGGACGGGAACTTGGAGGTGGTGGTGTTCCCATGCGCCTGCTGCCCTTGTCCTTCTAGGTGGAAGAGGTCGCAGGTTTGGGAGGTGCTGCTGAAGAAGCCTTGGTGAGTTGCGGCAGTGCATCGTGCAGATGGTACACACTGCAGCCACGGTACGCCAGTGGTGGAGGGAGTGAATGTTTAAGGTGATGGATGGGGTGCCAATCAAGCGGGTTGCTTTGTCCTGGATGGTGTCGAGCTTCTTGAGTGTTGTTGGAGCTGCACACATCCAGGCAAGTGGCGAGCATTCCAAAACACTCCTTACTTGTGCGTTGTAGATGGTGGAAAGTGTGGTGTATGTAACCTGTTCCACCTTAAGAGAACTACCTTAAGAGATGTACTACTTTCTCTTGGCTGCTGTATACTGTAATACCGGTGGTGACCACACCGGTATATAAACGTTGTGTAGTGATTTGCTGGGCAGTTCAGCCCTGACCTCCGAATAGTAAAGACCTGTTAAAGTTATTCTTGTTGTCTGTGTCCAGTGATTTATAATAAGCATAACTGGGACACACAGGCTCAACAGAAAGGCTTTGGGGAGTCAGGAGGTGAGACACTTGCCGCAGAATACCTAGCCTCTGACCTGCTCTTGTTGCCACAGTATTTATGTGGCTGGTCCAAGTTTGTGGTCAATGGTGACACCCCAGGATGTTGATGGTGGGGGATTCAGCAATGGTAATGCTGTTGAATGTCAAGGGGTGGTGGTTAGATGCTCGCTTGTTGGAGATAGTCATTGCCTGGCACTTCTGTGGTGTGAATGTTACCTGCCACTTATCAGCCCAAGCCTGAATGTTGTCCAGGTCTTGTTGCATGCGGGCATGAAGTGCTTCATTATCTGAGGAGTTGTGAATGGCACTGAACACTGTGCAGTCATCAGGGAACATCCCCATTTCTGACCATATGTTGGAGGGAAGCTCATTGATGAAGCAGCTGAAGATGGCTGGGCCTAGGACACTGCCCTGAGGAACTCCTGCAGCGATGTCCTGGGGCTGTGATGATTGACCTTCAGCCACCACAACCATCTTCCTTTGTGCTAGGTATGACTCCAGCCAGTGGAGATTTCCCCCCCCTCCCCCGATTTACATTGACTTCAGTTTTACTAGGGCTCCTTGATGCCACACTCGGTCAAATGCTGCCTTGATGTCAAGGGCAGTCCCTCTCACCTCACCTCTGGAATTCAGCTCCTTTGTCCATGTTTGGACCAAGGCTGTAATGAGGTCGGGAGCTGAGTGGTCTTGGCGGAACTCAAACTGAGCATCAGTGGGCAGGTTATTGGTGAGTAAGTGCGGCTTGATAGCACTGTTGATGACACCTTCCATCACTTTGCTGATGATTGAGAGTAGACTGATGGGGCGGTAATTGGCTGGATTGGATTTGTCCTGCTTTTTGTGGACAGGAGATACCTGGCAGTTTTCCACATTGTTGGATAGAGGCCAGTGTTGCAGCTGTAGTGCAACAGCTTGGCTAGAGAGCAACTAGTTCTGGAGCACAAGTCTTCAGCACGACAGCCGCATGTTGTTGGGGCCCATCGCCGTTGCTGTATCCAGTGCGCTCAGCCGTTTCTTGATATAACTTGGAGTGAATCGAATTAGCTGCAGACTGGCTTCTGTGATGGTGGGGACCTCAAAAGGATCATCCACTCGGCAATTCTGGCTGAAGATGGTTGCAAACGCTTCAGCCTTGTCTTTTGCACTCATGTGCTGGGCTCCATCATCATTGAGCTTGGGTATATTCATGGAGCCTCCTCCTCCTGTTAGTTGTTTAATGGTCCACCATCATTCATGATGGATGTGGCAGGACTGCAGGGCTTTGATATGATCTGTTGATTTTGGGATCACTTAGCCCTGTCTATAGCCTACTGCTTTCGCTTTTTAGCATGCATGTAGTGCTGTGTTGCAGATTCCCCAGGTTGGCACCTCATTTTTAGGTACGCCTGATGCTGCTCCTGGCATGCTCTTCTACACTCCTTATTGAACCAGGGTTGTTCCCCTGGCTTGATGGTAATGGTAGAGTGAGGGATATATTTATAACACAAGTTATTAATGCACTTTTTTTAAATGGGTCTTTGACAAAATAGCAAACAAAGGAGTATGAAACAATAGCATTTTGCCAACAGTGACACATATGTTTGATATAGGCAATGCTGATAGGATGCATATATGTACAGTATTGGCATTTAATGAAAATATTGATCCAGCTACCGGCATTTTCACATTTGGGCAATGCTATTAATTGCCTCAAAATGACGTATGCTGTACACAGCACCTATAACTTTTAGCAGTCTAATTCTCCACTGTTATGCAAAAACACAGTGGCCTGTATTTTCTGATGCTTGTACACCCGTAGGGACATCGGAAATGGTGAAGCGCTGAAAACCGGCATTTCCGATCTGTCAAGAATGCTCTTGACAGTTCGGACGCCTGCCCTGGAGAAGGGCCTCTCCGGGCAGAGAGTTCCGCTTTCTGCAGAACCTCTGCCTGCTGAAAACCCTTAGAAATCTTACGCCTGGTAAAAGTAGGGGTAAGGCCTGCTTTTACCAGCATATGAGTTGAAAAAGGTTTAAAAAAACATTTCTTTCACTCATTTATAATTTAGGTAAATTTATTTTTAGCCCCGTAAAAAACTTTATTTATTTCAAAAAATTAAATTTTTGTTTAAAATATTTAATTTATTGTACTTTTAACTCATTTTAAAAATGTGATGGTTTTTTAAAAATGTATTTAATGTTTTAGTGTGTTTTTGGGGTGATCTCCATTCATATATTTGACAGGTCTATCAGCCAAAAGTATGAAGGGAGATTTCCTTCTCCTATTGGCTGGCCTGGCCCACGTGATCCCAGGGATGCTTGCGAACTGCATGCGCCCCTGGGATACCTGGGCCCTATGCATTTCGACTGTGGAGAGGCCCAGGAGTGTAAGTGCCCGGACCTTGGGAGCCCTCAAGTACGTTTGTAGATTTTTTTCCGATAGGAGGCATCCGCACGCAGGAAACCTCCTATTGGAAATTCTGGGCCAGTGATTTTGCGATAGGAATAATGGTGAGCTAACAGCACTCACTGTTACTAAGGAATAATTCGCATAGCAACTTCTGGCATCCGCACATGCGCAGTTAAACATGTCTGAGTTACCCTGCTACTCTGTAAGTTTCGCTACACCGGTGCCTCACCGGGATTCTCAGCATTCAAACATATGAAGGGCATGAAGTTGCTGTACTTACCCATTAGATACCCACTAAAAACAACAGAAAAAGTTGGAGCTTCTCCATTCAAGTATAAGTGAATTTTTAATGGCATGATAAGTCTTAATTACAACCAAACAACCTCTCTGGCACTGAAAATTTACAAGTATGGAGTTTCATTCCTTCAGATTTTAATTATTGTTGGAGATATTTAAAAAATAAAACTTTTTACTTTTTTTTCTGTCTCTTTTATCTCTCTCTTAATCCCTTCCTTCTTTCTTTCCCTCTTTTTATTTCACTTTCTGTATATGATTTTACATTGAATTAAATACTCTAACTTGCACTTCCTTGTTTAGATTCTGCGTGCCTCAGTAAGCATTCTTTAATCTGATTGGTTGAAGAGACATGCTGTTGCTTGCCCAGTTCACACAATTCCCAGATCCCCTGTAGAGGGCGGGTTAGCTGCCAAAATATAAAAGCTTGACAGTGGGTCGGGAGCCCGCTGTCAACCCGCCTCCACGCTAGTCTCCCAAGTGTTGGGTCTGTCAGCGCTGAACAGACTGACACCAACCGGCGGATCATGCAATTAAGCTCATTAAAAGCTATTTAAGAGGTTGTTAAACACAATTTTACCAGGTATTTACCATTTTCATGAGATGCACGGCGCTCAGGGTTCACGTCAGGTGAGTTTGGGTGTTGCGTCAGCATGGGATGATTTACTAACTTGACAGCTGCAACTGGTCTATAAAAGCTCCCATTTCATAGGTCTTTACTTTCTATGGTTAGAAGCTCTTGCTTACTGCATTTGGAAGACAGATTGAGATTTATGGAGGTTGCAAGTGTTTGGAGCAAACTCTCTATCAAGTATCACCTCCTTGGAACAACCTCTCTGACCATTGACAGATCGCTTCTGTCATCTCAAGTTCACCTGCCATCTATTCCACCAGTATCGGTGCCCTTGTAAATATCTCACCTTGGTCCTCAGAATCCCACCACGATCAGCCCCAACACCAGCATCACCGGGCACACTAGCAGCACCAACATCAACACCAACCTTCTCCACAATCAACTGATGCTGCACAGGACAGAGGGTATCAGCACCTGATCACTATGCTGCCCAGGATGGCCTCACCATGGCCAGATTTACTTCACTTGACGCTGTACACCCTGGCTGCCACATGATGCGCCAGGCTGGCACCATCCCACAACAACACCATAAAGCATCCCTACAATGCCCAAGTCATTCTTTTCATAATCATCACCATTGCAGGGGGTGAGGGGGTACCCTTATTTCTCACCATTCACTGCAACTCACTAAGCCACTTCCAAAGGTGCACACAAATCTGTCCAAGAACGCAAAGTGTTGGAAATAAAGATTTCAATGTTTGATAGCACATTAAGAGAAACTTCACATGAACACTGGCTAAACTACCCAAGTGCCTTCCCTTGTGTGTTGTTAGTTGGTATGCTTGCAATAGGATGAGGGTGAGTGTGAGGGGTGGCTAGTGAGATGGGGAAGTGATAATGTAGATAGAGAGGGATGGGTGGAGGTGCAAGGTAAGTTGGTGTGAGTAAGGATGTGCAGGAGTAGGGTAGGGAAGGCAGAGTGATGGGGATGTGATGAGTGGCACAGCAGAATGAGGTTGAGTGTGGCTTGGCAGTGACGTTTTGTGATCTACTGAGATCATTGAAAGGTTTGCGCCACTGCAGCCTGGTCCTCCTGACGACATCCCTGCTTGTGCCCTCCTGTGCAATGTGCAACCAGGCTGTGTTGGTCTCCTAGGGAGGTCTCTTCCGCCCATTGGAAGGGAAGAGAACCTCCGTGCGTTCTGTGACTCCCTCCATAAGCATATGGAGGGAGTCATGGGAGAGCCTGGGTGCAGTCGTGCACCTTTGTGCAGTGCTGGTCAGTGTTTGCAGCACCTCAATGCTGTAGAGCACTGACAGCACAACTGTCAAACTAAATTTGGACATGGCCCCTTTAAGGTAACCGGCTGATGACACGTCAGCAAATAATGTCATCAGACCCGCTTCCTTTTAATTGGCTGGGAACCTCGCTGAGCGGACTTAGCAAGCCCAATCAACATAAAATCATTTGGAGAGTGTGGGCTGGAGCAGGCAGCGGGCTGGGACTATGCTACCAACCCCAGCCATCTCGGTCGGTGAAATCGCGGCCTTGATGACCATAAGCTGCCACTCAAAAGCCCACGAAAAGTCTGTGGGCAGCTGTAAACGCAACGAACGGCGGATGACCGCAAAATCCAGTCCAAAATGTTTTACCAGCATTATAAGAAGCCAATTTCTCTAAAATAAGTAACAGTTAACTTTATTTTATCTCAACATAATGCTTACTATCACTTACTTACACTATGCATTCAAGTTATTGTTAATGGTTTAAGCCTTTCTGAACAATAATCTCAATTTGGTACTATAATCAAAAATGTAACAATATGAAAAAGAAAAATATGTGCAGTCTTGGGTGTGCATGTTTCTCTAATTCCATGTTATATTCAGAAATGTGTTTCAGCACTAGTTCATAGATCCTATAAGAATAATGTGCATATTTCAGAACTCAAATAGCTCCCTTATCAGCAAGCTTGCTGAATACCAAGAGAAAGTAGAGGGTCTGGTTCAGTTTATTATTGTGCTAAGGAACTCCAACATGGCTTCACCCTCTCCCCTGCTGTATGGCAAGTTGTTTCTGCAGACTGTGAGTCACAGCAGTTACAGTTTCCAGTTTATTTATTCGCCATCAAGGATTTGAAGGCCGTTGCCATGAAAGGAAAAATCTTTGCAAACATACTATGCAGTCTTTCGCCTGTCCATATGGAATGACTTTGAATAAACTGGATTAGAGACTTGAGATGATTCAGAGCAAGCCAAAAAACTCTCCAGTGATTTGTGGAGGCTATCAGTGATCATTCAAGAATGTGGAACAACCTCTAACTCAGGTAAGGCTCTGCTGTGAAGAGATGAAGATACGGGGAGGGGACCCTCTTTAAAATAGGAGTCTGTACAAAGGGCAATTTCAGGCCTTTCATGAAATGGGCTGTAGTCGGTTTATCTTTCGAAATGTACCCTTCCCCAGGATTAAAATAAATAGGGAGGAATTTAATAGATAGAAGGCCAACAGGGAGCTATGACACCTGCTAAAAAGCAGATTTGGTAGTGTTTTAGTTAGGGTGGCAAAACAGTAAGTTGCAACTAGAGATCACTGTAACCTGGACCGTTGCCTCTTAAATTTGACCCTTGTAGTTGCTGTGAGCACAGGAAAACTTGCGGAAATTGTACTGGGATATCAACAGGCAAGAAACACATTTTCCACAACCTAATGCATGCCCTTGCAACCATCAGGCACATTAAAAAATGTGGAACAATATTAATATTAATCTGAATCAGAGAATTGGGCTAATTCTCATTTGACAAAAACTGTCTTGAAACTTGACCTCACAATACTGACTGTGCTTTGTCCGGTAAATTGTTATTTAATATATTAACAGCACTTCATCACAATCCTTAATCCTTCAGTGCAGAGATCAGCACACATCAGCATCATGGAGCAAGCTAACCACTGAAGTCTGCTTTAACACAAAATAGTGCAAAAATCACACTGTAACCAGGAAAATCACCCATGTACTTCACAGCATATATTGAAAAAAATAAAAGGCGGCATAGAGTGATTTCAAGCCTGTAACACATTTTAAGGATTCAGGTGAAGGTTAAAACCATTTTGAGTATTGCTCTTACAGATTATGACAAAGTCTAAATCATGCAATGAAATGATTGCCTTAGAATCACTTCCAGGCATTGATTATTTCCTATATATAATTAATATATTAGATTCAATTGAGTTGCTACAGATTCACAAAATTTATATTCCTGTACCTCTTCAACATATTTGTTAAGCAAAGCAAGAGTTTGGCATGTGCAAACCTCAGAAATTGGATGCTATGGAGATTATTTTGCTAACAAAGGAAGTTTAAATCCCAGTTTACGTCATTGTGTACTTTTTTGTTGCAGTTAGCTTGAAATTTCTGATGCACTGTATCACAAAGAAGTTATGCATTAGTGTTTAGCACCATCTCTGTAAAACATTATTAATGGTCTTGCCTCTAGGGGAAGAGTGAAATATTGTTTGGAAACCGCAAATGAACCTGTTACCAATTAGAAATACTGACAGGATCTATGTAACACAGGTGTACTAGATTTATTCAAGATGCCCTAATTTGGCACCACTTGAGAATGAGTAACAATGCACTGCAGGTACTGTTACATAAATTTAATATGAAGAATAAATGTCATCTAATGAGGCAAGTCCCACTTTTATTAGGTGTGGTAGAAACAAAGTTAACTCGCCAGCTGAAAAAAAACTAACTAGTAATAGTAACATCTGGCTCAATTTCTAGAACACATATTTCCACTTATATACTATAAATTCAGCAAATTTATACTAGTGCCTCTTCATTTATTTTCAATTGGTGAGTTATACCTGGCAACTATTGCTTTTGAAAGAAGACCGTCACACTAATAATTTAGGTACTACCCATTGTACATTCCACCTGAACTACACAGAAGCCCATGATCGGTCCCTCCATTATTGCAAGTGCTCCTATCAGAGCACAAATGTATACAGGACAGGAGCTTCTGATGTGGAAATATGTGGACAAATCCAAACCTTGTCTTGTCTGTCAAATGCCCATTATTAAGCTAATTTCAATATATGAATGATGTGTAGTCTGGCTGTAGCAGTGGGGGAAAATGCCAGGAGGGAGCAGGCTCTGGGGAAATTGCCAGGAGGGAGCGGGCTCTGGGGAAAAAACCCAGAAACATCATGCTTCCGGTTTCAGATTAATGCACAGTACGCTTCTGCGCAGCTTCCGGTTGTTGGCAGCAGTCACTCCATTTTATGCCCCCTTGTACTGGATTCCCCCATCAGAGGAAATAGTTTCTCTGTATCTACCCTATTGAATACTTTATCATTTTGTACACCTCTATTGTTCAAAAAAAAATGTTTTAAATTAATTTATTTTTACTTAGTTGTTGTCTTAGGAACAGTAGGCCATTCAGCCCTTTGAGCCTGCTGTGCCATTTTATTAGATCATGTCTGATCTGTACCTCAACTCTATTTACTTGCCTTTGCTTCATATCCCTTGATACACTTAACTAACATAAATATATTGATCTCAGTCTTGAAAATTTCAATTAACCCAGCATCCACAGCCTTTCCATAGAATCATAGAATCTCACAGCACCGAAGGAGGCCATTCACCTGTTGTGCCTGTGCTGGCTCTTTGAAAGAGCAATTGTGCTTAGTCCCACAACCCCTGCTTTTTGTCCCTAAACCTGGCAAGTACCTGTCCAACTCCATTTTAAAATTATTTATGGAATCAGCTTCCACCACCTTTTCAGGTGGAGTGTTCCAGATCCTGACAACTCTGAGTGAAAGAAGTTTTCCGCATCTCCCCTCTAGACCTTTTGCCAATGATTTTGAATCTATGACCTCGAGTTATTGACCCACTTGTCAGAGGGAATAATGTTTCTCTATTCTATAGGGAGCTAAGAAAGAGATTAAAAAGCAGGACCTCAAAGGTAGTAATCTCTGGATTACTCCCAGTGCCATGTACTAGTGAGTACAGGAATAGGAGGATAGAAGAGATGAATGCGTGGCTGGAGAGATCTGTACAAGCCGGACAGGTTACACCTCAACAGAGCCGGGACCAATATTTTTGCGGAGAGGTTTGCTAGTGCTGTTGGGGAGGGTTTAAACTAGCTTGGCAGGGGGATGGGCACCAGCATGTAGGAGTGGAGGGGAGGAATGGGGTGCGTGGAAGAGAGAGTGTGTTGGATGGTACTGGAGGGGAAGGTAGTGCCGGAGGCGGAAGTAGTACCATATTAGAGAGGAGCAGACTAAGAAAGACTACGAAAATTCAAAAATGGGTTTAGAATGCATGTATGTAAATGAACAAAGTGTGGTGAATAAGGCTGGTGAGCTACAAGCACAATTAGCCGTGTGGCAATATGATGTTGTGGTAATAACGGAAACGTGGCTTAAAAATGGTGAGGACTGGGCACTTAATATTCAAGGGTACAAGGTGTTCAAAAAAGATAGGAAAGGAAAAAAGGGAGGTGGGGTGGCAGTGCTGATTAAGGAAGACATTGTAGTGTTGGAAAGGGAGGATGTTCTTGAGGGGATAAGGACAGAATTCATTTGGTTAGAGTTGAGGAGCAAAAAGGGTATGACCACGCTATTGGGGGTATTCTACAGGCCTCCAAATAGTGAGAGGGATGTAGAGGAGCAAATCTGCAGAGAAATCACAGAGATATGCAAGAGCTACAGAGTGATGATATCGGGGGACTTTAATTACCCAAATATCGATTGGGATAATGCTAAGGTAAAGGGAAAGGAGGGGGAGGAATTTCTGAAATGTGTTCAGGAGAATTTCCTTGACCAGTATGTTCTTGGTCCAACTGGGAAGGAGGCATTGCTGGATCTGGTGCTGGGGAATGAGGTGGGCCAGGTCGACCAAGTGTCTGTGGGAGAACACTTGGGTATGAGTGATCATCGTATCATAAGATTTAGTTTAGCAATGGAGAGGAGCAAGGAATAATCTAGAGTGGAACTTCTAAACTGGAACAGGGCTAACTTCAATGGGATGTGAAAGGATCTAGCCAGGGTAAAATGGAACCAAAGACTGACAGGAAAAACTGTAACGGAACAATGGGTGATCTTTGAGGAGGAGATGTTCCAAGTACAGGCTAGATACATTCCAACAAGAGGGAAGGTTAAGGGAACCAAAGCAAGGGCTCCTTGGATGATGAGGGAGATTGAGGTGGTGATGAAAGAGAGTGTATGATGAATGTCAGGTGAATTCTTCAAGGGAGAAGCAGACCAAATGCAATAAGTTGAGAGGGGATGTGAAGATGAAAATAAGATTGGCAAATAGAGAATATGAGAGAAGAATGGCGGTTAACATAAAAAGGAACCCAAAAATCTTCTACCGGCATGTAAACAGTAAGCGGGTAGTAAGAGGCGGGGTGGGGCCTATTAGGGACAAAGAAGGTGATATATGCTTAGAGGCGCAGGGCAAGGCTGGAATAGTCAATGGGTACTTTGTATTGGTGTTTACTAAGGAGGTGGATGCTGACAAAACATTGGAAAAGTGGAAAAGGTAGAAGCAATGGAAGGGGTGAAAATTGATAAACAGGATGTACTAGAAAGACTGGGTATGCTTAGAGTGGTTTGACTAATCTAATTGAATTTTTTGATGAAGTAACAGGGAGGATTGATGAAGCGAATGCAATGGATGCTATCTACATGGATTTTAGGAAGTCGTTTGACAAAGTACCACATAGAAGGCTGGTTAACAAAATTGAGGCTCATGAAATAGGTGGGTCAGTAGCAGCTTGGATAAGGAATTGGCTGAAGGACAGAAAACAGCAAGTTGTGGTAAATGGCTGTTTTTCAGACTGGAGGATGGTAGACAGTGGTTTTCCCCAAGGGTCAGTGCTGGGGCCACTGCTTTTTTTGATACATATAAATGACCTGGATATTGGAATACAGAGTAGAATTTCTAAGTTTGCCGATGACACCAAACTTGGAGGTGTGGCAAACAGTAAGGATGATACCAATTGACTGCAACAGGGCATAGAAAGGCTAGCAGAATGGGCAGACAAGTGCCAGATGGAATTTAATACAGAGAAGTGTAAGGTGATGCATTTTGGCAGAAGGAACAGGGAGAGGCAATATACATGTAATGGCACGGTATTAAAGAGTGTGCAGGGACAGAGGGACCTGGGGGTTTATGTGTATAGGTCCCTGAAGGTGGCAGGACATACTGAGAGAGTGGTTAGCATGAGCATATGGGATTTTGAGTACAAAAGTAGAGAAGTTATGCTGAACCTTTATAAAGCACTGGTTAGGCCACAACTGGAGTATTGCATACAGTTCTGGTCACCACACTTTAAGAAGGATGTGAAGGCCCTTCAAAGGGTGCAGAGGAGATTTACCAGAATGGTTCCGGGGATGGGGGATCTTAGCTACAAGGACAGGTTGGAGAAGCTGGATTTGTTTTCATTAGAGCAAAGGAGGTTGAGGGGTGATTTGATAGAGGTGTACAAGATTATGATGGGTTTGGATAGGCTAGATGGGGAAAGGCTGCTCCCACCAGTTGATGGTACAAGGACTAGGGGACACAGATTTAAGGTTTTGGGCAAGAGATACAGCGAGGATGTGAGGAAAAACTTTTTTCGCAGCGAGTGTTGAGGACCTGGAACTCGCTGCCGACGGAAGTGGTGGAAGCGGAGACACTCAATGTTTTCAAGGGGAGACTGGAAAGGCACTTGAGGGAAATAAACTTGCAGGGCTACGGGGATAGAGCGGGGAAATGGGACTGGCTGGATTGCTCTACAGAGAGCTGCATGGATTCGATGGGCTGAATGGCCTCTTTCTGTGCCATTATGACTCTATGGGGTAGATTTTGCCGAACCTGTCGGGAAGAAGGCGGGACTTCCCCTTTCGGGTTTTTGACCCGCCTACTTCGACGTCCGGCCAATCCGCGCAATTTTCCCTTGATTGACCTTGTTGAGCCCACCCAGCAGGCTCAGCAGGCCAATTAAGGGCCACCCGGCAACAGGTGACGTCACAGACTGCAATTTCATCTGTCAAGAGATCTTGACAGATGAAATATCAGTGTTTCACAGCTGTTTGAAGCTGTGAAACACTGACACTCTGAGTTCTGACATGAGTCATTCTGCACAGACTCAGATAGAACTCTCAGCAGCACTCAAAGCTGAAGGCTGTCACTTTTGACAGATCGCAGCCGTTCAGCTTTAAGTTCCGGCTGAGTGATGCGCTCCCGACGGCTACAGGAAGAAAGGCTGTTAAGGTAAGTACAGGTAAGTAAAAGTTCTTTACACACTTTAGACACACCAAACACACTTACCTTTACACTCATGCACCCATCACTCACCTGAGCGCTGACATCGCAACCCCTCCAACTCCTTCAACCCGACAGCCCGCCGCTCTAACCTGGCGTGGTTTGGAGCTGTTGGGAAACCCACACGAAACCCCTCAAAATAGGGATTAGGCTAAAATCTACCTGTTAACTACCTGTTAACAGGCAGTTAATTGGCACTAATCCCTTCTCGCCTGGTTTTGGCGGGTCCCAGTGCGGGGCGGGTACCCGCCGCCCCTGAAACTTACGTGGGGCGGGGTTTTGGGCGGGATGGTGGCAGGACTCCCAAATTCGGGATTTTCCCCCCCCACACGCCTGAAACCCCGCCTGACGGCTCCCTGAAAATCTAGCCCTATGACTCTGCTGCCCACATCCTAATTCACACCAAGTTCCGTTCACCCATCACCCCTGTGCTCGCTGACCTACATTGGTTCCCAGTTAAGCAACGCCTCGATTTTAAACCTCTCATTCTTGTTTTCAAATCCCTCCATGGCTCTACCTTTGGCGGCCGTGCCTTCAGCTGCCGAGGCCCTAAGCTCTGTAATTCTCTACCTAAACCTTTCTGCCTCTCTACCTCTCTTTCCTCCTTTAAGATGCTCTTTATATCTATTCGACCAAGCTTTTGGTCATCTGTCCTTATGCGACTCGGTTTTAAATTTTGTTTGATAATGCTCCTGCGATGCTCCTTGGGATGTCTTACTACATTAAAGGTACTATATAAATGCTCGTTGTTGTTGTTGTTAAACTGCTATAAATAATGATTTACAAAGATGCACCTATGGTGAAGCTTGAAGAATTTTCTTTTAAACCTTTGGTGCAGCATGCTTTTGGCACGATTAACTACTGCTTTGAAAAGATTAACTCATCAAAAAGGGTACATTGTGGCAGAGCCACCAGGGGACTCTGATCTAATGTACATAATTATCTTTAACAAATTATTAGCTACAGAATGAATCTGTATCTTTGTTCACATTATTGCATGTACATAGTGCGGTCCCTTTAAGAATGAGACCAAACGTGATGACGTCATCACGTTGATCACGTGATCCTCCAGCGGCGGGAAAACGCGATGACGTCATGACATCAGGCTGGGGAGTCGCCCTAGCCAGTCCTCGTGGAGCCAGCAAAGAGTACAGACCTGTAATTTAGTTCTCCTGTATTTTCGTGTTAATCTCTGTTCAATAGTATTAAACATTGTTTGTTTGATAGACTGATTCGACCTCAATCCTTTAGTTAGGAATCTAGCCATTCCGACAGTGGTGACCCCGAATTTTCATGAACAATTTTCACGGAAGAAGCGAAGTGAAACAAAACATGGAAGCGAACTCCGTGGCTTTGAAGCTCCCACAGTTTTGGGAACAACAGGCGGCCTCCTGGTTCGTACAAGCAGAAGCACAATTCGAACTCCGAAACATCATTGCGGATCACACCCGTTACCTTTACGTGGTCTCCGCACTCGACAGCTCCACGGCCTCATGGATCATCAGCCTGCTCGAAAACCCCCCGGTTGACAGCAAGTACAATACTCTTAAAGCGCGGTTAATACAGGTCTTCGGGCTCATGAAGGCGGAGCGTGCCCGCCGACTGCTCGCTATGCCCGGGCTTGGCGATTCCAAGCCATCTGAGTTAATGAGCCAGATGCTCACGCTCCTTGGCTCCGAACCACAATGTTTCCTCTTTCGGGAGTTATTCCTGAGTCAACTACCTGAGCAGGTTCAGGCTGCCCTTGCCAGATCGGAAGCCACAGATTGCGCAGCACTTGCAGCAGAAGCAGATACGATTTATGCGATCACGCAGCAATCCTGCGCCGCCACAAGGCACCCCTCCCCTGCAAATGCCGCCCCAATGCCTCCATCCCCCGGCTTGTGCTTTTACCACGCCCGTTTCGGCGCGAAAGCCAGAGGCTGCTGCCCTCCCTGCAGTTTTGCGCCTAAAAAAAACCCAACATCAACACCAGCAGCAACTCCAGAAAAGGAGGACCGAGTCTGAGGGACGCTCTGCGGCCGCGATGGCGATTGGAAATTCCGGGAAGCTCCTCTACATTACAGATTCCCTCTCGGGCCGGCGCTTTTTATGCGACACCAGGGCGCAGTGTAGCATCCTTCCTGCCTCAGCACTCGATATTCAGTCTGGGAGGCACGGCCTCTCCCTCGAGGCAGCTAATGGCGGGGCCATTCGTACCTTTGGCAAATGGCGGGTCCAGGTGTGCTTCGGCGGGCAACGGTTTCAGTGGGAATTCATCACAGCCAAGGTTTCGCAAGCCGTCCTTGGCACGGATTTCTTATGCGCCAACGGCCTCTTGGTGGATGTAAGAAATCGTCAATTGGTTAACGCAGCCACCTTCCACTCCATCCCTTGCTTCCGCAGTTCCGCAACGTCGCACACTGTCTCCTGCGCGTTGCCCTCGCCGGACGAGTTCACTCGCCTATTAGGTGAATTCCTAGAGCTGACCAAGCCCACTTTCTCCTCCTCGGCCACTAAGCATGGTGTCCAACACCACATTACTGCAACTGGCTCTCCAGTTTACGCACGAGCTTGGCGCCTGAAACCCGGCAAGCTCGCGGCTGCGAAGGCAGAGTTTGCCACGATGGAACGGCTGGGGATTATTCGCCGGTTGAATAGTCCCTGGTCCTCGCCTCTCCACATCGTCCCGAAGCCCGGTGGTGGATGGCGGCCATGCGGGGACTACCGACGCCTTAATGACACCACTACTCCCGATCGGTACCCGATCCCGCATATTCAGGATTTCTCCGCCCATTTGGCGGGAAACTCAATCTTCTCCAAGGTCAACCTCGTCTGTGGCTACCACCAAGTTCCCGTACACCCGCAGGACGTCCAGAAAACTGCAGTCATCACTCCCTTTGGACTGTTCGAGTTTCTACAGATGCCATTTGGGCTCAAGAACGCTGCACAGGCTTTTCAGCGACTAATGGACTCGGTCCTGCGGGATCTTAGGTTTTTATTTGTCTACGTTGACGACATCCTGATAGCCAGCTCTACCAAAGAGGAACACGTCTCCCATCTACGCATCCTCTTTCGGCGCCTCAGCCAACATGGCCTCATAATCAACCCGGCCAAGTGTCAGTTCGGCCTACAGCAGATTGACTTCTTGGGCCACCGCATTACTTCGGAGGGCGCAATTCCGCTGCAGTCAAAGGTCGAAGCAATTACGGCATTCCCAAGGCCGCAGTCCACCAAGGCTCATCAAGAATTCCTGGGCATGGTGAATTTCTACCACCGCTTTGTACCTAAGGCAGCACAACTGATGCAGCCCCTCTACGAGGCCCTCAAAGGCAAGGCTGGAAAGGATACAATAGCCTGGACGGTCGAAATGGACAACGCTTTCGACAACACAAAAACTACTCTAGCCAATGCAACTATGTTGGCGCACCCTCTGCCAGGTGCCACCATCGCCCTTACCACTGACGCTTCCGACTATGCCATAGACGCCGTACAGGAACAGTGGGTCAATGGGACGTGGCAACCACTGGCGTTTTTCAGCCGCCAACTCCGGCGCAATGAATGCAAATACAGCACTTTCGACCGGGAGTTGCTGGCGCTGTTCCTGGCTATCCGCCATTTCCGTTTTTTGTTAGAAGGACGTCCCTTCACTGCGTTTGTAGATCACAAACCACTGACCTTCACCATGGCCAAGACCGCCGAACCGTGGTCAGCTCGACAGCAGCCTTTCATTTCAGAATTCACGACAGACGTCCAACACGTAGCTGGCAAGGACAACTTGGTAGCTGATTGCCTTTCTCGCGCGACTGTACGGGCGGTCCAGCCGGGCATCGATTATGCCCTCATGGCTACCGATCAGGCATCTGACCCTGAAACACAGGCGTATCGCACCGACACTTCTAGCCTCCAACCGGCCGATGTGCAATTCCACGCTGCAGGCACCTCGTTACTCTGCGATGTCTCCATGGGAGATCCCCGCCCGATCGTTCCAGTTGCCTGGTGCCACAAAGTTTTTGATGCCATACATGGGCTTTCGCATCCTGGCGTGAAGGCATCTCAAAAATTAATGTCGGCTAAGTTCGTCTGGAGAGGAATGCGTAAGGATATCCGCGACTGGGCTAACACCTGCGTCGTCTGTCAAAAGTCTAAGGTGCAACGTCACGTCAAGGCCCCATTGGCCACATTCGCAGTACCAGAACGTCGATTCGACCATGTCAACGTGGACCTCATCGGGCCGCTTCCACCATCACAGGGGTTCACACACATCCTCACCATGGTCGTCGTACTACTAGATGGCCAGAGGCAGTTCCTTTGGCATCTACTATGTCCACTGATGTCGCCAAAGCATTCCTCTCCTCGTGGGTCGCACGTTTTGGCGTTCCGGTGGACATTTCTTCAGACCGCGGTCCACAGTTCTCTTCCGAGCTCTGGAATGCTGTGGCCCAGGGTCTCGGCACCAAGCTTCACCGCACCACAGCCTATCATCTGCAGGCCAACGGTTTGTGCGAACGTTTCCACAGATCGTTAAAGGCATCGCTGAGGGCCAGCCTCCAAGGCGCCGGATGGGTGGATAAGCTTCCGTGGGTCATGTTGGGTCTTCGCACGGCACCCAAAGAGGACCTGCAATCATCCGCCGCAGAGCTCGTGTACGGCCAGCCACTCCGCGTACCGGGAGATTTCCTGCTGCTTCCAACTGAGCCGTGGTCTGCAGCTGACCAACTCAGCAACCACCGGGAAACAGCCAAGGCTTTTGCGCCTATCCCAACTTCGCATCACGGCCTTCCATCTTCACATGTACCAGCGGAGCTAAAGAATGCTGAATTTGTATTCATTCGTCATGATGCCCATAGGGATCCGCTCAAGGCCCCTTACACAGGCCCTTTTCGCGTACTGGAGACGGGCGACAAGAGTTTCTCTGTAGACATCGGTGGTAAACCCGACCACATATCCATTGACCGTCTCAAACCGGCACACCTAGACATCGACCGGCCAGTAGAGACCGCACAGCCACCACGACGCGGTCGACCTCCCGCTGCATCTACACCAGACCGAAGGCTTCCATCTGCCAGCCCGCCCGCTGTTCAACAATGTCCACTCCAAGAATACAGGAGTCGCTCTGACAGGCTTGTCAGACCTCCTAGTCGATTGACTTTCACTGTTAAAGACAATTCTGGGGGTGCGCATGTGGCAGAGCCACCAGGGGACTCTGATCTAATGTACATAATTATCTTTAACAAATTATTAGCTACAGAATGAATCTGTATCTTTGTTCATATTATTGCATGTACATAGCGCGGTCCCTTTAAGAATGAGACCAAACGTGATGACGTCATCACGCTGATCACGTGATCCTCCAGCGGTGGGAAAATGTGATGACATCATGACGTCAGGCTGGGGAGCCGCCCTAGCCAGTCCTCGTGGAGCCAGCAAAGAGTACAGACCTGTAATTTAGTTCTCCTGTGTTTTCGTGTTAAACTCTGTTCAATAGTATTAAACATTGTTTGTTTGATAGACTGACTCGACCTCAGTCCTTTAGTTAGGAATCTAGCCATTCCTACAACATCACTCCTCCAATAATGCAAATTTTTGCTGTTAAGTCATATAACAGTGAGTAAAATTGAAGTGGGAACTAAACAACAACTGGGAAACATAAAAATATGCTACAACTCAGACTATATTAGGATGACAATTCCATTTTTAAAACAATGCTTGTTAATCTCTGGCTTTTCCTCCCAACACACCATGACATTGAAGTCTTTGTAGATGTCAGGGGGTGGTTCTTTTTCCAGAGAAGAGTGGACCTCTGGAACAGGCAGGCGACTCGTGCAGTGGATGCCGATTCACTGAATTCCTTCAAGCAAGAGCTGGTTCTGTTTCTGACTGGGATCACCTCGTATAAAAGGTGGGTGCAGCATAGAATTGTCAGGGCCAGAGTGATCTCCTGGATTAGTTTAGATCGCCTAAGGGGGTCAGAGAGGAATTTCCCAGATTTTTCCCCCCAAAATCTCCTGGGTTTGTTACCTGTTATTTGTGCCTCTCTCAGGAGACCATACGGTTTCTGGTGGGGTGGGGAGTGTATGTATTGTGATGCACAAGGTATCACAAATTGTGTGGGGTAGGCTGGATTGACCAGAGGCTCTTTTCTTGACTGTCATTGTTCGAATTTTTCATAGTGAAACAATAGACCACAAGTTAGGGACATTGATGTCATGTTTCCTAGATGCAATGCAATGCATGCAAGAAAACCTAGGTATCTCCCTACCTATGAAAATATTCAATGTTAGAAAATTAATTTTTAAGCAATATGGCAATGTAGAATTCAGAACACTTGGCAGAAGACATTGCTCATAAATAAGTGTGAAACAAAAAAAGAACTTTTGGCTCAAAGAGCCCTTATAACAGACCATATAAAATGACACAAACATGACTCTCCTCAACTTGCATATTTTCCTAAGGAACAATATCAAGTAAAGATCATAAGGAAATTAGATTCTATGAAATTTCTCCCAAACCAAGTGAATCAAAGAAAACTCCAAGATACTGAATGACATCTTTGAATTTACTGTAAATTTGTGTCTAATTGTGGACAGTATTGTCACGTAGTTCTACAATTAAAAACTAGGTTCAGGCTACCTAAGACTCATTTTACTTTGTTCCAACTGGTAGAGAAAAGAGAGCTGCATTTCCCTTCGTTTGGCTGCCAATTTTCAGGGAATTGGTAGAAAGGAAAATTTGTAGAAAGCCTCAAAGCCAAGTTCCTGCCACAAAAACTTGCTATGGTGCTGGAGGTATTTCCCTCCAGCACTGTCCTGGGCTGTTACATCTCCAACCCGCCACATGAGAATAACTGCAAGTAGGTGGGATATGATGTAGGGCCACATTTCTCTCAGTTACTGCCAATGGTAGAGAACGTCTCCAGGAAAGAGGTGTACCAGCCGGTTTGAGGTGGCCCAAATGTGCACAAAACCCGAAGGCCAGCGGGGCCCGCTAAGAAAGATTTTTTTAATTAGTATTATTTAAAGTTAGTTTAAGTTTTGTAATTTCTGGTATAGTTTAAAAAAATATTTTAAAGTGTTTATAATGATACACAAAATTAATTTGTCACTGCCAAGACCACCTCCTTCCACGGGCCTAGATCATGCCCTTCATGGACCTCCTTCCCTTCTAGCACAGCTGGACGTAAATGAATCAAAATAACAAACCAATAGCGCTATTTGATGACTAGTAGGGAGTTCTCCTGGTGTCATGGCTGATATATATCCCACAATCAATACCACCAAAACAGATTATTTGATCGTCTTTCTTTATCTCATTGCTGTTTGTGGGACCAAGCTATGTGCAAATTGGTTGTAGCATTTCCTTACATTATAACAGTGACTACACTTCAAAAAGTACTTCATTGGCTGTGAAACACTGTAGGACGTCATGAGGTTGCAAAAGGCACTATATAAATGAGAGTTTAGTGTCGGGGGGAAGCTAGAACAGCTTAGAGCAGATACTAAACATGTCCAGTGTGAGTGCACCATAAAAAATTTAAGGGGTTTAACCTTTCTTTTGCAGCTCCTATGATGAACAGTGTTTAACAAGTATTTATGTAGTTACTTTGGGTTGCAGCATTTGTGATTATGGTGCATGAAATTGCTCATTTTGAATAGAAGCATCTATTCTCCAAAGGTGCATCACTGCATCTGCCAATGGAGAAAAAATTCTATTCATTTATTGTGCAAACATGTATCACAGAATACAAAATAAATATATTTCAGTGTTTGATCAAATATTCCATAATTTGAGTTTCTTTAGGAAAAAAAATCCATGTAGTAATTGGAGGAGCTTTAGGCAATTCTATCCTTACAATAATCATATATAACTAAACAAAGAATGCATTGCATCTTCTCATACCTCAAGTTATAGTAGCTCTCAAACTCTCATAGTGTATTAGTAAATCAGCAGTGACTGCTTGACAAGTTTGCTAGCGCAGCATTTCCAAAGAATTATAAAATCTTGTTCACTCTTAGTAAGAATTTCACCATTGAAAGGGGTCACACTTTTGAATTTCACCTTTACTCTGATGACAGACGTGTCACCTGCGGCGAGGTCTTGGAAAAAGTAACTTTCAGAAACAGACCTTAATTCTCTAGTCCTCAAATCCTTTCCAGATTTATTGACGAGCAGAGGTGTGATAAAAGTGAGCAATTAACAGTTTAGACACATGTAATGAATACATGTTGTGAAGATTTCCGAACATTTTGGTAATTTTATTTCAGTGCAATAAATAGGTCACAAAATATGCTATAAATTTAAGCTTCTCTTGAAACACAGGAAAATATGTACTTTCAATATTTTGCAGAATTTGATGTTTAAATGTACCTCTGTTATCACTTGCTGTACCTGTACAATTCAATACTGGCTTAAAATGCTCACAGTAAACCTTTCCATTGATCCAGAATTCCCCTTTTCAAGGAACTAAAATTAGCTTCTGTAAACAATTACCCTACAAAATTAACATTTTTCCCCCAGTGTTTTACATACTTCTATTATTTCTCAATGGGAACTCATTGCTGCTTTAAATGGGAAAAGGGTTTTGATGACAATGTTGCATCATTTCTGTGATACATTTTGGCTACTGCACAGTGACATAATTGGTGTGCACATGTAGCTTAACTAGCATTTGGAATCACTTAGCAAATAAAAAATGGCAGGGTGCTTGTGGGTATCTCGACCCCTATTTCACTTCCTCTCTTTTCTTGCTGTGCAATGATTGTAGATTTATAATTTGCTGTTTGCACATCAACTGATTAAAGCTGAAAAAAGTGTACATATAAAGCTGTGACAACTCATTGTAGAATGTAATGATACATCTAATAAATACCCACATGCCATCAAATAGCTAATTGTTAAGTTGTGAATATATGGAATTTAAACATTGCCATAATTCTTGAATCCGGATAACCTTAATAGATACTCTCTTGCAACAATCGTTATGCTTTTGAAAACGAGGGTTTGTGAACGGTTTATTGCTATAGATTATTAAGGAGGTTGTTAAGCTCTAACAAACTTGCTTGCTGTATTTGACCCAAATTAAATTCATTCAGCCAGCACCGCATTAATTTGGTTAACTATGATTGTGACTAGCATCTGTGAAACTAGAATATGCTGCTTTATATCTGTTATTTTTCTGGCTATGGTGATTTTGTGCTAATTGCTTGCGCATATGCATGAAAACATGTAGACAGTTTTTCATTTACACAGACTGTGCTTTGCTTATGTTTCTTAAAGTTAAACAAATGACATCTGATGCTATATTCTGGACTCATCACTCAAATGGATTGGTGAAGCTATTGGGCCAGAATGTACGATAAAAATAACGGTGAGGTTAACAGTGCTCACCTTTATTTATATGCAAATCTGACAGCAGCTTCAGGTGAGCACAGATGCATAGTTAAATATGGAAATCCGGAAGCTGCTGTCCAAGATGTACCACTCCTCCGTAAACTGTGCAAAAAAGGGATCTCTCTGTCTGGCTCCCCATTCAAATGTATGAAGTTCCTGTACAGTTTTGCTCTCCTTAACTAAAGAAGGATATACCTGCCATAGAGGGAGTGCAATGAAGGTTTACCAGACTGGTTCCTGGGATGGGGGTTGTCCTATGAGGAGAGATTGAGTAGGCTCGGCCTATATTCTTTAGAGTTTAGAAGAATGAGAGGTGATCTCTTTGAAACATACAAAATTCTTACAGGACTTGACAGGGTAGATGCTGGGAGGATGTTTCCCCTGACTGGGGAGCCTAGAATCAGGGGTCACAGTCTCAGAATAAGGGGTCGGCCATTTAGGACTGAGATGAGGAGAAATTTCTTCACTCAGAGGGTGGTGAATCTTTGGAATTCTCTACCCTGGAGGGTTGTGGAGGCTCAGTTGTTGAGTATATTCAAGACAGAGATCGAAAGATTTTTGGATATTAAAGGAATCAAGGGCTATGGGGATAGGGTGGGAAAGTGGAGATAAGGTAGAAGATCAGCCATGATCTTACTGAATGGCAGAGCAGGCTCGAAGGGCCAAATGGCCTATCTTATGTTCTTATGTTTCACACTCATCGCCATTGCGGGGGGTACCGTTATGTCTTACCATACACTGCAACTCACTAAGCCACTTCTAAAGGTGCACACAAATCTGTCCAAGAACACAAAGTGTTGAAAATAAAGATTTCAATGTTTGACAGCACATTAACAGAAACTTCACATGAACATTGGCTAAAACACCCAAGTGCCTACCCTTGTGTGTTGTTAGTTGGTATGATTGGACTAGGATGAAGGTGAGTGTGAGCGGTGGCTAGTGAGATGGGGAAGTGATAATATAGATAGAGAGGGATGGGTGGAGGTGTAAGGTAAGTTAGTGTGAATAAGGATGTGCAGGATTAGGGTAGGGAAGGCAGAGTGACGGGAATGTGATGAGTGGTACAGCAGAATGAGGTTGAGTATGGCTTTGCAGTATCGTTTCGTGATCTACTGATGTCATTGAAACGTTTGCGCCACTGCAGCCTGGTCCACCTGACCACATCCCTGCTCATTTCCTCCTGTGCAATGTGCAACCAGGCTGCGTTGATCTCCTGAGGAGATGTCTTCCGTCTATGGGAAGGGAAGAAGACCTCCCTGCGTACTGTGACTCCATCCATAAGCATATGGAGGGAGACATGGGAAAGCCTGGGTGCAGCCGTGCTCCTCTGTGCAGTGCATGTCAGTGTTTGTAGCACCTCAATGCTGTAGAACACTGAGAGCAGAACTGTCAAAAACAATTTGTGCATGGCCCCTTTGAGGAAACCGGCTGATGATGCATCATCAAGTGACGTCATTAGACCCGCTTCCTTCATTGGCCAGGGAATACGCTGGGCGGGTTTAACAAGCCCAATTGGTGTAAAATTCTTTTTACAGAGTGGGATGGAGCCAGCAGCGGGGTCGCACCACGCCGCCAACCTCGGCCGCACCAGACCAGCCTTGGTAGGCAAAATCGCAGCCATTGTTTCTGACATCTTCAAAATTTTAACAGCATAATATGAAAATTAGTTCAGGGGTTTAACAGCCTTAATTACAAAGTCATCAAGACCCCAGAATCAAAATGACAAACCAATAAACTACATGCTTTAAATAGCGCATTCCCTAGTCTGAAACTGTCGTAGATATGAGACTCCCTGTTGTGGCTTGACAAGAGGTACATGCATTACAAATTCCAACTTGCATAATGCATGTGGCTTAGCTTTTTAAATGTAATGATATACACAGCACTGATTATTAAGGACCTCAGTTCAGATGTTTACAATGTCCCTCAGCAAAAACATTTAACATTTCAGTATATCATTTCCAGCTCAAGGGAAAGCAGCTCAACAGTAATATAATTATAAGTAAGGACTGTAGTGTATGTAACTGTTCTACCTTTAAGAGAACTATTGTATGTAACCGTCCACCTTTAAGAGAACTATTTTAGGTGTGGCACTACTTTATCTTGGCTGCTGTATACTGTAATACCGACGGTGACCACACCGGTATATAAGTGCTGTGTCAGGATTTATTGGGCAGATTCGCCCTGACCTTCGAATAGTAAAGTCCTGTTAAAGTTACTCTTGTAGTCTGTGTATTAATTCGCCATAATACCTACAGACTTTACAGTGGCGACGAGTTCGATCTTACCCTGCGGCAACAATACTTCCGAAGCAGTTAACGAGCGTCGAGAAGAGGCACCCGCCCTCGTCGTTCCGCTGAGAGAAAACTCGAGTCTGCAGAGCAAGGAAGAAGGAAGAATTCAGACACGAAGCCTTCCATCAGCAACAGGCACTGATTGTCCCTTCTGCCACGGTGGTGAGTGAACCGATCAGCACGAGAAGCAAGTCGGCCACGGTGACTGTGAGTAAAGGGAAAATAAAAAAAATAAACGGAGGATAAGGGCGGTGAACTCGACCACGGTCGGGGGAAAGGAGCCGGACAGAAGTCGGGCCCAGAGGCGCTGAGACTGGGGCAGCGTGGAGCACGGAAGCCGCGGTACAAGTGGGCTGGGAGACGCAACGGCGTCGTGAGACAGCTAGACCGCGACCGGCGAAAAAGGCCGGGCAGCTACCGAGGCCACGAGGCGCTGCGACCGGGATCGTAAGGCGCAGGAAGATATAAAAATAAATAAACCGCGGTGAACTCAGCCGCAGCCGGGGAGGAAAGCACCGGACTGCGAGAGGGCTGGGAGGCGCGATTGGAGTGAAAAAGGCCGGGCAGCGACCGAGGCCACGAAGCACTGCAACCAGGATCGTAAGGCGCGGGAAGATATAAAAATAAATAAATCGCGGAGAACTCAGCCGCAGCCGGGGAGGAAAGCACCGGACTGCGAGAGGGCTGGGAGGCGCGATTGGAAGCCGCTGAGGGAGAGACAGAGCCCGAGCGAGCGGGAGAGACAGAGCCCGAGCGAAGGAGACTGAGCGAGATCCAGCCCAGCGGCTGAAACTGTTCGCCATCAACGGGTTGTACCCAGCGCCGGTTGCCCTGCCGAGAAAAGGGAACAAGGAATGCACTGAAGCCGACGCGCAGGCTGCGAACCCCGAAAGCCAGCGGTCGTCGCCCGAGGGAAAAGCTTACCCCTCCCGCCAGGGGAAGAAACGCGGGAAGCCGCCAGTAGGCGGGGAAGAAGACAGAAGCGGGAAACCGCCATTTTGAAAGTGGGCAGGGAAAGAAGACAAGCGCGGGAAACCGCCATTTTGAAAAAAAAAAGTTAAAGAAATATTTCGTTGTTGTTCTCAGGAAGAGTGTGAAGATGCCTAAGCGTAGTAACATCAACAGTTTCGATTCCGATGTGGAAGATTGGGCCACGTATGTAGAACGCATCGAGATATATTGTAAGGTCAATAAGATAGCAAATTATGACAAAGCTCTAACCTTACTAAACTCAATGGGTGCGAAGACATACGGGTTATTGAAGCATCTTCTATCACCAGCTAAACCGGCGGATCAGTCTTTCGCTAATATTGTTGCTGTCCTGAAGGAACATTTTAACCCCGCACCGCTGATGTTAGCGGAACGATCAAAATTTTACGTGAGAACGCAACGAAAAGAGGAAAGCAACGCGGAGTACCTGGTTGAACTGCGTAGGCTACCAAAATACTGTCAGTTTGGGGTAAATCTGACAGAGGCTCTGAGAGACAAGTTCGTGTGCGGGATGTCGAAGGAAGGAACACAAAAACGACTGCTCGAAGAGAACGATCTTACACTTGATAAGGCTGTCCTTATTGCAACATCACACGAAGCCGCAGCGAGAGGCACGGCGGAAATGCAGCGGAAGACAGCGGTACTCAGTGTGGATCAAATGACTTCGGGTACAACGAAATGTTATCGTTGTGGGAAGACAACACACGACCAGAACCAATGCTGGTTCAAAAACCAGGAATGTAGAAAATGTGGCAAGCTTGGTCACATAGCTAAGGTATGCCGGTCAGGAAAGAAGACCAGCAATAATAAGTCACCGCAGAAGAAGTACAGAAAGGTACATAAGGTGACTGGGAAGAGTCCAGATGAACAGAATTCGGACTCAGACTCCAACAGCGAGGAACTGGGTAGTCTGAGGATTCACAATGTGAGTAAAGAAGCTGACCGACAAACTATCTGGGTCACACTACAGATTGCAAAAGTCCAAGTGAAGATGGAAGTGGACACCGGATCGGCGTTGACGGTCATGAATAAGCAAGATTACAAAAAGTTATTCAAACATATTCCCCTACGGGATACGGAGATAGTATTGCAGACATACATGGGGCACAGAGTATACCCCATCGGAAAGATAGAAGTCAAGGTGAGATACAAGGACAAAGATCACCAAGGGATGGACATGTATGTGCTGCCCAAGGGAGGTCCACCACTTCTGGGACGGGAGTGGATCAGGAAAATAAAGATAGACTGGCATTCACTAAACACAATGACGGTAGATTCCGGAAAGGAAGATGTCAAACCTGAACGGTTGTCCAGGATATTGGACGAAGCTAAAGAGGTATTCCAGCAAGGACTGGGAACACTGAGAGGAATTAAAGCAAAAATCAAGATTGCAGAACATGCAAGCCCTAAATTTTTCAAAGCCAGATCGGTACCTTACGCGATACGACCTGCTGTGGAGGCAGAATTGGAAGAGCTTGAACGTTCAGGGGTACTGTCTAAGGTGGACGGTTACATACAATAGTTCTCTTAAAGGTAGAACAGTTACATACACTACAATCCTCCCTTTTTAGCTTACAACATACTTATTCCCCATTAACATAACATCATAACATATATACAACTTATGCATAACAGTTCACAGATTCAGTCTCTCTGGAGGCTTCCTGACTCTGTCCGGATAACGCCTAGTCTGTGTATTAATTCGCCATAATACCTACAGACTTTACAAGGACATCTTTCAATTTACCTTAGCATCATTTGAAGTGACTAGTTTCACTACACTCTAGCAAGGGTTGAGACTTCAAGTATTAAATGTACTTTCCATTTTTCTATCATAACAAAGTAGCAAAAAATCCTTTCAATCTGTACCAATGATTGTTACAATGCAAGAGGAAAATAATCCAAAAAAGTTGGTTCAAGCCATACTGGCTGTCATCAATTTTCTTTAATTATCCAACAGGAAGTATGACACACTACCCTCAGCTGCAGATAACTGAAGATTGTCTTGTAGGCTTGACTATAATACAAAGTCATAAACTTCCTCCTGTGGAGAGCCAGTCCAATATTAAACCTCCAGTAACTAGTCATTGGACCTCAGATGTGTTTGGATACAGACCCAAGGCTATACTATATACTGGGATGACAGCATTCCAAAAAGTGTAAAAGACAAAGGGGTGGAAATTTGTTTCGGACCATTTTTGGTCCTGAAATAGGCATCGTGCTGGGAGCGCACGCTAGAAGTCAGAAGCCTGAGGCTCACCCAAAATTGGGTCTTGGGCCTCATCAGCATATTGCTGGCAAGCAGTAGACGCCAATTGGGCATCCAGAGGGAGCTCACCGGCTCCATGTCGATGAAGCTGGGCCGGCTGCCTCCCTGGCAGTGGCCGGCAGGTAGGTCCTGGGGGAAGAAGGCAGGAGAGTGGGAGGGGGGGAAACATGGGCTGGCAGCAGACTTTAGGAATGCTGTGGAGCTGGGAGATGCTCTACCCCAAAGAAGAGATTGCAATATTCTGTACCAGACTGCCTGGCATGCCACCTAGTGGATACCATTTTAATTGAACTACTGTGGCATGTACACATGCGGTTGCATGCAAAGCTAGAGTTGCCAATTTGACCGTCAGCTTATCCAGGTTCCATTCACACTGTCCACACAAGGGCTGTCAAAACAACTGATTTCAAGGCTGGCTGAAAATGTCCCATAGTCATCTGTGCTTCATTTCACCTACACATGCGCCAAAATATTGTGTAGAATCAGTAAAATGCAGAGGATTATGGGGCAATTTCAGAAATTTGAGAAAAACTGGCTCCATTCTGTTTGCAGATCTACATATTGACCTGGATTTTCCGGGTCCTATTACCACGTATGCACAGCGTACACGTTCGTAAGTGCTCCGCAAGTTCTGGGATTCCGCATGCGGTGCACATGCGTGCACACCTGGAACTTGTGATCTGCCAAGTTCCAGCTTGACAGATCGTATCCATCTGTAGGAAAAGTACATTCGCTGGTGCAGACTACTGTGCAGCAAATGCCCACGAATCTCTTACGTCTGGTAAAAGCTGGCATAAGGCCTTCTTTTACCAGCGTAAGGGTTTAAATAAATATTAAAATAAAATATTTTTAAATGATTTAAACATTCAAAAAACTTTAAAATTAGTTTAGGATATTTTTGGCCCTGTAAAAATGTTTAAATTTATTTTTCATAAAAAATTAAATTTTGTTTTAAATGTTTAAATTGTATTTTAATTAATTTTGAACATGTGATGATTTATTTTTATTTAAGTGCTATGAAAATTTATTTTTAGCCGGATTCCTATTATGCTTATGGGGATTCCGTACGCATAAGCACGATGGGAATCCCCCTTTATGATTGGTTGGCCTGGCCCACGTGATCACAGGGACTCTTGTGAACTTTATGCAGGCATACACCTGCAGACCCAGGACCACAAGTGTCCAAAGGTCTGGAGGCACCAGGTAGGTGCATACTTTTCTTGCAGTTCGGACGCATTCACCTGCGGGAAGCCTTCGACCGTAATTTCCAGCCCATTGTGGTTTTTTTTGTTTTTCCTTTTTCTTCTCTGTTCTTTTTCCACCAATTTTCTCCCCCTCCTTCTCTTCTGAAGACGTTGGCTCTTTGTTGGGAGATTTTTCCATGGTGGTTGACTTCCGGTACTTTGGCCATGAAATTACTTTTCACGTGCGAGTCTACGCAGTGAGTGTTGGCAGACTAATCAGGGTGGGACATCACAGCCGAGCCAGATACTGTGCTTATAAGATAGTGATAGATTTGTACTTCCATCAGGATTGCTTCAGCAAGAACCATGGTAATTTTTCTCTCCCTAGTTCAGGGACACTGAGTCCAATTCTACCATCCCTACTAGCTCCATAGCCGAAATCACCTAATTTATGGCAACGGTAGCATAGTGGTTATGTTACTGGACTAGTAATCCAGAGGCCTAGACTAATCTGAGAGACTATGAGTTCAAATCCTACCGTGACAGCTGGGGAATTTAAATTCAGCTAATTAAATAAATCTGGAATATAAAAGTTAATATCAGTAATGGTCACCATGAAACTATCGGATTGTAGTTAAAAACCCATCTAGTTCACTGATGTCCTTTAGGAAAGGAAATCTGCCATCCTTACCTGGTCTGGACTACATGTGACTTCAAACCTACAGCAATGTGGTTGACTCTGAAATGGCTTAGCACAGTAGTTTTATACCAAACCACTGTGTCTCTGTGGGGTCAAGAAGGCGGCTCACCTTCCCAAGGGCAATTAGAGATGGGCAAAAAATGCCCACATCCCATGAATGAAAAAAAAACTTAGCACAGACCAGGAATTGAACATGTGATTTTTTTTTAAGAATCTGAGTAATCATTTTCTGTTAATTTGAACAAGCCTAAATCCAAACTGATGTTTTTTTCTCCTCTTAAATGGTTTAGATTTATACTTTCAATTTACCAAATTACACCAAATTGCAAATATATTAATACAGAACAAGTAAAAAGTTAACAGGTAAACTCTCTCATGTGCTAGTTCCTTCTCTGCATCACAGGTGCTGTACTTCTGCTTCAGGAATAGTATCAAGTCTTGATAAATATTTGAAGTAGCTTCTGGGACATTGGAACTAACCCAGTGTCTATTTCCTGATAATATGGCAAACATCAGCAAAAATGCTAGAAATGATTATATAGGAAATCCTAAAGATGTTCAATATTTTTCCCAAACAATGCCACTGCCTGCAAATGTATGGAAATCCATACATGAAGTTTTACAGCTGAATGGTCTGGTACTTGAAAGTTATGCCACAAACTTTACACTCTTCATAAAAGGAGAACAACTAATTTGCTATGAACCAATCTTTCAGTCTTAAGAAAGTTGAAAATGGGTTAAAGGCCAGAAGAATGTGTGTCTGAGTGAGAAAGATTGCCTTTTTTTTGTGCAATTACCTGAAATAAAGCAAGCTCTGCATCGCAAACAAACCAACATCAACTATATCACATGACATAAAAAAAACTTCTGGCTGATTTCCCCCTGTGAATTTATGCAAATTACTTTTGAAGTTAATCCTTTTAAATCCTTTAATACAAAATGTCCGGGGTGACAGATTACAAGTACCCAGTATGACCCCTGACACAATATACCTCCTGCACATCAAGTGTTTCTGTATTAAACCAACCTTGACTCAATATCTGATAGCCCATTGATATTACAGAACTGCTTTGATTGTTGTCAAATCCTGGCAGTATAAACAATGAACAAATGTGGATGTACCAGGTTCGCACATTTACAGTTAGGCCGAGACCGTCGCCAATGCTGCGGAAGAGCTGTACAGGCCAGCAATGCTGTAAGCTCTTGCCATCAGAGGCAATCCTGAGATTTGACTCATTGCAAGATATAAAATCATAGCAGCTAGAAAACACAAGTTGCATAAACAATATGTATATTATGGCTTCACGACACTAAATTAGTTCAGATAAATTGTCCTTTCTTGACCTACATTCATTTGTATACCTGCCATGTATATCAAGCTTCTGCCAATCATTGAGTGGATTATACAAATTAACCAAACTGTCAGAGGAATTGCTTTGAAAAACTAGAAATTACAATAGTGTGCAAATTAACCTAAATTTTTTGAACGGTAAAAATCATGCAATATATTCTATATTGATATGCCAATTTGTTTTTACTTTATTTGTTTAGTTTAATTACATGTTATCATATCACTATAACTCCCCCATAACTAATACAGTCCAATTTATCTCCTGCATAGTTCATAAATGAATCAGTCAATATCTAAAACCAAATTAAAATCTAAAACTTTTAAATGAAGAAGGGACGACTCTAAGGCTAAACAAATATCTGAAACCCAAAATGTCTCAAATTATCTGATTAAACAAATATTTTGGACACTGTAGAGGAAATTTCCTGATACGAAGCTCCTGACAGAGTATTGCTTGAAAATCCAGAGTGCTCAAAATCAGACTTGCTAACTTCTGCACTCAACTGTCCGATCAACATCCTCATTGAGCAAGATACCATGTGGAAACGGACACTTGGAAAATTTATCCTTGTATAACCTGGCCGATCTGTCTCTTTAAAACACTGCAAAGTTCATACACAAGATACTAAGATGTTTCCCCCAATCTGAATGAGGTAAATTCTGGTGACTCTCAAGGGAGCAAATTAGGTGATGGCAAACTGTTGGCGTGATGGCATCTGTTATGTTGGCTTAGGCAGCTCCACATTGCGGGTTCCGCGACACTTGCATGGTCAGGTTGGTGTTCAGAGTGAAAGGAGGCCAGAGAGTCATGTCCATTGTCTATCATATGTTAAGAAGGAGCCAAGCACATGTGCCACAATGGGCAACGTATGCAAATCTGGCCAGGATGAGTGCATCCCTTGCATCACGGGCAGCCATATGCTCACGTGCTGTCGCTGCTGCTGGTAGATATGCCACCGCTCGGTCCTCCTCCTCCTCCTCATCTGAGAAGGCTATGAACTGAGCCACTTGCTCATTAGGAAGCTGCAAGCCATGATGCTGTGCCATGTTGTGCAGTGCACAGCAGGCCACAACCATTCTGGAGACCCTGGCTGATGAATACTTCAGGGCTCCACCTGATCTGTCAAGGCATTGGAATTGCATCTTCAGCAAGCCAATGGTTTGCTCGATGATGGGTCTGGTCGAAATGTGGCTGGCGTTATAGCGCTCCTCAGCCTCGTTAGCTGGCCTCTTGATCGGCATCATTAGCCACTTCTTCAGGGGGTAGTCCTTGTCACCAAGAAGCCATCCGTTAATTTGGTTTGGCGATTGAAGAGTGGAGGAACACTAGAGTTCCGCAGGATGAAAGAGTCATGGCAACTACCACAGAACTTGGCGCAAACATGCAAAATCTCCTTCTTGTGGTTACACAGCAGCTGTACATTGAGGGAGTGGAAGCCCTTGCAGTTGACAAAGATAGCTGGGTTTTGATGGGGTGCCCTAAGGGCCACATGTGTGCAGTCTATGATGCAATTGTGCGCCTTTGCGAAAAGGGCATCGGTAACCTGCGTGATGCAACTGTGGGCGGCCGACTGGGGGATGCCCCTGATGTCTGCTGATGATCCCTAGAAGGAGCCTGAGGCAAAAAAGTTGAGTGCGGTGTGACTTTGACAGCCACTGGTAAGGGGTGTCCACCCACTCCTCTGGGCTCCAGGTGTTGGTGCAGCAGTGTGCAGATGTTTCTGACAATCTGTCACGAAAGTCTCAGCTTCCTTTGGCACTGCTGCTCAGACATGTTGAGGTAGCTCATCCTCTGTCTGTAAACCCTGTGTTGGGGGTATCTCCTGCGGCGACATGCTTCTGTGCACTGGCGCCTTCTGCCCTGTGCAGCATCAGGTGGGTGAGCAGGAGGTTGGCACTCCTGCTGATGTTGCTGCTGAGCTGCCTGGTTCTGCTGCTGCCGTGGCTGCTCCTCATCTGAATCTGAGGTCCATGGTGAAAGGAAATAAATGGTTCCCATACTGCTGGCAGATACCTCCGTTGGGGAAGCACTCAGCCCAAGTGGGGAGAGGGTCTTCCAAGGAGGTGCCACAGTTGAGAGATAAAAGCTGCAGCACCTCCGACTTCGGTAGGCCTGCTAAAAGTGCTGAAAGACCTTTGGAACAAAAGTTCTGCCACCTGCAACTGCTCCCTGATGAAAGCTACGTTTTAATGGTGGAGCTGCAGCTGTGAGGCGGCCACCCACTTGTCAACCCGCCAGGATTAGCTGGCATGGTTTAGGAGGGTCATGCAAAACGCACAAAATGTGGCAAAATAACAAAGGCCTGTCAAAATAGGATTATAGAGGCTGTTAATGACTATTTAAGGGTCTTAACTACCTCTCCCGACTGTTGGAGGTGGGACTGAATCGCACCCATGAAACCCGCCTCTGGCAAAATTGCGCGGAGGCGGGTTGGAGGCGGGTTCTGAACCCACTCTCACTTTTTGCGATTTTGCCAACTGTCCCGTCTCCAAAACCGCCTCCTCGGGGCTGGGAAAATCACCCCCAAAAGGTCTGTGATAGGGTGGAAGGCAACAGTGATTAAATGACAAAAGGGATGATAGTGCAGGGCAATAGGGGGTGGTAATGGGACAATGTTAATGGGGACCTTGAAATGACAGGTCCAGGTGCCTGCCAGAAACAGACAGGAGCCTCATTAGCTCATGAAAATCGGGGTCTTATGACATCAATAGCACCCCGATGCAATTTTGAAGTAGCATGGGCAGAGTATGCAGCATGCATTCTCTGCTCATTGGTACTTGGCGCACAGTGGCCTAACCTATAGGGATCTCTGTAAGCTGCCCAAAAAAAGGTAAGAAAAGGTTTTTAAAATGATTTTTATGGGGTCAGGAGAAGCATTAATGCTCCTCCTGGCCCCACAAAAATCAACCCCACCAATGTGTGTCTGGTCTGGGCCAAGGCAGATTCTCAGGGATGTCTGAAATGAAGATTGGAAAATGTCATTTTCTGGTGGCGGGGGTGGGGGGGTGGGGGTGGTGGCACGGTTGCATGGGTGGATCTTCAAAAAGGGGGCATATCGAGGTGTTCCTAGGCTACCCTGGGAATTCTGTCTTTTATGCCCTTAAAAGACCGGGGTGAAACTCAACAGCTTAGAGCTAGCATGAGTCCCTTTACAGCCTTTTGAAAGGCCCCAAACCTTATGTAGGTTAAGCCAATTAGTGATCATTGACTATCTTGTATCTTGAGGCAAAATGGCTCCTTTTGGAGCTGAAGACTGCCATAGCTACTGTATTTCTTTGGTGCAGAAGAGGCTGGATTGGGGTCGATGCCGATGAAGTGCCCTTGCAAATGCCTAGCCTGCTCAACATGCTAATGACCCTGTCCCCACAGTTTAAGATGGGGTTGACAGCCAAGCATCTGTGCAGATGGAGCAGCCCCTATGGAATTTCTAGCAAGAGGAGTTTATGATTCACTGATAGAGTGAACATAAATGATATTAGTCATCTAAATCATCTACAGGACCCTAAATGGTTAATAGGCCAATTATGAAAATTTAGCAACACTTAGCATTCTATTAATATAATTACTGATTCATGTGGTAGAATCTGCAGATTAACAACATTAAAATTGAGGCAAGTGTCTATCAACAATGGTGAACTGAGATGATCATGACAATGAACTTCACTGAGCACTACAATGATTGCAATAACATAATATCAAATGGGTTGTGATTTTAGAAAGCAGACACAAAGGGTGATCAGTCTAATGGAATTCCATTGCACCTTTTTATTCCTTTTTTGGTGTATACACAGAGAAATGGAAAACTTACTTATAATTTGTCCATAATCACGACTGAACTGTTATAGAATCATACAGCATGGAAGGAGGCCATTTGGCCCTTTGTGCCTGTGACAGTTCTTTGAAAGAGCTATCTCATTAGCCCCACTCCCATGCTCTTTCGCCATATCCCTTTTTCCTTTTCAAGTATTTATCCCTTTGGAAAGTTATTGTTGAATGTGCTTTCAGCACTCTTTCAGGCAGTGCATTCCAGATCAAAACAGCTCGCTGCGTAAAAGCATTTCTCCTCATCTCATCTCTGGTTTTTTTGCCAGTTACCTTAAATCTGTGCTCCCTGGTTACCGACACTCGGCCAGTGGAAACAACTTTTCCTTATTTACTCTATCATTACCATTCATAATTTTCACCACTTCTATTAAATTTCCCCATAACCATCTCTGCTCTAAGGAGAACAACCATAGCTTCTCCAGTCTCTCCACATAACTGAAGTCCCTCATCCCTGGTACCATTCTAGTAAATCTCCTTTGCACCATCACCAAGGCCTTGACATCCTTCCTAAAGTGTGATGCCCAGAATTGGACATAATACTTCAGCTGAGGCCTAACCAGTGTTTTATAAAGGTTTAGCGACTCGTTATGTTTCAAATACATCCAGATACCAAAAAATATCAGAATTACCCAGAATATGGCTGTATTTTGCCTCAAAAACTGAAAATAGCCACAGCCAATGTTATAGGCACGAACACTACACATTTATAACAGGATCATCTGTTGATTTGAGTATGTTTAATCGTAAAAAGAACTGTTCCATTTCTGATGTGCATCTAATTTATCTGAAGTAATTGTATGGAATTTTATGATTTTTAATTGGTTTGACCTGGTGTTTTTATTTCAAAAGAACACTTAGGCCTAGAAATTGATTATAGCCCCATTTGGGGCACCAGCCTTGCCAGGACGCTAAAAGTAGCGTCCCGGAAGCATTCGCGGCCGCCCACCGGAAATTCAGTTGGAGCGCCCCAAATGGAAGCGCGGCATTACTGGAGGCGCCCCGCGTCCCTCTTGGGGCGCTGCAACTGAATATCGCTGCGCAACGTGCCGCAGCGCGTGCAGGCCTTCCTCCCCTTCTTAAAAGGGAGGGGCCTTGTGCAGCGCGATCTGGGGCCCAGCTGGGCCCCCGAGGATCGCGAGTGCCGGCAAAAGAGCCTGGCACCGAGGAGAAGTGCCAGGCTCTTGGAACGCAGTCGGCACTCCACGGGGTGGGGGGAGGGGCTCAGGAGGCCAGGGACGGCAGCGCGGAGAGGGCTGGCAGGCGGCCAGCAACAAAAATGGCCGCCCTGCACCACCTTTAATTTGCGCCTCCACCGCTGCAGGTAGGCCCCCTTGAACCGGTCGCACATAGCGTCCGGCGTTAAATCAGGGGGCGCATCTAAATATCACGGCCGGGGCATCAGCGGGGCGCTGTGCACACCGATGATGTCATCGGGAGTGGCGCAGCGCTAACGGCTAGTGCCACCACTAGCGTCCCGCTGAATTTAGTGGGAGGCATGGCCAGTGGCTTGCGACCCACTTAGCGCCCTCTTAAGGCACTAACGGGTGGCGCAGCCCACTAAATTTCTAGGCCTTAGTTTTTAACTTTTTTAATAGTCATATTTGTTATAATAATTTAATTAATCTTAACTCCCTTAAGCAGAAAGCTAACCTTTAATATGACTATGCAGAATTTTGTTTCGAGTAACACTTGACTGAACTAATACAATGATGAGGAATTAACTGGTAGTTTAACAGCAATAAACCTTAATGTGGCACCAGGAAAGGTGACAGACAACCCACAACAACCAACATTACCGATTAAAAACAGATTTGGAAGTATTGTAAAGAGTAAAGAAATTGAGGGGTTTCTGCCTATCACGCGGAAGTTATATTTATTTGCTTCAGTATTGAAGGAGATGCTGATGAATATCAGCAGTGTCGGGATGGTGGCGGGAGAGCTGGTTTCCGGGTTCCAGTCATGATCCTGGCTGCAGCCACTCTGTCAAAGGGATTTTCCCTTGATTGGTCTTGTTAAGCCTGCCCTGCGTGTTTCCTGGCCAAGTAACAGAAAGCGGGTCTGATGACATCATTTGATGACGCATCATCAGCCGGTTTCTTTAAAGGGACCAGTCACATTGAGTTTGATAGTTGTTCTGTCAATGTTTGACAGCATTGAGGTGCTGCAAACACTGACAAGCACTGCACAAAGGTGGACGCTTGCACCCAGGCTCTCAAATGACTCCCTCCAAATGCTTATGGAGGGAGTTACAGCACGCAGGGAGGTTCTCTTCCCTTCCAAGGGCAGAAGAGACCTCCCCAGGAGACCAACGCAGCCTGGTTGCACATTGCACAGGAGGGAAAATGCAGGGATGTCATCAGGGGTCCCTGGCTGCAGTGGCACCAATCTTTCAATGATCTCAGTAGATCACGAAACGTTACTGTAAAGCCACACTCAAACTCACCCTGCTGTGCCACTCAACACATCCCCATCACTCTGCCTTCCATACCCTTCACCTGCACAACCTTACTCACACCAGCCTACCTTGCACCTCCACCCATCCCTCTCTATCTACTTTATCACTTCCCCATCTTACTAGCCACCCCTCACACTCACCCTCATCCTACTGCAAACATACCAACTAACAACACACAAAGGTAAGCACTTGAAAGGTTTAGCCAATGTCCATGTGAAGTTTCTGGTAATGTGTTGCCATACAATGAAATCTATTTTTCCAACACTGCCCCTTATTGGACAGATCTGAGTGCACCTTGAGAAGTGTCTTACTGAGTTCCAGTGAATGTTCAGACATTACTTCCCCCCACCTCCCGCTATAGTGATGAGTGTGCATCGCATGGCTTGGACATTAAAGGGATGCTTCATGGTGCTGGTGTGGGATGGTGTCAACCTGGCGCATCATGTGGCAGCCAGGGTTATCCGTGTCAAGTGAAGTAAATCTGGCCATGGTGATGCCATCGCTGGCTTCCCGGGCAGCAATGTTGTTAGGAGCTGATGCCCTGTGTCCTGTGCAGCATCAGGTGATGGCGGAGAAGGTTGGTGATGTTGTTGGTGATGTTGATGTTGAGGCTGATCATGGAAAGAGTCAGAGGAGCAAGGTTTGATTTTTTTCACGGGCTGCAGGTGAGATGACAGAAGCGATCTGTCAATGGTGAGAGAGGTTGTTCCAATGAGGTGGCACTGGACATACAATTGCCTCTAAACACTTGCAAGCTAAAGAAATCTCTATATGTATTACAAATGAAGTAACCAACAGTTTCTGCCCTCTGAAACTGACCATCTGCAACATGGCATCCTTTACCTCATTTCTGCAGCTGTCAGCTTATCAGAAACATCAGAGCAGACTCCAATCACACCAGGGTGAGCTGGCGTGTTCCCCGAGCAGCGGGTAACCCGTGGGGGACAACGTAAAATTGGAAGGAAGCCTCAAAATAGCATTAAATTGGCTCTTAACAAGCCATTTAATTGGCTCAATTGTCTCCCCCGCCGCTTGCGGTAGGGCCAGTTCTCCGCTGACAGAACCGACACCTGGGAGACTCGCGTGGAGGTGGGTTGACAGCGGGTTTCCTACCCACTGTCAATCTTTGCTATTTTGACAGCGACCCTGCCTCCAAACTCACCCTCTGAGCGCCGGCAAAATTCCAGCCCAAGTGTTGGATTAGAAATAAAAATAGAAACTCTCAATGGTCTTTCACAAATCTGGCAAATTAACTTCTCTTAACCTAACATTGACCATCAGTACTGCAATAATCTTCTGCTGTCAACAGTTTTTACTCCTGTGTGACTTACAATTTGTCTTTCACTTTTCTACTGATATTAGAGATACTCTGGTCCAAAAATTACAATCCTGCTCTTCTGCCACGATAGTGATGGAGTGAAACCTATTCTACACCATACAGTTATGCACCTGACCTGCCAAAAAATACACAAAAGCCAACATTTTAGCTAGAAAATACTCTCAGTCAACCTCGTTTAACTCTCCAGATAGAGACCAATGATTGGACTATTTGCAGGTGAATGGTCTTTTACCTACTGCTGGAAATGTCTTTTCCTGACTTCTACTGCCCAGTAGTACTGGGCAGGTCCAATGCTATAGTGCATGAAGATGGCATTGGGGCCAATTGACTTCATAGGACCCTGATTTGCATACTTTAATGAGGCTCTTGTCTGCTCTGGTCGTCCATATCTAGGTCCCAATGGAAATGGTGACAGGCAGATCAGTAAAATGAAGAAGGTGGTAAGTTCTGTGCTCCGATTTTCAGAATGCTGCCGCCCTGTTCTCGTTTGAGAACAGGAATGAAAATCAGCCCCATCGGCATTTCTTCCTCACTTTCTTCCCAGTCTCAGTAATCTCCACTCTCTTAGTCCCACTGATATCGTAAACTCTATTAGTCTTGCAATAATTATTCTGTCTTCAGACTTTGTTTTCTTGCTATTATTTAAAAAAATCTTTCTTCATTCTTTTCTATTTCCTCTCAGAGTGCATCCCTCAATTAAACTTGTTGCCCTGAGTAACTGAACTCCAGTTTGTTCTTCCCTTTTGTTCTTTCCTCCCCTCCCCCCTTTCCCAGCCTCTTCACTTGCTTAAAAATCTGTTCCATTTCCTGCTTTTTTCCAGTTCTGATGAAAGGTCATCGACCTGAAACGTTAACTCTGTTTCTCTCTTCACAGATGCTGCCTGGCCTGCTGAGTTTCTCCAGCATGTTCTGTTTTTATTCCAGTTACAAGCACCATTGAGGATCAAACTACACCAATCTCTCCACAGATAACTTTCAGATGATTTAGTTGTTTTTTAATCAAATTTCATCTGTTTTGTTTTCAACACATGATTATTACTTTTAAATTCTGTGAAAATAGACAGATTCCAGGGCTGACCTTCTATGGAAAATTCAGCTAGAGTTCCAGGCTGTGCCTTTTCAATGTTTACTTCCACAACAGATATAAATAAATGGAGGAGGAGGAGGAGTGGGGTGGGGGGAGTTTCTGACATTAAAGGACGAGAGTAGAGAAGGATGTTTGTATTAGTTGCAGGCAGGTATCTATGTAACTATAGATACATTATGCGCTACAATTAACCTGTATCAGTTAACATGGTTTTAACACTCTTGCAATTCCAGGGCAAATGCTGTTGCTGCTTTGACACTAGTTTGAAAAGCTTCCCAAGATTTATTTCTTTATGTGAGGTGGAGGAGGGAAAATACTTTGTTGTTTTCTTTTCTCGAGTCTTCTTGGGCTAGGTGTTAGTCCCAAACCTGTTTGGGGAGGGGAGGGGATGGCAGGCTGGAGCCCCAGAGTGGAGATGTGAAGATGGATGAACATTCTGGAATCTTACTTGATTATATTTTAAAATTCTCAAAAATGTCAGTTATATTTTCACTGGGAAGATTAAACAGGTTGGTAGATTCCACAATAGGATAGATTGTATATGGTCTGTGAAAGCCGCAGGCTTGATGTGCCAAATGGCCATTTCTCATTTGATGCCTCCTTATACTTTTTTTATTTCACTTTCTTTAGACACATTGTTAACTCTTCTTTGTCCTATTAGGACAAGAGCAAAAGCATTTGTTATACATATGACGAAGTACCCAAAAGGGGTTTTGTATGGCACAGTTTACAACAACAACAATTTGTATTTATATAGCACCTTTAATGTAGTAAAACATCCCAAGGCACTTCACAGGAGTATTATAAGACAAAAATTTGACACCGAGCCACATAAAACGAAATTAGGGCAGAAGACCAAAAGCTTGGTCAAAGAGGTAGGTTTTAAGGAGCGTCTTAAAGGCGGAAAGAGAGTAAGAGAGGCAGAGAGGTTTAGAAACATAGAAACATAGAGATAGGAACAGGAGTAGGCCATTCGGCCCTTCGAGCCTGCTCCGCCATTCAATGAGATCATGGCTGATCTTCCTCTGAGATCTTAGCTGATCTTACCAGTTCAGTACCCCGTCCCCGCCTTTTCTCCGTAACCCTTAATCCCCTTAGCCTTCAGAAATATATCCAATTCTCTCTTGAAAATATTTATTGAATTAGCCTTCACAGCCCTCTGTGGCAGGGAATTCCACAGGCTCACCACTCTTTGAGTGAAGAAATTCTTCCTCATCTCTGTTTTAAATGATTTGCCCGCTATTTTTAGACTGTGGCCCCTGGTTCTGTGCTCCCCTGCCATTGGAAACATTCTCTCTGAATTCAGCCTGTCCAGGCCTGCCATAATTTTATATGTTTCGATGAGATCCCCTCTCAATCTTCTAAACTCCAGTGAGTACAAGCCCAAACTATTCAATCTCTCCTCGTAGGTCATTCCCGCCATTCCAGGTATCAGCCTGGTGAATCGCCGCTGCACTCTTTCCATGGCAAGAACATCCTTCCGCAGATGGGGCGACCAAAACTGTACACAATACTCCAGATGCGGTCTCACCAGCACCTTGTACAGCTGTAGTAAGGTATCCCTATTCCTATACTCGAACCCCCTTGATATGAAGGCCAACATACCATTTGCCTTCTTAATCGCCTGTTGCACCTGCATGCTCTCCTTCAGTGACTGGTGCACAAGAACACCCAGGTCCCTCTGCACTTCCCCATCTCCCAATCTATTGCCATTTAGATAATAATCTACCCTCCTGTTTTTACCCCCAAAGTGGATAACCTCGCATTTATCCACATTATAGTGCATCTGCCACGTATCCGCCCATTCTCCCAACCTGTCCAAATCGCACTGTAGCCTCCTGACATCCTCATCAGAGCCCACCCCTCCTCCTAGTTTAGTGTCGTCAGCGAATTTGGAAATATTGCATCCAATTCCCTGATCCAGATCATTTATATATATTGTGAACAGCTGGGGTCCCAGGACAGATCCTTGCGGCACCCCGCTGGTCACTGCCTGCCACTCCGAAAACGAGCCGTTTATTCCAACTCTCTGTTTTCTATCCGCCAGCCAGTTCTCTATCCACGTTAATACTTTGCCCCCAATCCCATGAGCCTTAATTTTGCATGATAATCTTTTGTGTGGAACCTTATCGAAGGCTTTCTGGAAGTCAAGGTACACCACATCCACTGGCTCTCCCCCATCTATTTTACCAGTTACTTCCTCAAAAAATTCCAGCAGATTAGTCAAACACGATTTACCCTTTGTAAATCCATGTTGACTCTGTCCGATCCTTTCCCCATTTGTCAAGTGCTCCGCTATTTTATCCTTAATAATGGACTCTAGCATTTTGCCCACAACCGATGTAAGGCTTACTGGTCTATAATTCCCTGCTTTCTCTCTACCCCCCTTTTTAAATATTGGGGTAACATTAGCTACCCTCCAATCCACGGGTACTGTTCCCGAGTCAATGGAGTTCCGGAAGATGATCCTTAGAGCATCTGCTATCTCCAGGGCCACCTCCTTAAGTACCCTAGGATGTAGTTTATCAGGCCCCGGGGATTTGTCGGCCTTCAGTCCCCTCAACTTACCCAACACCATATCCCTAGAGATACTAATTTAGGGAGGGAATTCCAGAGCTTAGGGCCTAGGCAGCTGAAGGCACGGCCACAGATGGTTGAGTGATTATAATCAGGGATGCTCAAGAGGGCAGAATTAGAGGAGCGCAGATATCTCAGGGTGCTGTGGGGCTGAAGGAGATTACAGAGATAGGGAGGGGCGAGGCCATGAAGGGATTTGAAAACAAGGATGAGAATTTTGAAATTGAGGCGTTGCTTAACAGGGAGCCAAATGAGGTCAGCGAACACAGGGGTGATGAGTGAACGGGACTTGGTGCGGGTTAGGACACGGGCAGCCGAGTTTTGGATGACCACAAGTTTACGTAGGGTAGAACAGGGAGGCCAGCCAGGAGTGCGTTGGAATAGTCAAGTCTGGAGGTAACAAAGGCATGGATGAGGGTTTCCGCAGCAGATGAGCTGAGACAAGGGTGGAGATGGGCAATGTTACAGAGGTGGAAATAGGCGGTTTTAGTTATGGCGCAGATATGTGGTTGGAAGCTCATTTCAGGGTCAAATAGGACATCAAGGTTGCGAACAGTGTGGTTCAGCCTCAGACAGATGGTAGGGAGAGGGATGGAGTCAGTGGCTAGGAAACGGAGTTCATGGTGGGGACTGAAGGCAATGGCTTTGGTCATCCCAATATTTAATTGGAGAAAGTTTCTGCTCATCCAGTACATACCAGAAACATTAGTTATTCAGTCCAATGACCACAGACATTCCAGACTCTTTAATGATGTCTGATTGTGATACCAGGCAGATTTGTATAGCCTCCGGACTTTAGGGTTAGGTAAATGGTTAGTGGAGTGGAATGTCAGGGATTGCAAATGGTTTCTGATTTGAGCTGCTATAAACAGATCTGGATTGTCACACTTTTCTACCTGGTTTAATATAGAAATATTCTGCAATAGAGCTTCCTTGAATAGAACAAGAAGCAATGAACCTTCTTGAATTGTTCTGCCCCTCCCTACCATGCTGGTGCCATCACACCCCATACATGAAATTTATGAGCTACAACTTCCCATTTGTATTAATAGACTGAGTATTGGATTATGATAAAGATATAGAAATTTACAGTATTTGGCCCATTTTATTTGCGCCACCTCTTTGTTGGAGCAATCCAAAGCTAATCCCAGTGCCCTGGCCTCATCCCATAGTCATGTATCGTTCTCTATTTCAAATCATAATCTACTCTTCTCTTAAAAGAAGCAATGTTCTCTGCCTCAACTACTCTGATTCTGCACAATGGTAGACAAACACATTTAGTGCCAAATAATATGACATTACTATAGGAAATATAAGAAGCTGAACATTTGATACTAATTTGATGGCACCATTATTATATAACACAGAACTCATTGGCATTCACTTTGACAGATATGAGTTGAATTTTTCAAGCACATTTCAAACATAGTATGGCAATTCATTTATCATCTGCAGTCATTCATGTGTGGTCTATAAATCAATTCACTTTTACGATTTGATTTAGGTCTATTTGAAAACTATTTTTAATATTTTCATTACACTTTAAATATGCTGCAGATCAATCAGGCACTATAAGGTGATATATATACTCTATCAGAAAGCGCATTTAAATCAAATAATTGAAATTGCAAAGAAAAGCACTTAGTAGCATCTCCTTAGAGAATACAATAAATAGTCATATCTGAAACAATGATTATGGAGTTTCAGTGTAGTGCACTGTAAAAAAAAAAAAATTGGTACACATCTGTGATGGCCTGAAAGAGGGGCAATTGCAGATGACTGAGCCAGCAAGTACCAGTTCTCTCCAAGTGCTACAGATTGATCAATGAGTAGTCAATTCTTTGGACTGTATTTTTGTAGTTGGGGTAGAGTAAGTATAAAATTATATCTATAATTAGTTGATTCCTGGGGTGTTGCACATTGGTGAATCAAGACGGGGTTGTCCAGAACCAGGGGTCACAATCTAAGGATAAAGGGTAGACCATTTAGGACAGAGATGAGGAGGAATTTCTTCACCCAGAGAGTGGTGAACCTGTGGAATTCTCTACCACAGAAGGCAGTTGAGGCCAACTTATTAAATATATTCAAGAAGGAGATGGATATATTTCTTAAGGCTAAAGGGATCAAGGGATATGGGGAGAAAGCAGGGACAGGGTACTGAATTTGGATGATCAGCTATGATCTCATTGAATGGCGGAACAGGCTCGAGGGGCCAAATGGCCTACTCCTGCTCCTATCTTCTACGTTTCTATGTTTCTAAATGCAGTATTCAGATCAAGCAGGGTTAAAGGATGGGGGGGATTGAACCCAGGCAGGGAAGGATGGAATTAGACAATAGAGGGGCAGATGGGAGGGAGGGGAAAGTAGAAGAGAGCAGAGCAGAGGTAAGAGGAGGGGAGTAGTGAGGGGGAAGAGATGGGAGGGGAGGGGAGAGAGGAGGAGGGGAGAAGCAAGACGAGGGGAGAGGGAGAGGAGGGAGGAGAAAGGAGGAGATGAGAGGATGAGAAGGGTAGAGGGGAGGAAGTTCTAGCAGGGGAGGAGAGGTGAATGGAAGAGGAGAGAGGAGCGGATAAGATGGGAGGTGGCAAAGGAAAAGAGGAGGGTAGGAAAGAATGATGGGGAAGGTGCCAGTGAGAGGGGGAATGAAGGACAGGGCACAGGACAGGCAAGGAAATTATCACAACAGGTAGGGGTGGCCCAGATTTTCATCTGAGCTTGGAGGAGCAGCTAAACCTTCCTTCCCCCCAACCAAGAAATTGGTCTCAGTGGGGACTGAGTGGAAAGGCTCCCTTCACTTGAAATTACATTCAGTGGTGGGGGAACTGAGAGGTATTGCAGACTTAGGGCTGAATTTTGCTGGCGCTCAGAGTGCAGGTTTGGAGGCGGGTCCGCTGTCAAGATCGAAATGATTGACAGCAGGTTGGGAACCCGCTGCGAATCCACCTCCATGTAAGTTTCCAAAGTGTCGGGTCTGCGAGTTCAGAGCAGACCTGACACCAAGTGGCGGGGGAGGCATTTAAGATACTTAACTGCTTGTTAAGTGCTTGTTTACTACTATTTTGCCAGCCTTTTTCTATTTTACCACATTTTTAATAGGATTCATGTCGTTCGGAGATCATGTCAGGTAAGTAGGTCGGGTTCTCTATGTCCCCCCATTGCTGTGAATAGGTGACAGTTGCGAAAGTGGTATGAAAGCTACCATTTCACAGCTGGTCACTTTCCAATGTCAGAAGCTTGAGCCTTCAGGACTTGAAAGACACTTTTGAGCTGTGTGCAGTTTGGAAGTGTTTGGAGTAAACTCTCTCTCCACTGTTACCTCCTTGGAGCAAGCTCTCTCACCATTGACAGATCACTTCTGTCATCTCGACTTCAGCTGCCATCTATTCCAGCAACATCGGTGCCCTTGAAAAAATCTCACCTTCGTTCACTGAATCCCTCCACAATCAGCCCCAACACCAACATCACCAGGCACACCAACATCACCAACAACAATACCAACCTTCTCCGCAATCACCTGATGCTGCACAGGACACAGGGCATTAGCACCCAACAACATTGCTGCCCGGGAGGCCAGCGATGGCATCACCGTGTCCAGAATTACTTCACTTGACGCTGAGCATCCTGGCTGCCACATGATGCGCCAGGTTGACACATCCCCACACCAGCACCATAAAGCATTCCTACAATGACCAAGCCATTACTTTCACACTCATCACCATTGCGGGGGATACCGTTATGTCTTACCTTTCATTGCAACTCACTAAGACACTTCCAAAGGTAAGCACAGATGTGTACAACAAGGCAAAGTGTTGAAAATAAAGACTTCAATGTTTGACAACACATTAATAGAAAATTTACAGGAACATTGCATAAAACACCCAAAGTGCCTACCCTTGTGTGTTGTTACTTGGTATGATTGCACGAGGATGAGTGTGAGGGGTGGCTAGTGAGATGGGGAAGTAATACTGTAGATAGAGAGGGATGGGTGGAGGTGCAAAGTAAGTTGGTGTGAGTAAGGATGTGCAGGAGTAGGGTAGGGAAGGCAGAGTGATGGGGATGTGATGGGTGGCACAGCAGGGTGAGGTTGCGTGTGGCTTTGTAGTAACATTTCGTGATCTACTGAGATCATTGAAAGGTTTGCACCACTGCAGCCAGGTACTCCTGACCACATACCTGCTTTTACCCTGCTGTTCAATGTGCAACCAGGCTGCGTTGGTGTCCTGGGCAGGTCTCTTCCACCCATGAAGGAACCTCCCTACATGCTGTGACGCCCTCCATAAGCGTAGAGGGCCTGGGTGCAACTGTCCACCTTTGTACAGTGCTTGTCAGTGTTTGCAGCCCCTCAATGCTGCAGAACACTGACAGCACAACTGTCAAAATTAATGCAGCCATGGTCCCTTTAAGGAAACCGGCAGATGACGCATCATCAAATGACGTCATCAGACCTGCTTCCTTTTAATTGGCTGGGCACCCCGCAGGGCGGGCTTAACAAGTCCTATTAACGGAAAATCCTTTTTACAGAGCGGCTGCAGCCAGGAACAGGACCGGAACCCGCCAACCACATCTCCCGCCGTGATCCCGCCTCCGCTGGCAAAATCGCAGCCTTAGACTTTCACAGTGGGGGGTGGGGGTAAGGGGGGGATGGGGGAGTGGAAAGAGACAGCTACAGCAGGTTAGGTTTATTTCTGAATGCTGAAGCTTTTCAATGTGTGGTGGCCACAAAGGCAGTGAGGGTGTCTAAAAATGAACAGGAAGTGAAATGTAAAGGCTTCAATATATTTAGTGTGTGTTAATTGGTTAATGAGATGTGCTAATTTCAATGGGTGGATGAGGTAGGAATGCTCAGGCACGTTAATTTAGATGGGGACTTAGAAGGGTGTCATTTCTTCTGGGAGCAAAATTGCATTAAGATTCATGCAATTTGTCATGTCTGGGGCGAAGAACAGTTCACTAAAATTAGTTTATTATTTGAACTTAGTTTTACCATTTAGAGAAAGATTTAAAACTCTACCAGTACAATCAGAACCACTGTGTTGGACACCAGGCTGAGTGAATCTGTACGATGCCTATCACAGAGCCAACTATACACACAACTGGTACTACAAGCAGTTTTATGGGTTTGCCCATAAGGACAAGGTTACCGTGCAAGATTTTGATAAAACTTGCACTCTATATACCGAATTTAACATCTAATAGATATATTAAAAGTCTTGCCTATAGTGCACACTTCCTGTAACTGTTGAGCTTACAATCCTGTAACACTTTCTTTGTCACACTTTGTTGAGAACCCTAACCCTTATTGTTATAAAACATTGAAGGGCCGTTTACGCCGTATGAGGTAGGAATTCTGCCTGCTGGTGAAGTGTACTGCAGGTCACGCCAGAATTTGTAGGGGCATCTTATTTCCATATTACCAAAATATGCTGGTGACTAAAGAACACTTCACTATGGCAGTTTTAAGCCCGTGCACCCGCTTCACACCTCAGTCTGTGCCCGCTTCACACCTCAGTCCGTGCCCACTTCACACCTCAGTCCGTGCCCACTTCACACCTCAGTCCGTGCCCACTTCACACCACAGTCCGTGCCCGCTTCACACCTCAGTCCGTGCCCACTTCACACCTCAGTCCGTGCCCACTTCATACCTCAGTCCGTGCCCGCTTCACACCTCAGTCCGTGCCCACTTCACATCTCAGTCCGGGCCCGCTTCACACCTCAGTCCGTGCCCACTTCACATCTCAGTCCGTGCCCGCTTCACACCTCAGTCCGTGCCCGCTTCACATCTCAGTCCGTGCCCACTTCACATCTCAGTCCGTGCCCACTTCACATCTCAGTCCGTGCCCACTTCACATCTCAGTCCGTGCCCACTTCACACCTCAGTCCGTGCCCACTTCACACCTCAGTCCGTGCCCGCTTCACATCTCAGTCCATGCCCGCTTCACACCTCAGTCCGTGCCCACTTCACACCTCAGTCCGTGCCCACTTCACATCTCAGTCCGTGCCCGCTTCACACCTCAGTCCGTGCCCGCTTCACACCTCAGTCCGTGCCCCAGCTTCGCACCTCAGCTCGTGCTCACTTCACACCTCAGTCCCTGCTCACTTCACACCACAGTCCGTGCCCACTTCACACCTCAGTCCATGCCCACTTCACACCTCAGTCCGTGCCCCAGCTTCGCACCTCAGCTCGTGCTCACTTCACACCACAGTCCGTGCCCGCTTCACACCTCAGTCCGTGCCCACTTCACACCTCAGTCCGTGCCCACTTCACACCTCAGTCCATGCCCCAGCTTCGCACCTCAGCTCGTGCTCACTTCACACCACAGTCCATGCCCACTTCACACCTCAGTCCGTGCCCACTTCACACCTCAGTCCGTGCCCCAGCTTCGCACCTCAGCTCGTGCTCACTTCACACCTCAGTCCGTGCTCACTTCACACCACAGTCCGTGCCCACTTCACACCTCAGTCCGTGCCCACTTCACACCTCAGTCCGTGCCCACTTCACACCTCAGTCCGTGCCCCAGCTTCGCACCTCAGTCCGTGCTCACTTCACACCTCAGTCCGTGCTCACTTCACACCTCAGTCCGTGCCCACTTCACACCTCAGTCCGTGCCCCAGCTTCGCATCTCAGCTCGTGCTCACTTCACACCACAGTCCGTGCCCACTTCACACCTCAGTCCGTGCCCACTTCACACCCCAGCCCGTGCCCCAGCTTCGCACCCCAGCTCGTGCCCGCCTTACACCACAGTTTTAAGTGCAGCTCAGTAGCTCCCCAAAACAAAACAAAATCTTGAAACATGCAGCCAAACCATAGATACAGACAAAAGTTGTCCAGGCAATAAAGATCTTTAAATGAACCACTTCTGTCACGGTGATCTGCTCATGACAAGATTATGTTTCTTTTGTCAGCTTGTAAGTTACACTGCTGGAAAGAATGTCTAATGGGGACATCAATTATGGGAATTCTAATGCTTTATACCATCCATCTAACTTGGATGTGCACTCTGTTGAAGACATGAGCAGGGGAAATGGCCACTGCTCTCTGGCCTGAAAATTTCACCAGAACATTTTTTAACATTCGTTCCTGGGATGTGGGCATCGCTGGCACGGCCAGCATTTATTGCCGATCCCTAATTGCCCTTGAGAAGGTGGTGGTGAGCTGCCTTTTTGAAATGTGATGTAAACCCAGTGGAAATAGGTCCCACCCTGAGATGTGACAATTGAGATGTACCTGCATTACACTCCCATCTCACAAAGAAAGTGTGGATTTTTGGCCACAATCACTAACTCACCCTGAGTAATGCCATGGGAGATGTTCTTTTTAACAATATGAGAAATACCAGCAATAGGAGTAAAGAACTTTTTCCACACAACTCCTGGTCAGCTACACCTTGGTTAGGTACAGGATAAAAATCTCTCAGCATTGCCCAACAACTTGAATTCACTCCCTAAACTCAGAAGAGTGTACCTCACTGCACCAGCATGACATTTCCATTTCCATTTCCATTTTCCATGCCAATCATCCTTAAGAGTCTTAAGGGTAAGCTAGCAATTAAATGTAGATAATTTTGTGCTGTAGATACATGGCAAAGTGAATTTCTGTGGGGGCTGTAACTTCATTGGAAGATACCCTGGAGAATTCGCATAAATGCTATTTAGGTAATTTTCCAAAGGTTTCCACCAATCTTCTGCTGAGGTTAAGAAAAAGAGTGGGAGGAATCCCATGGATATTTACCATCTGGGTATTGGGGATCGGATTGAAACCACCTCACATTATTTTACCTTGGAGATGAATCTGTGTCAACAATCCAAATACCTGTTCAAACTCAGGTCTTAGAAGTGGAACAGTGATGTTCTAATTACTAGTAGCCGATGAATCCAAGTATCGACTAGCACAGAGACCCCCACCTGTCATCATTTGATTATGGAACTCATGCTGATAGGGATATAATGAATATTTGTACCTCAGAATAAGAGACAAAGAAAACAAAGGTGCAGGTTAATGTTTAAATTAGCTAGATGACCTCTCTTAAGTATTCAACACAGTAGAATAATAATAGTTATTAGTGAATAGATTTTCTTTTCTTTGTAAATCAATTTAAATTGCAACTTCCCTGATTCTTTGAAAATTTGGACTTTTAAGATGCTCTCCTGTCCCATGAGAACATTTTTGGGAATTAATCTGTCTGATAACTTCATTGTGCTACCAGATTTTTTAAAAAAACATCTTAAATATGGCCCGAGTAGTTTTAAAGCATTTCCTAAACTAACTGTTGCATGAGGCTCTCTTGAGTCTGCACAGCAATTACCAGTATTCAGATATGTTTAGCATTTTTTTTCGTAAGCCAACAAAGGTTTCCGTGGAAAGTTCTATAGCTCGTCCACAGAGTAGAAGCCAATTACAGTGCTCATCACCCTACTCAGAATGCACCGCAGGAAGGCGAAACAATGCTGTCTCCTTGGTGATGAAAGAAGAAGCAGTATTATGAGCTGGATTTCTCTACAACAGTAACATGCAATTTACAACATGAAGCAGAGGATTGTGTTTGTTAGTAAACTGCTGAGAATTACTATGTCTGTCAAATAGACTAGAGTTTCTCTAAAAATATTTTCTATTAAAATTGCATAAGAAATACAATTAATTACTGTATATTATTGTTTTTTTCATGTATATCATACATTTTCATTCAATTGCATTCCAGGAAATTATTTTCAAACATTTCTTTATCCTGGAGGATAATAGAGCCTATAAAAAAAAATGCATTCCACTAACTCAGCTACCACAGTTGGATTTGCACCTGTGTACACTGAAGAACTGATTTTATCCTGTTTTCATGGCTGAAATATAACCACAAAACTCCTTTAAATTAAAGATTCATACCTGCTATGCATTGACTGAAAAATTTGCCACGGAAATGTACATTGTGTTCTAATTTCTTGGGGTCATGTAAAAGTTAATTCTTATTGCTCAGGTTAGACCCAGGAGTCTTTTTTTCTTTATCTAGCATGTGATTTTCTTTGAAGAATGAATCATTTATGCAGTAGCAATAAAAGCTTTGACTTCATCCTTCTTGAATTGACAGTAGAATTTTCTATGTCTTTACATTTTTCCTTTTTGCTTCTTGATTTTGTTAATAGGAATGAACATATCTACCAAATATTACATTTGAAAATGTTGCTAAGCTAAGGCATTGGTGAACATAAGAACATCAGAAATAAGAGCAGGAGTAGGCCATATGGCCTCTCGAGCCAGCTCTGCCATTCAATAAAATCATGGCTCAACTTCAACATCAAGTCTGATATCCCTTGATTCCCTTAGTGCCCAAAAATCTAGCGATCTCAGTCTTGAATATACTCATCGATTGAGCATCCACAGCCCTTTGGGGTAGAGAATTCTAAAGATTCACAACACTCTTAAGAAATTTCTCCTCCTCTCAATCCTAAATGGTGTAAGATTTGCAAAATTTCTACATTTCCCCGAAGGTTATCTATATATATAAAGGAATCGATCTGTCTGTCTATCTGTCTGTCCTTCTGTCTGTCTGTCCTTCTGTCTGTCTGTCCTCACGTGTGCGTCTGTCCGGCTATGCGCTCGAAAGTTACAGAGCGTACCTACGCGTGCATTACGTTGAAAGAAAGCTCACCGTTCCAAAACGATCGTAAGCATATTTACGTTTCGGCCGGACAAAAATTGCGCCCTCGGTATCCGAAAAACGGTCAAAATTCCACTCATTAGCATCTCATTATCCGCTCATTAGCGACAGAGTGACTTCGAGGTCGACCAATCGTACGCCGGGTTCCTGGCGCGTGCGGGCGGGCCCTCCTACAGCCGAGTGACGGGACGATTGACCAATCCTACGCTTCGGTGACCTGACGGTCGACCAATCGGTGCGTGTGTGGGCGGGCCTTATCGTTCTGAACCGAGGTGAGTAGCCGCCATCTTGCTTCCATTCTTTTTCCCGCTTTCTGCGTCTTTCTTTTCAAATATACATTTCCAGCAAAAAAAAATTGCTTTTATTAAATTGTTTTAAAAAAACTTCATTCATTTGTAAATATTTTCTCTTACCTGAATATTCTTTTTCCTACCTTTCCCCGTTTTTGTAAGGCCTCAGGACCTAGGCTCAAAGCCTGGGCCTCTCCTGCCCAGCCACGCCCGAGCTAGGTAATTGTCCCACGGCTTCTGCTAAGCTCCAACCCCCCCCGCGGTGTCACGTTACCCGGGGCAACGGCGTCAGTCACGAGGGTCACGGGACATACAGGGTGCCCGCGCAGCAGGAGCTGCTGAGACGCGGCGTCTCTCTCTGTTCCCCGCTCCGCTCGGGCGGGGGGGCGGGGCTCTCGGGAGTGCGGATCTCGGGCGGGGCTTAGAGAGCGGCAAGGGTTACCCCGGCAACCGGGCCCGCTGGCCATCTCTCACAGCCGCAATCGGCTTGGAGAGCGAGAAGGGTTACCCCGACAACCGGGCCCGCCGGCCGTCTCTCACAGCCGCAATCGGCGGTCTTGAAGCCAGCTCAGGAGGGCGGGGCTCCGGAGAGCGGGAGGGCGGGGCTCCTGAGAGCGGGACGCCGGTGCTCGGGAGGGCGGGGCTCGGGACATCGGGGGGGGGCGGGGCTCGCGACATCGGGAGGCGGGACATCGGGAGATCGGTGGGTGGGAGATCGGGGGGTGGGACATCGGGAGATTGCGGGGCGGGACCTCGGGTGATCGGGGGGCGGGGCTCGGGAGATCGGGGGGGCGGAGATCGGCAGGGGCGGGGCTCGGGAGATCGGGGGGCGGGGCTCTGGAGATCGGGGGGCGGGGCTCGGGAGATGGGGGGGCGGGGCTCGGGAGATCGGGGGGGGCGGGGATCGAGGGGGGCGGAGCTCGGGAGATCGGGGGCGGGGCTCCGGAGATCCAGGGGGCGGGGCTCAGGAGATCGGGGGGGCGGGGCTCGGGGGGCAGGGCTCAGGTGATGGGGGCGGGGCTCGGGGACTCTACCCCTTCGCCTCCCCCCTCCCCTCCCCCCTTCTCCCCTCCCCTCCCCCTTTCCCCCCCTCCCTCCCTTCCCCCTCCCTCCCTCCCCTCCCCTCCCCTTACTCCCCTCCCCCCTCCCCTCCTCCTTCCCTTCCCCCCTCCCCTTCCCCCCCTCCACTTCCCCCCTCCCCTTCCTCCCCTTCCCCCCTTCCCCTTCCCCCCTCCCCTTCCCCCCCTCCCCTTCCCCCCTCCCCTTCCCCCCTCTTCCCCCCTTCCGCCCTCTTCCCCCTCCTCTTCCCCCCTCCCCTTCCCCCCTTCCCCCCTCTTCCCCCCTCCCCTTCCCCCCCTTCCCCCTCTTCCCCCCTCCCCTTCCCCCCTTCTTCCCCCCCCCTCCCCTTCCCCCCCTCCCCTTCCCCCCCTCCCATTCCCCCCTCCCCTTCTTCCCCCCCTCCCCTTCCCCCCATCCCCTTCCCCCTCCATTCCCCCTCTTCCCCCCCTCTCTTCCCCCTAGTCACTCTCTCTCTTCCCCCCAGTCTCTCTCTCTCTTCCCCCCCAGTCGCTCTCTCTCTTCCCCCCAGTCGCTCTCTCTCTTCCCCCAGTCGCTCTCTCTCTTCCCCCCAGTCGCTCTCTCTCTTCCCCCCCAGTCGCCTCTCTCTCTCTTCCCCCCAGTCGCTCTCTCTCTTCCCCCCAGTCGCTCTCTCTCTTCCCCCAGTCGCTCTCTCTCTTCCCCCCAGTCGCTCTCTCTCTTCCCCCCAGTCGCTCTCTCTCTTCCCCCCCAGTCGCTCTCTCTCTTCCCCCCCAGTCGCTCTCCCTCTTCCCCCCCCAGTCGCTCTCCCTCTTCCCCCCCCCCAGTCACTCTCCCTCTTCCCCCCCCAGTCGCTCTCCCTCTTCCCCCCCAGTCGCTCTCCCTCTTCCCCCCAGTCACTCTCTCTCTTCCCCCCCAGTCGCTCTCTCTCTCTCTCTCTCTCTCTTCTAACAACAACATGCCCTCGAAAAAGCCTCGGCACCGCCGGGCACTCCAGCTAGTTATTAATAAAAGGGACCCTGCGTGGACATTTTAAATCAAAAAGGGTATCCAAGATGGCGTCTGTGCCTCGTGGCAGAAAGCCTGTGAGATTTTAAAATGGACTCTGCAACGCAGACAGCTTGTGGATCGAAACCAAAGCTGCAGTTTCTGTGAAGAGAGACTGTGTATTTGGAAACCAGACAGGACTTTGAATGAAGTATTCGACCGAATTGGAGACAAATCTAAATTCAGTTAGGCCTATAGTTAAGGCCATCAAGCAGTTTACATATATAATCGGAAACAGATTAAGAAAGCCATCAAGGCTGGACAGGCCCATCAAGGAACTTTCATGACAATACAAGTCAATTATCGGGCCGGTAGATGTGATTACCGGCCATCTAAAAACAGTTAGCATGGATTGCTACCATTATTTAAAATAGCCCGCCAAGATTAAGACAAAGAACTAACCTGATTTGGCGCACAGACAAGGGTTTTCGAAAAGAGTATAATTGAAGGCCCCGGGTAGCAATCTCGCTCTGCTCTGCTCGGCTCTTCGGCCCCTCGCCCTCGTGGCTGTCGCTCTTTCCCCGTCCCGCATTTACCCCCTGGCCTTTGCCCGTGCCCTTTGCCACTCCAGCTGGAAATCGCCCCGGCACTGCTTCGGGCGGACACAGACAATTCAGGCCAGGCGAGGCGGGACGTGACGAGGGGAGGAGGGAAGACCAACTGAGGAGATGAACTGAGGAGAGGCTTCGAATCATCGGGCCTTCAGCCTCAGGCAACCTACGACTATCTTCATGCAAACTCAAACTGTCGGCTGAAGAAGAAGAATCATCCCTGCAAAGTAAAGTACCCAAACAGAGACTTTAGCTTTGGTGTACTCGAACCTGGACAATGCCCTTGCAGCGCCCGGAGACCATGTGACGAGGGCAGGCTCCAGAGAGCACCAAGAGCGAACCCCGAACCCCACCGCTGTTTTGAGTCCAACAAACCCTTTTGATTGGTGAGCATAAATTCTGGCTCCTCATAGCTTAATCTAGTTAGGTATAGGGGGTGGGATAAGGATAAGGGGATTGTTAAGATAGTTGTTTTCCCTCGATGTGCTGTGTGTTCCCCATTCCCTGTATAAGTATAGTTAGTTGTATTTGCCTGTAATTATATACACTGGTAATTTCTCTTAAGACTGTATTAACTTTTCCTGTTTAATAAAATTCTGAGTTTTGCTTACATCCAAACCACCTGTCTACTCGAGTCTTTTCTGTATTGCTACCTGTACCTAAGTCTGGTGTCGAGAATCTCAGATTCGAACCGCTCACGGGCAGTCAGAGGCATAACTGACTGGGCTCACGTGCCACCCCCTACAGAATGGTGACCGCGGCAGGACACCGGCAACAAGGTTGCGATGCAGTAGACAGTGGTTCGGATGAGTGAACCATGATGGAGGAAAGGATTTCTGATTATGTGTTTAGCAAGGTGAATATCACTAAGAAGTGGATCACCACTTTGTTAAAGGCTGGGCATCCGGTAGATGCAGCAGCTAAGTGGACAGAGGGAAAAGAACACAAGAAGTCCTTAGAGAAGGCAGTTTGGCTGATGTGTTTTAAAAAGCAGGTCCAGCTTTTGAACAGGCTCATTGCGGCACAGGCAGTTGAGATAAGGGAGTCAGCCCTGGAGATCCAGGATAAGGCTCTCGCAGGGGAGAAGTTATTGGTAGCTTTGCAGGCTTTGAACCAGGAAAGAGTGCATTTAGTGGGAGAACACAAGGCCCAGTTGGAATACCTACGGTGCCAAGTCACCGAGGCCAAGGAAAATGAGTTAAGGTTGCGGGAGAAAAACGCCCGCTTGACAAGGCAGATTAGGGAACAGGAAGAGAGAGTGCAGGAGCTAAAAGCCGCTTACAAGCTAACAAGTGAACAGGGGTTTGAGGAGGCAGACCACGGCCCCTGTAGAGAGAGGATAGAAAATCTGAGCCGGGCCCTCTGGAAGGCAAAAGGCATGGTATGCCTCATAAGCCCAAAGGCAGGCCAGGCAGATTTTATGGGGAACGAGGGGAGGACAGTTCCAACGTCACCGGTAGTGCCCAGGGACGACCCGGTTGAGAGAGAGGAGACCTCACGGCCACCACCCGTAGCGCCAAGTTTCAGCGAGGTTTGGCAGCAAGGGGGGGTGGAACCGGGGGGGTGGAAGCCGAAGTGGAGCCAGAGGTGGAGGCGGAGGTAGAGCAAACCCCGCCCGAGAGGTCGGAGCCGGGACCGATGTGCCCAGCACGGCATCGGAGGTTCGGCCCACCCGCCAATGGCGACAATGAGGGACCCCTCCAAAACCAGTTCGTATTACCCTTTAACACCCAACAGCTCAGGGTTATGGTCAACCATATCCCGAAGCTTTCCGCAAAGGGAAACCTCTCGATCCACTTCAGGGAAATAGAGCAGACCGCCAGCGTCAACGACTGCGATGACGCTGAGAAGGCCAAGATGTTGCTATTCTCCCTGGAGAGTAATCTCCTCCAATCCCTCTCTGACGAGTGTAAAAGGGGGCAGAGCGGGTACGAGGAGCTTAGAGATGCGGTTCTAGAAGCCATGGGGATGGATGAGGGAAGTCCTTTCTCCCGTGTGGAGAAGACAATCCAGCTCCCAGGGGAAACCCCGCAGGCTTTTGCGGACCGGCTGTGGCCGGTGTACCGGAAGGCTTGCCTGGGGACGCCGGACCGAGCGTACTTGAACAGGGATTCCCTGGCCCATTGGCTCCGCTGCCTGGTGGCGAACAGCTTGCCACAGGTCTGGGCCAAGGCAGAAGCCTGGTTCGACCCCAAAGATCCCCAGACCACAGAGCTCACGGTAATTAGGCAGCTCATTCTGACTTACAAAAATGGTAGGGGAGCTGATGCACACCCACCCAAGGGAAAGGTGCGTGAGGTAAAACCCGGACCGGGTAGGAAAGAGTGGCACCAGGAAGGTGGTAACCCCCCCAACACAAAGGCGAATTGTTATGGGTGCGGGAAGGATGGTCACTGGCGGAAGGAGTGCAAAAACCCTTGGAAAGATAACAAAGGAAAGAATTGCACAGCCCCAGCCCAAAAGGCGGAGGCAGGAATCACTCCCGCCGCGGTCGAGTCATTTTTGGACGCCATGAGGTCCACATTGGCTGGCCAAGGGAAAGTAGCAGCCGCTACCGGTGCTCTGACCCCGTCAGCCCCATCCAACCCACAGCCCTGACTAGAACCAGCGCAGCCTGTCGACCTGTGTCCCCATGAAAACCATGAGGGGAGCAGGCCCTGTGTTAAGATGCGGGTGGAGATGGTGCAGGGGAGATATTCGGTGGACACTGGAGCTTCCAGCATGGTGGTCCATCCAGAAGACCCGACCAATCCACCCGGGTCTAATGAGGCCCCATTTAACCTAATGGGAGCCACAGGGAACGAGCAGGCTGGTGAAATGGCTAAACCTTTGGCCATAGTTTTAGGATCCCTCCCTACCACGTGGGAGGGTAACCAAAGGACCAACGAGGTGGCCGAACAGGGGGCCAGGGAAGGAGAGTTCTGGGATCCCTGTAGAGCAGGCCCGGTAGCCGCAATCCGGGACAAGGGAGGCACACAGGGGGTAGCTTTGGCCCCGGACCTAAAGCAGGTCCAGGCCCAGGATCCCGTCTGTGAGGCTGTCCCGGTAAGGAAAGAGTATGGGGAGTCCCTCCGTTCGGGGCAGCGGACGAACCTTTAGGACAGACTCTGAGATAGGCCGCTGGTTATATCAACCAGTGCAAGCTGTTTACACCTGAAAGGGGAAAGCAGCCAGTTGGGGTAAGGTCTGAGGATAAAGATCCTCAGCCTGCAGCAGAAGCGAGTTCACAGACTGCACAGGCAGGCGCTGTGGCTTGCTTGAAGGGAGGGACCATCCTGCCCATCGATTCGGACACTCCCCCACTCTTCTGGGATCCAGACGAGGGGGAGGGACCTGAGGGCGAAAACCCCGCCCCAACCCAGGTGTAGAGAGGAAGGGACCTGAGGTCGAAAACCCCGCCCCGGACCCAGCCATGGGACCTGGGGGCAGAGACTCTCAGCTCGCAGCAGCAGGCTGCGAAAAGTTACCTGCCCCCAGCCCAGGTTCGGGAGGGGTCAAGCCTGGGGGAGCAGCGGTTCGGGTTAAAGGCCCATCAGCCAAGAAAGCCTCACCCATCAAAGCCCCTAGAAGATCCCCACGGACGCCCCTATTGAGAAAGCCATGGTCACCAGCCCTCCAGTTACCAAGGGCCGCCCCTCGAGTCAGGGAGAGGTCCAAGCACACAGGTCCTCAGCCAGCAGCCACGGGCTGCGAGGGACCAACAGCGAAGGACGGTGCGGTCACGCCGGGGGTAGCGGTGAGCCGCAGTCCGACCAGGGATTAGCCTGGCCTCCTGGAGACGGGCGGCGGATGTATATAGTTTTAGTTTAAGTTTTAGGTTAAGTAAAGTGTAATTATTTAGCTTAAGTTTGGGTGTTTTAGTTTAAGTTAAATAAGGTGATGGGTAGTTTTAAGTTAAGTAATCTGTTAAGAGTGTATATTTGGGTCGAGGTCGTGGGACCCGACCATGCTTCACCAAGCCAGAGAATCTCGTGGGGACCTGGCTGCATGTTTTTACATCTTTTTGCAGAAAGACTTTCGGGATGGAAGGGATTGTGATCCTATTTGCCCTGATTGGGATGAGCGCAGGGAGACGGGGCAACATTCATGACTCCCACATCTATGGGTGTTCAGGAGACAGAGCGCCCCTGGCGATCGATGGGAGCGGTGAACGGGATGCAGAGGAAACCGCCGTTTACTTCCACGAGGGAAGGTGGCCAGGATGGTTGGGGTCCAATTCATCTCAGTACTCCAGCCAAACCTGATTCACGTACGGGGAGGCCTCCCTCCTGTGCCCCAGGTTACGGGTCATTACCACGAGGGTCAGCGTCACCGTTGGAAAGCGAATATGTTTGACGTGTAAAGGACACATTCCACTGGATAGGTGGTGGTGGCTCAGAAAGTTGAGCAAGGACATGAGGAACCCCGAAGTCGAGTGGGAACGGTTGGGAAACAACACCCATCGGATGATTACTGGGACTCATGGAGGACTAAGTGTGTGTTGGGACAAGTGGTGGGAGCTGGATCAAGGGATTTACATCTGTATGTGGGGGTCAGAGAAGGTCTGCCCCGCAGGCACATCCATCATTTTCCACTGGCAGTGGCAAGGCGCCGGGGATGGGATGAAGTGGGATACCAGCCTGAAGGTGTGTACGGTCCCAGATCCCAGTCAATGCCACTGAGCTTGTGCCCTGCCCACGGTGCAGGCGGCGAGGTTATCCAGGGAAGGTTGCCCCACCGCCACCAAGGGACCAGGGAATGGGTTGGTACTAGTCCCCACCGATCAGATGCTGTACCAGGGGGTACACTACGCGATAGCCTCCGTGATTTTAAATCTCACCGAGGTACATTTGCCGGAGTGGTGCCCCAAGGAAACAGAGCAGCTATACCAGGCCCTATTAAAGGACATGTTCAAAAGGTTTTACGAGTTCGATTTTGCCCATGTGGACAAGACCGAACTGTACACCACACACCGAGAATTTTTGGGTAATGCAGGGAGGCAAAGAAGGGGAGTATGAGGATGTTTTTACTGCGTTTAATACTGGGTCCTCTGTCATCAACAGCTTGGATGACATAGAGCTGCAGACCCAGATAAACGGTTTAAAAACACAGTTAAAAAGGATATTACTGGATGAGAACAAGGTAGTGGGCTCGGAGTTGCATGAGGACCAGGCCATGACGGTCCATTTAAAGGAGATCATAGCCGAGTTGGAAAAGCACGCAAAGACGGTAAATGCTTTATTAAGGGAGGACAGAAATGCTTCTGACCAGGCTGTGCGGAATGAGGTGTGCGTGTTATATGGGGTGTGGTTACTGGGCGAGGGCCGCAGTAATCTGGAGGATTTAAAACAGGGTTTGGTCCCCTCCTGGATTAGCAGCAAGCACCTCGCAGCCCTCCACCCTTTTGAGAATGCATTGAGCCCGTGCCAACTCCGGCTAGCCTCCGAAGCCTATCCAGTCCCCGTGGATTGTGGGCGGTCCAACCACACAATCATGGGAGTAGTAGTTAGGATGCCGGTCATGGGTAGGACAGCCCGACCCGCACCGGTATACAGGGTTGAGAACATTGGAGTCATTCAGGGGGGTGCACACATTCGTTTCACAGCGGTCCCGCCTTACGTCATAAAGTGGGAGCATGCTATGACAGGTACTGACCTCTCAGGGTGCCGGAGCCGGGGAGCACACATAATCCTGTGTCCCCAGCACTTGAATGCCTATTCAAAACTGCAGTGTGGGTTCAGAGCTGCTGGCGCGAAGCCTATAAATTGTACCATTGAGGCAATGGCACAAGGCCATGTTCCCCCGCAGGTAGCATATATAGGAGGTGGGAGATATTGTATCACCACCGGCGCGTCCCACTACCAGCATGGACAGCATAGCTGGTGTCCGGTTAGTGACAGCAGCTTCTGTTTTAAACCTGAGGCAGAAGTTCAAGTGGCCCAGGAGCAAATTGTCCCCATTCCTGAACCCTCCACTGTTCACCTCACTGTGAAGTAGAATTTTACGAATTTGCAAAAGTACGTAGCACACTTTGGTTACGAAATTCCCCCTCTCCCAGAACACCTTACCAAAATACTCAAAGCTGTTATAGTTTCGCAGAAATATTTTTACACTCTCGAACAGAAAACAGTAGAGATAGGGGCTAAGATATTGGATATTGTGACTCCACCCTGGTGGGACATTTCAATAGTATAGAGGTCCCTTCATGGATCAGACTGGCTTCCCACATTCTCGTGGTTTGTCAGTTAGGGATAGTGTTGTATTTAGTTTGTATTCAGTGTAAGGGAAAAGGTCGGTGGTCAGAATTCCAAAACCAGAGGATCTGGAAGGAACATTATGTAAAGGTGGAGGGAGATACGCCGGTTTAAGTCTTTTTCCCTGTATTTTGATTAAAGGATTGTTGTTTCTTTGTGTTTGTTATTTTTAATAAAGGGTTTTCTTTTGGGTTTTTTTGCGACGCGGTTTAATAAAGATATGTGTACCAAGTGGCGCAGGGGTGTTGGACCCCCTCCATGCTTGGATGTGTGTGTAAAGTCTGTAATTTTACTCTCTGTATGCTGATGTACACTACATTTTCACGGAATGGGAAGTGCATGTGTCGTGGGTATATTAGATAGGTAATTCAGGGGAAGGTTGACTATGGAGGGTCAGAAAAATTTTGCTCATCTTAAAAGTATGATACTTCAAGCAAGTTTTAGTATCACAGGGGGGAGTGTAAGATTTGCAAAATTTCTACATTCCCCTGAAGGTTATTATTAATAAAAGGGACCCTAAGTGGACATTTTAAATCAAAAAGGGTACCCAAGATGGCGTCCGTGCCTCGTGGCAGAAAGCCTGTGAGATTTTAAAATGGACTCTGCAACGCAGACAGCTTGTGGATCGAAACCAAAGCTGCAGTTTCTGTGAAGAGAGACTTTGTATTTGGAAACCAGACAGGACTTTGAATGAAGTATTAGACCGAACTGGAGACAAATCCTACACTCAATGCTAGCACAGGCAAGTCATGTTTCAGAATAAATGATAGCATAATTAATACATGTGCAAGACACATTGAAGGGGTTACCTCTGGTCTTCAGTCTGATTATCAACCAACGGACCTACCTGGCCCTCATAAAAACAGTATTAGATGTATTGATAATTTAAAAGCCAATTTAACCCAAGAGTCTCCAAAACAGAAAGAAACTAATTTCCCATGAAAGTTTTCCTCAAAATATGGCTGAGGTCAGTCGTCTTATCTTTATGGATTTATTCATCTTAAAGCCAAAAATGATGCCCCAATTTCAAACTGTTTAAATTCAGTTACATACATTTTTTGACATGAAATAAAAATTTTCCTCTTGAGAAAGTACCAATAAAGTTAGATACAAACCTTGGATTAATTCTCATGTTATTTGTTAGTTCTTATTTTTTATCTGATTACTGTATGTAAATGTACATGTAATGTACACCTCTGTGCATGTACTGTAGATGTACACATAAGAATTGTGGACATAAGAACTTGAAGTGTAAACAATCAAGCAGCCATCACAACCATTGTCATCCTCAGTTTGATTGACTCTGTTTTTTTATTTATGGAAGAGCCATAGATGAAATCATCAGGTAAATAAAACAGATTTGTTCTGTTAAAAAAACAAAAATCATATTTTACTGGTGAAAGCTTTTTGAAATGTTTTGATATGATTTTTTCTAAGTACAGTGAGCCCTTTCTATCCTTCACTTAGGGTTCCACAACTAAATCTCAGTCAATAAGGTCTTTATAATACACCCTGTAGAATGCATGTAGTGAAGTAATCTGTGAATTATTAAACATTTTTGGGTATATCAAGGGCAGAGATAATTTTTATGTTTTTTTTTAAATTTGTCCCAGGAGTGCCTGCTGTCCTTGCTTTTTTTATATTTGAATTCTGTAGTTTATTATATGACTCAGATTATTGCCCACACAATGCCATTACCATGAGTGTTTTTTTATGGTAATTTTCCATATAATGATTTGAATGTTTTTTTCCCCCACTGGTGAGCTGTATATTCACAATTAACTTTGTTCACAATTAAAGCTGAAATATGCAGAAGGAGCTTTTATATACCTGCCACTCTCTTTCACGTACTCCTAAATTAGTGTGCCTGGCCGTGGATGACTCATGGCCCATAATGTATAGGGTCTAATCTCTTCTGTGCGTGTGTGTTGTCAATATGCACAGAAGAGGCTAGATACTATACTTTATGGGTTGAGACTCAGGTATAGCCAAAAGCTCCGTTTTAGGAGCCACTACATGAGCGAATGGGGGACTAAAAGTCTGCTTCAAACTATGAATAGAACCATAAAAATATCCTTTGATTATGATGAAACCATTAAAGCTGCCTCAATGAATCCATTATTTGATGTAGATTAATTAATTTTTAAGTGGACAGAAAATTATGGGCTGACAGCCAGCAATTCCTCAAACTGCACTCCCTGTGAGCGCTGCTCCTTGCTGGTAGTGCTCGATCATGGAATTAGCCCGATGACTTTTGAATACTTCTCTTAAGTGACCAAGCGATTTTAGAAAAGAAAGGCCATTGATAAGGCCCCTATGACATGCTGCATGCATGCTAACAATCTGCCTGGAATGTTTTTAAGTTCTAAATAATGTGTCAGTCAAATCATTATCCTGGAGTATACAAACAGAGTCAGCTGGTAAATGTTATATCAAACAAAGCAAGAAGCTTAATCAACAATAAACTAGGACTATAAATATAGTTTTAATAAACTTTTCCAGTGAAGATATCGGTCAAATCTGTAAGTGTTCAAACTGTGAATGGAAAACGCATAACAGATTTGACTGAAAGAATTGCTTTTTTCGTGCAAGCACTCGATTCTGCATGTAAAATAACAAATTAGTATCAATTTGTGACAGAAGATTTAATGTACTAACTAAAAACATTTATTATTTTCCTTCATTTAAAATGTATTTCATCTCTATATTTATATCTTCTGATGCTGCACTCCAAGGCACTTCTAAAGCTGCTCTTCAGCCACCTGCTAGGAGAAGTGCAAAAGCAGCTTGTAATAACATGTCTTCCTATTTTTGCTCCTTCCCTACTGGGAAGTGTCCAGACTCCACTCAGTGTCCACTGCCCTGATACAGCCAGGATCAGGAAATTAGTAGATGGAGAACTGGTATCCCCCCACTCGAATGTAAAATAAATCAGATCAATGAGGCAAATGCCACAAAAAGAGTTTTATTGAAATTAATTGGGGTCTTAAATTGACATCTGAAGACTGAATAATTTTTTTTTAATGCAACTGATGTGATTGGGTTGATGCCATCTATTTTTGTAAAAAAATGTGGAGTTGGGTATTTTAATCTGATGTACTCGCACTCTTAACAGGAGGAGCTTGCTCTCCCGCCAGTTCCTAACTATTGTTCATAATCAAGGACTGTACATGCCTTGGCCTAGATATAACTGTAGCCCGAGCTTTCCTAAAATGTAATCCTGTCTTGATCTCTGTCCTGGTGGGGTCCTCCTTTAAATATGCAGCCTGTGCTATTTTAACGATGGGACTGAATGGGGAAGCCGTTGTGGATTTCCTGCCTGCTAACCTAGTGGGAAGAGTAGGCCCAAAAACGTTTCTGCTTTATAAAGCAAGGCGTGTAAAATTCAGGGAAGTAGAGGGTGAACCTTACCCCCGCCCCTACCACAAAGTGCTATGTCTAAGAGAGTCCAGGCTTACCCAGGAATTCCACCTATTATGTCTTAAAGGCCTCAGGGAATTCCACTGAGGCAACAGGAAAGGCCCAAAATCCTTAGCAATCAATCCGGATCGCTCCACTGAAGCTAAAAGAGGAAAAAAATCTCCCATTTTTCTTGAGCTCTTCTTAGGGCATCTCTTCTGTTCTCGGAGCAGTATGGCACCTCCTCGATTTCCCAGGCCTCTGTCAGGGTGGGTGCCACTGATGCATTGCACAGTTTGATCACAACTACATCGCACTTATCCTATTTTGGCTGTTATTCAACATTCTGTTGGTTATGTCGATTGCTGCTTTCCATCAATTGGACATGCTGAGCTTTTGGGTCTAAAGACTCCTGGATCTCTTTCAGCTTCATCCTTAGCGATTTCAATACTATTCATGGAGTGTATGTGTTATTTATTTTTCCTTCCTATGCACAGTACTTTATACCTGTTTGCATTAAATTTCATCTGCCATTGTTATGCTCACTTAGATCTTTTCTCTAATTAATTCTGCAGTTTCCGAATGCCTCTATTCCACCCTTTTCAGGGACTTGCTCTTGACTAGTTACTGATTATTCCTGAACTTCACTTTGCTCCTGTGCTGTGTGTTACTATCATTGAACTAACAATACTCACTCCCAACTCTCCTTGAGGAATGACTGGACCCAGGCTCAGAGAAAGATTTCAAGCATTCTGAGGAATTATCTCCTGTCCGGGAAACTGGCTTGTTTATACTAGGGTGGTTCAGAAAGAGGCTAGCATACACCAGGCAACTTGAAAGATTGCTCAGGTATGCCCTATCCACAAAATACAAGATTAATATAACCCAGCCTATTACCACCCTTTTAACCTCCTCCCAATCATCAGCAAAGTGATAGAAAGAGTCATCAATAGTGTCCTCAAGCAACACCTAATCACTAATATCCTGCTCACTGATGCTTAGTTCGGGTTCTGCCAGAACCACTTGGCTCCAGACCTCATCACAGTCTTGATCCATATGCATGCCCAAGAGCTGAATGCTAGAGAAGTGAGACAGTATTTGGCCGAGTATGGCATCAAGGAACCCTAGAAAAACTGATGTCAGTGGGAGTCAAAGGGAAACACCCCCAGAGGCTGGAATCATATCTGACATAAAGGAAGATGTTTGTAGTTGTTGAATGCCAATCATCACAACCCACTGCAGGGGTTCCTAAGAAAAGCACCCTTGAGCCAACCATCTTCAGCTGCTTCTTCAATGGCCTTCCCTAAAACATAAGGTCAGGAATGGGACTGTTTACTGACAATTCCACAGTATTCAGCTCAATTGACAACTTCTATAATGAAGCAGCCCATACCTACAGCATGACTTAGACTATATGCAGACTTGAGCTGATAATTGTTAGGTAACATTCGCACTGCATAAGTAATGGCCATCTTGAACAAGAAAAAGCCGAACCATTTCCCCTGACCTTCAATGACACCACCACTGCTGAGGTCCCCACCAACAACATCTTGGGGGTAACCACTGGCCAGTAACTGATCTGGACCAATCATAACACCATGGCTACAAAAACAAAACAGAGGCTAGATAACGCTGATAAGTGGCTCACCGTCTGATGCCTCAAAGTCTATCTGCCATTGACAAGTCTCAAGTCAAGAATGTGATGCAATACTCACTGCTCACCTGGATGGATGCAACTGCAACAACACTCAGGGTAGAGAATAGATACATTGGGTGAAAAAAGACCAAGGTCCATCTAGTTTGCCTTCTACCATCCTGGTAGTCACACAATACAATGATAATGGAGTTTTTGACCAATCATAGCAATGAATCTCTATCAATTAATGTAAAACAGACCCAAAAATGAGGCGAGGAAAACTCCAGTGGTGGACAGCTTTGGGAGCTACAGGTCCAAAGTCACCTGTTTCTCCCAAGCATGCTACACATTACATGTCACGTTCATGTCGCACATTACTCATACTGACTCGTATTGTATCCCAAAATATTATTTTCTGAAATAAATCCATCTAATTTGCATTTGAAGGAAATCTATACTATCTGCTTCCACCGTCTCCCTTGGTTCCACAGATTGACCGCTCACTCATTGAAAGAATGTTTCATTATTAAAGATTAATTTTCTTGATTTACCACCACCCCGCCCCCCCCACCACCATCACTGGATTCAATATCCACCCCCTACATTACTGATGCATTATAGTTACAGAATGTATTATCTACAGGATGCACTGCAGCAAGTCACCAAAGTTACTTCAACAGCATTTTCTCTCTTGCGACCTCTACCATTAAGAAGGACAAGGGCAACAATGTTATGGGAACACTGTCATAGATACATAGAAACATAGAAGATAGGAGCAGGAGTAGGCCATTCGGCCTCTCGAGCCTGCTCCGCCATTTAATGAGATCATGGCTGATCATCCAAATTCAGTACCCTGTCCCTGCTTTCTCCCCATATCCCTTGATCCCCTTAGCCTTAAGAAATATATCAAACTCCTTCTTGAATATATTTAATGAATTGGCCTCAACTGCCTTTTGTGGTAGAGAATTCCACAGGTTCACCACTCTCCGGGTGAAGAAATTCCTCCTCATCTCTGTCCTAAATGGCTTACCCCTTGTCTTTATACTGTGACCCCTGGTTCTGGACTCCCCCGCCATCGGGAACATCCTTCCTGCATCTAGTCTGTCTAGTCCTGTTAGAATTTTATAAGTTTCAATGAGATCCCCTTTCATTCTTCTAAACTCCAGCGAATATAAGCCCAATCGACTGAATCTCTCCTCATACGTCATTCCTGCCATCCCAGGTATCAGTCTGGTGAACCTTTGCTGTACTCCCTCCATGGCAAGAACATCCTTCCTCAGATAAGGCGACCAAAACTGCACACAATACTCAAGGTGTGGTCTCACCAAGGCCCTGTACAACTGCAGCAAGACATCCTTGCTCCTGTACTTGTATCCTCTCGCTATGAAGGCCAACATACCATTTGCCTTCTTAACCGCCTACTGCACCTGCATGCGTACCTTCAGCGACTGGTGCACAAGGACACCCGGGTCTCGTTGCACTTCCCTTTCTCCCAATCTATTGCCGTTCAGATAATAATCTGCCTTCCTGTTTTTGCCACCAAAGTGGATAACCTCACATTTATCCACATTATACTGCATCTGTCATGCACCTGCCCAATCACCCAACCTGTCCAAATCATACTGGAGTTTCTCGGCACCCTCCTCACAGCACACACACCCACCCAGCTTTGTGTCGTCTGCAAACTTGGAGATATTACATCTAGTTCCCTCGTCTAGATCATTAATATATATTGTGAATAGCTGGGGTCCTAGCACCGATCCCTGCGGTACCCCACTAGTCACTGCCTGCCACTCGGAAAAAGACCCGTTTATTCCAACTCTTTGCTTCCTGTCTACTAACCAGTTCTCTATCCAAGTCAGTACCTTACCCCCAATCCCATGTGCTTTAACTTTACATGCTAATCTCTTATGCGGGACGTTAGCGAAAGCCTTCTGAAAGTCCAAATACACCACATCCACTGGTTCTCCCTTATCTATTCTACCAGTTACATCCTCAAAAAATTCCAGTAGATTAGTCAAGCACGATTTACCTTTTGTAAATCCATGGTGGCTTTGTCCGATCCTGTCACTGTCACCTCTGACTTCCTCTCCAAGTCACACGCCATCCTGAATTGGACGTATATTGCCATTCCTTCATCGTCACTAGGTCAAAATCCTGGAAATCCCTATGTAATACCACTATGGGAGTGCCATCACCACAATGGTTCAAGAAGGTCCACCTTCTTAAGACAACTAGGGATGGGCATTACATGTGGCCTTGGCAGCGTTGCCCTCATCTCAAGAATAAAAAAAAGAAAGAAAACACATGACTCCTGCCATTCAGTGAGTTTGCAATCCTGCTGTGACTATATTACAGTCTTCATGGTAGGCACCTTGAAAGGAATGTTTCTATGTGTGAATAACCTATTTAAAACAGCGCAACAAAAAGCACGTACATATATGTAACTGTTGGTGCTTACACAGATCTTCGAAATAAAATAAGTTCTAAATATTTTTTGATGTAATTTTTCTCTCCAATATTCTCCTTTCCTCTCCTGTCTCCTCTCATCCAAAGTGACTCTTCATGTATGAGATTTGATAGGATGTGTGGCAACTTATTTGACCATGGGGCATCACAGTTAGTTTCTGTTTTGTAACCCAGAGTCAGAAAGTTGTAATTTTCTGATCAGTTCTTAATCTACAACCTCTTAAAAGCCAGATTGGTGTCATCTAATCATTGTTTCTTGATTTACTTCAACGTGCCTTATACCCTTTTCAACCTTGATGGTTTCCTGCACCATGAATTTTGCCTTTCACTTGATTTCCCACTTACAAAATAGGGATAGCTTTTGAGGCAATAGCTTTAATTTGAGTCAGAAGAATCTTTAATCTACAGGAAATGTAATCAATGGCATAAATATGGTCGAATTGTTCCATCTGTGATTCTGGGTTTGGATCCTTAGTTAATTCTTCGTTCTTTTAAAAAATTAAGAAATATCCAAGTTGTCTTCCAGATCCCCAAATATTTTATGGTTGACTGTTTAAAGGGATTTCAAACATTTTAATACTCTCCTACATTCCTACTAGCCATGAGACCTTGGTTTCATCAAACAGTGTTGAAAGAGCTAGTTGCGGTATCTGAATATTTATCTAAAGATGTAATTCCTCACAATTATTTTCCCAGTCTATAGATAGGAGCAAATGAAGTCAGTGTGTTAAAACATTTTATTTCTAGCACATTTGTTCTGAAGTTTTCAGAGTAGATCAACAATGTACAAACTATGTAGTCTTACTGAAGCCTGCTTTTCACTGTTGGCTTCCTGTCAATAGTAGAGGCAAAACCAAGGAGGTAAACAATGGAAATCATAGATGTAACTACATGAATCACACATTCTCAATCTACACTGTGAAACCTTGAATCTCTCTAGAGTGAACAGTGTATATATGTATATACGCACACAATTGTAACTTTAGATGGCAAAGAACAGAAATAAAAGAAAGCTTAATGTTTCCTTAAAAGTAAGCTAAAAGCATTTGTTAATGAATGAATAATCCTGTGAAGAATTATAGAATGCTGTATCCTAGCAACATGTAGTTATTGGATCACTAACTTAAACTGTCATTCCAGTGGATGCTGGCTAAGCAAGTTCAGTAAATGTTTATTGAAAATTTTGCTTCTTGTGTAGAAATATTTGTGAACTCCCAGTCAAAATTAATGCAATATATGTTTCACAAGAAACTACAGAAATAGAATTAAGTGTACAATCAAATGGCTATTCCCGGCTTTGTCTGCTATCTGCTGCCTTTGATGCATTCAATCTCACAGCTGCAATTGCTTCATTTGCCTGCTTTATTTCCCCGAGTCTAAAGCTCTCAGGTCAGCTCAGAAACACAGATGCCATTGTGACATCACAACATCTGTAGCTGTCCCACTGCTCAATATAAGTGCAGTAATATTGTTCACATAGGAGAAAAGGCCATTTGATCCACCAAGCTTGCTCCTTCTAGAGACTATGCATAGTCCACTTTATCGTGGGCACTACCCAGCCAGTTTAACACCTGAGGAATGTTCCAGCCCAGTTTAAGTGGAGCCCGTCCCAACGGAAAATTTCCCTCTTTCCCCAGTACTGGAGCCAGTGCCCCATGAATTGAAACCCCTGCCTCCCACACCACTATTTGAGTAATGCATTTAACCTTCAAATCTGCTTATCCCAATGCCAATTGGCGCCTGGCTCAGGTAACAATCCAGAGAATATTACCTTTGAGGTTCTGCTTTTTAATTCGGACCACAACTTCTCAAACTCTCTCAGCAGAACCTCAAAGGTAATAAAAAGACTGTAAATGTTTCTATATGTATGTAAAAAAGAAAAGATTAGCGAAATTAATGTGGGACCCTTACAGGCTAAGACAGGAGAAATTATAATGGGGAATAAGGAAATGGAAGAGAAATTTGTGTCTGTCTTCATGGAAGAAGATGCAAAAAACCTCCCGGAAATAGTGGAGAACCAAAGGCCTAGTGAGAATGAGGAACTGAAAGAAATTAGTAAAAAAAAAAGGTACTGGAGAAATTAATGGGACTGAAAGTCAATAAATCCCCTGGACCTGATGGCCTACATCCTAGGGTTTTGAAAGAGGTGGCTATAGAAATAGTGGATGCATTGGTTGTCATCTTCCAAAATTCCATTGATTCTAGAACAGTTCCCACGGATTGGAAGGTAGCAAATGTAACGCCACTATTTAAGAAAGGAGGGAGAGAGAAAATGGGTAACTACAGACCAGTACAGCCTGACATCAGTAGTAGGCAAAATACTAGAATCTATTATTAAGGACGTAGTAACAGGGCACTTAGAAAATAATAATATTTTGGGCAGAGGCAACATGGATTTATGAAAGGGAAATCATGTTTGACGAATCTGTTAGAGTTTTTTGAGGTTGTAACTAACAGAATAGATAAGGGGGAACTAGTGGATGTGCTGTATTTGGATTTTAAGAAGGCATTCGATAAGGTGCCACACAAGAGATTATTAAACAAAATTAGGGCTCATGGGATTAGGGGTAATATACTAGCATGGATTGAGGATTGGTTAACGGACAGAAAACAGAGACTAGGAATAAAGGGGTCATTTTCAGGTTGGCAGGCTGTAACTAGTGGGGTATCGCAAGGATCAGTGCTTGGGCCTCAGCTATTCACAATCTATATCAATGATGATTTGGATGAGGGGACCAAATGTAATATATCCAAGTTTGTTGATGATACAAAGTTGGGTGGGAATGTAAGTTGTGAGGAGGATGCAAACAGGCTTCAAGAGGGATATAGACAGGCTAAGTGAGTGGGCAAGAACATGGCAAATGGAATATAATGTGGAGAAATGTGAAGTTATCCACTTTGTTAGGAAAAATAGAAAAGCAGAATATTTTTTAAATGGAGAGATTGGGAAATGTTGGTGTTCAGAGGGACCTGGGTGTCCTTGTACACACATCACTGAAAGTTAGCGTCGACGTACAGCAAGCAATTAAGAAAGCAAATGGTACGTTGGCCTTTATTACAAGAGGATTTGAGTATAAGAGTAAAGATGTCTTACTGCAATTATATAGGGCCCTGGTGAGACCACACCTGAAGTATTGTGTACAGTTTTGGTCTCTTTACCTAAGGAAGGATATACTTGCCATAGAGGGAGTGCAACAAAGGTTCACCAGACTGATTCCTGGGATGGGGGGATTGTCCTATGAGGAGATATTGAGTAGACTAGGCCTATATTCTCTGGAGTTTAGAAGAATGAGAGGTGATCTAATTGAAACATACAACATTTTTACAAGGCTTGACAGGGTAGATGCAGGGAGGATATTTCCCCTGGCTGGGGTGTCTAGAACCAGGTGTCACAATCTCAGAATACAGGGTCGGCCATTTAGGACTGAGGTGAAGAGAAATTTCTTCACTCAGAGGGTGGTGAATCTTTGGATTCTCTACCCCAGAGGGCTGTGAAGGCTCAGTCATTGCGTATATTCGACAGAGATCGATAGAGTTTTGAATATTAGAGGAATTAAGGGATATGGGGATAGTGCAGGAAAGTGGAGTTGAGGTAGAAGATCAGCCATGATCTTATTGAATGGTGGAGCAGGCGCAAAGGGCCAAATGGTCTACTCCTGCTCCTATTTCTTATGTTCTTAAATCACCAGGAGCGGATGGGATGCAACCTAGGATGCTGAGGGAATTGAGGGAGGAAATTGCGGAGGTACTGACCATAATATTCCAATCCTCCTTAGATACGGGGGTGGTGCCAGAGGAATGGAGAATTGCAAATATTACACCATTGTTCAAAAAAGGTGGAAAGATAAACTCATGGCAGCATGGATACGGAACTGGCTAAGTGATAGGAAACAGAGAATAGTGGTGAACGGTTGTTTTTGGACTGGAGGAAGGTATACATGTGAAGGAATATACTATATAGCCTTTTTAGAAAAATACACTATCTTATGAAAGAATTCTGGCCTTATTGAGATAAGAGAGTGGTTGACCCTGAAGATTAACTTATAAGGAACTCTACCTTATAAATTCTTTAAAACATGCCAAACTGGGTTTGGAAATTTAGAAACCTAACTATGAAATAGCTATGAAAGAATTCTGGCTACTGAAACAGGACAAATGTTGACCCTGAATAAATAACCTTATTGAAACAGAAGAATGGGATGGCTCTGAGTGGCTGACCTTTTGGGAACAACACAATAGTCAACCCTGGATATGTGATATAAATTAAACTTCGTAAAGATGGCACATAAGATAAGGAACATCTGTCCTCATAAAGATGACACATAAAATAAGGGTCATCTGCCTTTCACACCTTTTTATATGGTGAACCCAGAACACCTGGAGATGTGGCAGATTCTGAAATGTTACAAGCTGATGTGGCATGTGGCAGTAAAGAATTGCAGAGGTCAGCAGAAAGATGAATAGTGATAATTAACTTACATCAGCAGAAACCTTAAAGGAAATACAACTGGAAAAGGGTATAAATATTGAAGTCTCAAATGGGATATCAGAGTTGCTTTAATCGGGCAAGGTGATTCTCGACTACAGAGGTGGCTTTGTGGTCTTCCACTCTTAGTAAGTCGGGGATCAAAGGAATTTTGATATTGATGGATATCCTGTATAGAAAACTTTAAGAACTGTAATAATATAGCGAAGATAAGATTTAAAAGTAAAATTCTCTGTTAAAAAGATTGTATTTTTTCTCTTTTTAGAACTGTTAATGTTGCGATTGACTGATTCACCAACTGTAAATTGCATGTTGGTTCTTTTAATAAATCTCTATATATTTTTAGAATTGTCTCACATAAGTCATCTGTATCAATAACTTGCGAACTCAATCTCTGTACACTCTTTGGTGAAGAGGTACATTTTTCCGAGGGGAGATCTCCAGACCCTCATAATATCTGGGACGTTACAGTCTAGCTAAACTTATTAAAAACGCTATCTGGCAAATGGTAAAATTCTAGGGTTGTTCCTTTCCTTTAGGGAGAGGTAGTCCGGACCTTTAGACCCAGTTAAGCATCTTTAGGATTCGGCTACCTCAAACTTTAGTTGAAAGTGAACATCTGAGAAATACACCTGATCCAGGATAGCCCCAAAGGGGCTAGGACTAGTAAATATCCTTTCATGCAGTCGTGTTCCCCAGGAGTCAGTTCTAGGTCCACTGCTTTTCTTGATATATATTAATGACTTGAGCATGTGTGTACAGGGCACAATGTCAAAATTTGCAGATGACCCAAAACTTGGAAGTATAGTGAACAGCGAGAAGGAGAGTGATATACTTCAAGAAGGCATAGACAGGCTGGTGAAATCGGCGGACATGTGGCAGTTGAAATTTAACGCAGAAAAGTGTGAAGTGATACATTTTGGTAGAAAGAATGAGGAGAGGACATATAAACTAAATGGTACAATCCTGAAGGGGTGCACAAACAGAGAGACCTGGGGGTATGTGTGCATAAGTCGTTGAAAGTGCCAGGGCAGGTAGAGAAAGCAGTTAAGAAGGCTTATGGGATCCTGGGCTTCATATACAGAGGTTTAGAGTGCAAAAGTGTGGAAATTATGATGAACCTGTATAAAACACTGGTTCGGCCCCAACTGGAGTACTGTGTCCAATTCTGGGCACCACACTTCAGGAAGTATGTGAAGGCCTTAGTGAGGTTGCAGAAAAGATTTACGAGAATGATTCCAAGAATGAGGGGCTTCAGTTACATTGATAGACTGGAGAAGCTGGTGTTGTTCTCCTTGGAGCAGAGAAGATTGGAGCACTCAAAGGGTGGTGAATCTACCCCAGAGGGCTGTGGAGGCTTAGTTATGAGTATATTCAAGACAGAGATCAATAGATTTTTGGATACTAAGCCAATCAAGGGATATGGGGATAGTGCAGGAAAGTGGAGTTGAGGTAGAAGATCAGTCATTATCTTATTGAATGGCAGAGCAGTCTCGAGGGGCCGAATGGCCTACTCCTGCTCCTATTTCTTATGTTCTTATGTTCTTAAGCAATTACAGGAAACTTTGGTTTATCCGGAGGTTAACTGTCCGGAATGCTCGAGCCACCGGCAAAAATCAGGAGCCGTTTCGTTCGTTTTTTTTCTTTTCGTTGCTTTTTTTCACCAGTCAGGCTCTGCAAGGTCTCGCTGAAGCTGTTGCTAAGCTACAGAGACACTTGCAAGGTACGGTCGACTGTTTAGAAGCTGTTGCTAAGCAACAGGGTTTGTTGCCAGATACGGAGCTCAAAATCTCCGTATGTTTCAACATTAGCGCTGGTTTGTCTGGCAGTTTTGATGGGACGGCAACAGCTCGGTCCCGTCGGTGCCGGATAGCACAAAGTTTCCTGTATATTCTCCTCTTTTGTTTCACGAGACATTTATTGTTCTTGCTCTCCCCATAATCTCTACTGTCCACAGCCAAGAAGGCAGGAAGACAACCTACTATGAGGTATCTGTCTGCCAACACTCTTCTAATGTTATAGAATCATAGAATATTATAACTCAGAAACAAGGCTTTAGGCCCATCAAGTCTGTGCTTGTATTTTTCTTCACGAGCCATCAAGCTATTATTCTTCTTTTGATGGGGTGCCCAAAACTGTACATAGTACCCCATCTGTGGCCTAATATTGTAAATTCAATATTACCTCTTTGCTTTTGTATTCTAACTTTGGCAGAAGGGTTGTGAAAATGCTGGAAAGCAGTATAAGTACCATGAATGCCATTTTTCTGTGCTTTTTACAGCGTATCCACCAAAATTACAGCAGATAAAGTTCATCCCCTCAGCCTTTAGACTCAAGAGGCTAGAAATTCATTATAGTCAAGGAATGGGCGGTATCAGTAGAAAAGTTGGAGAATTAGCGCCAGGCGCTAATGCTTTAAACTGCGCGCAAAATTCATGCTCACTGCTCAAAAAAAATGATTGGAGTCCTAATTCAAGTCTTAAAGCCCAAGCTCATTGACATTACACACAAAGGGTGGAACAATATCAGGTGCAGTCTAATCGCAAGTCATGATTGCCACAGGCTTTTTTCAGTACTTAAAGGGAAGGTTCATTGATGCTGCAGCACCTCATTCTCAGCATTACTGGCTGCCTCAGCAAGAAGAAACAGGACAAGGAGAAGGAGCCGGAGGACTGAAACAGCTGTGCTCATGACAGATCCATGCTCCAGGGAGAGAGCCCGCAGATTCTGCGATCAAACATTGGAGGCGCTGGTTTTCGCTGTGGAGAGACGGAGGGCAGTGCTCTACCCAGCAAGTGGCAGGAGGCCCTTGCCACAAGTCTTCCGCACCACGTGGAGGGAGGTAGCGCAGCACATCTCGGGCAGCATTGTGGTCCCCAGGACCCATACACAGTGCAGGAAGAAATTTAACAACCTCACTCGGGTGGTCAGGGTGAGTCAATGCTTCAACAAATGCTGTATACCATCATCTGAACCAGAGTCTTCAAACACTGCCCAAAGCACCACACCCCCAGCATTCACCCACCAACAATCTCTACCTACCAACACTCACACCCACATCTCACACCTTTAACACAATGACAGCTATTCAACTATGGGAGGCGCATCACCCAAACACATTGCTCCACACTCACTCACACACTTTCCTTTCTCTTGCAGGACAAGGTGGCTCACAACAGGAGGGAGCAGGAGCGTACAAGTGGGAGACAAGCGGACACCCAACCACTGTCTGTGCTGGAGAATAGAGTGCTGGAGGTTATTGGCCGCCAGGTGGTGGGTGCCGTGGCCACTGGCTACGTTGACCCCCTTGGGGACAACAACGGTATGTTCATCCCTACTCCTCCTTCTCACATCCCACTTCCCCCTCACCCCACAAGCGTTTCACACTTTCCAGCTAATCATGCTGTATGCATGCATTTCTCCCTTCCTGCCTCCCTCCCCTCACCTTAACCTGACTCTTGTGCCTTTAGGCTTTCAGATAATGAGCAAGCACCTGAGAAGCCTATCCCCGAGGGCACCATAGCGAGCAAGGTGGGAGAAGAGGAGGAGAAAGAACACACCGCGTCACTGCATCTCTCACCTGCAGGCACCAGCTCAGATACTGGCACTACACATTCTTTAGAGGCTAGTATAGTAGCAGGATTTGCACAGGGTGAGGCACCATGGACGAGCGGGCTGCAGCAAGGCCAGGGGGAAAGGGTAGCTTGGGAGCCAGCTCCCTGGAGGGCGAGTTCACGCGTGAGTTCTACTGCACAGGACTCAGATGAGGACCTTGTTGGGGAGGCGTTTAGAAGAAGGGTGATGGGCATGCGCATGGAGATGATAGGTGCAATGGCAAGGGTGTCCGAGAGCCTCTCAGCAATGGCGAGGAGCGTAGAGGAGTCCACCTCCAACATTGCACAAGGCTCTGTGCACACCATGGAGCCCGTCATTTCCAGTCTGCAAAGGATGGTAGACTCCCAGAGAGACCGTGGCGACCCAGACCTGATGCCACATGTGATGGCCGATCTGGCAGCCTTCATTGCAACACAGATGGAAGCGACGGAATGTCTTAGTGCGGTAATGCAGTCTATGCTTGACGGCATCCAATCTCAGACTGCTCTCATGCATTTTCAGCTTGACGCCATGCAAGCTCTGCCTGCTGCCATCTTGGCTGGGTCTACCACTGTCGACCGGGGCTATCACGGTTTCGCAGCAGGCCAGCAATCTGTGGTCCAACAGAATGCTAAGGATGCTGAGGTGCTGCCCCGGGGGTGTGGCAGTGGGTCAGTTGAGCAAGGAAGCTGCTGTCCTCTTTCAGGTTGACAGCATTCCTGCTCCCACCACTGCCACTCCGCCATTGCCCTTGTCGCTGCCCATCATCCAGCCTGCGTAGACTTCTGCAACCCATGCTGAGGTGGTGCAGTCTACTTCCAGGCCCAGAGCTGGTCAAGGGTGTCCTGAAAGGCCATCTGAAGTCTCCCGCACGGACACTCAGCAGCCTTCCACCAGCCCTGCTGCAGCCACTGGGGCAACACTTCATAGGAGCACTAGAGCAGGCAAAGGCACTGTAATGAGAAACACGAAGGGATTGCACTAGGGTGAATAATTAATATTTTTGTTTTAAATATGTGTTCACTGATTTTTGATGAATTTATTAATTCACTTACCATTCTTTTGTGGTGTCTGTCATTTCAGCTTGGCGGTGTGAAAGGGCCTGTGAGAGGAGTAGAATGATGGGGATGTGGTGAGCAAAGGGGATGTAGGCTTTAATTCATCCTGGTGTGAGGCTGCAGGTCTGTTTGCAGGAGGTGGCAGACTTCTGTGACCACCTCTTTGGTGAGGCGGAGCCATCTAATACACTGCTCCTCACTTCATTGAAGGTAGGAGGAGTGCTTTCGGAATACCCTCGGAGAGTAAGGCCTCCTGGTGAGAGCCCTAATGTCCCTCCTCATCTCTCTGTGCACATGTTCCCTTCTTTCTCGCTGCCTACTCTCCCTCTGCCGTAGATCCTGGAGGGCGAGGTCGACTGCCAGTACAGCCCCCATTAATGTCACCAAGTGTAGCTGTTTGATATTTTTAAAGAATAAATGTAGCTACTTTTTAGTTGGCACAACACTCCTGATACAAAAAACCTTGAAATTACTGAATGAAACTGTTGGAGTATGTGAGACTGACAAGAAACCATTGAAACTGCACTAACCTGACAGCTGTGAGTCATTACTGATGATCTCTTTAAATAATATCACGGCAGCCAACTTCCTGATGCTTCATGCCAGCTCTCCCTGGTGGTGTTTACTCTAGGCGCTAAGGTAGGTGGCGACAATCTATTTCACAGATCGGGCGGTCAGTGAGCGTTGCACACTCATTGACATCATGATCCACCTGGCGCTTAGGCTCCCGGCAATAACTGTTGCTGGCGGTGCTGGTGAGGGTGTGTGGGGCGGGATTTGGCATGCAGCGCTGCATTTGCTGCGCCCAGTGATAATGCTCTAGCTCCCCATTAGCGCCATCTGCTGATGCCAAAGGAGGCGCTAAGGGGACGAATTTTTCCCCCATGGATTCAATTTGGCTTTTTTCTGGCCTTAGCTACTTGTACCTTTAACATTTGGTATGGTAGTATAGTGGTTATGTTGTTGGACAAGTAATCAAGAGGCCTGGACTAAGAATGTGAGTTGAAATCCCACCTTGGCAGTTAGAGAATTTGAATTCCGTTAAAAACAAAATTGTAAATAAAAAGTTGTTATCAATAAAAAAGCGACAATCAATGACACTATCAGATTGTCGTAAAAACCCAACTGATCACTGAAGTCCTTTAAGAAAAAAAAAACTGCCGTTCTTACCTGGACTGGCCTAGAAGTGAATCCAGTCTCATACCTATATAGTTGACTCTTAACTGTCCTCTGAAGTGGCTTAGCAAGCCATTCACTTGTATCAAACTACTTAGGGATGGGCAAAAAATGCTGTCTTTGACAGCAACACCCACATCCGGAGAATGAATAATAGCCCGCATATTTGTACAACAAACTCCATCTGCTCTTTTACTACATTTAGAATTCAAAATATACTTCCTTCCGTATTATTATTTAGCATTTCTCTACACTGATTACCTATTTGCCCTTCCTACTAGCCGATCAATATCTTCCTACAGTCTTTCACAGTCCTCATAATAATTTGCCACATCCTTCAATTTGGTATAATTCGACAATTTTAACATTGTTTTCTCAATTCCTAAATCCAAATCATTTATGTATATAGTAAACAACAGTGGCCCCCCCATGGAATATCATTCAACACATTTTTTTTGTCTGAAAAACTTCCATTTACCCCTACACTTTGCATTCTGTCCCCTTGTCATCTTTTTGAAAACCCATATCAAGCATATTCACTGTATTTCCTTTACCTAGCTTCTTCAAAGAATTCTATTACCTGCTCATTAGAAATCTAAAATAAAAACATAAAATGCTGGAGATATTCAGCAGGTCAGGCAGCATCTGTGAAGAGAGAAACAGAGTTAACGTTTCAGGTCGATGTCCTTTCATCATTGTTCTGACGAAAGGACATCGACCTGAAACGTTAACTCCGTTTCTCTCTTCACAGATGCTGCCTGACCTGCAGAGTATCTCCAGCATTTTCTGTTTTTATTTCAGATTTCCAGCATCTGCAGTATTTTCTTTTTGTCATTACAAATCTACCCTGACTGACCCTAATTAATTAATTTTTCTTAGAGTGCTTCATAATTTAATTCCATATTATAGACTCTAGGGCTTAGATATTAACAGAGGCGGGTTACGTAGGCGGGGGCGCAGAGTTTCGGACAGGTTCCCCGCGTGCTGTGGATGTTTAATTCCACAATGTGCATCTTTTGAAATTGACCTGGAAGTCAATAACAACAACAACTTGTATTTGTATAGCACCTTTATCGAAGTAAAACGTCCCACGACACTTCACAGGAGTGTTATAAGACAAAAAATTTGACACTGAGTCAAATAAGGAGAAATTAGGGCAGGTGAGCAAAAGCTTGGTCAAAGAGGTAGGTTTTAAAGAGTGTCTTAAAAGGAGGAAAGAGAGGTCGAGAGGCAGAGAGGTTTAGGCAGGGAATTCCAGAGCTTAGGGTCTTCTAGGCAACAGAAGGCACGGCCATCAATGGTTGAGCGATTATCATTGGATGCTCAAGAGGGCAGAATTAGAGGAGTGCAGATATCTCAGGGGGTTGTGGGGCTGAAGAAGATTACAGAGATAAGGAGGGATGAGGCCATGGAGGGATTTGAAAACAAGGGTGAGAATTTTGAAATCGAGGTGTTGCTTAACTGGGAGCCAATGTAGGTCAGCGAGCACAGGGGTGATGGGTGAACGGGACTTAGTGCAAATTAGGACATGAGCAGCCGAGTTTTGGAACTGTTGTGTATGTACCTTTAAGAGAATAACTGGTCTCAGACTGCAGTACCGGCAGTGACCACCCCTGTATAAAAGGCGCTAGTGAGCCTCTGTGTTTTTAGTTTCACTATGGACTTCCACCAGTAAAGACTTATTTTGTTCACTCCTGCTGTCCGTGTCGCAATTCTTCACGGACGTAACACTGGCGACGAGTAAGAAACGAACTTACCTGCAACTCGGCAGCACCTCAGACGACGTTATTGAAGGTCGAAGCCAGAAGAAAGAAAAAAATAAATAAAATCCAAAGAAACTCGAGAAACGGGCGTCGACCGTGGGCAACTGCCCTCCAAATCGTCGGATTGAAAACTTGCAGGAGAGACTGTCCAGAGCCAGGCTTGGTTCCTCATTCTGTGGTTTCCCAGCTAATCGGGCTGGTGGCAGGTAGTGCACTGATCCTTCCTGGGCTGCGGCGGGCTAGAGCTCGATCGGGTGGCTTTTCAACGGGGCTGAGCAGCGAGTCGGGAAGCAAAGAGAGGGAGAGAGGGTGGAGCACACAGGGCGCGGCCGGTGCTTCGAAGCCGGGCAGCGTTCGGACCTAAGAAGAGGGAGGGAAGTGTCCCAGAGGGTCCGCTCCATGACGGGAAAATAATAAAAGAAAAAAAAATCAATATTAAACGCGCAAGAAACCGTGGAAAGCAGCGCTAACAACAGCGGGGAAGAAGGCAAAGCGCGGGAGGCGCCATTTTGTTAAATCGGGGAAGAAGGCAAAGCACGGGAGGCGCCATTTTAGATTTGCAAGATGCTGAAGACTGGCTGTATCACTGCTTTTGATAATACAATAGAGGACTGGACCACGTATGTGGAAAGAGTCGAGGTATATTTTGAGGCAAACGAAATAGCGGAGGGGAAAAAGGCATCGATATTGCTAAACTTAATGGGCGCTAGAACGTACGGCCTATTGCGGGACCTGATTACTCCAGCCAAACCGAAGGCGAAGAGTTTTAACGAAATTGTTGCTGTCCTACAGGAACACTTAAACCCTGCACCGCTGTTGATAGCAGAAAGATTTAAATTCCACAGGAGAACCCAGCACAAAGATGAGAGCAATGCTGAGTATCTTACGGAACTACACAAGCTATCAAAGCACTGCCAGTTCAGAGCAGGACTGGCAGATACCCTACGGGACAAATTTGTCTGTGGACTCCTGAGTGAAGGAACACAGAAGAAGTTACTCTCAGAGAAAGAGCTGACGCTAGATAAGGCTTTCAGCGTGGCAGTATCGCATGAAGCAGCAGCCAGGGGATCTGCAGAAATTCAACAAAAACCACAGGAATACGGCACCCACGAAATGACACGGGGATTTGCAAAATGTTATCGCTGCGGCAGAACTAACCATGGCCAGAAGGACTGCTGGTACAAAGACAAAATATGCAGGCAATGCGGGAAGATGGGACACATTGCACGAGTTTGCAGGTCTGGGAAGAAGGCCAGCGACAACAAAAAGGCTACTAAGGAACCGTACAAGAAAGTACAAAAGATGACGGACAGTAGTTCCGAAGACCAGATGAGCGATAGTGAATCCGGGAACAGGAGACTAAGCTGTCTCAAACTTCACAATGTAATCGCAAAAGAGGATCACCGAACCATTTGGGTCACCCTCACGATAGCAGGGCCCCAAGTTAAAATGGAATTGGATACAGGATCAGCGCTAACCATCATGAATCGACGAGACTACGAGCGGCTATTTTCACACATACCCTTGAGAGAGACATCCATCGTCTTGACGACGTATACGGGGCAAAAAGTATACCCCAGAGGAAAAATAAGGGTGCCTGTCGAATACAATGGCAAGAAAATACGGAAATTGTATCTCGACATACTGCCAAGTGGTGGACCACCGTTATTGGGACGGGAATGGATCAGGAAGATAAACTTAGATTGGCATTCCATTCATGCAATGACGGTGGACGGTAAAAAAGATGAAGACGTCACTCCTGGACGATTGTCAACAATCTTAGCTAACGCCAAAGAGGTATTTCAACAAGAACTGGGCACGCTTAAAGGCGTAACCGCCTCGATAAAAATAGAAGAGAATGCAGTTCCCAAGTTTTTCAAAGCAAGACCGGTACCATATGCAATTCGCCCAGCCGTCGAGGCAGAGCTGGAGAATCTGGAGAAGGCGGGCGTGTTGTCTAAGGTCGACTGGAGTGAGTGGGTGACACCCATCGTTCCTGTCATGAAGAAAACGTTAAGCAATAAGTCCGGGGAGCCAAGGAAGATTCGCATCTGTGGGGATTTCAAGGTGACGGTGAACCCAGTCCTTCACACAGTACAATATCCTCTTCCAAGGATAGAAGACATCTTCGCCTCACTGTCTGGAGGGAAGCGTTTTACAAAAATTGACCTAGCACAAGCATATTTGCAGATGGAGGTTGAAGAGTCCTCTAGGAAGTATCTCACGATAAACACTCACAAAGGTCTTTACCAGTATCATCGATTGGTATTCGGAGTAGCATCGGCTCCGGCAATATGGCAAAGAGCGATGGAACAAGTCCTGCAAGGGATTCCGGGGACTCAGTGTTACTTGGACGACATCCTTGTAACAGGTGAAGATGACAGTGAACACCTTAACAACCTAGAACAGGTGCTCACTAGACTACGGGAACATGGGCTGCGAGCCAACCGCCCCAAGTGCGAATTTTTTAAGAAACAGATATCGTATTGTGGCCACGTGATTGATGAAGAGGGGTTACATAAGTCCCCTGGCAAAATTGAAGCGGTTGTTAAGGCCCCAGCGCCTGAAAATCTGTCGCAACTGAGGTCATTCCTCGGATTGGTGAATTACTATCATAAGTTTTTGCCGAATTTGTCGACAATTCTGCACCCACTGAACGCCCTGCTACGAATGGGGGTAGCATGGAAATGGAGCGATGATTGTAAGCGTGCTTTTCAGAAGAGTAAGGACTTAATCACTTCAAGGGAAGTTTTGGCTCACTACAACCCAGCACTGCCAATCAGGCTGGCGTGTGATGCGTCTCCCTACGGCATTGGGGCGGTACTGTCACATAAATTCCTTGATGGTTTAGAGAGGCCGATAGCTTTTGCGTCACGCTCGTTAACTTCTGCCGAGCGTAACTACGCCCAGATTGACAGAGAGGCCCTCAGCCTAGTGTGGGGGGTGAAGAAGTTCAATCACTACCTGCACGGTCAAAAATTTACTCTACTAACCGATCATCAACCTCTTGTCTCCATTTTCAACCCTCAGAAGGGCGTACCGATAATGACAGCACAACGGCTGCAGAGATGGTCCCTTTTCCTAGGGGCACACCAATATGACATCGAGTACAAAGGAACTAAACAGCATGGAAATGCTGATGGATTGTCACGTCTACCGTTGCCGACGGTGGAAGAAGAAGACCTTGCAGTGGATCCAATGGAGTTATTCCACTCGACCACAGTCGAATGTCTCCCTGTGACGAATGCAAACATAGAAAAGGAAACACGGAATGACCCGACACTATCACGGGTCTATGATTTAACGGTGAAGGGATGGCCAGCACATGGCAAACCACTGCTGCCAGCATTCTCGCCGAGAAGAGAACAGCTGTCAGTGTGCAGAGGAACCTTGATGTGTGGATCCAGAGTACTAATTCCACCTAAGTTGACAGATAGAGTGCTCAATGAGCTTCATGAGGGTCATCTGGGTGGGGTAAAAATGAAGAACTTAGCCAGAGCGTTTGTGTGGTGGCCGGGAATCGATAGAGAAATCGAAGAGATGACCAAGAGCTGTGCAGGATGCCAGAAGGTCCAAAACGCCCCACCACAAGCTCCTCTGCATCCATGGGAGTGGCCCTCATCTCCATGGCAAAGGGTGCACATTGATTTTGCTGGTCCCTTCATGGACTCGATGTTTTTAATTGCGGCGGATGCACATTCAAAGTGGCCAGAGGTAATAAAAATGTCCTCAACCACCACGGAAAAAACTATCACAGTTTTACGAACCATATTCGCCAGGAATGGGCTGCCTGAACAGATTTGCTCTGACAATGGGCCACAGTTTGTGTCTGAAGAGTTCCGGAGGTTCTTAAAGAACAATGGTGTTAAGCATTACACATCTGCCCCATATCATCCAGCCACTAATGGATTGGCCGAGAGGTTTGTCCAAACATTCAAGAAGGCTATCAAGGCAATGTGTAATGAAGATATACCCCTACAACACAAGGTGGACAACTTCTTGTTTGCCTACCGGAATGCGACACATGCGGTTACCAACCAAACTCCAGCCATGATGTTCTTCAATCGAAGACTACGATGCCGCTTGGATTTGGTTAAGCGAAACGTCCGAAGAGATGTGGAGAACAGGCAGTTTCAGAATATGAATGAAAGGCCGACCAGGAGTTTTAAGATAGGTCAACCAGTTTTGGCCCGGGACTACGGCACTGAGAAATGGCAGCCAGGAACAATTTGTACACGACAAGGACCTCTCATGTATACCGTGGACGTTGGGGAGAGCATTGTAAGACGCTATGCTGACCAGATTCTAGAGTCACTGGAAAACGTCAACTCCACACCACGATCTGATACACCTGGTAATGAAATCGACGTTCCAATTGCAGCTACCGCAGAACCGGTAATATTGGAAGCAGATGAACCAAACAACGACATTGATCCCGACTCAACATTGCCAGAAGAACCTGATACCCCAAAGAGGCGTTATCCAGACAGAATCAGGAAGCCTCCTCAAAGACTGAACTTATAATTGCTTAAACTTAACCACTGTATCTAGCAACAGTAATTGTGATTGTAATTAGTTATCATTTAGTTGTTAAATGAATGTTATGTACTGTTTATCTAAAAGGGGAGGAATTGTTGTGTATGTACCTTTAAGAGAATAACTGGTCTCAGACTGCAGTACCGGCAGTGACCACCCCTGTATAAAAGGCGCTAGCGAGCCTCTGTGTTTTTAGTTTCACTATGGACTTCCACCAGTAAAGACTTATTTTGTTCACTCCTGCTGTCCGTGTCTCAATTATTCACGGACGTAACAGGAACACCTCAAGTTTATGTAGGGTGGAATGTGAGAGGCCAGTCAGGGATGCTTTGGAATAGTCAAGTCCAGAGGTAACAAAGGCATGGATGAGGGTTTCAGCAGCAGATGAGCTGAGGCAAGGGTGGAGTCAGGCGATGTTACGGAGGTGGAAGTAAGCAGTCTCAGTTGTGACGCGGATATTTGTTCGGAAGCTCTTTTCAGGGTCAAATATAACACCAAGGTTGGAAACAGTGTGGTTCTGCCTCAGACAGATGTTAGGATGAGGAATGGAGTCAGTGGCTAGGGAATGGAGTTTGTGGTGGGACCGAAAACCCAAAAGGAAAACTGATCCAACCATGGCTAACAAAAGAAATTAAAGCTGGTATTAAGTCAAAGGAGGAAGCTTATAAAGTTGCCAGAAAAAGCAGTCAGCCTGAGGATTGGGATCTTTTTAGAAATCAGCAAAGGGGGACCAAGAAATTGATAAAGAAAGGGAAAATAGAATATGAGCACAAACTAGCAAAAAATATAAACAGGTTGTAAAAGCTTCTATAGGTATGTGAAAAGGAAAAGACTGGCGAAGGTAAATGTAGGTCCTTTACAGTGGCAGAGAAATTAAATAAATACTTTGTTTCTGTCTTCACGGAGGAAGACACAAAAAACCTCCCAGAAATATGAGAAAACCAAGGGTGTGGTGAGAATGAGGAACTTAAAGAAATTATTATTAATAAAAAAACAGTACTAGCAAAATTAATGGGACTAAAAGTCGATGAATCCCAAGGACCAGATGACCTACATCCTAGGGTTTTGAATGAGGTGGCCATTGGGATAGTGGATGCATTGGTTGTCATCTTCCAAAATTCTATAGATTCTGGAATGGGTCCTTCAGATTGGAGGATAGCAAATGTAACCCAACTATTTAAGATAGGAGGGAGAGAGAAAATGGGAACTACAGACCTGTTAGCCTCACATCAGTAGTTGGGAAAATGCTGGAATCTATTATAAAGGATACAATAACTGGACACTTACATAGAAACATAGAAACATAGAAGATAGGAGCAGGAGTAGGCCATTCGGCCCCTCGAGCCTGTGCCGCCATTTAATGAGATCATGGTTGATCATCCAAATTCAGTACCCTGTCCCTGCCATCTCCCCATATCCCTTGATCTCTTTAGCATTAAGAAATATATCTAACTCTTTCTTGAATATATTTACTGAATTGGCCTCAACTGCCTTCTGTGGTAGAGAATTCCACAGGTTCACCACTCTCTGGGTGAAGAAATTCCTCCTCATCTCAGTCCGAAATGGCTTACCCCTTATCCTTAGACTGTGACCCCTGGTTCTGGACTCCCCTGCCATCGGGAACATCCTTCCTGCATCTAGTATGTCTAGTCCTGTTAGAATTTTATAAGTTTCAATGAGATCCCCTCTCATTCTTATAAACTCTAGCGAATATAAGCCTAATCGACCCAATCTCTCTTCATACGTCATTCCTGCCATCCCAGGTATCAGTCTGGTGAATCTTCACTGCACACTCTCCATGGCAAGAACATCCTTCCTCAGATAAGGTGACCAAAACTGCACACAATACTCAAGGTGTGGTCTCACCAAGGCCCTGTACAACTGCAGCAAGACATCCTTACTCCTGTACTTGAATCCTCTCGCTATGAAGGCCAACATACCATTTGCCTTCTTAACCGCCTGCTGCACCTACATGCTTACCTTCAGCGACTGGTGCACAAGGACACCCAGGTCTCGTTGCACTTCCCCTTTCCCCAATCTATTGCCGTTCAGATAATAATCTGTCTTCCTGTTTTTGCCACCGAAGTGGATAACCTCGCATTTATCCACTTTATACTGCATTTGCCATGCATCTGCCCAATCACCCAACCTGTCCAAATCATACTTGAGTTTTTCTGCATCCTCCTCACAGCACACACGCCCACCCAGCTTTGTGCCGTCTGCAAACTTGGAGATATTACATCTAGTTCCCTCATCTAGATCATTTATATATATTGTGAACAGCTGGGATCCTAGCACCAATCCCTGCGGTACCCCACTAGTCACGGCCTGCCACTCGGAAAAAGACCAGTTTATTCCAACTCTTTGCTTCCTCAGAAACTAATAGTAAGATTAGGCAGAGTCATGAAAGAGGAGTAGACAAAGGGGAACCGGTAGATGTGGTTTGGATTTTCAGAAGGCCTTCGATAAGGTCCCACACAAGAGGTTACGAACCTACATACATACAAACATACGAATTAGGAGCAGGAGTAGGCCACTCGGCCCTTCGAGCCTGCTCTGCCATTCAATAAGATCATGGCTGATCTGATTACTCCACATTCCCGCCTACCCCCGATAACTTTTCACCCCCTTGCTTACCAAGAATCTATCTACCTCTGCCTTAAAAATATTCAAAGTCTCCGCTTCCACCGCCCTCTGAGGAAGAGAGTTCCAAAGACTCACGACCCTCTGTGAGAAAAAAATTCTCCTTATCTCTGTCTTAAATGGGCAACCCCTTATTTTTAAACAGTGACCCCCATTTCTAGATTCTCCCACAACAGGAAACATCCTCTCCACATCCACCCTGTCCAGACCCCTCAGGATCTTATATGTTGCAATCAAGTCACCTCTTATTCTTCTAAACTCCAACGGATACAAGCCTAGCCTGTCCAACCTTTCCTCCTAAGACAACCCGCCCATTCCAGGTATTAGTCTGGTAAAGCTTCTCTGAACTGCCTCGAATGTATTTACATCCTTCCTTAAATAGGGAGACCAATACTGTACACAGTACTCCAGATGTGGTCTCACCAATGCCCTGTATAACTGAAGCATAATCTCCCTACGTTTGTATTCAATTCCCCTCACAATAAACAATAACATTCTATTAGCTTTCCTAATTACTTGCTGTACCTGCATAGTAACATTTTGTGATTCATGCACTAGGACACCCAGATCCCTCTGCATCTCAGAGCTCTGTAATTTCTCACCATTTAGATAATATGCTTCTTTTTTATTCTTCCTGCCAAAATGGACAACTTCACATTTTCCCACATTATACTCCATTTGCTAGATCTTTGCCCACTCACTTAACTTATCTATATCCATTTGTAGCCTCCTTATGTCCTTTTCACAATTTACTTTCCTACCTATCTTTGTGTCATCAGCAAATTTAGCAACCATACCTTCGGTCCCTTCATCCAAGTCAGTTATATAAATTGTTAAAAGTTGAGGCCCCAGCACTGATCCCTGTGGCACACCACTCATTATATCTTGCCAATCAGAAAATGACCCATTTATGCCTACTCTCTGTTTCCTGTTAGCTAGCCAATCTTCTATCCATGCCAATATGTTACCCCCTACACCATGAGCTTTTATTTTCTGCAATAACCTTTGATGTGGTACCTTATCAAATACCTTTTGGAAATCTAGGTACAGTACATCCACCGGTTCCCCTTTATCCACAGCACATGTTACTTCCTCAAAGAACTCCAATAAATTGGTTGAACATGAATTCCCTTGCGCAAAACCATGTTGACTCTGCCTGATTACTTGGAACTTTTCTAAATGCCCTGCTATAACATCTTTAATAATAGCTTCGAACATCTTCCCTATGACAGATGTTAAGCTAACTGGCCTGTAGTTTCCTGCTTTCTGTCTCCCTCCCTTTTTGAATAAAGGAGTTACATTCGCTATTTTCCAATCTAATGGAACCTTCCCCGAATCTAGGGAATTTTGAAAAATTAAAACCAACGCATCAACTATCTCACTAGCCACTTCTTTTAAGACCCTAGGATTAAGTCCATCAGGACCCGGGAACTTGTCAGCCTGCAACTCCAACAATTTGCTCAGTACCACTTCCCTGGTGATTATAATTTTCTTGAGTTCCTCCCTCCTTTCCATTTCCTGATTTACAGCTATTTCTGGGATGTTACTTGTATTCTCTATAGTGAAGACCGATGCAAAATACCTGTTCAATTCAATTGCCATCTCCTTATTTTCCATTATTAATTCCCCAGACTCACTTTTTATAGGACCAACGCTCACTTTAACTTTTTTCTTTTTTAAAGATCTATAAAAACTCTTACTATCTGTTTTTATATTTCCAGCTAGCTTTCTCTCCTTATTAATCTTTTAGTCATTCTTTGCTGTTTTTTATATTCTGTCCAATCTTCTGACCTGCTACCCATCTTTGCACAATTATATGCCTTTTCTTTAAGTTTAATACTATCTTTAATTTTTTAGTTAACCACGGATGGTGGGTCCTCCCCTTGAAATTTTTCTTTCTTGTTGGAATGTATATATTCTGTGTATTTTGAAATATCCCCTTAAATGTCTGCCACTGCAACTCGATTGACCTATCCCTTAACCTAATTTGCCAGTTCACTTTAGCTAGCTCTGCTTTCATGCCCTCATAATTGCCCTTATTTAAGTTTAATATACTAGCCTTGGACCCACTCTTCTCTCTCTCAAACTGAATGTAAAATTCAATCATATTATGATCACTGCTACCTAGGGGCACCTTCACTATGAGGCCATTAATTAATCCTATCTCGTTGCACAATACCAGGTCTAGTATAGCCTGCTCTCTGGTTGGCTCCAGAACTTGCTGCTTTAAGAAACTATCCCGAAAACATTCCATGAACTCCTCATCTAGGCTACCTTTGCCCATCTGATTTTACCAGTCTCTATGCAGATTAAAATCCCCCACGATTATTGCTGTACCCTTCTGACAAGTTCCCATTATTTTTTCCTTTATACTCCATCCTACCATGTGGTTACTGTTAGGGGGCCTGTACACCACTCCTACAAGTGACTTCTTGCCTTTATTATTTCTCATCTCTACCCAAACCGCTTCTACATCCTGGTTTCCTGAACTTAGAGGTCATCCCTCTCTATTGTGCTAATACCATCATTAATTAACAGAGCCACCCCTCCACCTTTTCCCACCTTCCTGTCCTTCCTAAATGTCATGTACCCTTCAACATTCAGGTCCCAATCTATGTCATCCTGCAGCCATGTTTCTGTAATGGCTATCAGATCATATTTATTTATTTCTATTTGCGCTATCAGTTCATCTGTTTTGTTTCGAATGCTATGTGCATTCAGATGCAGAGCCTTTAGTTTTGTCCTTTTATTATTTTTGTAAACTCTAACCTTATCTGTTGATTTACTCGTAGATTTGTACTTTCTATCCCTTCCTGGCACGGTCTGTTTATCATTCCCCATATTAATACCTTTCTCTATTGCATTGTCTCTAATCTTTGAATTACCACATCTTCCCAAATTTGATCCCATGCCCCCAATATTTAGTTTAAAGCCCTCTCTACCGCCCTAGTTATACGACTCGCCAGAACACTGGTCCCAGCACGGTTCAGGTGAAGATCATCCCAATGATACAGATCCCACTTTCCCCAGTACTGGTGCCAGTGCCCCAGGAATTGAAACCCATTTCTCCCACACCAGTCTTTGAGCCACGCATTCATCTTTCTAATTTTATTTACCCTATGCCAATTTGCTCGTGGCTCAGGTAATAATGCAGACATTATTACCCTTGAGGTTCTGCTTTTTAATTTAGCCTCTAGCTGCTCATACTCTTTCAGCAGAACCTCTTTCCTAGATCTACCTATGTCGTTGGTACCTACATGGACCACGACCACTGGCTTCTCTCCCTCCCACTGCAAGTTTCTCTCCAGCCCAGAGCAGATGTCCCGAACCCTGGCACCAGGCAGGCAACACAGCCATCTAGACTCTCACTCTTGGCCGCAGAGAACTGTATCTATCCCCCTGACTATGCTGTCCCCAATTACTACTACATTCCTATTAACTGCCCCCGCTTGAATGGCTTCCTGTACCTCGGTGCCATGGTCAGTTTGCTCATCCACCCTGCAGCCACCGCTTTCATCCATACAGGCCGCAAGAACCTCAAACATGTTGGACAATTGCAAAGGCTGAGGCTCCTCCACCTCCTGGGTCCCCATACCTGCCTCACTCACAGTCACATCCTCCTGTCCCTGACCACTGACCAAATCAGAAGACCCTATCCTAAGGGGTGTGACTGCCTCCTGGAATAAAGTGTCCAGGTAACATTCCCCCTCCCTGATGCATTGCAGAGTCCGCAGCTCGGCCTCCAGTTCATCAACTCTGAGCCGAAGCTCCTCAAGCCTCAGACACTTACTGCAGACTTTGGTGAACAAAATTAGGGCACATGGAATTGGGTGTAATATACTAGCGTGGATTGAGAATTGGTTAACAGACAGAAAACAAAGAGTAGGGATAAACGGGTCGTTTTCAGGATGGCAGGCTGTGACTAGTGGGGTACTGCAAGGATTGGTGCTTGGGCCCCAGCTATTCACAATCTATATCAATGATTTGGATGAGGGGACTAAATGTAACATTTCCAAATTTGCTGATGATACAAAGCTATGTGGCAGTGTCAGTTGTGAAGAAGATGTGAAGAGGCTTCAAGGGGATCTCGACAGGCTCAATGAGTGGGCAAGAACATGGCAGATGGAATATAATGTGGATAAATGTGAAGTTATCCACTTTGGTAGAAAAAACAGAAAGGCAGAGTATTTCCTAAATGGTGAAAGATTGGGGAATGCAGATGCTCAAAGGGACCTGGGTGTCCTTGTACATGAGTCACTGAAAGTGAATGTGCAGGTGCAGCAAGCCATTAAGAAGGCAAATGGTATGCTGGCATTCATTACAAGAGGATTTGAGTACAGGAGTAAAGAAGTCTTACTGTAATTATATAGGGCCTTGGTGAGACCACACCTGGAGTACTGTGTACAATTTTGGTCTCCTTACCTAAGGAAGGATATACTTCATGAGATTGATTCCTAGGATGTTGTGACTGTCGTATGAGAAGAGATTGAGTAAATGAGCCTGTATTCTCTTGAATTCAGAAGAATGAGAGGGGATCTCATTGAAGCATACAAAATTATTACAGGGCTTGATAGGGTGGATGCTGGGAGAATGTTTCTCTTGGCTAGGGAGTCTAGAACCAGTGGTCACAGCCTCAGGATAAAGGGTAGGCCATTCAGGACTGAGATGAGAAGAAATTTCTTCACAAAGAGGGTGGTGAATCTTTGGAATTCTCTACCCCAGAGGGCTGTGGAGGCTCAGTCATTGGGTATATTCAAAACAGAAATCGATAGATTTCTGACTGGTAAGGGCATCAAGGGATATGGTGATAGGGCCGGTGAATGGAGTTGAGGCAGAAGATCAGCCATGATCTCATTGAATTGCGGAGCAGGCGCAAAAGGCCGAACGGCCTACTCCTGCTCCTATTTCTTATGTTCTTATGGCTTCGGTCTTCCCAATATTTAATTGGAGAAAATTTCTGCTCATCCAGAACAATTTAGAGACTGTGGAGGGGTCGAGAGAAGTGGTGGTGAAGTAGAGCTGCGTGTTATCAGCGTGCATATGGAAACTGACGCTGTGTTTTCGGATGATGTCGCTGAGGGGCAGCATGTAGATGAGAAATAGGAGGAGGCCAAGGATAGATCAGAGGTAATGATGCAGGAGTGCGAAGAGAAGCCATTTTAGGTGCTTTTCTGGCTATGATTAGATAGATAAGAATGGAAGCAGGTGAGTGCAGTCCCACCCAGCTGGAAGATGGTGGAGAAGCGTTGGAGGAGGATGAAGTGGTCAATCGTGTCAAAGGCTGCAGACAAGTCAAGAAGGACAAGGAGGGATAGTTTATCTTTGTCACAGTCACAAAGAATGTCATTTGTGACTTTGATGAGAGCCGTTTCGGTGGCAGGGGCGGAAACCTGATTGGAGGGATTCAAACATGGAGTTGCAGGAAAGATGGGCACAGATTTGGGAGGTGACAACACTTTCAAGGACTTTGGAGAGGAAAGGGTGGTTGGAGACGGGGTGGTAGTTTGCAAGGACAGAGGGGTCAAGCGTTGGTTTTTTGAGAGGGATGATGATGGCAGCTTTGAAGTGGCAGGAGAGAGAGGTTTAAGAAGGCAGTTAGCAGTGGAGAATAGAAGCCGGTGTTTATCTTTGCATTCCAGAATGATTCTGGAGTAGTGAGCAATTTTGGCAGACGAGAGTAGGACCCAATAATGCTTTATGTGGTCCAGCCAGATCTGGTGGTGAATCGCCAAAGCCATTCAAGTCTCTGTCCCTTGGACTTAAGGGAGCAAAGATGAGGGCCGTACCAAGGGGAATGGCCAGGGTGAGAGAGAATAATTGTTTTAATAGGGACTAGGGCATCAAAGATGGTGGTGAGGGTATGGTTGAGCAGATCAGTAGCTGCAGAAATGTCGTGGTGAATGGAGGGCCAAAGGCTGGACAGTTGGGATTGCGTAAGTGTAGTTGAAAGAGAGTTGGGAGGAGAGCTTTTTCCAGGGGCGGACAACAAAGGAAGTAGGATTGTGGGGGCGGGGGGGGTGGTGGCTGGGGTGGTGGAAAGGGGATGTGGGTGGAGAGTGATACGAGGAAGTGGTCAGAGATGGCCTTATCTGCGATTGACATGATGGGAGTGGTGAGGCCACGAGAGATGGCAAGGTCGAGGGGGTGGCCATAAATATGGGTTGGGGAGTTTACATGGAGGGAGAGATTAAGGGAGGATAGGAGGACAGTGAACTCAGACGAGAGAGAGCATGATGAATTGTGATGGCGGTTGAAATCACCGAGGATGAGAAGTTGTTCGGTGCAGAGGCTGAGGGAGGAAAGCAGTGAAGATATCTCGGTAATAATGTTTTTATGGTACTTGGGTGGGTGGTAGAGAATGAGATTTTGAAATGAGAGGTGACAGGGGTGGAACATGGCAAGATGCTCAAAGGAGGAGAAAGTGCCGGAGGAGTAGGGGGACAGACCAAGGTGTGATTTGATGATGAGAGCCACACTGCCACCACAGCGGTCTGAGCGGGGCAAGTGGTGGAAGGTATATCCAGGCGAGGAGGCTTCATTTAAGGCTAAGGTGTCATCACCCCTCAACCAAGTTTCCGTCAGGGCCGTGATGTTGATGCAATCATCCACGGTAAGCTCATGGATGGCAAGGGTCTTGTTCGCAAGTGAACGGACATTCTGGAGGAAGATCCGGAGAGGGTCGATGATGGCTGACCCACTGCCAGCGTCCATTGGGTCAGTGCTGGGGTTGGGGCAGGGGGGGTGTTGGGTGGGGAGGAGATTGGCAAGATTAGCCATCAGTGGGCACGCTGGGCGGGAAGGTCGGTGAGAGAGTAGGATGGGACAGTTGGGGTTGCTGCTCCTAAGGAGGGACGAGTGCCTCGATGAGCCCTTCATAGGATGACAAGAGAGGCACAGAGGGAAGCTGTAGGCTTATCTAAGAGGGAGTCAAGCCTGCGATGGCGGCAGGAGAGTAGAAAGGTTGAAGAGTAATGAGTTGGGGTAGGGATTTGGAAGGGCAGAGTATCTGAGATAGGAAAGATGAAAGGAGGCATGACGAGAGGAGAGAGTGGTCAGCTAGTGATAGAAAGAAAAGGAAAAGGGGGAGAAAAAGTGGAAAAGGAAATGTACGGCTCGGGTCTGGAGCGGCAACCAAAGTGCGCATGCGAATGGACACGGGGAAAAGCTCAGGTTACATAGGTCTTGTTAAATGTAGTAATTAATGGGATACATATTTCTTGGTAGCAGGGAATAGGTTGGAGACAATAGTAGGGAGACCAGGGTCAAAGTCAGAGGTCCCATGGAGGGACAAAGCCAACGTAAGCAGGATGGAGCTGGCATGGAGCATTGACGAACCGCTGTCCAAGCAGGCAAGTGACGTCCAGAAGCTATTTGAAGGGTAGAGAGTTCGAGGATGAAGGTTGTTGCCGTAGGAATGAGAGTCGGTAGCGGTGCAGAAAGATGATGGCAAAATTGACGCAAGTTGGAGGTCACCATAGATCAAAGTGACGGAGAAAAAGTAAAACCACAGCCAGCAACCAAGCAAAGCTGAAAACCAGTAGAACGAGTCACCGGACAGCAAGTGAAATAGCAGCTGCTGGCTAGAAGCCAACAAGGCTGAAAAACCAGTCGGACCAGTTCAGCAGAGACACAGCCGCAGTTTAAAAGTTATTTTTGAATTAAAAAAAATCTTTTAGCAGCAGAGATAGAGACACAGCAGGTAAGTCTTACAGTGTAACCCAGTGTAGTCCAGTGCAGAAATGTAGTGGTGTAATCCAGTGTAGTTCAAGGCAAAAACGTATGTCCAGAGAAGTCCAGGAGATCGGAAACCAATTTGAGAAAAGACTTCAGCAGCATAAGACTTGAAGTGACTGAAAAAGCAGAGCAGAGTCACAGCTGCTAAGTCAAACAGTGTAGTCAGTAGAGCATCGTAGTCCTGTTGGTAGAGGAATCCAGTGATGGAAGTCAAGTTTCAGCAGAGTTGCGGGTCAGTGAGAACAATGACACGCAGGGTCGGGGGATGGGCCGTGGACTCTGCAGGGGTAGCTTTAAACTTGTAGTTTGAATGTAATTTGGGCTGAAATGCCTTCACTATCAGAGCCAGGGTATCGTAAGCAATGGAAGAAAGGAGATTGGGGGAAGAAAGGGTAAAGGATGGCAATGGATGACCAAGGATGCAGTTGAAGAGAAGAGCAACTCAGTAAGGAGCTGCCAGCCCAGGAGCCGTCCTGATTGACAGGCTTGGCTCCCAGTTGGGTGGGGAGGACGCAGGAGCAGGACGCAGGACCAGATCAACCTGGGGTGGGGGGCGCAGTCTGATGGAGGGGCGGGGAGCTTGGGGGGTCAGGGGATGCACTCCTGCTCCTCCTGGCCCACAAGCAGTGCTGTAAAGGCACTTACATTCTCCCCGAAGCGGTCCTCGCCTCCCTTCAGCTGTCAGGTTTCCTGAGGCCTGGGAAACCTGGCCATCCACTGTAAAATCTGCAAAGCAAGTTAAATCAGAGGCTGTCTACCTCATTAAAATATTTAAATTGCCAACCCACCTCCTAGGAGCGGGTTGGCTGCCTGCCCCTTGTCCCGCCTCCATTAAACCTGGAAGTGGGTGAGTTGGAGGCGGGTTGGGGCCGGGTTTCAATTGTTTAAAATTTTAACCTCTGTCCTGACCCCAACCCACCCATATTTGGCTGTTAAATTTCAGCCCTTGATGTTTACCAATTCAAGTATTATTAATTAGCCTATAATTTCCTGGATTATTTTGGTCTCCTTTTTAGAAAAGGTGTGTCACATTTGCCACCCTCCAAATGGGCCACAAATGACTGGCGGGGGGGAGGGGGCGTGAAAGAGGGGGTTGGTGAGGAGGATAGAATATAGCTGGAGAAGAGGAAGAAACCTGGTGCAGCAGCAGGATAATAAGATCTGCTGCTGCTTAAATAGGAAATGGTAACAGTGGGGGAAGCAGGCAACCTGGACGACAAAGAGGGCAGCCAGATCGAAGAAACGAGTGGCAAACTTCAGGCAGCTGGACCTGGATGTCCACCTAATGGAGGCATGGAGCAGGAGAAATGGTCTGTTTATGGCTGGAGTCCAGAGACCTGCCACGAACCTAGTATGTACTCTGTGGAGGGTGGTGGCAGCAGCAGTGAGTTCCAGATCTATTATCTTCCCCCTTTTGCAGTGCAGAATAAAATTTAACAACCGCTAAAACGAAGGATGCTGGATAAACACTCACAGCGGTACTAAGGGCCATTTTGGAGGACCTAAGACAGAAGGCAGGGGTCACTGCAGAGTCCAATAACATCCTCAGTGCTAATATCTGAGCAAGATTTGACATAATGCATTGCTACCTGGTGCAAGTGGTAGCACCAGGAGCATTTGCATCAGTCTCCTGATGGAAATGACTCCAGACCAGTCAGTGCATCAAAAGTAGACACTTTGCCCACTGGCCTTTCTGGTCTTGTGGGACCATTTAGAGGGAACAATCAAAATTGGCTTCTGAGAGCTTTAAGGCACTCTCACAATAACGGAAAACATCAGGTTTGTCTGCTTGTTGATTAATGGGCACTCAGATCCACGGCCCAACACAAAAGGCATGTGCAATCCACCTTCATGGTGCTATCCTCTCACCTGATGGTAGCTTATGTGACTATTTCAGCCGTTCCTCTTTGATGCCTGCTCATGTTGGTGGCAGGATACAGGACCAGGCGGTCTACATAACTGCAACAGCGACTCAGCCTGCTAAATAGTACTCAAGCGACTCACAATTCCTGAGAAACTCTACAAATGTCCTAACATTAAATTTTTGAGGCATTGGAACCAGTTTTGTGGTAGGTGTGACCTATACAAAAGGGACGGTCTACACCTGTGCAGAGATGGAACTGATGTTCTCGGGGTAATTTTTGATAAAGCAGTTCGGGAGCATTTAAACTAGTATGGCAGGGGGCTAGAAACCTATGTAGTGAAATAGAGGAAAGTGAAAGGCAGACAGAAATAAATGGTAAAAGGGTGAGGAACAAAAAACGAAGGGCCAAACTAATTCATAAAAATTGTGAGCATAAAAAAAGCCTGAGGGTTTTATACCTTAATGCGAGAAGCATCAGGAACAAGGTAGATGAATTAGCTGTGGAAATAGAGGTTAATAATTATGATCTAATTGGGATTACGGAAACATGGTTGCAGGGTGAGCAGGGCTGGGAGCTTAACATACAGGGGTATTCAGTATTTAGGAAGGATCGACAAAAAAGAAAGGGAGGAGGGGTAGCATTGCTAGTAAAAGAGGGGATAAATGCAATTGAAAGGAAGGATATTAACTCAGTTAATACAGAATCTATATGGGTGGAGCTAAGAAATAGCGAGGGGCGAAAAACATTAATAGGAGTGGTATATAGGCCTCCAAATAGTAAAATAGAGGTTAGGGAGGGCATCACGAGGGAAATTAGAGAAGCGTGCAATAAGAGCACAGCTGTCATCATAGGTGACTTTAACTTACATATAGATTGGACTAGCCTAATCAGTAAAAATAATGAGGAGGAGGAATTCCTCGAGTGTTTGAGGGATGGTTATCTGGATCAATATGTCGAGGAACCAACTCGGGAACAGGCTATATTGGACTGGGTACTGTGCAATGAGAAGGGACTAATCAGTAATCTTGTTGTACGGGGACCCTTGGGTCAGAGCGATCATAACATGATCGATTTCTCACTCGAAATGGAGAGCGAAGAAATTGACTCAGAGACTAAGGTCCTGAATTTAAACAAGGGGAATTATGATGCCATGAGACGGGAACTGAGTAGGTCTGATTGGACAACGTTCCTGGGAGGACTGGAGGTAGATAAACAATGGCAAACATTTAAAGATAGAATGACAAAATTGCAAAAATTGTTTATACCAATCTGGCATAAAAGGAAATCTAAAAAGGTGACTCAACCGTGGATAACAGGGGAAATTAGAGACAGCATAAAATCCAAAGATAGGGCGTATAAAATAGCCAAAAAAAGCGCCAGAGCGGAAGATTGGGAACAGTTTAAGATAGAGCAAAGGAGGGCAAAGGGCATAATCAAGAGGGGCAAAATAGCTTACGAAAACAAGCTGGCGGAAAATATAAAAACTAACTCCAAAAGCTTTTATAAGTATATCAAAAGGAAAAGACTGGTGAAAACCAAAGTTGGTCCATTGCAGTCAGATACGGGGGAATATATAATGGGAAATAAGGAAATGGCAGATCAACTAAATGCATACTTTGGGTCAGTCTTTACGAAGGAAGACACAAAAAACCTCCCTGGGATATCGGGAAAAATAGGGACATTGGCAAAGGAGGAACTGACGCAAATCAATATCTCTAAGGATATGGTGTTAAGGAAGCTAAAGGGATTGAAGGTGGACAAATCCCCAGGGCCTGATAACATGCATCCTAGGGTACTGAAGGAGGTGGCCCTAGAGATAGCGGATGCACTAAGGATGATTTTTCAGAATTCATTAGACTCGGGAACAGTGCCGATGGATTGGAGGGTAGCTAACGTTACCCCACTATTCAAAAAGGGGGGTAGGGAAAAAGCAGGTAATTACAGACCTGTAAGCCTTACATCAGTTGTGGGCAAAATGCTGGAGTCCATCATTAAGGATGAAATAGCGGAGCACTTAGCAAATGGGGACAGGATAGGACAGAGTCAACATGGATTTACAAAGGGTAAATCGTGCTTGACTAATCTATTGGAATTTTTTGAGGGAGTAACTGGTAGAATAGATGGGGGAGAGCCAGTAGATGTGGTGTACCTGGACTTCCAAAAGGCCTTCGATAAGGTCCCACATAAAAGATTAGCATGGAAAATTGAGGCTCATGGGATAAAGGGGAAAGTTTTGGCGTGGATAGGGAACTGGCTGTCAGATAGAAAACAGAGAGTTGGAATAAACGGCTCATTTTCTGAATGGCAGGCAGTAACAAGTGGGGTACCACAGGGATCTGTCCTGGGCCCCCAGCTGTTCACAATTTACATTAATGACCTGGATCAGGGAGTCGGATGCAGCATTTCCAAATTTGCAGACGACACTAAACTAGGAGGGGGGGTGGGCTCAGAGGAAGAGACCAGGAAGCTCCAGAGCGATTTGGACAGACTGGGCGATTGGGCGGATAAATGGCAGATGCACTATAATGTGGACAAGTGCGAAGTTATCCACCTTGGGTGCAGGAACGGGAGGGCAAATTATTATTTAAATGGCAATAGATTGGGAGAGGGGGAAGTACAGAGAGACCTGGGTGTTCTTGTACACCAGTCACTGAAGGCGAGCATGCAGGTGCAACAGGCGGTCAAGAAGGCAAACGGTATGCTGGCCTTCATAGCAAAAGGGTTAGAATACAGGAACAGGGATACCTTGCTGCAGCTGTACAGGGCACTGGTGAGACCACACCTCGAGTACTGTGTACAGTTTTGGTCGCCTCATCTGAGGAAGGATGTTCTTGCCATGGAGGGGGTGCAGCGGCGATTCACCAGGCTGATACCAGGAATGGCGGGAATGACCTATGAGGAGAGACTATGTAGTTTAGGGATGTACACACTGGAGTTTAGAAGATTGAGAGGGGACCTCATAGAAGTGTATAAAATTCTGACAGGTCTAGACAGACTGGATGCAGAAGGAATGTTTCCCTTGGCGGGTGAGAACAGAACTAGAGGACATAATTTAAGGATAAGGGCTAAACCATTTAGGACAGAGATGAGGGGGAATTTCTTCACTCAGAGAGTGGTGAACCTGTGGAACTCATTGCCACAGAGGGCAGTGTATGCCAGCTCATTAAATATATTTAAGAGGGAATTAGATATATTTCTACGGGCAAAAGGGGTTAAGGGTTACGGAGAGAAGGCGGGGACGGGATACTGAATTAAAGGATCAGCCATGATCTCATTAAATGGCGGAGCAGGCACGAAGGGCCGAATGGCCTACTCCTGCTCCTATCTTCTATGTATTACTCTACACAACATGCTGGAGATCCAGTGATTCACAGGCATAGCATAGCTAAGCCAATTATTATCTTAAAATTTTAAACTATAATATTGTAGACACTGATATGAACAGGAGGTGCATGTCAGTATAAGTGAGTCCTTTTACACCTCACTAAATGATATCTCTAAATTATTTGAGCAATGACTTTTGGATGATGTTTTCTCAGAAAGAGCGCCTTAGTGGCCAACTTTCAACAGATAATAGAGTTTCACAACACGGTGACACACGATGCACATAAATGCACTGCTGGCTCAATAAATGATGCATGATGTTCATGCTTTCCTGAACAAACAGAGCTGTACCAGTTATTAAAAAGTATGTGATGTCTGTTTGCCAAATTGCCATTAAACAAATACCTGGGACATGTTTAGACAAGTGCTGTTGAGTCAGTTAGGTCATAACAGAGGCGACTTCCCATTCCCAGTAACTAAAACGACTGCAAATCCAAGTAAATCAGCAATTAAGAAAAGAACAGTACCATTGTCTTCAGCCCATCACATAGAACAGACCTGATTGGAATCAATGACGTTCTATTATATAGTGATAATAAAAGCATGTTGGTATAGCTGCACATTTTTAAATGCCCTGCTGAAATACAGAATGAGTTGTCAAGAATTTTATCTGACAAGCATAAATTATGACAACCTTGAACTGTAGCTTTACAATCTTATTTTACAAGCATTTCCTGATGATTTTAATCACTGTACCAAGTCATTTATATTTGCAGTGCACGATAGAAAAAAATCAGGCTCTAATATAAAAAAGTATAAATGTCATAATGATTTATAATATGTTGGGTAAAATGAGTAACATTTGTACACAAATGTTTAACATGTTGATATGAAATTCCTTTGTTCACTATTTTAACAAAGGTGTTAAAATTAACAAGTTAACCCCTGTTAAAATAGTAGACAAAGGAAATCCATAAGTGTATGTTAAGCATTTTTACATCAATATTTGTACAACACGATTTAACCCTCACTGGTGTTTTGTATTGCGGACTAAGAAATACAATAACCATGGTGTTTACTGCCCTGTGATAGTAGGTACCCTGCGATACAAATGTGCCACCAATATCTACCATGATAAGCTGATGCTATTTAAAAGAGGAACTGAGTAGTACAGTGGATTAATACATTATCCTCTTAATTATGGAATGAGAGTTCAAACCAAGCCTAGATTGATGGGCTGAAAGTCTTTCTTTGCCAGCCTATGTGAAATGTATTTGGGATTCCTCAGCCCAGTTTCTACTTTGCATAAGGCCACAACACACATGCCCACAAATTGGCACTGAAATTGGCACCTTCGCTCACAATGGCCAGAAGGATGATGGATATGGGGATTTTTTTTTAATTACGCAAAAGCAACAGATGGTTTCTTCTGAGGTTTAATTTAAGTCATATCTGGGAAAGTATTCCTCTAGTGAGTATGTGTAGCCATATTGTGAACAAACACAAGGTGGTTTTCTCTAGCTGGTACTTTTAGTGAAACTATAAATGTATTTTCTTTTGACAAGAGGAAGTCATTCTTAAATGTAGGGATGGAGTAAAATGAAAGAAAGAAAGACTGGCATTTATATAGCAGTTTTCATGACCTCTGGAGATTCCAAAGTGCTTTACAGCCAATGAAGTACTTTTGAAGTGTAGTCATTGTTGTAATGTAGGAAACACGGCAGCCAATTTGCACACAGCAAACTCCTATGAACAGCAATGTGATAATGACCAGATAATCTGTTTTTAGGTGTTGTTTGAGGAGTAAATATTGGCCAGGACACTGTGGAGAACTCCCCTGCTCTTCATTGAAATAGTGTCTTGTGATCTGAGAGATCAGGCAGGGCAACTCCAACAGTGCAGTGATCCCTCAGTACTGCACTGGAGCGTCATTTAGCATGGTTGTAGTGCCGCACAACATGATGGACGGTGTCCTCAGTGTGAAGACGGGACTTTGTCTCCACAGTGACTGTGCGGTGGTCACTGCTACCAATGCTATCATGGACAGATGTATCTGCGACAGGTAGATTGGTGAGGACGAGGTCAAATAGGTTTTTCCCTCGTGTTGGTTCTCTCACCACCTGTCGCAGGCCCAGACTGGCAGCTATATCCTTCAGGACTCGACCAGATCAGTCAGTAGTGGTGTTACCGAGCCACTCTTGGTGATGTACATTGAAGTCCCCCACCCAGAGTACATTCTGTGCTCTTGCTGCTTTCAGTGCTTCTTCCAAGTGGTGTTCAACATGGAGGAGTGCTGATTTATGAGCTGAGGGAGGGCGGTAGGTGGTAATCAGCAGGAGGTTTCCTTGCCCATGCTTGACTTGAAGCCATTAGACTTCATGGGGTCCGGAGTCAATGTTGAGGACTCCCAGGGCCACTCCGTCCTGACCACTGTGCCACCACCCCTAGTGCATGTGGAGGCTCCTATTCTGAAAGGAGGCTGGGTCAGCAGATCCAATGGTACAAATAAGATACATGAATATCTGAATAATTATAATGCTGAATGCATCTTTGGAAGCACCAAATCATGATATGCCATGCTTTTAATGATACTGCATGAAAGGTGGCATTCTAGGGTGATCAACAGCCAGTAATGCAATAAGATTAAAAATTCACGTTGTTGGTGCCCTTGGAACAATACTCCTGCATGAATCACCACCTTCAAGAGAGGGGACTGAAGACAGAGAATTGGGTTTGACTGCACCGATCAGGATGTCACTAGCCATTATCTACAGGCATTGTCACGCCTACCTGGCAATGATCTTGAGGAACTTCCTTCACCGGTTTCACATCAGCAAAGAGGCAGGTGCAGAGCTGTGCCATCTGCTGGTATAAAATCTACAAATAACATACAGCCAGTAGTGGTGGCTTCTAAGTTGCCTCCATCTTCTTCTCCTTCCAGACATGTTGCAATGTTGATCTATGAAGACAGTACCCTAGTTTGGCAAATGGGGCCATTTCAACCTTCTCATGCAGCATCAATGCCATTTAAGCAGTTGTCAAATGAGAACTGGTATTGGGTCACTCCATCACTTCCCTACAGACTTATGCCTGCACATTGGGTTACTTTTCCTTTCGTTATTTTCCATCACTTCTTAGCCCTCTCCTCTTCAACCTTGGGAATTGCTGCCAATGGACGACAATGCCTTTTGAGCCTTTTCCCATAATCTGCCACTTCCCTTTAATTTACAACTCACCTACACAAAACTTTCCACTCCCACCACTATTGTGCTCCTTGCACATATCCAACTCTCTGCCTGCGGCTGTGAATAATTATACAAATGCCATGGCCCAAGAGGATTGAGTCCTATTAGCACATTACCATTCTGGTGAGATTTGGCCCACGTTTCTTATATTGTGGAGTTTGCAACACTAAATCATGGCTGGATACCTTAATATGACTATCACTGACCCCAAATAATCTGCCTGTTAAATATCCTTGATTGCAGTTGCTTTTCTGCACTGCTGCTCAAAAACAGACAAGGTTTTATTTTTAATACAATCATCATGGTGAAAGAGGGTACTAATTTTTGAAGATACTTGTGTGGTGGTGAGATTTTTGAAAAAAATTAGTTATTGAAACATTTTTTTTAGCATACATCCCTGAAGCTCCATTTAGATTCTCCCTTTTAGAGAGTGTTGTCCTGAACTAAATGCCATCTCCCAACACTTATAATGACAGTAGCCCCAATTGACACACATGGGGAGTTAATTCTGTGAGTTGAGTTTTGAATTTTACAGTGGAATTGGGATATGACTTACATTAACTATTTACACTGTAGGATTCGCAAAATCCATGAAATACAGTATATTGGTAAAACCCCTGAAATGGCCACATTGTGAGAACACAAGATGGAGTTGGCAGTTCCCATGGCTCAGTTCAAAAGGACACACCAGCAGTATCTTACAGCAGCCTGAGTCATCACCGATTAGAAGATTCCAGAACTTACTGCTATTGATATGATAATATGGTTACAGTAGTAACAAAGTCAAAACAAAAGTATTTACACCTCAAGGTGTGTTAATTGCTAGCAAAACGCAACCCATCACAGAGCAAAGACAAAACCTATTATCTGTACCAAACTCAGAGGGACACAGGACTGATCCCATTAGTTTCATTTACAAGACATTAAAATAAAGTCCTACTCGGGTCCCCTCCCTCACCTCTTTTTCCGATACATTGATGACTGTATCGGTGCCGTTTCCTGCTCTCGCCCCGAACTTGACAATTTCATTCACTTTGCCTCCAATTTCCACCCTTCCCTCACCTTCACATGGTCCATCTCTGACTCTTCCCTTCCCTTCCTCGACTTCTCCGTCTCCATCTCTGGGGATAGGTTATCGACCAATATTTACTACAAGCCCACTGACTCCCACAGCTACCTGGACTACACTTCCTCCCACCCCGCTTCCTGTAAGGACTCTATTCCATTCTCCCAGTTTCTCCGCCTCCGCCGTATCTGCTCCGACGATGCCACCTTCCACACCAGTGCTTCAGACATGTCTTCCTTTTTCCGCAACCGAGGATTCCCCTCTACCGTGGTGGACACTGCCCTCGACCGTGTCAGTTCTATCTCCCGCACCTCTGCCCTCACCCCTGCCCCTCCCTCCCGGAACCACGATAGGGTTCCCCTTGTCCTCACCTTTCACCCCACCAGCCTCCACATTCAACGGATCATCCTCCGGCATTTCCGCTACCTCCAAAGTGATCCCACCACCAAACGTATCTTCCCCTCCCCTCCCCTTTCAGCATTCCGCAGGGACCGCTCTCTCCGAGACACCCTAGTCCACTCCTCTATCACCCCAAACAGCCCTTCCCCTTCGCCTGGCACCTTCCCGTGCAAGCGGAGGAGGTGTAACACCTGTCCCTATACCTCCCCCCTCCCCACTGTCCAGGGCCCCAAACACCCCTTCCAGGTGAAACAGCGATTTACTTGTACTTCTCGCAATCTAGTATACTGTATTCGCTGCTCACGATGCGGTCTCCTCTACATTGGGGAGACCAAACGCAGATTGGGTGACCGCTTTGCGGAACACCTCCGTTCAGTCCGTAAGGGTGACCCCGAGCTTCCGGTCGCCTGTCATTTCAATTCACCGCTCCATTCCCACTCGGACCTCACCGTCCTTGGCCTCTTGTACTGTTCCACGGAAGCTCAACGTAAACTCGAGGAACAGCACCTCATCTTCCGATTAGGCACTCTGCAGCCTTCCGGTCTCAATATCGAGTTCAACAATTTCAGATCATAACCTCGGCCCCTATTTCATTTTTACTTATATTTTTCCACTCCTTTCCTCCCCCCCCCCTTTCCTTTTGTTTCTCTCTCACACCTGGCAGCTATCTTTTGCCCTGCCATTACACTTTACACCTAATCCCAGCCTATTACCATCTCGTCTAGCTTCTAATCTCTTTTACTTCTTTTGGTTCTTTTATTCTTTTGTCCGATCGCAGCCCTGCCTTCGATCTAGTTCCTTTTCTCTCCAGTTTTGAAGAAGAGTCAAACCCGAAACGTCAACTCAAATTTCTCTCCACGGATGTTGCCTGACCTGCTGAGTTTTTCCAGCATTTTCTGTTGTTATTAAAATAAAGTACTTGCTTTTGTCAAAGCAGCCTGTCCATTACCTTGACAAAAGAAAACCCCTGATTTGGTGCCAAGATAAGTGCAAGGGAACAGTATAACTGTGGAGGGAAATTCGACAGCAGGGCTTCCTCTCTTTCATTCAGTGAGATTCAATCAGATCCATCACAGATTCACACAGACACGAGGTCAAGGACAGAGCGGGGAGGACCCACAAGATTGTGCAGGAGAGGAGATTCAGAAGTTCAGTCCAGATCCAAGACCATCAGGAGTTCGAAGGCTGAGTGGAGAGGAGACGGTTCGAGGAGTTCGGAGAACTTTCAAGATTGTGCAGGAGAGAGATTCAGCCAGACTCAGACAGATTCACCAGAAGCAGTGAAGTCCAAGTCCAGATACCATCAGGAGTTCGAAGACCGTGCGGAAGAGGAGACGGCTCGAGGAGTTCGGAGGACTTCCAAGTTTGTGCAGGAGAGCGGGTCCAGGAGCCGGTCCCATGAGGAAGATTGGAGATCCCAGACGTAACAAGGAGTACCAAGGTCCAGGAGGGTTTTAAAATTCTGGTGAGCATAAAGGCCCAACTCTACCTAACTGACATAGTTGAGGTATATTTTAGCAATGGGAGGGTTTGTAACATTAAGGGTTTTGTAATTCAGGAGTGTGATTTATCCCTCGATGTGTTCGTGCGCTTCCCTCACCCCCGCTTTTAGCTTATTGCTATTTTAGAACTGTTTATATGCTTTAAAGTTATTTTTCTCAGTGTATAATTTAGTCCTCTGTGAGAAACGTTATTTTTCGTCTGCATTTATTCTTGCCATTTTCTCTGTGTACATTCTCTTTCAAAAATAAAGATCATTTTGATTTAAAACTCAATCTGTCTCATCTGACCATTTGTCTTCCGAGTCACGAGTTGGGCCACACATCAAGGTTGTCTGGCAATAAGCTCAGTCTCTAGAACTGGTGAGGGGGGAGCGCTTCGGAACCGCTCACGAGCAGTGCGAAATCAAAACCGATCTAGCACACCATAAGCTCGTTAAAACGACCCCTTACACACTTCCCTTACATAATTCCCTGTGGATTATGCAGGTCTTTTGTCGGTGTGACATGGTTTATCGTACTTCTCTGATGTCCCTGGCGAATTAGGTTAAAATTGCGCCAAATGTGTTTAACCAATGAGTTACCGAGACATGCAGATTAAGCAGTTCCCAGGTTTCATCCCTTGTCTGTGCTGATTTAACTGATCTCAACCAGAACAACAGGATGGGTGCTACAATTGCCATCAAATTCAAACGGACTGCATAATTAAAACATGGTCTTGGCCATAATAGATTCTGTGTGTTTATTGGTAAGAGTACCAAATGCAATTGAGTTTTGAGCAATATTCTAAGCATAAGATTTTTATTGAAAAAAGATACTAGTTTTCCTTTGGGTTCTAAGAGCGAGCTCAGTGTATTCTTTAAATAGCTTATACAGAAGAAAGGAGCTTAGAGAAAGTCCAGCACATCAAACAAATGTATTTACCTGTACAAATGGTAAGTATTAATAGGAGTAAATATGTGAATCAGCAGCCAAAAATATTAGTCTTTGCACACTAATGTTAATTATCAGGGGAGTAAAGGAATGTTACAGCTTCATTCAATGTAATTCCACAGTGTTCTGTAAAACCCATTAAAAATTAAGCGCTTAAAATGTTATAGCAACAGTGAGCGAAGGTCAGTTACCTGGAGAGTTTGCTTTTGATGCAACATTTAAATTTGGGTGAAATAGTCACAAGGGATGCAATTTGATGGCAAAATGGTTTGTGGCAGGATGTCTAACGATAACCTAAGTTAAATGACCTTTAGTCATAAGTCAATTAACTCCTTTGATGCCAGCTCTCCTGAGGATTTAATGCATGTGAAACAAACAGTTTCATCATCAGTGTCCCTGTATAACTGAGCAATAGATAAAAAGATCTGGACTATATATAATCTATATTTTATATATATATATTAGAATTTGTAATTAAAATGGAGAGTAACAAATAGCTCGGAGTGATTACTGCCTTGAATTTCTCTAGCGCATCTGTTATTTCTTTATAATATGTACTGTTCTTTCTGTGGGAAGTTTTATTGTCTTGGGTCTGTTATAATGTCGACAGTGCCTGTTGGCACTGATGGTGATGGCTACATGACAATAATATACTGAGAGATTAATAACTGGTATAATTACTACAACTTTATTGAAACATGTTGTGAGAAGTATATATATATCTAAATTACTAATTACTTTGCAAAAATGTTGCGAGAAGTATCTATATATCTAAATTACTAAATACTTTGCAAAAACCTAGAAATTATGAGGGGGCTTAAAATAAAACAACTGCTATTTTTAATGGCTGTTACAGTACCTCATTTTATGGAATGTATTATTCTTAATGATAAGATCTTGCAAAAATATCAGCTACATGTTTCTGAGACTATATTACAGAAAGTGTTTAAAACACCCCAACTCAGTACACTTAACAAATCAAACTCCTACTCTATCTTCAACAAATGGGTGTTAAAATACGTGTTTATATGTGTGTGAACATAACAGTTGTAAAAGGGAGGAAAATGCATCCAGTAAAATACTTAAAAAGAGAACTGGCAATGTGATTTATTCACAATAAAAGAATTGGTGAAAGAAGAAATGCTTATGTATGAAAACATATCTGGTTAGTAGTTTACGGTGCTATGAAAATAACTCGATACTCCTGTGAATTGCTGCAGATCTGACTAAATTCTCTTTTGTGGTCACCAAACTACAACTTGATTTATCCAGAAATCAAGTATCAATTTACCCAGGACTTTTCCTCTCTGTTTAACTTTTTGCCCCATAATTTCAGCAGATGTCAGTCAAAATGTTTTTGAAAATCATATTTTCATCATATGTGTTAACAATGTGATAAAACAGTAAAAACACTATTGGTTGTATTCTGTCAAAAGTTGTAATTTTCTTGCTAATGTGTATAAATCAAATTTGGAAATACACAATACCATAAATCATGTTAAACATGTAATCGTTTCACTGTGTGCATTATCAATGTAACTAAAAATGAAGTCTAGCTCTTATGGTTGCTCTCTATAATTAAACAATGAGGTTTGTCAAACATTTGGGGGTACAAATTTGTCTTTGGTGGTTCCGCAGAACAGGCGGTACCGCTTTGGCTGCTTGTTAAACACTCCATCAGATATTCAGCTCCATTGAAGTAAACTGAGCTGAATATCCGGCAAGGCGTAGAACAGGCGGCCAATATAACACGACCATTTTGACAGTGCCCAAGACGGATTTCTATCCCTCGTTTTTTCATAATAACAATGTCCCTTTAAAATCTACTTGTTGTTCCTGATACAATCCATCAATGTTTCTCGAACACAGGAAAACTGCTTTTTCAAACAATATGTAAAATCTGTTTCTGATTTTGCACAAAAAGCATAGTATAAAACAAGGCCAGTTGCTCAGGTATGCCAGATCACATGCCACCTCATGGGAAATGAAATGAAAATTACTGAATGACAGATCTTAAATTGTGCTTTCTGAAGTAAAATAGTTTCTGGCAGGTATTCTTACTGACTGCTGCCAGTAGGACATCTGGAGAGGATTTCTACCCTCTGTTTTACATTTTTTTTTCTTTCCCATCCTTCCAGCAAATGTCATTCAAAAATTTCTGAAGATCATACTTCTATCATACCTGTTAAGAGTTTGATATACCAGATGCCTCATGGGATACATGCCAATGGCTCAGAAATGTTTCTTCTCTGACATGGCTAAACTTCCCCAGATGTCACAAAACAGCATGTTTTTTGTTTTCAGTTTTCAGTAGTAGAGATGTTACCATTCATCATGTTTATTTAAAATGATCGCAATCCATGCCGGCAGTTTAATCAAACAAACCCTCATTTTGTCTCTATATGTGATTCAGAGATATTAGCAAGAGAACGTTAGCTTTTTTTGGAGGAACAAGTTTAAAGCCGGAAGAAAATGTTTCAATCTGGCATGGGACTGAGAGTTATCCTGATCCACATATATGAAATCTCATTGGCAATGTAAATCGAATTCAGACTGTGAAATGCTGTTTCCTGGAACTGCATTTTATTGGTTACCGTACTGGATAGCCACTTACAAAAGCCTCATATTTCAATGAAGAGAGTAACACAATATAAAAAAAAACCTGAGAGATGCATATAATTCTATCCATATGGATAAAAATTAGATTGCATTCAGATTTACTAAACAGGGTTCTTATGACTGGTAAAATGTACTTAAAGGAATTCAATTCATGAGCAAATGTTGCTTCTGGCTGTGCAATGTTACCAGTGCCAGATATATTAGGGATAACCAAAGAACTAAAATATGACAGGCCATTTAAGAAGGCTTTTTGCGTTATTCAGTTTTTATGCCAGTTTCAACATACCAAAGGATGATTGGGTGGCATAGTTGGTATAATGTTGTCCTTTGCCATCTGATAGCTGGATTTCAGTTCCAACAAAGATCAAAAAGATGAAAATCTCCTCTCATGTGACAGTAAGGGTGTAAAAGGAAACAAAGTTGAGGGTTCTCAACCCCACAATCCTGTATCTTTTCCCACAGAACTAAGCTGTCTGAAAATCTTCAAACATTGGTACTAATGTAACAACATTATTTAGGGGCTGTGACATTAGACAGTTTAGGAATTTTGAATGTTCATTCTCAAGATGTGAGATTTGCTGGTAAGGCTGGCATGTATTGCCCATCCTTAGTTGCTGTGAAAAGGTGGTGGTGGGCTTTTTTCTTCAACCACTGCAGTCCATGTAGTGAAGATATCCCACAATACTGTTAGGTAGGGAGTTCCAGGGTTTTGACCCAGCAACGATGAAGGAATGGGGATATTTGTCTAAATCAGGATGGTGTGTGACTTCGAGGGGAGCTTGGAGGTGATGGTGTTCTCATGCCCTTCAAGGTGGTGAAGGCCGTGGATTTGGGAGGTACTACCAAGAAACCTTGGCAAGTTGCTGCAGTGCATCCTGTAGATAGCACACACTGCAGCCACAGCATGCCGTGGTGGAGGTGGTGGATGTCCAACTAGTAGATGAGATGCTTTGTCCTGGATGGTGTTAAGACTCTTGAATGTTGTTGCAGCTGCACCCATCCAAGCAAGTCACACTCCTAACTTGTGCCTTGTAGGTGGTGGCGAGGCTTTGGGAGTCATGAGGTAAGCCACTCACTGCAGAATACCCAACCACTAATCTACCAACCATGACATTTATGTGGCTGATCCAGTTGTGCTTCTGGTAAAAGGCAACACTCAGGATGGTGAGAGACTTGGTGATGGTAATGCCACTGAATGTTAAGGGAGGTGGTTAGGCTATCTCTTGTTAAAGATGGCCATTGCCTGACACTCGTGTAATGCAAATGTTACTTGCCACTTATGTACTGAAGCATGGATGTTGTCCGGATCTTGCTGCATGCGTGCATGGATTGCTTTATTATCTGAGGAACTGTGAATGGAACTGAACACTGTGCCATCAACTGCAAAAAGCCCCACTTCTGATCATATGATGGATGGAAGGTCATTGATGAAGCAGCTGATGATGGTTGGACCTAGGTCGCTGCCCTGAAGAACTCCTGGCAGCAATGTCCTGGGGCTGAGATGATTGGCCTCCAACAACCACAACCATCTTCCTTTGTGTTAGGTATGACACCAGCCGATGGAGTATTTCTCCCCCAATCCCTACTGACTCAATTTTACTAAAACGACTTGTTGCCACACTCAGTCGAAAGCTGCCTTATTGTCAAATGCAGTTACTCTCACTTCCCTTTTGGAATTCAGCTCGTGTGTCCATGTTTGGACCAAGGCTATAATGAGGTCTGGGGCGGAGTGATCCTGGCGGAACCCAATCTGAGCATCAGTGAGCAGGTTATAGGTTAGTAAATGCCTCTTGATGGCACTGTTGATGACTCCATTCATCACTTGTCGTTATGGAGGGTGCTTTTCCAAGGCTGTTTTCATAGGGCATTTTTGGGTTAACATTTCTGCAGGCAATAAATTGTTCCTAGAGGTTTTGAAAATTGGGTAGCTGTACATTTAATTTTACTTACACTGGGTCAAAATCCTGGAACACCCTCCCTAACAGCACTGTAGGAGTACCTTCACCACACGGGCTGCAGCGGTTCAAGAAGGCGGCTCACCACCACCTTCTCAAGGGCAACTAGGGATGGGCAATAAATACTGGCATTGCCAGCGACGCCCACATCCCATGAACGAATAAAAAAAAATGATTCTATATATGGTCTGTCAATGTTTTTTTTATTTGTTCATGGGATGCGGGCGTCACTGGCAATGGCAGCATTTATTGCCCATCCCTAATGCCCTTGAAAGGTGGTGGTGAGCTGCCTTCTTGAACCGCTGCAGTCCACGTGGTGAAGGTACTCCCACAGTGCTGTTAGGGAGGGAGTTCCAGGATTTTGATATTGTCAGGGCAGCATAAAGGCAGACGACCTATGAAATCATGCTACACTGAATCTGATGTCACAGGATACAAGATTATTTTTTTCCCCTTTGTTTAGTACAATTGACCAATACATTGAGAGCAAATACATGCACACAGCTCACATCCCACTTCTTGTAATATAAACTTTCAAAGGAAATTCTTCATTGCTATTCTGGACTAATTTCAAATAAACATTTGGATTATGCGACGATTGATAGTTTCAGAAAATATTTGTGGCATTTGCATTTTTCATCCTTTACTACTCAATGGGAAATAAAAACAATCTGTTGGTTGAACTGATGGCTTTGCCAACATTCCTCAAGCAGCGCGCAACCCACCTCACTTTCAGCATGACTGTTTGTATGATAAACATAATAGACATTAAACTCTTGATGGGTGAATCTATCTGAGAGCTAATATGAGACTGTAATATACACCACAGTGTCATCTTCATAATTACATTACAGGAAAGATGTGATTGCACTTGAGCGGGTACAGAGGAGATTTATGAGGATGTTGCCAGGACTGGAGAATTTTAGCTGTGAGGAATGATTGGATAGGCTGGGGTTGTTTTCTTTGGAACAGAGGAAGCTGAGGGGAGACTTGGATATGCACTTGAAGTGCTGTAACCTACAAGGCTATGGACCAAGAGCTGGAAAATGGGATTAGGCTGGATAGCTTTTTCGGCTGGCACAGACACGATGGGTTAAATGACTTCCTTCTGTGCTGTAAATTTCTATGATTCTATGATCTATTGTTCACATTTATGGAGGTGATATTACAACTAAGGGCAGATGGCACTGTGAAAAATAACATGGCACAATAATTTCACTGAAACCATTTCAAAATCTCTTGTATGTTCATTTAGTTACAGTCTAAAATTAACATTTGCATTTAACCTTTATCACTTTCATTCTAATTACTAACTTGAATGGTGCTAGAAATATGATACACACTGCAGAGCTATTACAACAGTGATGACGAAACCCCAGTGACTGACTGTTACTTGCAAACTATCAGGTCTGCCCACCTGTGGGACACAAGTCATATCTATGGTTTCTCATCACATGTTCTATGAATAGACTACCAGAACTGAAAAAAATCTAGCAACTGCAACAGTCTACTGTTTTAATTGCTCAATTGTTAATTCCGAAGATTTGGTGATTTTTTTTCTGTACAACCTACTGAAGGATTCCCCTACCCAAGACCCTGTATTCTAACACTGTTTTCAAAGTCACACAAAGTCTTCCACCTCTTCTGTACTGTTGCTCTTTTTCAGCGCTCCATCCTCTTGGTTGGATCCTTCCTTTTAACAACTTCTAACTGATTTATCAAAGTGATTTTTAATACATTTTGAGTGGATTCAAATCAATGCAATACATATCCTGATAAACCGTACTATGCCAGCTTTTTGATTCAGTTCTTCAGTAATGATAAAATAATGACTTAACTAGTAAAGCATCAGTCAATGTATGGGTCATTGCACTTTTACCATATTCCTTGTATTTAAAAACACAGCTTGCATTTAAGGGGCATTGTGCAATCCATCACTTTGTTAGGAGTGTACTTCAGGAAACTGTGGACATGTAATCTGTGATTTTCTATTTGCCGAGATGTCCTCCTTATGAGTGCTGTTCCTTGCTGGGAGCGTCGACTCGCAGATCACCCCTTAATGCAAACAATATACTTCATACATTCCCTGCAGCATGAACCAACTGTGGCCAAGTGGGCTACAGCAGCCAATACTTCCCACCATATCCTTTCTGGGCTCTGTTGCTTTGAACTGCATAAAATAATTCTGGGGATAACTCTCCCTCTGATTTTTCTCTTCCCTCCTTCCCTTCCTGTGGGAAAACACCTGGCTTCTGTTCGGTGCCTCTCTACGAAGAAGAGGTTAAAATATGTAATTCCATAATGTGAGGGATATAATATCCAGATCCCATCACTCCATGGAACTGTGCAATGTTTGTGTAGCACCACTGTCCTGCTTATCCTTTAAGCTTAAAAACAACAAAGATTTTGTGCAACCTTACCCTTTTACTTCCTTAATGTGTAAATAGTGTTTACTGTGGTTAGTAACTAGGCTACCACATGATTTTATGAAACAGTATTAGAGATAATAAAACTGAACGTTCAAGTTTGGCATCATACTCGTAACTAATGCTGCACAAAAGAAATCTGTTGGGGGAGTGGAAGGTTAATCCTTGGTGAAATAAAAACATTGATGTGGTGTGCTTTGCATCAGAGTTACATTATATTTGTGATACCCACAAATTCACTAAAACTGTGGCACTCCATTATATTTTATAAGCAAAACATAACATAAGTTGTATTTTTGAAGGATTTTTTGCAATAATCAAGATGGCAACCAAAATTGGAGATGAAAAACACTAGATATAATTAGTTAGCCCATAGTAAAATAATGCCTCATGTCAGTGAAATAGTTGACTTGCAAGCAAATAAAAAGTATACGGAACATTGCTTTGCCACCTACCGTACACTTGTTTGGCTTTTCTCCTGAGTGCACCCTCATGTGGATCAACAGTTTGTAGCGAGCATTAAATGGCTTGTATCTGCGTGGGCAACCAGCCCAGAAGCATGTAAAGTCCTCTCCTTTACGCTGGTCTATATGTGCCTTTTCAATGTGTCGCACAAGCTCCTCCTGTTCGTCATACACTGCACTGCAGTCTATCCATCGGCAGCAATGCTTTCCATTGACTCTTGATGGCTCACCGTCCTCATCCAGCTGTGTCCCTTGTGGTGATGGCTGCCCATGTGTATGGGAATGGGTCATGAGGTGCTGGTGGGCATGGTAAGGTGGTGGAGGACCCTGGGGCAGTGTAGGTATTTCCATGCCTGAGGAGAATTCATCCAGTTGCTCATTTTTAAATGCATCATACTGCTGATTACCGATCACTGAGATGCCCTGCTGAACAACCATGTTGTTCATCACCATGGGGTGCAGGGAAGACTGCTCCAGCTGCTGCATCCTCTGGTACACGCCATTGCTGGCTTCAAGGTCAGTGAGTGTAAAGAGATTACGCTCTTTACCTGCTGCATTGTAGGCCTGAGGGATGCAACTACCCCTCACTCCCAGGAAATGCCCACACACTTCAGGCTGAGGGGAAACATTAGCCGGAGACCCCCTGGACCCATTGATGTATGCGACTAATGATGTTGGAGATGTACGGATAATGAGGTCGATTCCAACTCCGTCTGAAAAGGGTGAGGTGGAAAGACCTCTTTTTCTTGAGCGAGCAGAATTAGATCGGGCAGAATTGCGAGAGCTGTTCTCATTCCCAAACAGGTAAGAAGGCAAAGAGTTTGAGGTGCTGTTATTTGACATGGCAGTTCCAGGTGGTATACTCAGCATTTCCCCTAGTTCACTGCCATTCTGGGAACCTTGGTTCGATGGGAGGGATGGAAGGATTGGGTAACCATGAGGCCACTCTTGCTTCACATTCAAGGTTGTCTGGCTTTCTATAAGGCTTAGTGCAGTTGAGCCCAGTGATCCACCTGAGGTAATGGATCTAAAAAGTAAAAATAAAAATAAAAAGACAATGAAAAAAATTCAAAGTTGTCACAACTTCTTTTCACAGGTGACAAAACATCAGCTGTCACTTGAAATATCTGTTTCAGTGGAAAATGATGCTTTGAAGTTGCCTTAATCTAACCTAATTATACAATTTCCTTTTCAGTGGGAAGGAGCATAATTGCTGCAGACTGGAAGTTCAAGTTTCATAAAGCAAAGCAAAGTTCAATGACCTTTGATGTAATCAAAAAGAGCTTATCCATTGTATTGTGTGTCATCCTTTAGATTTGCACAGGGATAAAACACAGCTGATAAAACTGCAAGATTTATCCATTCTGAAGACAGGCCAGTTCTTGACAATCTAAATTTTTAAACAATTACATTATAAGAGGAGAGATATACAAAGTGACTCAAAAAAACAAGTGATTTTGTTCTTTTACAATGTAAGACACCGAGGCCTAGAAATTCGGTGGGGTTAGCGCCCAATTAGAGGCGTTAGAGGGCCTTGCGCCGGAATTATAGCCGCGATCGAAATTGCGTTGGGCCCTACCATCGGCGTTAGCCGGTAGCGCTGCGCCGGCACCGATGACGTCATCGGTGTGCGCAGCGTCCCGGTTGCCGTGGTAACGCGGCCGGACGCCCAAATTCAGTTGCGGCCGCCTCGCCCGTGGCAGCCGCAACCAACAATTGTTCAACGGGATGTTGCAGCACGTAGCGCCGGCGCATTAAGGTGGAGCGGCGGCCGGCCGCTTTCCCGGCGGCCGCCTGCCCGCACCTCCCTCCCCGGACTCCTCCACCACACCCCCCGCGGCACTGATGTGTGTGGCCCGCGAGCCCGGCACTTCTCCGAGGTGCCGGGCTCATTTGTCAGGCGAATCGACCGGTCAGCGGTCGGCTGTAGGCAGCTCCTCCTTAACAGAAGGAGGAGGCCTGCAGTACCCCAGCCTGCCGCACCGCATCGGGTGCCGCAGCGGGGGATTAGCGCCGCAAACCTGCATTCAGCGCCCATAGCGAGGCGCTGAAACCCTCCATTACCGCCCGCAGCCGTCTGGGCGCGGGGCAGCTGAATTTTTGGCGGGCGCAGCGGCAATTATCGCGGGCGCAAAATTTCGGGCGCAAAAGCCCTGGCGGAGGCAAACCTAATTTCTAGGCCCGAGTCTCTAGCACGGCAGGGGACAAAGCCTCGGGTGGATTTGCAGGCAGGAGGCCATTTAAAAGAAACATACACTTTCAAGGTAAGTGTATTAAGCCTTTTAAAGATGCATCTTGCAGTTTCTTTTTTTAGTTTCCAGCTGGCATTTCGGCTTTTGTGAGCCATGGTGCCAGGTGAAATTATTTATTTATTTTGTTGCCTCAAATTTCCTCTAATGGCATCAGAGCGGTTGCCACCAGGAATCCTTCAAGCCGAGGATTGTCCGAAGGAAAAAGGGACCTGCGGACAGATGCCAAGCAGGTCAGGCTTCCCAAGAGGTGTTCTGTGACCTCCTGCCCACACTGGCGCCCCAACATTCAGTAACATGCAGGCAAAACCTGATGGGCCAAATCTTGCTGGAGCAGGGCCTCTTGCGATGTACACTGTTAGACTTTCCATCGATCTGAAACGTTAACGCTGTTTCTCTCTCCACAGATGCTGCCTGACCAGCTGAGTATTTCCAGCATTTTCTGTTTTTAACACAAAAGTGTTCATCTTAGATTTGCCAGTATTTTATAATAATTTACATTGGAATATTGGGGGGTAGTTTTAAATGCCGCTTCCGTGACAATTCTCTTCACAGTGACACACAAGGTAGCACCGGAGTCAGATTATTAATTTAACTCCATATTGCATTTGACTAGGAGAAGTGAAACCTCCTCAGCAGAGGCTTTCAAGCTTCAGGTCAAAGTTGCAGACTGCCGTATAACTTTGGTTTCCTGGAGTTTGGTTGCGCAGAAGGACATGTTCTGAATGCACTATATGATGATGCCACGATGCTACGGCTGCTTGAAGCATCAGCCAACAAAACGCAGTTGGTTATTTTTCCTTGCATGTCCTGGGCTTGCAACTGGCTTCAGAGTCTTAGAAAATTTGGAGACAGCAGAGTGGCAGTATAATTCTAGTCTACATAACCATTGTGTACCCCACTCTAACATTGTTTTCTGCACTATATAGCACCCGTAGACTACAAGAACTCCACTTTGCCTCTGACCACTGCCTGTGTCTGTAGAATGAGCCAATACAGATTTTTCTTCACATCTCCCCCAACTGCCTGTTCAGATACAAAAAAGAAATGTTTGAAAACAGCCATCTGATCCAGGAAAAGCATATACCATGGGCAATTGAATGTTTGCCAACTTAATGGCATTGCACAATATTTTGAAGATTAGCATTCAAATCAGTCTGGAGATATAGTAACATTTTATTGAAGTAAAACTAAGGAAAATATCCTGAAACCACCAGGAAAAATATTTCAGTTAGATAACCCCATAAAGTGCACGGGTCATGGTTGTTCAGATGGATAGTCCTTAAAAATCATGGGAAAAAGTAATTCAAATTAATAATCCCACGATGGTCAAGGGCTATTGAGAGGGGATAACAAATTCAGTGGAGGCAATAAAGCTTAATTCACAGGTGACTTTATATACTGGTAACTGCTAGCTAATATAAGAGAATACCACCTCTGGTAATTCATTTAATTACTGTTTGTGGGACGTGGCTGTGTGTATATTGGCTGCTGTATTTGTCTGCAAAATCATAGTGAGTACACTTCAAAAGTAATCATTTGGTTGTAAAGCACTTTGGGGAATTCCGATAAAGTGCTACATAAATGCAACTTCTTTCCTTCTTATTTAATTTAATTGGATTTTGCCGCAGTGAACATTGTGGGATTATTAGATCAAAGGCTTATAATGTTGCCAAAAAGTGCAGTAAGCCTGACGATTGGAATTCAGCAAAGGAGGACCAAGAAATTGATAGAAAGGGAAAATGGAATATGAGAGTAAACTAGCGAGAGACATAAAACAGACTGTAAAAGCTTCTATAGGTATGTAAAAAGGAAAAGATTAGCGAAAGTAAATGTGGGTCCCTTACAGGCTGAGACAGGAGAAATTATAATGGGGAATAAGGAAATGGTAGAGAAATTATACAAATAGTTTGTGTCTGTCTTCACGGAAGAAGACGCAAAAAACTTCCTGGAAATAGTGGAGAACCAAGGGTCTAGCGAGAATGTGGAACTGAAAGAAATTAGTATTAGTAAAAAATAGCACTGGAGAAATTAATGGGACTGAAAGCCAATAAATCCCCTGGACCTGATGGTCTACATCCTAGGGTTTTGAAAGAGTTGGATGCATTGGTTGTCATCTTCCAAAATTTCACTGATTCTAGAATGGTTCCCGCAGATTGGAAGGTAGCAAATGTAACCACACTATTTAAGAAAAAAGGAGCAAGAAAACGGAAAACTACAGACCAGTTAGCCTGACATCAGTAGTAGGGAACATGCTAGAATCTATTATTAAGGACATGGTAACAGGGCACTTAGAAAATAATAATAGGATTGGGCAGAGTCAACATGGGTTTATGAAAGGCAAATCATGTTTGACAAATCTGTTAGAGTTTTTTAAGGTTGTAACAAGCAGAATAGATAAGGGTGAACCAGTGGATGTGGTGTATTTGGATTTTCAGAAGGCATTTAATAAGGTGCCACACAAGAGGTTATTAAACAAAATTAGGGCTCATGGGATTGGGGTAATATACTAAAATGAATTGAGGATTGGTTAATGGACAGAAAACAGAGAGTTGTAATAAACGGGTCATTTTCGGGTTGGCAGGCTGTACCTAGTGGGGTACCGCAAGAATCAGTGCTTGGGCCTCAGCTATTCACAATCTATATCAATGACTTGGATGAGGGGACCAAATGTAAATATATCCAAGTTTGCTGATGATACAAAGCTGGGTGGGAATGTAAGTTGTGAGGAGGATGCAAACAGGCTTCAAGGGGCTATAGACAGGCTAAGTGAGTGGGCAAGAACATGGCAAATGGAATATAATGTGGAGAAATGTGAAGTTATCCACTTTGGTAGGAAAAATAGAAAAGCAGAATAATTTTTAAATGGTGAGAGATTGGGAAATGTTGGTGTTCAGAGGGACCTGGTGTCCTTGTACACGAATCATTGAAAGTTAACATGCAGGTACAACAAGCAATTAAGAAAGCAAATGGTATGTTGGCCTTTATTACAAGAGGGTTTGAGTATAAGAGTAAAGCTTTCTTACTGCAATTATATAGGGCCCTGGTGAGACCACACCTGGAGTATTGTGTGCAGTTTTGGTCTCCTTACCTAAGGAAGGATATACTTGCCATAGAGGGAGTGCAACAAAGGTTCACCAAACTGGTTCCTGGGATGGGGGGATTGTCCTATGAGGAGAGATCGAGTAGACTGGACCTATATTCTCTGGAGTTTAGAAGAATGAGAGGTGATCTAATTGAAACATACAAAATTCTTACAGGGCTTGACAGGGTAGATGCAGGGAGGATGTTTCCCCTGGCTGGGGAGTCTAGAACCAGGGGTCACAGTCTCAGAATAAGGGGTTGGCCATTTAGAACTGAGATGAGGAGAAATTTCTTCACTCAGAGGGTGGTGAATCTTTGGAATTCTCTACCTCAGAGGGCTGTGGAGGCTCAGTTGTTGAGTGTATTCAAGACAGAGATCGATAGATTTTTGAATATTAAGGGAATCAAGGGATATGGGGATAGTTCAGGAAAGTGAAGTTGAGGTAGAAGATCAGCCATGATCTTATTGAATGGCGGAGCATGTTTGAGGGGCCGAATGGCCTGCTCCTGCTCCTATTTCTTATGTTCTTATGTTCAACAATTAGCACAATTGCTTATTTACCCACTGTTGGAAAATGCAACATGTTGCTGAATTGCCTACAAAGACAGTAACATCAAGTTTGCGACTTTCTGCATGGCATTATCTATCAGCAGAAGCTCTTCATATATGGAAGTACAGAAGTGCTGACACAATACCATCACTATCGCATTGTGTATATGTGAGACAGCCAAGTAGCAGCAAATAGTGGCACATACAAGACATCATGGGAGCAACCATCTCATACAGTCATAGAGTCAAAACGGCACAGAAGGAGGCCATTCGGCCCATTGAGTCTGTGCCAGCTCTCTGTGGAGCAATCCAGACAGTCCCATTCCTCAGCTCTATCCCTGTAGCCCTGCAAGTTTATTTCTCTCAAGTGCCTGTCCAGTCTCCCCTTGAAAACATTGCGTGTCTCCGTTTCCACCACTTCTGTCGGCAGCGAGTTCCAGGTCCTCACCACACACTGCGTAAAAAAACTTAAGATCCCCCATCCCCGGAACGATTCTGTTAAATCTCGTCTGCACCCTCTTAAGGGCCTTCAGATCCTTCCTAAAGTGTGGTGACCAGAACTGGATGCAATACTCCAGTTGTGGCCTAACCAGTGCTTTATAAAGGTTCAGCATAACTTCACTACTTTTGTACTCAATACCTCTATTTATGAAGCCCAAGATCCCATATGCTTTGCTAACCACTCTCTCAATATGTCCTGCCGCCTTCAGGGACCTATGCACATTAACTCCCAAGTTGCTCTGTCCCTGCACACTCTTTAAAACAGTGCCATTAAGTGTATATTGCCTCTCCTTGTTCCTTCTGCCAAAATGCATCACCTCACACTTCTCTGTATTAAATTCCATCTGTCACTTGCCTGCCCATTCTGCTAGCCTTTCTATGTCCTGCTGCAGTCAATTGGTAACATCCTCACTGTTTGTCACACTCCCACGTTTGGTGTCATCGGCAAATTTAGAAATTCTACTCTGTATTCCAATATCCAGGTCATTTATATATATCAAAAAAGTATTGGCCCCAGCACTGACCCTTGCGGAACACCACTGTCTACCAACCTCCAGTCTGAAAAACAGCCATTTACCAAAACTCGCTGTTTTCTATCCTTAAGCTAATTCCTTATCCAAGCTGCCACTCACCCACCAATTCCACGAGCCTCAATTTTGTTAACCAACCTTTTATGTGATACTTTGTCAAACGCCTTCCGAAAATCCATGTAGACAACATCCATTGCATTCTCTTCTTCAATCCTCCCTTTTACTTCATCAAAAAGTTCAATTAGATTTGTCAAACACGATCTTCCTTTTACAAATCTGTGTTGGCTCTCCTTAAATAGCTTAAACCTCTCCAAGTGCCCATTAATTTTTTCCTTGATTATTGTTTCTAAAAATTTACCCACTACTGATGTTAAACTGACCGGCCTGTTGTTACTAGGATTGTCCTTAAACCCTTTCTTGATCAATGGTGTCAGATTTGCCACTTTCCAATCCTCAGGCACCTCCCCTGCCTCTAGGGAACATTGGAAAATTATGGCAAGCCCTTCTGCTATCTCCTCCTCCAATTCCTTTGGCATCCTGGGATGCAAGCCATCTGGACCAGGTGACTTGTCCACTCTAAGCATACCCAGCCTTTCTAGTACATCCTGTCTATCAATTTTCACCCCTTCCATTGCTTCTACCTTTTCCACTTCTACCGATATTTTGTCAACATTCACCTCCTTAGTAAACACCGATACAATTGGGGGTATTCTACAGGCCTCCAAATAGTGAGAGGGAGTTAGAGGAGCAAATCTGCAGGGAAATCACAGAGATATGCAAGAGCTATAGAGTGGCGATATTGGGGGACATTAATTACCCAAATATCGATTGGGATCATGCTAGGGTAAAAGGAAAGGAGGGGGAGGAATTTCTGAAAAGTGTTCAGGAAAATTACCTTGACCAATGTTCTTGGCACAACTAGGAAGGAGACATTGCTGGATCCGATACCGGGGAATGAGGTGGGCCAGGTCGACCAAGCCTCTAAGCCTCTAAGCATATATCACCTTCTTTATCCCTAATAGGACCCACCCTCTTACTACCCACTTACTGGTTACATGCTGGTAGAAGATTTTTGGGTTCCCTTTTATGTTAACCGCCATTCTACTCTCATATTCTCTCTTTGCCAATCTTATTTTCATTTTCACTTCCCCTCTCTACTTATTGTATTTGTTCTGGTTCTCCCTTGAAGAATTCACCTGACATGCATCATACAACCTTTTCTTTGTTTCATCATCTTCTCTATCTCCCTCATCATCCAAGGAGCCCTTGCTTTGGTTCCCTTACCCTTCCCTCTTGTTGGAATGTACCTAGCCTGTACTTGGAACATCACCTCCTTAAAGATCACCCATTGTTCCATTACAGTTTTTCCTGTCAGTCTTTGGTTCCATTTTGCCCTGGCTAGATCCTTTCGCATCCCATTGAAGTTAGCCCTATTCCAGTTTAGAAGTTCCACTCTAGGTTGTTCCTTGCTCCTCTCCATTGCTAATCTAAATCTTATGATACGATGATCATTTGTACCCAAGTGTTCTCCCATAGACATTTGGTCGACCTGGCCCACCTCATTCCCCAGCACCGGATCCAGCAATGTCTCCTTCCTAGTTGGGCCAAGAACATACTGGTCAAGGACATTTTCCTGAACACTTTTCAGAAATTCCTCCCTCTCCTTTCCTTTTACCCTAGCATTATCCCAATTGATATTTGGGTAATTAAAGTCCCCCAACATCCCCACTCTATAGCTCTTGCATATCTCTGCAATTTCCCTACAGATTTGCTCCTCTAACTCCCTCTCATTATCTGGAGGCCTATAGAATATCCCCAATAGCGTGGTCATACCCTTTTTGCTCCTCAACTCTAACCAAATGGATTCTGTCCTTGTCCCTTCAAGAACATCCTCCCTTTCCAACACTACAATGTCTTCCTTAATCAGCACTGCCACCCCACCTCCCTTTTTTCCTTCCCTATCTTTTCTGAACACCTTGTACCCTTGAATATTAAGTGCCCAGTCCTCACCGCTTTTAAGCCATGTTTCCATTATTGCCACAACATCATATTGCCACACGGCGAATTGTGCTTGTAGCTCACTAACCTTATTCACCACATTTTGTGCGTTTACGTACATGCATTCTAAACCCATTTTTGAATTTTTCGTAGTCCTTCTTAGTCTGCTCCTCTATAATATGGTACTACTTCTGCCTCTAATATTAATTTATTCTCTAGTACTATCCAACACACTCACTCTTTTATGCACCTTATTCCTTTCTACTCCTATATGCTGGGGCCCATCCTCTGCCAAGCGAGTTTAAATCCTCCCCAACAGCACAAGCAAATCTCCCCGTGAGAATATCGGTCCTGGGTCCATTGAGTGCAACCCGTCCAGCTTGTACAGGTCCCAAATTCCCCAGAAATGGTCCCAATGCCTCAGAAATCTAAAGGTCTCCCTCCAGCACCATCTCTCCAGCCACGCATTCATCTCTTCTATCCTCCTATTCCTGTACTCACTAGCACGTGGCACCGGAAGTAATCCAGAGGTTACCTTTGAGGTCCTGCTTTTTAATCTCTTTCCTAGCTCCCTATAGTCTGCCTGCAGGACCTCATCCCTCTTTCTGCCTATGTTGTTGTTACTGATATGGACAACGACCTCTGGCTGTTCACCCTCCCCTCTCACAGTGTCCTGCAGCTGCTCAGTGACATCCTTGACGCTAGTACCATGGACGCAACATAGCATCCTGGAGTCACACCTGCATCCACAGAAATGCCTATCTGTTCCTCTAACTAATGAATCCCCTATCACTATTGCTCTTCCACTCTTTTTCCTCCCCCCCTGTGCAGCTGAGCCACCTGTGGTGCTGTGTCCTTGGCTCTGGCTGCTCTCCCCAGAGTAACCATCACCCCCACCAGTTTCCAGAACTGTGAACCGGTTAGCGAACGAGATGCACTCTGGGGATTCCTGCCCTACCTGCCTGGTCCTCCTTCTCTGTCTGGTTGTCACCCATTCCCTCTCTGCTTGCACATTCTATGGCTGTGCAGGGTGACCACTTCTAGAAACATGCTTTCCAAGTATTTCTCAGCCTCGCGGATGCGCTGTAGTGACTCCAGCTGCCGCTCAAGCTCTGAAACCCGGAGCTCGAGTTGCTGCAGTTGGCAACACTTCCTGTACACGTCGTCATCCAGAAGCGTCCAGTACTTCCCGCATGGCACAGTGTGTTCAAATCATGGGACTGAGCTGCCCTGCCATACCTCTATTAGTGTAACTAGTTAAGTTATAAACTCAACAAAAAAGAAAACGGGCTACATTGTGCGCTACCGCCAAAGACCAATTACGCCCCCATTTTCTTTGTTTTTTCCTCCTGATATTTTCTGCCAATTTTCTACCCTCCATCTCCCCTCTGCTAAAGGTATCAACTTCTTATTGAGGTTTGGATTCATGGGTATCACGCATGATTTGGTACCTCACCCAAAGATCATTCTTTACGTCTCAAACTAGAAAATGACTGTCGGCAGCCTATTGGACTGCTGGCTGGCATCGTAGCCAACCTGATTTGTTCTTCATCCAACATCCACCTACATGCAGGGATTGCTGGCTTCCAATCATGAGTAGGGATTGAGGACAATTTCCCATTCCATAAGCAATGGCACTGAGGTCAACTAAAATGTTCCTACCTGACTGAGATTAGTTAATTCAGAATAGACCAGTGACTGAACCTGGGATCCTTCTGGTCTTTACCAACTGAGCCATCAAGATAGTGTTTTCTTTGTAAGCCATATAATTATGATGTTTCTAAAGTGGGTAAAGTACAATATCTGTAAATATAAGTCTAAATCCAAGTTATCTAAAATTGCATTGAATTGAATTCTAATTTTTGCCTGGAACTTAACATGAACATCCCTACAGAATGAGGGCACTTTAAATAAAATTTCCAATGGCTGAAAGGGTCGATAACGAAAGAGCACAGATTTAAGGTGATTGGCAAAAGAACCACAGGTGACATGTGAAAAAACTTTTTTATGCAACGAGTGGTTAGGATTTGGAATGCACTGCCTGATAGGGTGGTGGATACAGATTCAATAGTAGCCTTTAAAAGGGAATTTGATAAATACGTGGAGGAGAACAAATTGCAGGGATGTGGAGAAAGAGCGGGGGAATGGGACTAACTGGATTGCTCTTCGCAAGAGCCGGCTCAGATTTGATGGGCCAAATGGCCTCCTTCTATGCTGTGCTGTTCTATGATTCTGTGAAAGTAAGTTTCTGTATTTTTAAAAATTAGATACATAGTTTTTGTGTACCTGTTATTAGGGCAGACTTTGGTTTTAGAAGCTATACATTGTAATACTAGCTTGATTTCAAACTCAAAACTTTGAAAGATTGTTTTTAATCTTTTGAATGTGATAAAACATATTTTAAAATTCTACTTTTTAAAATTTGTTTGGGGAGCTCTGAAAGTACTCACTATAACATAGTGGAGTGGAGGGGGGAGGTCAGGAACTTGTTTGCGGGGGAGGTCAGGCACTTGGGCAGGGGGAGGTTAGGGTCAGGAACTTGTTAGGGAGGGAAAAGGTCAGAAACTCGAGGAGTGGGAGGAAGGTTAGGAACTTGTGGGCGGGGGAGAGGGGGTTAATCAGAAATCAGGTCTTGTCCTCCAAGGTGACCAATCAGAAATCTGGTGTTGGAAATAAATGTGACCTTCTATAATATGCACTCAGAATTTACGGTGGTAATGATGACGAAACTGTCAGCGTTCACCGTCATTACTGTGTAAAACTGATAGCTACTTCTGGCATTCACACATGTGCAGTAAAACGCGGACATCTAGAAATTGTTGCCAGTGATACCCTGCTCCTCCACAGGGTGCACTGTTGCAGTCTTCGCAGATGCAATCAACACAGATTCAGTGATTTGAAATGAACTTTAATTTTTTACGCACTATTCTCGCTGTAAAAACCAATGAACATGTTATGCCTTGTTCGATCAGGAGTAACTGACCTCTTAACAGCGTACCAAATCATAATTACTGCTGAACAACCTCTCTGACCCTGAAAAACTATTTTTTTACAAGTGTGGAGTCTCATTCCCTCAGAATAGCATTTAAAAATTGCATGATTTTTAAAATCATAAAAATTAATTTTTATTTTAGTTTTTAAAGTTTGTTTATGTTATTTCAGCTTCTCCCCAAATCTCATGTGTATGCCCCAATCTTTATTTTTCTTTCTATACAATGATTAAAATGTGAATTATAATCCCTGCTTTTTACTTCCTGCTTTGCTGTCTATGAGAATTCTTCAATCTGATTGGCTGATCAGCCTACTTGCTGCCTGCACTGTTGCTTGTCGCTACAGATGGGGCCAAATTCAAATTCACGTCAGAATAGAGGAATTCCATGCTCTGGGGTCTGCCAAGTCTTTGTGGGCAGCTTTTTTTTGAGGTCAGTGGTGAGCGTGTCCCTTCGCCGCTGACTATAAAATCTGGGCCATGATGTCAAAACAGTTAACGTGCATAATGTAGCAATACAATGACCATATCAGAGAGGGACATGAAAAAACAGAGAGAACAGAAAGTAAGTGGATCATTTATCACTATCATCTGGTTCTACCCCAGCTTGTTTTACTACAGGCCACAGGCAAAATTCAAAATCTCTTTCAGTGGATTGGTGGTGACAATGACACATCATTAAGTAAATTTTACTCCTGGTGTGGAAATTCATACTCTGGGTGTGCAGACTATTCTATTCTATTCATGAGTCCATGATCCACAATCATTAAAGGGATGCTGATGTCACAAATACCGCCACAGACTCCGTTCCCTAGCCACTGACTCCATCCTTCTCCCTAACATCTGTCTGAGGCTGAACCACACTGTTCGCAACCTTGTTGTCATATTTGACCCTGAAATAAGCTTTCGACCACATATCCACAGCATAACAAAGACCGCCTATTTCCACCTCTGTAACATCGCCCATCTCCGCCCTTGCCTCAGCTCATCCGCTGCGGAAACTCTCATCCATGCCTTTGTTACCTCTAGACTTGACTATTCCAATGTACTCCTGGCCGGCCTCCCACATTCTACCCTACGTAAACTTGAGGTCATCCAAAACTCGGCTGCCCGTGTCCTAAATCGCACCAAGTCCCGTTCACCCATCACCCCTGTGCTCGCTGACCTACATTGGCTCCCAGTTAAGCAGTGCCTCGATTTCAAAATTCTCATCCTTGTTTTCAAATCCCTCCATGGCCTTGCCCCTCCCTATCTCTGTAATCTCCTTCAGCCCCACAACCCCCCCCGAGAGATCTGTGCTCTTCTAATTCTGCCCTCTTGAGCATCCCTGATTATAATCGCTCAAACATTGGTGGCTGTGCCTTCTGTTGCTTAGGCCCTAAGCTCTGGAATTCCCTCCCTAAACCTCTCCGCCTCACTACCTCTCTTTCCTCCTTTAAGGTGCTCCTTAAAACCTACCTTTTTGACCAAGCTTTTGGTCACCTGCCCTAATTTATCCTTATGTGGCTTGGTGTCAAATTTTTTGTGTTATAATAATCGTCTGCAGCATCTTGGGGCGTTTTACTACGTTAAAGGCGCTATATAAATACAAGTTTTTGTCGTTGTCAGCATGCTCTGCAATTTTAATGGACAGAAAATCCTGCTGGGGTCACTAACCACCACATTTGAATTTCCAATATTTGCTCATGATGTATGAATTCATAAAATCAACCCTCGTATGTTTCCAAATGCTGATGCCCTAAAAATAGCTTTTTATTTGATGGCCAAGAACATCATTGCATTACAGCAAATAAATGGTAATGAGGTGATTTATACACAGTCCCAGCATGGTTTCCATCACAATGTGACAAAAATAAATATAACATTCTTACAGCATGACAAAGAAATCAAAGTTCTGAACCATGACTTCTAATCTTGAAATTAGGATGCAGTGTAGAACTAGCAGCTTGTTGGAAGTTTTTACATCAGTACATGTGTGCACGTACAAGTATATCTTCATGCGTGCACACACAGCAAGTTCAGCTGAATTTCAATGGGCAAAAAATGTGGCTAACATATCTAAACCACAGACATTCCAAGTATGTACCAGGTATCGCCAAAGAATAAAGTAATGCTTACAAATGACACAGGGGAATACGTTCACAGGTTGCCCTTGAGCATGTTTCTCTATAATCAAATCTCCTTACCGTAGACATTTTTGAAATTCCTGCATGGATTAGTTAAGTCAGTAAAAAATTATAATTAGCAGTGTAAGTGTCAGAGAGACATCAAAAACAATATCCTGGCTTTGTTTTTTTGCTGCCAAGTGACTTCAAGGTACATAAATTTTGATTTTTTTTCCCCTTGAGGTAACCATTTGCTTTCATTCTGTCAATGGATAACCCAATGATGGAAAAAAAATTAGCTAAACTTGGAGGTTCTGTCCTGAGGGTCACTTTATGGCCAACCAGTGAACTTGTATAAATTACAATAGAGTCCCAGTTTAAAAGAACAATGAGCACATTTTAAGACATAATTTTTTATTGCTATGGCTTCAAAATGCCAATTGCTAATATCATTAACAAATAAGATTAATTGATATCTGTGCCAATAACGTTAAGTAGCCTACACTGCAGATTTAGGGTCTAAATCTCCTTTCGGCTGAGGCACATTGGCGTCTTCAGGATGGGGTCATGGGCTGGAAGGCCCCAGAAGGGAGTTTTACAATTTGTTACCATTGGCTCTCTTACTAAAAGGAACTTTGTGTGGGTGCTCACCAGTGGCATGCACATATGATTATCTGGTGCCACACCTTCCTCACCACCTTTTCTAACCGACACCCAGGATCTTCCCATACTGTCACAGGTGTGTGATGAAAATATTTAAATAGGTTGACCAGCCCTGACTCTGGATATTCTGCTGGGATCAGCAGCAGGGCAGGATACCCGCTCTGCCACATTTATGCCAGCGCAGCGTCTTTTTGGGCTTGTAAAGTTAATATAAACATGATGTTAATAAATTATTCAATTAATCCGAAAGCCTCAAATCAAAATTGATATTCTTTTTTGAATATTAAGAAAATATCTTGTTATGTAATGCTTAACTTTCTGCTTGCTTTACACAAGGAGGACAAACTGATATTCTCCAACATCTAGGGCTGGCTTTAACATGAGCGGATATTAGGGCTGATTTCCAGGTGTCTCCAAGAGGAAATGGGAAGAGATCAGAGTAATGCAGTGGCATCTCCCTCTGTTCTCAAACACACATTTTAAGCAGCACCGAGAACAACTGGTCCTTAGTGTCTGTGCAGAGTCCCGCTCATATCGACGGTTCTGAGAAGGGGCAAGCAACAGGAAGATGGAACTATGAAAGATAAGTGAACATTTCTTTTTGCAGGTACCCAAAAACATCTTTGTGGCTGAAGGCTATCTGGCTGATGCTTTTGGACAGCAACTAGAAGACCCCACAGGGAACGGCCATTACTGTCGTGGCTGATGCAGCAATGGTTGGATTTCCAGCCCCGTTTCCAGGCACAAGGGGAAAACTCATGCCTGGAGTGCCAGGCAAATATCCTGAACCAACAAATTCAGGTAGGTTCAGGCCAGGCCAGGCCAGGTCCATGTGTTTGCCTGATTTACACCCAGCTGGATTGGGGAGGGGGAAGGGGCGAAAATTGGCCCCATTATTTCTGCAGTAAAGACTACATCACAAAAGCTATTTAAGAGAACTAATCAACCACTTGTTCCATTTAATCACTTGCAAATCATTAAAATTTGTCAAAACGAAGCTAAAGATAGCAGTGTGTACTATAACTAACAAAACAATGAAAATTCCATTATTCATGAAGACCTTGAAATTATACTGTTGGATACAAATATATTGTTCAGCTTATGTAAGATATTTATTTGCAACAAAATTATGAAATAACTTTTACATTTACAAGGGGTATGTTGGGCTGGATTTTCCTCCACTACCCCCTCCCAAATTTTGTGGGATAGTGGCGGGAAGGGCAAAACAATGGCCCGATCTTGCATTTCCATACCCCATGCCAGGACCATTGCCAACCACCACATCCCCACCCACCATATATAAATGCGGTTGGAGTGTTGGAGAATTCCTGCATGAGTTCCCTCAGGGCCCAGTCACCTGGCCCATTTCCCTCCCGTATGCCCCTCTTACTGCCTGGTGGAAGGTGTTGGTGGGCCCGGGGTAGAAGAGGCCTCCTCGCTCTCAAATTTGGTTGTAAAGCTTTGATTATTGCAGGCCTCTTCCTTCTCCAGATTTACCTCCGCTTTTAAGGCCCCTCATCACCTGGTGCGGCAGCGGCATACTCACTTCATTTCCCTCTTCGGCTCTGGTGGGCTTGCTCTAGGAAGTGGGAATCCCATTAGGAGCTAGCCCGGAATTGCCAATCGCCCTCGACCAATGAAAGTGGGTCAGGATTGCAATGGAATCAGAGGGGCAGGCAGAAGTTCCACCCCACTGCTACTCCACTCCAATGAGGAAATTCCACTCCATTATTTTAATTACAATTTGTTATAAATTAAATATCTAAAACTTTCATCCAACAGGAATATTCTTTGACTCAGCAGGGAAGTGGTTATGTGTCTATTTTGCTATCATTTAGGTAACTTAGTGGAACAAACGTGTAAAATTGTTATGGTATTTTTCGTATTTGACACTTAAGTATACTTTTAAACAAACTGCCTTTTACAAATGCTGCATGCCAATACTGAATACAGAGCAATTGTAGGAACGTGGGTTCCTAACTAAAAGACTGAGTTCTACTCAGGCGATCAAACAAAACGAACTTTAATGAAACAAACAGGTTTTAACAAGAAACTGTGGAATAACATTGAATGTAGGTCTGCTCTCCTGCAGTCCCGTGGCTGACGTCATGACATCATCACGTTTTCCCGCCAGTGGGGGATCACGTGATGAACAGCGTGACGTCATCACGTTTTAGCCACGCTGTTAAAGTAACCACACTCTGTACAGTTAAACAGCATAAATACAGATACAGACTCAGACTGTAGCTAATATGTTGTTAAAGGAATTATAAACAAACGATCTGAGTCCTTTGGTGGCTCCGCCACATGCGCCCCCCCAGAATTGTCTTTAACAGCAAAAGTGAGACGTCGAGGAGGCCTGACAAGTCTGTCCGAGCGACTTCGGTAACCCTGCAGAGGAAGCTGATGGACGGTGGTCGAGCTGGCGGGCGGTTGTGGTTGAGCTGGCGTGGTGAGTGTGGTCGAGCTGGCGTGGTGAGTGTGGTCGAGCTGGCGGGCAGCTGTGGTTGATCTGGCACGGCGGCTGCGGGCGGTCGGCCACGTTTCGGCGGTTGAGCGATGACGACTGGGCGGTCCAGGTCCAGGTGAGCTGGCTTCAACCGGTCCACCGAAATGTGATCCGGCTTTCCTCCGATGTCGACCGAAAAGGATTTGTCTCCTGATTCGATGACGCGGAAAGGACCAGTGTAAGGGGGCTTGAGCGGATCCCGGTGAGCGTCGTGGCGGATAAATACGTACTCGGCGTTCTTCAGCTCCGCTGGCACGTGGGAGCTCTGTAGGCCGTGATTTGATGTAGGCACCGGAGCGAAGCATCTGGCCGCTTCCTGGTGGCTGACGAGTTGCTGGGAGGCGGACCATGGCTCTGTGGGAGAAGGGAGGAAATCCCCTGGGACTCGGAACGGCTGACCATAAACGAGTTCGGCCGAGGACGATTGCAGGTCTTCTTTGGGCGCCGTACGAAGACCCAAAAGGACCCATGGGAGTCTGTCCACCCATCCCGCACCTTGAAGACTGGCCCGTAGGGCGGCTTTAAGCGACCTGTGGAATCGCTCGCAAAGGCCGTTCGCCTGTGGATGATAGGCGGTGCTGCGATGAAGTTTGGTGCCGAGCCCCTGAGCTACAGCGTTCCAGAGCTCTGAGGAAAATTGTGGCCCACGATCGGAAGAGATATCCGCCAGTACCCCGAAACGAGCAACCCAACAGGAGATGAAAGCTCTAGCGACGTCTGCCGAAGTGGTGGAAACCAAAGGAATTGCCTCTGGCCACCTAGTGGTGCGGTCCACCATGGTGAGGAGATGCGTATAACCATGAGAAGGCAGAAGTGGCCCCACAAGGTCCACATGCACGTGGTCGAAACGACGCTCCGGAACAGCGAACGTAGCCACTGGAGCTTTTACATGATGCTGGACCTTGGCCTTCTGGCAGACCACGCAGGTGTTAGCCCAGTCACGGACATCGAGGTGCATACCCTTCCAGACGAACTTCGCTGACATTAGCCGTTGTGAAGCCTTCATACCAGGGTGCGACAACCCGTGTATGGCATCAAACACCTTCCGGCGCCATGCGATTGGCACGATAGGTCGGGGAACGCCCATGGAGACATCGCAAAGGAGCGTGGTGCCTGCGGCCTGGAAACTGACATCGGTCGCTTGGAAACTAGAGGGGGCGGTTCTGTATGATTGGACCTCTGGGTCCGAGGCCTGATCCGCAGCCATGAGGGCGTAGTCAATCCCCAGGTGAACCGCATGGACCGGCGCGCGGGAGAGGCAATCCGCCACCAGGTTGTCTTTACCAGACACATGTTGAATGTCCGTGGTAAATTCAGAAATAAACGTCAGGTGACGTTGTTGACGAGCGGACCATGGTTCAGCGGTCTTGGCCATGGCGAACGTTAGAGGCTTGTGGTCGACAAAAGCTGTGAAGGGACGTCCTTCTAATAAGGACTGGAAATGGCGAATGGCTAGGAAAAGGGCCAGTAACTCTCGATCGGAGATGCTGTATTTTCTTTCATTTTTCCGTAGTTGACGGCTGAAAAACGCCAGCGGTTGCCACGTGCCGTTCACCCACTGCTCCTGCACTGCGCCGATGGCGTAGTCTGACGTGTCTGTGGTAAGGGCGATGGTGGCACGTGGAAGTGGGTGCGCCAGCATGGTTGCGTTGGCCAAAGCGCCTGGTCCGTCTCGGCCGTCCAGCTGATTAGATCCTTACCGGACTTACCCTTGAGGGCCCCGTACAAAGGCTGCATTAGTTGAGCCACCTTAGGGACGAATCGGTGATAGAAATTGACCATCCCCAGGAACTCTTGCAGGGCCTTGATGGTTGGCGGGCGTGGGAAAGAGGTAACAGCTTCCACCTTCGTCAGTAAGGGGACGGCACCGTCTGATGTTATGCGGTGTCCCAAGAAATCGACCCGCTGCAGGCCGAACTGACACTTGGCCGGGTTGATGATCAAACCGTGCTGGCTGAGGCATGTAAAGAGGGTACGCAAATGGCAGATGTGCTCCTCCTTGCTAGCGCTGGCGATGAGAATGTCATCAAGGTAGACGAAGATGAAGTTTAGGTCTCAGAGCACGGAGTCCATTAAGCGCTGGAAAGCCTGTGCCGCGTTCTTCAAGCCAAACGGCATCCGCAGGAACTCAAAAAGGCCGAAAGGGGTGATGACTGCGGTTTTCGGGACATCTTGCGGGTGCACGGGAACCTGGTGATACCCCTGGACGAGGTCGACTTTAGAAAAGGTAGAATTTCCCGCCAAATGGGCCGAGAAATCCTGAATATGCGGGATCGGGTACCGATCAGGAGTAGTGGCATCGTTCAGGCGTCGGTAGTCACCGCATGGCCGCCAGCCGCCGCCCGGTTTTGGAACAATGTGGAGAGGTGAAGACCAGGGACTATTCGACCGGCGAATAATCCCCAGCCGCTCCATCATGTCGAACTCCGCTTTCGCAGCCGCAAGCTTGCCGGTTCGAGCCTTCTAGCCCGTGCATAAACCGGGGAGCCAGTAGTGGTGATATGATGTTCAACACCATGCTTCGTGGCCGAGGAGGAGAAAGTGGGCCTTGTCAGCTCCGGGAACTCTCCGAGGGGCCGAGTGAAGTCATCCGGAGAAGGGAACGCGCAGGCGATAGAGCGCGCCACGGTGGTACCATGGTGGCACGGAATCGAGTGGAAGGTGGCTGCGTTGATCAACCGGCCGTGCCGGACATCGACGAGGAGGCCGTTGGCACACAGAAAATCCGCCCCTAGGATGGCCTGCGAGACTGTGGCCGTGACGAATTCCCAATGGAAGCGCTGACCACTGAAACAGACTTGGACCCGCCGCTTTCGGAAAGTTCGAATGGCTGCGCCATTAGCCGCCACGAGGGAAAAACCATGGTTCCCAGCTTGCATATCGAGATTCGACACAGGTAGGATGCTACACTGCGCCCCGGTGTCACAAAGGAAACGTCGACCCGATAGGGAATCGGTGATGTAAAGAAGTTTCCCCGTAGATCCGATGGCCATCGCAGCCACGGAGCGCCCGTTAGACCCGGTCCTCCTTCGCCAGGAACGCCGTAGGAGCTTTGTTTTTTTGGGGGGCGAAAAACTGCAGGGAGAGCGGCAGCGTCGTGCTTTCGCGCCAAAACGGGTGTGGTAGGAGCACCAGCCCACTGCAAAAGGAGTTGGAGCCGCGTCTGTGGGGGATGGGCGCCTCGTGGCCGTGCAGCACTGCTGGGTTACTGTGAAAATCTTATCTGCTTCGGCAGCAAGCTCGGCACAGTCTGTAATCTCGGATCTGGCTAGGGCAGCCTGCACCTGCTCTAGCAGTTGGCAGAGGAATAGCTCCCGGAAGAGGAAGCATTCCGGTTCGGCACCTAAGAGCGTGAGCATTTGGCTCATGAGCTCGGACGGTTTGGAATCCCCGAGGCCGGGCATAGCGAGGAGCCGGCGAGCGCGTTCTGACTTTGAGAGCCCGAAGACCTGTAGCAACCGCGCCTTTAACGTATCATACTTGCTGTCAGTAGGAGGACTACCGAGGAGGCTGACGATCCGCGAGGCAGTGGCGCTATCGAGGGCGGAGACCATGTAGTAATAACGGGTCTGATCCGCGACGATGTTCCGGATGGCGAACTGGGCTTCAGCCTGGATAAACCACGCGGCTGGTTGTTGCTCCAGAACTGTGGCAGTTTCAGAGTCACGGTGTTCGTGTCCATGCTGAAGATCTTCCGCGAAAACCGTTCACGAAAGTCGGGGTCACCAATGTAGGAACGTGGGTTCCTAACTAAAAGACTGAGTTCTACTCAGGCGATCAAACAAAATGAACTTTAATGAAACAAACAGGTTTTAACAAGAAACTGCGGAACAACATCGAATGTAGGTCTGCTCTCTTCGGAGGCTCCACGAGGACTGCCCCTGCAGTCCCGTGGCTGATGTCATGACGTCATCACGTTTTTCCCGCCAGTGGGGGATCACGTGATGAATGGTGTGACGTCATCACGTTTTAGCCGCGCTGTTAAAGTAACCACACTCTGTACAGTTAAACAGCATAAATACAGATACAGACTCAGACTGTAGCTAACATGTTGTTAAAGGAATTATATACAAACGATCTGAGTCCTTTGGTGGCTCCGCCACACAATAATATATATACTGCATGTGAAGTATTCTAAGAAGGGAATTCACATTTTGTTCCTGTGTCTTTGTTGCTATTGGCTGAAGACCCCACTAATTTCTTAAGGGCCACCAATAATTGTCATCATTTTCACTGCAGTACAATGAGTACTTGGGCAAGGGAGGAGAGAAAAGAAATGTAATGGTCCATGGACTCATGCACAAGGTGCAGCAGTCTTCTGGGAGGGGAAGTAAGGCCAAAGAGTACATTTTGTACTCTCTGAAAAAGATAACAGTTATGAATGGCCCCCTTATTCTCTGTGATTTTCAAAGGATGAATCAACTGAGAATTCTAACCATAAATGAACTCAAGTAACTGAAAAATACTGTACTTCACAGTAATGGATCTGCTGAATCTTTGAATAACTCATTAAAGTAGATTGGCAGGAACTGTAAAAACCACCTAGTCTGCATTGTCTAAGGTGCTGTGTGAACCTAATGGCTCAAATTTATGGTTTAATAAAGGGGCCAATTTGATCCAAAAAATGTATAATAAACCTTATTAGGATTTTATATTGAGATCTATTTTGCAGTTTCTGCTTCTGTTTTGGGTGTGACAGAAGTAGTCTCACACCAGTTGGGCTTCACACTGACAGCACTATAACTGCAATCAATACCAAGTGAGCCTTTTAAAATCAAGTGACATTCATCTCTCTTCGGTGACTTTAAAAATTTCGCCAACATTTGGTTGCAGTTAGGAGAACACTGCAGTTGTCTCTAAGTAGGCAAGAGAACTCTTCTGACTTGTGAATGCTGTGGAGCCAGGAGTATAACTCAAACGGCTCTTAAATCAAGGGCATCACTTTCAAATGATACCTGCAATATAACTGGGAACAAGTAATATATGATGGCTTTGAATGCAGATTTAAACAGTAGGGTAAATTTTACGTAAGTCAGCAGAATAACAGCAAATGATAAGTGTAAAGTACTGTTCATAGGAAGGGAAAATAAGTGACACATGTACTCCATGAATGGTGTTAAAATAACTAAGGGTGAAATTGAGAGGGACGCAGGAGTCTTAATGGAGCTAATATTCAACATGTATTGTGGACCACCCTCGGTTCTACCTTTTTCCAGGCTCAGAGCCTGGGGCACACGTTTTCCGTCAGCAGCTTGTCAGCTGTATGTTAATGAAATGCTGCCCTCAAAATGGACCGGGCCTCCTGCTCTATTAGGCACTATTGGGCAGCTGGTCAGCCAAAAATCGAATGGAAGGAAATTCAATCCCAGTAGTCTCCCTTGTTACATGTCACCTCCAACCATTTCATCTTCCTCTCCTCCTCTACCCACGTCTACCAAGGCCTCAGACTGCCTCTCCTGCTGCATAATTGCACCTCTCTGCAGGGTGAAATTTTGCAATATAAACTGATGCAGATAATTTTCAACATCTTGTCAGGGCTATATAGCAGCATTCCCCTGATTATTCCAAACAAAAGAATGTCTACTTCAGCATATTCCCCCAGAATTTGGCTGGAGGAATGAGTTTATTGTATCAGTATCTTTTCAGGGTTTTTCAACAGGGCATTTGCTAAGTATGTCCTTGGTCCTCTAACAACCAGTCATCCAGTATGTCTGCTCCCTCAAATAATGGTGACGTGATGAACTGGTGTAAAATGAAGATTCTGTGGCTGTGGCCAGGTTATAGCTCATTTACTTGCATCATTCTGTTCCAACAACATTTACTAGAATAAAAACCTCTACTAGTCATAATATGCCATGGATTGTTGCTAGGTGCCCCAGTGACCTCATGTGCACCGTTAATAAGGTTCTGACTTTTGGACAGCTATACCATATCATGCTGTTGCCTCCTTTCCTTGAGGAAATTGATTAGGTATTTCCTTGGCAAACAAAAGTCTGTCACTTGTTTTATGCACTGCTGGAGTGAAGACCAACTGATGTGGCAAATGTTACTGGTATTGGCTTGGAAGGATTTAGTCATATAAAAAAATAATACTGTGGTAACCTTCACAGCTTCAGATAGGGCTGTCAATGTGGTCAAATTTGTCAGCAGGTCAGGCTTGAGGAGAGGGTATAACTTAGTGACAGCTCCCTACTGAGGTTTAAGCAGTGAGGACACGTCTCTTTAGACATTCCCAAGTAGGTGTGCCTAGGTCTGAAGACTCGGCTCATGGGATGAGGATGAATGGGCACAAGGCACCTCAAGACTCTGCACTTGTATTTGCATCAATTCTTCCTTTTCTGAATCCAGCATTGACATTGGAACACCCAGTCGCATTTGATGCGCCTCAATAACTTCAAGGCTCAAAGTTAACTGGATAAAACAAGGCTTTTATTAGCAAAGAAAGATGGCTGTGTCTTCACCTAGCTTCACCTAGCATTCTGCTGCAAGACAAGCCTGGGCTTGTTTTAAGTAGGGCCAGGTATGGGCGGAGCCGACACACCCAATGGGGAGAAAGGGGGCGGTGCACTATATACAATACAAGGTAAAACACAGGAGCAGGCAATACAATATATGTAGTTAAATACAGAGTCTGATGAATGACATATTTCATCACATTCACCCCTTCTACAGATTTAGTCTGTCCGGGGGTGTGATAGTCCTCTGTGACCGACGTAACGGTTGCGGTGCCGTGGGTGCCGGCTGGGTGTCCCGGATGACCTCCTGGGTCTCTGCCGGGGGCGCCACCGGGGTTGTTGAAGGAGTAGGTGGTGGGGGTACCATTGGCTGGTGTTCTTCCGGGGGTGATGAAAGAATAGTGGGTGGAGTGGGTGGAGTGGGTGGGTAATAGTTGTTGTGGTTGTTGTCGTTGTTGTAGTCGTTGTCGTTGTTGCTGTTGTTACCGGCTGGGGCGAGGTCTTTTATGGACACAGTGTCCTCCCGTCCGTCGGAGTGCCGGACATACGCATATTGTGGGTTGGCGTGGAGCAGGTGCACTGGCTCCACGAGAGGGTCCATCTTGTGGCCCCTCACATGCTTCCGCAAACGTACCAGACCTGGGGTGGAGAGCCATGACGGTATGGATACGCCTGAGGTGGATTTCCGGGGAAACACAAACATTAGCTCATGAGGCGTGGCATTAGTGGCGGTACACAATAGTGACCGTATTGAGTGGAGCACATCTGGGAGGACTTCCTGCCAGCGGGAGATAGGGAGGCCCTTGGTCCTTAGAGTTAGGGTGACTGCCCTCCATACTGTCCCGTTCTCTCGCTCCACCTGACCGTTACCCCGGGGGTTGTAGCTGGTAGTACGGCTCGTGGCAATCCCCTTGGACAGCATGTACTGGCGTAGCTCTTCACTCATGAAGGACGCCCCCCTATCCGTGTGGATATAGCTTGGCATACCGAACAGGTAGAACAGGCTGTTGAGGCATTTAATGACCGTGGCGCTGGTCATGTCTGGGCAGGGGAAGGCGAATGGGAAACGGGAGTATTCGTCCACAATGTTCAGGAAGTAAACATTGCGGTCGACGGATGGGAGGGGGCCCTTGAAATCTAAGCTAAGCCGCTCAAAGGGCTGTGTAGCTTTGATTAGGTGGGCTCTATCAGGGCGGTAGAACCGAGGCTTGCACTCAGCGCAAGTGCGGCAGTTCCTGGTCAGAGACCGAACTTCCTCAATCGAGTAGGGTAAGTTGCGGGACTTTATGAAGTGGAACAACCGTGTGACCCCTGGGTGGCAGAGGTCGTTGTGGAGGGTCTGTAGCCGATCCCCGGTGGCGCTGGCACACATCCCTCGTGAGAGGGCGTCGGGGGATTCGTTAAGGGCCCCCGGCCGGTATATGATGTCGTACTCGAAGGTGGAGAGCTCGATCCGCCACCTAAGAATCTTATCATTTTTAATCTTCCCCCTCTGTTTATTATTGAACATAAACGCTACCGACCGCTGGTCGGTAAGTAGGGTGAAGCGTTTGCTGGCTAGGTAGTGCCGCCAGTGGTGCACTGCCTCCACGATGGCTTGGGCCTCCTTTTCCACGGAGGAGTGTCTGATCTTGGGCCCCTGGAGGGTCCTCGAGAAGAAAGCTACAGGCCGCCCCGCCTGGTTGAGGGTGGCCGCCAAGGCAAAGTCAGACGCATCACTTTCCACTTGAAAGGGAGTGTTCTCGTCCACTGCCTGTAGCGTGGCCCGCTCAATATCCTGCTTAATGCTTTTGAAGGCAGCATGGGCCTCAGCAGAGAGCGGGAAAGAGGATGCTTTCAAGAGGGGGCGGGCTTTATCGGAGTAGTTAGGGACCCATTGGGCATAATACGAGAATAACCCCAGGCACCTTTTCAGGGCTTTGGGAGTGTTGGGCAGGGGCAGCTCCCGTAGGGGGCGCAATCGGTCGGGGTCTGGTCCGATTTCCCCATTCTCCACCACGCTGCCTAGTATGCAGAGGCGCGTGGTGTTGAAAACGCACTTGTCCTCGTTGTAAGTGAGGTTGAGTTTTTGTGCGGTTTTCAGAAACCTCGCGAGGTTTGAGTCGTGGTCCTGTTGGTTGTGGCCGCAGATGGCGACGTTGTCGAGATAGGGGAAGGTTGCCTGCAAGTGGTGGTCATCGACCATGCGGTCCATCTCCCTCTGAAAGACCGAGACCCCATTCGTCACCCCAAAGGGGACTCTGAGGAACTGGTAGAGGCGTCCGTTTGCCTCGAAGGCGGTGTACGAACGGTCCTCTGGTCTGATAGGGAGCTGGTGGTACGCTGACTTGAGGTCGATAGTGGAGAACACCCGATATTGGGCAATTTGGTTCACCATCTCAGATATGCGGGGTAGCGGGTAGGCGTCTAGTTGGGTATAGATGTTGATTGTTTGACTATAGTCAATCACCATCCGCTTCTTCTCGCTACCCCTCACCACCACCACTTGGGCGCGCCACGGGCTGTTGCTGCGTTCAATAATGCGCTCCCTCAGGAGCCTGTCTACCTCGGTCGCGATAAACCGCCTGTCCTCCCAGCTGTACCTCCTGCTTTTGGTCGCTATTGGCCGGCAGTTAGGGGTAAGGTTCGCGAATAGCGAAGGCGGCTTTACCTTCAGGGTAGCCAGACCGCACACTGTGAGGGGCGGCTGGGTCCCACCGAAATTGAGCATGATGCTTTGGTGGTGGCACTGAAAATCCAGGCCCAAGATCACGCTCACACATAAATCCCTCATAATTAACAGTTTAAAATGATTATATACAGTGCCTTTAACGGACAATCGTACCGCGCAGTAACCCGCAATAGTCGATATCTGGGTTTTGTCGGCCATAGAGATCGTGCCCTGAGTAGGGACTATAGTTAGAGAGAGTCGTTGTACCAGACCAGGGTGAATGAAGCTCTCCGTGCTCCCGCTGTCAATTAAACATTTAACCTTGCACCCATTTACCTCGATGTCCACCATCGATTTGGATAGTGGGTGCGGTCTGGACTGGTCCACTGTGATCGACGCCAATGTAGGGCCCTGATCGGGACAAGATGGTGGGCCACACGAGGCCGGGTAAGATGGCATCCACGATGTCTGCTCGCGAGATGGCGGACCCCACGAGGTCGGACAAGATGGAGTCCAAGGTGGCCGCTCCCACGGCGCGCACGCGGCGGTGGCGGGTTTGCCTGCGGGGTTCCCTCTGCACATCTTCCCAAAGTGCCCCTTCTTACCGCACTTACAGCAGGTGGTGCCTTTCGCCGGGCACAGGTTCCTGGTGTGCTTCGGCTGCCCGCAGAAGTAGCATTTGGGGCCCCGATGCGTCGCGGCGGTCGTAGGGCTTCTGGGGGGAGAGCAGGGCCGCGACGGTGTTGGGCTACCGGGCGGTGAAGCAGAGGCGGCGTGTGCCGCGCGGCCTGAAGAGTAGGAGTCAGAGTTCTTCTGAGCCACATCCAGCGATCGCGCTGTGTCCACAGCCTGTGTCAGATCTAGGCCCGTTTTCTCTAGCAGTCTCTGCCGGATGTAATTAGAGCTAAGGCCTGCGATAAAGGCATCCCGAATAAGCTCGTCTGTGTATACCGTGGCTTTCACGTCTTTGCATTTGCAGTCTTTGCCAAGCACTTTTAGGGTGACTAGAAAGTCCTCTAGCGACTCTCCGGGTCGCTGTGTGCAGGTAGCAAGCAGATGCCTGGCGTACACCTCATTGGTAGGCCACTGATAGTGGGCCTTTAGAGTGTTGCAGGCATCCAGGTAGGTGGCGGCGTCTTAGATGAGTAGAAAAACCCGGTGGCTTACCCGATTCTGCAGGATCCCGAGTTTCACATCTCCGGTGGCTTTAGAGGCTGTGACGGCTTCGGAGTTGGCCATAAAAAATTCCAAGCACTGGAACCAGTGTCCAAACCGTGCCGATGCATCCGAAGCATGCGGGTCCAAATCCAAGCGTTCCGGTTTCAAAAGTTGATCCATCGTTGAAAGTTTGCTAATAAAATTGATGCGCCTCAATAACTTCAAGGCTCAAAGTTAACTGGATAAAACAAGGCTTTTATTAGCAAAGAAAGATGCCTGTGGCTTCACCTAGCATTCTGCTGTTCTGCTGCAAGACAAGCCTGGGCTTGTCTTAAGTAGGGCCAGGTATGGGCGGAGCCGACACACCCAATGGGGAGAAAGGGGGCGGTGCACTATATACAATACAAGGTAAAACACAGGAGCAGGCAATACAATATATGCAGTTAAATACAGAGTCTGATGAATGACATATTTCATCACAGCATTCCTATGCTGAACACTGGTTGCTGCGAATGAAGCAACTGCTACCAGCAACGGTGCTGTGGGAAAAGGGTTATGTAAAAAGAGCCTTGCTGCAAACACCAGCAAATAATGCACGGAAGATTATGCAGATACAGCTATGTGAAAACTAAAAAAACACTTTAAATGCATTACTAAACTGCCACTCACACCTTTTAAGCATCAAAATCCTAAATCAAAACCCAAAATAGTAAATCCCAGCAACACCCATTTTAGATGAGTGAGCAGTACTGAAAGAGTGAATTGATGAAAAAGATAATTGATTTTGGTATGGGGCCAATTTACATAGGATTGCCCCAAATTAGGAAGGGCTAAATGATGCTCCCCATGTTTGGGCATGTGAAACATTTGCAGCTGATTAAATTTGTGCCTTACGAACCAGATATTCAGGCGTTTTGAAGAAGGGTTTCGACCCGAAACGTCAACTCAAATTTCTCTCCACGGATGTTGCCTGACCTGCTGAGTTTTTCCAGCATTTTCTGTTGTTATTTCAGGCGTACTAGCCTGATTTAGTAAGATACACCCTAGAATGCGGGTATATAAAATGCAGCAATTTCATATCTTCTTGTTTTGGTCAGTCAATGGTATCAATCCACCTTTCTGAATCCATGCTTCTTATTTGAAACTTTATAAATACTAGAGATCTTATAATGGTTCAGGATTAGAATCTAAAGATCAACTAAGTCAACAAATTAAGAAAAGCAAGAACATTACAAGACCTTGTATCTGAAGCAGGAATGTTTAGATTTGGGTGCATCTGACGATATATGGTCCGATTGAGGTGGTTGCCGTGGACATATGCCTGGTTTGACAGAAGCCCTGTTCGCTGGACCATCATGGGACTGCTTGTAACCACTAGATTGTTGCTGGTTCCTTTCCCAATTGCTTTGCATTGTGGTCCAAACCCAGGGATCCCTGAAGTATACACAAAAATAAATGTTAGGCTTGCACAGCACTTTCAACAAAAATGTCAAAATATTATAGAGTCATTCGCAACACCATTGTGCATGGGTAAACCAAAAACATCTAGTATATCCTAAATAATGACATGTTTTCAGTAGCTTAATCATGGGTCAGTCCTGCGATAACTTGCTCTAAAAAGTTTGCTTCAGAGCCGTCAACATAGCTGCTGGAAAATTCAGGCACGTGTTGTATCTGCTATCCTGCAAACTACACTGATGGGAGTTTTTCTCTCAAACTTTAAATTAACTTTTAATGAAGCTTGCAATTTTTAGCTGTGGCAGACATAATTAGTAATTATGCTTATTATGCTCAGTAATTATACGTCACTGCTCTACTGACCGTGACACTGTGTACCTGTGTTTACAAACCTGTAAAAGCTGTGTGTAAATGAATTACCATCAGGTCGATGCTGCCCATTGCTTTTTGAAACTATGTTCTTTGTTATACGAATATCTGTTTATCCAAATAACAATAATAATTCACTGTATCTGTATGATTGTACAATTGTGCGAGAGCAGTGCTCTAAATTGCTTTCTGATTTGTCTGGTTTAACCAATTGTTATTAGTGGTCACATGGATCAATTAGATCCGCCCGTTACCATTTATAAACTAAAACTAAAAAAAAATGTTAGCCATTTAGAACAAAATAATCTTAAATATTTAAAATTAATGTTCTAACTGAAATTTTAACTAAGTTCAAGAACTGGCCTCAGACAGGACTAAGGCTCGGCCTCCTCCTGAGGTCCCCACCATCACAGAAGCCAGTCTTCAGCCAATTCGATTCACTCCACGTGATATCAAGAAACGGCTGAGCGCACTGGTTACAGCAAAGGCTATGGGCCGTGACAACATCCCGGCGATCGTGCTGAAGACTTGTGCTCCAGAACTAGCCACGCCTCTAGTCAAGCTGTTCCAGTACAGCTACAACACTGGCATCTATCCGGTAATGTGGAAAACTGCCCAGGTATGTCCTGTCCACAAAAAAGCAGGGCAAATCCAACCCGGCCAATTACCACCCCATCGGTCTACTCTCAATCATCAGCAAAGTGATGGAAGGTGTCATCGACAGTGCTGTCAAGCGGCACTTACTCACCCAATAGCCTGTTCACTGATGCCCAGTTTTGGGCTCCACCAAGACCACTCTCCCGACCTCATTACAGCCTTGGTCCAAACATGGACAAAGGAGCTGAATTCCAGACGTGAGGTGACAGTGACTGCCCTAGACATCAAGGCAGCAGGCGCATGGGAACACCACCACCTCCAAGTTCCCCTTCAAGTCACACATCATCCTGACTTAGAAGTATATCGCCGATCCTTCATCATCGCTGGGTCAAAATCCTGGAACTCCCTATCTAACAGCACCGTGGGAGTACCTTCACCACACAGACTGCAGTGGTTCAAGAAGGCAACTTACCGCCACCTTCTCAAGGGCAACTAGGGATGGGCATTGAATGCTGGCGTTGCCAGCGACGCCCTGATCCAATAAACAAATTTAAAATTTTTTTGACCAAGTGTGGCATCAAGGAGCCCTAATAAAACTGAAGCCAATGGGAATCGGAGGGAAAACTCTCCACTGGCTGGAGTCATACCTAGCACAAAGGAAGATGTTTGTGGTGATTGAAGGTCAATCATCACAGCTCCAGGGCATCGCTGCAGGAGTTCCTCAGGGCACTGTCCTAGGCCCAACCACCTTCATCAATGACCTTCCCTCCAGCATAAGGTCAGAAATGGGGATGTTCACTGATGACTGCACAGTGCTCAGTGCCATTCACAACACCTCAGATAATTAAGCAGTCCATGCTCGCATGCAACAAGACCTGGACGACGTTCAGGCTTGGGCTGATAAGTGGCAGGTAACATTCGCGCCACAGAAATGCCAGGCAATGACTATCTCCAACAAGCGAGAATCTAAACCCTGCCCTTTGACATTCAATGGCATTACCATTGCCGAATCCCCCACCATCAACATCCTGGGGGTCACCATTGACCAGAAACTTAACTGGACCAGCCACATAAATACTATGGCTACAAGAGCAGGTCAGAGGCTAGGTATTCTGCAGCATGTGTCTCACCTCCTGACTCCCCAAAGCCTTTCTACCATCTACTAAACACAGGTAAGGAGTGTGATGGAATACTCTCCACTTGCCTGGATGAGTGCAGCTCCAACAACACTCAAGAAGCTCGACACCATCCAGGACAAAGCAGCCCACGTGATTGGCACCCCCTAAACCACCTTAAACATTTATTCCCTCCACCACCAGCATACCGTGGCTGCAGTGTGTACCATCTACAAGATGCACTGCAGCAACTCGCCAAGGCTTCTTGGGCAGCACCTCCCACACCCGCAACCTCTTCCACCTAGAAGGACAAGGGCTTCAGACACAGGGCGCATGGGAACACCACCACCTCCAGGTTCCCCTCCATGTCGCACACCATCCTGACTTAGAAGTATATTGCCGCTCCTTCATCGTCGCTGGGTCAAAATCCTGGAACTCCCTCCCTAACAGCACTGTGGGAGTACCTTCACCACACGGACTGCAGCGGTTCAAGAAGGCTGCTCACCACCACCTTCTCAAGGACAATTAGGGATGGGCAATAAATGCTGGCCTTGCCAGCGCCACCCACATCCCATAAAAATGAATTTTCAAAAAAGTAACAAAGGGTAGCAGGTGATGCCTATTAAATTCAATTTTTTTGTCATGGGAGATCAACTATTTTGCATTAAAAAAAAGTGTTAGATGCAAGAATGTTTCTGTTTCTTCACACCATATGTATTATACTATATTATTTGAACATCCTGTTTTGATGCCACCACTTTGGTTACAGTTCCAAGGTGTCTCACTTCATTTCAGAGTGAGGTTCAGACCCGATTCATTTACTTAGCATTGTTAATTTTACTCCCTTTCTCCCTGCTGTGTGTTAAACCAGCAAATGTGCCTGTATTGTAGCCACCAGAAGGTTTTTTTGGGGCATCCCTGTATTTGGGCACCCAAGGTCGAATGTAGAGGAAATTGAGGTGGGTTGGCTGTGAATGTCTCCTTCCAGCTTATTTCCCAAACAATAATAACAACTTCTATTTATTCAGCACCTTTACTGTAGTAAAACGTTCCAAGGTGCTTCACAGGAGCATTAAACAAAGTTTGACACCGAGCCACCTAAGGAGACATTAGGGCAAATCAAAGAGGCAGGTTTTAAGGAGCGTCTTAAAGGAGGAAAGAGAGGAAGAGATGCAGAGAGGTTTAGGGAGGGAATTCCAGAGCTTAGGGCCTTGGCAGCTAAAGGCACGGCCACCGGGGATGCTCAAGAGGCCAGAATTGGAAGGGCGCAGATATCTCGGAGGGTTGTGGAGCTGTAGGAGATCACAGAGATAGGTAAATGCGAGGTCATGGAGGGATTTGAAAACAAGCATGAGAATTTTTTAATTGAGGCGTTGCTGAACAATGCTGGAACTATACCGTTTGCAGGTGCAAACCTAGGTCCATCCATTCAGGAAAGGTACAGGAATCCTGGAGTAATGAAATGGGAGTGAAGACCTGACATGACAGGTCTCAGGGTAGGAAATAATAACCATAACATAATTAGGCTCAATATAAAAATTGAAAAGGGGAGGGAGCTGACAAAAGTAAAGGTACTTTACTGGAAAGAGGCAAATTTCAATGAGATATAAAGGGAACAAACCCATTTTAACTGGGAAGAAAAAAATGGCACACAAGCGGGTGCACAAACAACTGAAAATATTTAAACAGTAGATAATTATGGTACAGACAAAACATATTCCTACAAGAACTAAAAGATGGTGCAGCAAAAGCTGGCATTCCTTGGGTAAGTACAGAAATTAAAATTAAAATGTGACTTGCAATAGAGGCATATGATAAATTTAGGCTAAAGATGCAAAAGAAAATCAAGCTGAATTTAGAGAATAAAGAAAAAAACAAAAAAGATTAGCAGGCTCAGGGAGGGAACAAATAAGGACCGACAAGTAACATAAAAGGAACTAATATTTTATAAACACATAAAAAGTAAATAGTTAAATAAAGAGCAGGGCTGATTATAGAAGATAAATAAAATATACTTATGGAGGATGAAGGAATGGAAGAGATACTAAAGAAGTGCTTTGCCTCCAATTTCACAGAAGAGTGGGAACAAAGGGTACCAGTGAAGGAGGTGGAACAATTAGACAGGATAACTGAGGAAGTGGTCACGAAAAAGGATTACATACGGCCTGACCGGTAGACCTTAAAGGTATTGCTGGAGGTCGCCACAAAAAGGTTATTAAAAAAAAAATACTTACCTGATCTGCAGCTGGTAGGTGTAGGACTCCACATTAAAACCATGCAGATAGCTGCTGATTACTGCTCACCCCCGCACCCCACCCCCCACCGCCCCACTCCCCCCCTGCAATTGGTACCCAATCCTAGACTCATCTTAGGTCCTCAGCCGGTGTCCCAGCCAGCCGATTTTGCTGCCCCCCCCACCCCCACCACTCCACTGTCTGGCACCCGCAGCTCACCGGTAATAAACAAATGAGGCTGATGGCTAACTGCTGTGGGCCTGCTGTTGGCCTCTTCAGGTGTGTGCAGTGCAAGCTGCACCTGGATTGCACCCCAGTTTGGGGGCGTTCCACTTTCTAGGCCGTTAAGTGTTATAAATAGTGGAACGAAATACAAAAGCAAAAGAGTTAGACCTATAAAAATCACTGGTTAGGCCACAGTTAGAATTTTGTAGGCAGTATTGAGTGCCTTACTTTAGGAAAAATGTCAAGGACAGTCAACTGGAGAGAAGTCATTACATGTTAATTACATCAGTGATTCTCTCCTGGCTTTGAAACCCTCATTGCATGTGAAGTTTGCAGCTGCATAATCACCACTAAGGCTTGATCCAGAGACCAAACTATTTGATATCCAAGTTGGGTGTCAAAAGTGAACACAAAATACATCAAACCAAAAGGTTGCAATTTACACTCTTCAACCTGAAAAGGGAAATTGATTAATAACAAATTGCCTGACTAAGGGAAATAATTTCTTTGATCTCGTCGGTTGTATTTTGCCTTGGAGACCCAGAGGAATGATAGAATACATAGGGATTTTTCTTGTTACATTCATTCCTAGTTATATTCTGGCAATATTTATTTTTCACATCATGGCAGTGAGATGTGACTCCTTAGAGCAAAAAAAGGCCCACATGTTTATCATTAAAGACTCAATTTTTAAAAAAATCAAGAAAGTGACTTCAGACACTGTTAATTTGGATATAATTTAAAGTAATATGTAGGTCAAGCATTTTTCTTCCTGCTCTACTGTTTCATTTTTGCTTTTGTATAATTGTAAATCTTGTAAATAAATTTGTTTACTAGCTTTAGCCCGAACTACACAGTTTGACAACACAGAGCAATTTGCCTTTCCTAGAGGACAGGAATGCATGGTGGGAAGCCTCTGGTGCGAAATAGCTCAGTAAAATGCTAATTGTTAATATTGCGGCATGTTACTCCCATTACCAGAATGCATAAGGGTGCAAATTTCTGATCATAGATGGCATAGGTTTGCCTATGGAAATTGCATTTTGCATCCAACATGAATAAAGAGATCTTGTAGGGAGGCCAATTATAAGAACATATTACAGAGGCAAGTGCGAAAAGGAAAATAGTAGATGGGCAACTTTAACCAGCTCAATGTGAATTGGAAATATTTAAGTGGGTTTGGGTCAGGTACCATGTAAAAATGTAAAAAATCTGAAACCCGCCCCCAAACTGCCCACTTCTGGGTTCTTTTGGAGGTGCGTTGGGGCGGGCAACCAACCCGCTCTCAGGAGGTGGGTTGTTTATTTAAATATTGTAATGAGTTTGTGTGCCTCAGAATTAACCACCATTTTAAATTTAACCCTGTCCGGCTGGGAAATCCATTGGCTAAAGGGAGATGAGGACTGCTGGATCCAGGAAGTAAGTGCCTTTCTACTTACCTGCCAGATCCAGTTTACCTGCTTCACCCACCCCCCACCAACCCTTCCGATCTCCCCCCACGACCCTTCTGATCTCCCCACCGCGACTCTTTCAATCTTCCCCACCAACCCCACCCCCCGCCCCCCTGCCCTCCAATCTGCTTCACCACCAACTCTTCTGATGTCCCTCAAAGGCCTCCGATCCTTCCCTCCTCTCCGCTCCCTGCCTGCAACCTGGGGCCGAAGGCCGACCCACCCAACAGACAAGCCAGCCTCTCAATCCGGCTGGTTGTGCCCGGGAAATGGAGATGAGAAATGTTAATAAGGTTCTACCGTTAAATGCGGCAGGATCTGCTGGAAACCCGTTCTTTCGGGTTTCCCCACCTCAAAACAGCACAATAGCAAAATACTGCGGATGCAAACCTCAAAAGAGCAGCCCCCCCCCCCGCTACCCCCACCCATCCCCGCTTCCTCCCATCTGAGTCGATTAATATAGTGCTGGCAATGCTTCAGCATCAATGGGAACACTTTCGCTTGTCTCTCCTCTTAACGAAAGCTTCTCATCTCTGGTACCATCTCAGCGAATCTCTTCTGTACCTTCTCACAATATATTGGCCTGTCTAAAATTTCATATGATAAAGATATATTCAAGATTTTATAGTTTGAAATAAGAGGGAGATCTGCTCTCGTCACAAAATAATGAAGTATTCTCTTTATTTTGGCCTAGTGACCAGTTGGAAACTGCAAAAATTGTCCTGGCCCTCTTTTTTTTAATTGAACACAGCCAACCAGGGATGTTTTTTAGCATGGCTTTTCGTGCAGTGCTGGCTCTAGGAACTTAACGTATGAGGTGGCCCTTACACATCTTTCCTGCCTGAATGACTCTTACCATTAAAAAAAAAAGTTTTAATTCTTTTTAGTTATGATACCTTCAAGATCTCACCATGAGTGGAATATTTTGATCAAAGTGCCTACTTTGATCTTGCATCTTCTGTCCCTGGACCATGGAAGTGCACATACATTACCAAATAGAAGTCAGAGAAATCAAGGCCTAGAAATTCACTAGCCTTAGCGCCGCTTTTGAGGCGCTAGAGGGACTAGCGCCAGAGTTATGGCCAGTTCAAAAATTCCCTGGGGCCCTAAAGCGGCGTTGCACCGGTAGCGCTGCGCCGGCACCGATGACGTCATCAGTGTGCGCAGCGTCCCGGTTGCCATGCCGACGGGCCCCAGCGCCGAAATTCAGTTGCGGCCGCCTCGCCCGTGGCAGCCGCAACTAAGACTCTGGCAACAGAGTCCAACATGTGTTTGCGCCGGCGCATTAAAGGCCCCGCGGCGGCCGGCCGCTTTCCCGCCAGCCGCCTGCCTGCAGCTCCCTCCCCGGACTTCTCCCCCCCCCCCCGCCGGAACAGATGCAAGCCCGGCACTTGTCCGAGGTGCCGGGCTCATTTTTGAAGAGATTTGCGCGGGCCGCGGCCGAGTGCAGGCAGCTCCTCCTTAACGGAAGGAGGAGGCCTGCACTTCCCGAGCCTGCCACACCGCAGCGGGTGCCGCAGCGCCGGAATAGCGCCGCAATGCGGCGCGTTGCGCCAGTTTTCAGGTGCTAAAACCCTTCAGTAGCGCCGGCAGCCGTTTGGGCGCGGCGCTACTGAATTTTTGGCACGCGCAAAGGGACTTAGCGCCGGCGCTAACTTCCGGCGCTAAAGCCCTGGCACAGCGCAAACTCAATTTCTAGGCCCAAGGGTTTAAATCAAACATGGCCACAGTAAATAATAATTCTAAAAGGTCTAAGAGTGTTTTAATGCGAGGAGCATTCGTAATAAGGTGGATGAATTAGCTGCGCAAATAGAGGTAAACAGATATAATATAATTGGGATTATGGAGACATGGCTCCAGGGTGACCAAGGCTGGGAATTCAACATCCAGGGGTATTCAATATTCAGGAAAGACAGGCAAAAAGAAAAAGGAGGTGGGGTAGCATTGCTAGTTAAAGAGGAGATTAACACAATAGTAAGGAAGGATATTAGCTCTGATGATGTGGAATCTGTATGGGTAGAGCTGAGAAATACCAAGGGGCAGAAAAGGTTAGTGGGAGTTGTATTGTAAGAGGGGTGGCGGGTGTGGCGCATGCGCCCAGTCAGTTATGCCCCTGACTGTTTGGTGAGCAGTTCGAATCGCTCCCACGCCCCTTGGGTTCTAGACACCGGACTTAGGTACAGGCGGCGATACAGAAAAGACTCAAGTAGACAGGTGGTTTGGATGTAAGAAAACCAAGATTTTATTAAAAATAGAAATTAACACAGTCTTACGAGAAGTTACTAGTATAAAATTACAGGCAAATACAAATAACTATACTTATACAGGGAATGGGGAACACACGGCACATCGAGGGAAAACAAACTATATTAACAATCCCCTTATCCTTATCCCACTCCCTTATACTTAACTAGATTAAGCTATGAGGGGCCAGAATTCATGCTCACCAATCCAAAATAAAGCCAACTGTTAACGAGTGCGAGTTTTGAAGTCTGGTCTTTGGTCCTTCTAGGTACCCCATTGCTACGTGGTCTTCAGTGGTGCAGTGCTGGATCTGCTGCTGCAACACACCTTCTCCCCTCCACTGCCATCGTCGTCTCGTCGCGATGGGTTCACAGAATCACAGAAACCCCACAGTGCAGATAGAGGCCATTTCAGCCCATCGAGCCTGCACCGACACATATCCCACCCAATTCCCCGCAACCCTTACACCAACACATATCCCACCCTATCCCCGTAACCCCATGGGTTCTCCTCTTCTTCTCCCTCGGGCGGTCGTCGGCGGCAACGTTGTGCCTACAGGGCAGTTGGCAGTTTTAACTGCCTAGATTTTCCTACCCAAGCTTAAGAACGCCAGTCTATTCGTCGTGGCATGGCCACCTGCATTTTCGCAGTGTTCAACAAGATGTTTGCCTTCCCAAGCGCCAGCTTATAACTAAGCGCTTGGTCTTTATCGATACGTTTTTCGCTGCCCTGCTCTGCCCTTATCGAGTTGTTATCATCTTCTTCGTCTCTACTCATCTCATCTCGCCGGACTACTATACAAGTCCTGGGCTACCTGCTCGACTTCGTCGCGCCCCTTTCTGCGGCCTGGGCGTCCTGGATGGCTATGGACTTGGGTCTCGTTCCCCTCCCCTGCTGTTGATATGGTGTAACTGGTTACTGAAAATCTGCTACGAGGAGAGAACCCACCACGAGGCCAGGGCACGAGTACGAGCAGCAGCCCAAGAGGCCGGAGCCATGAGAGCAGCAAGCGAGCAAGAGAGCAGAGCAAGAGAGAGATTGCTACCCGGGGCCTGCAGTTATGCTCCTTACGAAAACCCTTATCTGCGCGCCAAATCAGGTTAGTTCATTGTTCCAATTCTGGCGGGCTAGTTTAAATAATTGTAACTGTTTTTAGATGGCCGTTTATCGCACCTAATGGCCTGATGTCTGAGCTGTATTGTTATTAATGCATTTTAATCGGCCTGTCCAGCCTCGATGGCTTCCTTAAGCTGTTTCCGATTATAGATGCAAACAACTTGATGGCCTCAAGTATAGGCCTAACTGGTTTTGATCTGTCTACGATCTGGCTTAATGCATATTCAATGTTCTGCCTGCTTTCCAAAATACAAAGTCCTTCTTCACAGAAACTGCATTTTAGGTTTCGATTTCCCCAAAAGCTGCTTGTGCCACAGAGTCCAAGCTTTTAAAATCTTGCAGGCTTTTGGTCACGAGGTGCGGACTCCATCTTTTGGGTAACCTTTATAAAATGTCCATGCAGGGTCCCTTTTACTAATAACTTTGGGGAAATGTGGAAATTTTGCTAATCCTACAGTATACAGACCCCCAAACAGTAATGCTGAGGTTGGGGATGGCATTAAACGGGAAATTAGAGACGTGTGCAATAAGGACTTTAATCTACATATAGATTGGGCTAACCAAATTAGTAACAATATTGTGGAGGAGGAATTCCTGGAGTGTATACTGGAACAATATGTCGAGGAACCAACTAGAGATCAGGCCATCTTAGACTGGGCATTATGTAATGAGAAAGGATAAATTAGCAATCTTGTTGTGCGAGGCCCCTTGGGGCAGGGTGATCATAATATGATAGAATTCTTCATTAAGATGGAGAGTGAAGTATTTGACTCAGAGACTAGGGTCCTGAATTTAAATAAAGGAAACTACGATGGTATGAGGCGCGAGATGCTAGGATGGATTGGAGAACGTTACTTAAAGGGTTGACAGTGGATAGGCAATGGCAAACATTTAAAGATCGCATGGATGAACTACAGAATTTGTTCATCACTGTTTGGCATAAAAATAAAACAAAGAAGTTGACTCAACCGTGGCTAACAAGGGAAATTAGGGATAGCATAAGATCCAAGGAGAGGGCATATAAATTGGTCAGAAAAAGCAGCAAGCCTGAGGATTGGGAGCAGTTTAGGATTCAGCAAAAGAGGACAAAGGGATTAATTAAGAGGGGGAAAATAGAGTATGAGAGTAAGCTTGAAGGGAACATAAAAAGTGACTGTAAAAGCTTCTATAGATATGTGAAGAGAAAAAGATTGGTGAAGTCAAGCGTAGGTCCCTTGCAGTCAGAATCAGGGGAATTTATAAACAAGGAAATGGCAGACCAACTAAATACATACTTTGGTTCTGTCTTCACAAAGGAGGACACAAGTAACCTCCCAGAGATGTCGGGGAACATAGGGACTAATGAGAGGGAGGAACTGAATGAAATCAGTATTTGTAGGGAATGGTGTTAGGGAAATTGACGGGATTGAAGGCCGATAAATCCTCAGGGCCTGATAATCTACATCCGAGGGTACTTAAGGAAGAGGCCCTAGAAATAGTAGATGCGTTGCTGGTCATCTTCCAAAATTCTATAGACTCTGGAACAGTTCCCATGGATTGAAGGGTAGCTAATGTAACCCCACTATTCAAAAAAGGTGGTAGAGAGAAAATGGGGAATTATAGACCGGTAAGCCTGACATCGGTAGTGGGGAAAATGCTAGAGCCCATTATAAAAGATGTAATCGCAGAGCACTTGGAAAACAGTGACAGGATCGGACAAAGTCAACATGGATTTACAAAAGGTAAATTATGCTTGACTAATCTACTGGAATTTTTTGAGGATGTAACTGGTAGAATAGATAAGGGAGAACCAGTGGATGTGGTGTATTTGGACTTTCAGAAGGCTTTCGATAAGGTCCCGCATAAGAGATTAGCGTGTAAAGTTAAAGCACATGGGATTGGGGGTAAGGTACTGACTTGGATAGAGAACTGGTTGGCAGACAGGAAGCAAAGAGTTGGAATAAATGGGTCTTTTTCCGAGTGGCAGGCAGTGACTAGTGGGGTACCGCAGGGATCGGTGCTAGGACCCCAACTATTCACAATATATATTAATGATCTGGACGAGGGAACTAGATGTAATATCTCCAAGTTTGCAGATGACACAAAGCTGGGTGGGCGTGTGTGCTGTGCGGAGAATGCCAAGAAACTCCAGTATGATTTGGACAGGTTGGGTGATTGGGCAGATGCATGGCAGATGCAGTATAATGTGGATAAATGTGAGGTTATCCACTTTGGTGGCAAAAATAGGAAGGTAGATTATTATCTGAACGGCAATAGATTGGGAGAAGGAGAAGTGCAATGAGATCTGGGTGTCCTTGTGCACCAATCACTGAAATTAAGCACGCAGGTGCAGCAGGCGGTTAAGAAGGCAAATGGTATGTTGGCCTTCATAGCGAGAGGATTCGAGTACAGGAGCAAGGATGTCTTGCTGCAGTTGCACAGGGCCTTGGTGAGACCACACCTTGAGTATTGTGTGCAGTTTTGGTCGCCTTATCTGAGGAAGGATGTTCTTGCTATGGAGGGAGTGCAGCGAAGATTCACCAGACTGATACCTGGGATGGCAGGAATGACGGATGAGGAGAGATTGGGTCAATTGGGCTTATATTTGCTGGAGTTTAGAAGAATGAGAGGGGATCTCATTGAAACTTATAAAATTCTAACAGGACTAGACAGACTAGATGCAGGAAGGATGTTCCCGATGGCGGGGGTGTCCAGAACCAGGGGTCACAGTCTAAGGATAAGGGGTAAGCCATTTAGGACTGAGATGAGAAGGATTTTCTTCACCCAGAGGGTGGTGAACCTGTGGAATTCTCTACCACAATAGGCAGTTGAGGCCAATTCATTAAATATATTCAAGAAGGAGTTAGATATGTTTCTTAAGGCTAAAGGGATCAAGGTGTATGGGGAGAAAGGTGTACTGAATTTGGATGATCAGCCATGATCTCATTAAATGTTGGAGCAGGCTCGAGGGGCCGAATGGCCTACTGCTGCTCCTATCTTCTATGTTTCTATGTTTCTAAAACTTTATTTAAAAAAAAAGATACAGATTTTATTCCACCACTCAAATAAACAACAAACTCTCATTTCGCTTTTCATACAGAAAGGGATATTTGCTAATTTTTTTCATGTCATGTCAAGTGAATGGAATCTGTTGAAGGCTCAACTTGTGATTCATAACTTTGATTCACAAAAAGACAGGGCAACATAAAGATTATCATTCACAACAGTAGCAAATGTTGACCTGACTTAATCAAGTTAATATGCTTCTGTCTGTAATGGCATCCTCTCGAATAGATTTTTTTAAGTGAGATGCATTAGCATGCGATTGAAGGCACTTGTACAATACAATTGTAAGCAGGGAACTGCAGAGATAAAGACAAAGTCTTGCAATGAGCATGAGATTGGGAGAGAGTTTACAAATATAGAAAATTGACAGGCAGGAAAATACCAGCAGGTTCATCAAGCCTCCCCCACACCATGATGGTCGGTGCATCATGAAAAAACACTTCTTCTCTCCCTCCCCCACAACTCCCACCTACCCCTGCAGCCATGTAATCTCCTGTAAATGGAATCCATGGTGACAGACCTCGCAAAGGACTGGCAGTAGTCCAACTTGGTTTTATATTGTATCTCGCTAGTTACAAGATGAGTGTAAATCCTTTACAATTGCTTGACAACTATAATAAGATTAATTTATAAAAAGGCAAAGCAAACTTTTGTTTCTAGAATAGAGTAATAAACCAGTTTGGTTTATGTGTAATTACTGAGGGCTGGGCCCTTGATAATGGATTGTGGCACTAATCTACTGAGTTTTCTCAATAATATAATCCATTGTTGATTAAAATATTCCCCATAGCTATAGCTGTACCTGGAACAGTCATATGAAGCAGTGTGGTCTTCTGGTCAGGTGTGGAAGAATTGAGAAAGTCCCTTTGGTCAGCGTGAATCAGTCAAGCAATATGTATTATTTCTCCAATGGTAATTTTTACATCGCAAAACAGTACAGGACTAATGAGACATTCTTCTTTCTTTTAATCAATCCTGATACACTAGCAGAAATGGAATAATTACTTTATATCTGACCATCTGACTACATTTTAAATTTATCTTGGTTCAGGGTTAGTGGTGAGTTGGCAGACAGATAGCTTGGATTTTAACTGCCAGCTGGTTTCCAGTGAGGCAACGCACTGGCGAGTTCATTTCCCGCCCGTCCTTGGCAGAATGAAACACAGTCAATTTTAATGGTTGGGCCTTATTTAAATTCTGCCGACCGACTTCCCACCGGAAACAGGTGGAAGCAGCAGAGGAATTGGGCAGGGCAGAGGCTGCGTGCCAACACCAAGTAAGTGATGAGATCGGCTTTGTGGGCCGTCTGCAGCATGGGAGTCCTAAGCTTTCCTCATGGGACCCAGAGGAGCACGCCTGCTTCTCCTGGCCCCATAAGGAAAGTGAAACAAAAGTACATGTTTGGGCCTGTGAGATTGGCTTTCCTGCTCAGGCTACCAGTTAAAATTGCAGTCGGGTGCCGATGATGTCATTGGGACTCGACATGCTTATGTAAAGAAGGACCTTGTTGCCTGGGCGGGTGTGCTTGCCACCTGCTTAACGGAGCAGGTTAAATTCAGAACGATGAGCTGCTGGCAGCTTACCGGCAGGTGAGCAACCTGGGTGATTTTAATTGCCCACTTGACTGGTTTCCATCAGGCAGGCAGGGATAAAATCACTCCCATCATATTTTTAGTAGCAAATCATAAAATGATTGGGAAATAAAAATTTGGTACAGTACCGACAAAATTGTATTTGTGTGGCCCTGTGGAGAGGTAGGTGTAAAGTATATACCTTTAAGGGGGGAACTACTTTTTACAGCTCATGTATACTGTAGTACTGGCAGTGACCACACCTGTATATAGCACTGAGTAGTAATCTGTACAGGCAGTTCCACTGTGAGCCACATTGAGTAAACACCTGTTGTACCGTTCCTCCTGCAGTCTGTGTCTTATTATACACAGACACAACATTGGCGACAAGGCAAGTTCGAACCTACCTGCAACTCTGCATCACCTCCCGGGGATTCGTTCCTGGAGATCAGTGGATTGGAGGTCAAGGCCAGAGACTCGGGCGTCGACCACGGGCAACCGCCCAGTCATCCAGCAGAGACTCGAGAATTGCGGGGGAGGCTGTCGAGAGCCAGGCTTGGCTTTCCAGTCGAGGTGGTCCAGCGAAACAGGCTGGCAACAGGTAGTGCGCAGACCCTTCCTGGACAGCGGCGGGCTAGAGCCCGACCGAGCGACACAGCAAAGGGCCGAGCAGCGTCGACGGGGGAGAGAGAGAGAGGGCAGAGCGCACAGGGCGCAGCCAGTGTTCAGGGGCCGAGCAGCGTCGAAGAGAGGGAGAGTGAGACGCGCAGAAACCCGCGAGGTGCTGCCATTGCCACGAGGACCGCCGAGAGCGGCGTTGGCAGCAGCGCAGGAGAAGCGCGCGAAACCTACAGGGCACCGCCATTGCCATGAGAGCCGCCGGGAGCGGCGTTGGCAGCAGCGGGGGAGGAAGGAAAGTGCGGGAGACGTCATTTTAAGCCATTGGGAGACGCCATTTTAAACCACACCCAAAATGCCGAAGAGTGGCAGTATCACCGCATTTGACAATGAAGTCGAAGATTGGACTACATATGTCAAACGAATAGAGGTGTACTGCAAGGCAAATGAGGTGTCAGATGACAAGAAAGCGTCGGTATTGTTAAATTTAATGGGTGCAAAGACGTATGGTTTATTACGAAATCTAGTAACCCCAACGAAGCCAATGGAAAAGAGTTTTGAAGACATAGTAACGATACTACAGGAACATTTAAACCCCACACCGCTGCTGCTAGCAGAAAGATTCAAGTTTCACAAACGGAACCAGCATAAGGATGAAAGCAATGCTGATTATTTAACAGAACTGTGCAAACTATCGAAACACTGCCAGTTTGGAGCGGGACTGGCAGATACCTTAAGGGACAAGTTTGTGTGTGGGCTTCAAAGTGAAGGAACCCAGAAACGGCTTTTATCTGAAAAGGACCTTACGCTGGAAAAGGCTTTCAGCATTGCGGTATCATATGAAGCAGCAGCACGGGGCGCTGCAGAGATACAACAGAGACCGCAAGAATATGGCACAAACGAAATGTCATATGGAACAGAGAAGTGCTATCGCTGCGGCAGAACAACACACGACCAGAATGATTGCTGGTTCAAAGACAAAGTGTGCAGACAGTGTGGAAAAGTAGGACACATAGCACGAGTCTGCAGGTCGGGAAAGAAAACCAGCAATAAGAAACCTACCAAAGAAAAGTACAAGAAGGTACATAAGATGACGGAGAATAGTTCAGACGAACAAAAGAGTGATAACGACTCCGAAAGCAGGGAACTGAGTTGTCTGAAACTACATAATGTGATCACAACGGAGGATCACCGAACCATTTGGGTCACTCTCAAGTTAGCAGGGGTCCAGGTAAAGATGGAATTGGACACAGGATCAGCCCTAACAGTTATAAACTGACGGGACTACGAGCGGCTATTCTCACACATACCCTTGAGAGACACAAAAATTATTTTGAAGACGTACACGGGGCAAAAAGTCTACCCCAAAGGAAAAATAAGGGTGACCGTTATATATAACGGTAAGGAAACACCAAAACTAGACCTGTATGTATTGCAAGATGGAGGACCACCATTACTGGGACGTGAATGGATCCGGAAAATACAACTGGATTGGCATTCCATACAGGCACTGACTGTGGCTGACAAAAAGGATGACGACGTCACACCTGGGCGACTGTCAAAGATCCTAACTGACGCAAAAGAAGTGTTCCAGCAAGGACTCGGAACACTAAAAGGCATGACAGCGACGATTAAAATTGAAGAAAACGCCAGCCCAAAATTTTTTAAGGCCAGACCGGTACCTTATGCGATCCGCCCAGCCGTCGAAGCAGAGCTGGAGAGTCTGGAACGTTCAGGTGTACTGTCCAAGGTAGACTGGAGCGAGTGGGCTACACCCATCGTCCCTGTGATGAAGAAGTCGTTGAGCAGCACGCCTGGGAAACCAAGGAAGGTTCGCATCTGTGGGGACTTTAAGGTAACAGTGAACCCGGTCCTTCACACCGTACAATGTCCACTTCCGCGGATTGAAGATATTTTCGCCTCGCTATCTGGAGGGAAATGCTTCACTAAGATTGATCAGGCCCAGGCGTATCTGCAAATGGAGGTAAAAGAAGCATCAAAAAAATACCTCACAATCAACACCCATAAAGGTCTCTACCAATACAACCGGCTGGTATTCGGGGTAGCATCAGCTCCGACTATTTGGCAGAGGGCAATGGAACAAGTCCTGCAAGGGATCCCAGGGACCCAGTGTTATTTGGACGACATCCTGGTCACGGGCGAAAATGACAGTGATCACTTTGCCAACCTGGAGCAGGTGCTCACTAGATTGCAGGACTATGGGCTCCGAGCTAACCGCCCCAAATGCGAGTTTTTTAGAAAACAGATCTCGTATTGTGGCCACGTTATCGATAAAGAGGGGTTACATAAGTCCCCAGAGAAGATTGAGGCAGTAGTCAAGGCTCCAGCACCGGAAAATGTGTCACAACTGAGGTCGTTCCTCGGGCTGGTAAACTACTACCATAAGTTCTTGCCAAATTTGTCTACAATACTACACCCACTGAACACCCTACTGCAAACTGGGGAGCCATGGAAGTGGAGTGACGAATGTAGACGAGCTTTCCAGAAGAGCAAAACACTAATCACATCGAAAGAGGTATTGGCCCATTTCAACCCGGCATTACCTGTTCGGTTGACATGTGATGCGTCACCCTACGGCATTGGAGCGGTGCTGTCGTACAAATTCTCGGACGGCTCAGAGAGGCCAATAGCCTTTGCGTCACGATCACTAACCTCAGCCGAGTGTAACTACGCCCAGATTGACAGGGAGGCCCTCAGCCTAGTGTGGGGAGTGAAAAAGTTCAATCACTATCTGCACGGGCAGAAATTCACCTTGCTGACTGATCACCAGCCTCTTGTCTCCATTTTTAATCCAAAGAAGGGTGTTCCGGTGATGACTGCGCAACGACTACAAAGATGGTCACTTTTTCTAGGGCGCACCACTATGAGATTGAATATAAGGGCACGAAACAGCATGGAAATGCTGATGGGCTATCACGCCTGCCACTGCCTACTGCGGAGGAAGCACCAGCAGTGGATCCTGTCAAAATATTCCATTCGACTATAGTTGAATACCTACCGGTAACTAACGCTTGTATAGAAAAGGAAACCCGAAATGACCCGACACTGTCTCGGGTATATGATTTGACGATGAAGGGATGGCCAGCACATGGCGACTCACTGTTGCCAGCATTCTCGACAAGGAGAGAACAGCTGTCAGTGTGCCGGGGAACCTTGATGTGTGGATCCCGAGTGGTAATTCCACCCAAGTTAAGGGATAGAGGCCTAGAAATTGGGTATAGCCCCGCTTGAGGCGTTAGAACTGTCAATGCGCTAAGTTTATAGCCAGACGAGAGCTATCCGCGCCTGGGGCGATATTGGGTTGCATCGCCCCCAAAGGGGATTCAGGCGCTAAATCAGCCGTTGCACGGTGCTCTTAAGGCGCAAAAGGTCAGGCGCTACTCAATTTCGACGCGGACGGGCGCAGCGCAGGTGAACTCAATTACGGCAAAGCACGAGACCTGCAGGCGCCGGCCGGCTCTTAAAGGGGTGGGTCAGTCAGACTGAGCTTCAACACCCAACGCCCTGTAGGCCTCAGATTCGGCGCTCGCCCTTGTCTGGCGGTACAAAGTTCATCATTATGGAGAAGGTTAGGCAGAAAGCAGAGCGCTTCAGCACTGAGGCTCTGGACCAATTGGTGGCTGCAGTTGAACACCGTCGACAGGTGCTGTACCCGGATAATGGCAAGAGGCCAAATCAGAAGGCTTACCGACGATCTTGGAGGGAGGTTGCTGTGAGGGTCAACTCCAGCAGCATGGCGACCAGGACCCCTGTTCAGTGCAGGAAGAAATTCAACGACCTCACACGGATCGTTAGGGTGAGTGATGGTTTACCAACCTTGTGCTTCCCTCCATCTGCAGCTGACTTCGGGCACCCTGCTGCAATGATGCGCCACTGGCCATCTGTCAGTATGCACCCATGGCCCTTTCTGGGCAGATACATGGACAGATGTCTCAAGGCCTCATGTAAGGGCTCTTGCACCATGGGGGGCATGCGATGATGTCTCAAGGCCTCATGTAAGGGCTCTTGCACAATGGGGGGCATGCGATGATGTCTCAAGGCCTCATGTAACAGAACCTCCCCTTCTTTCCCCTGCAGTCGAAGATGGCGCAGATTAGAAAAGAACAGCGTTGAACCGGTGGCGGACCTGCACAAGTGGTCACTCTCACGGATCTGGAGGAGAGAGTGCACCAGATACTTGGAGGACGTCTGCCTGGTCCAGTGACCACTGCATCTGCCGACCCCATTACCGACAGCGAGGGTAAGACTCTCACCTTTTCCACCTGTTGCCTTCCACTTGGTCCCCCCGCCAGCATGCATCCTCAGTGTGCAGCCATGTCAGAGCCATGTCGCAATCTGGCATGCCTTTCAGCAAACCTGTCCTTTTGCTAAAGCCACTCTTCCACCTCCCACTTTCAGATGAAGCAGCACCAACTCGGGCTCAACGCGCTGAAGCTGCCAGTGCCAGTGCCACCGGAGGCGAGGACCAGGAGGAATCCGGACCAGCCGTTGCAGAATCCGGGGAGCTGAGACATCTGCAGACTGGGGATAGTAGTCCCCTGGAGGGGAGGGGGGGTGGCTCAGAGGATGAACCAGTTGCCGGACCAAGCGGCATGGAGCAATGCAGGGGGAATAGGCAAGTTCGGCCACCGTCTCCCCGCAGGGCAAGGCAGGTCGTCATGACTGCTGCACAGAGTGCAGATGAGGTCCGGCGCCTGGCAGAGATGAGCAAACAGGCCCGGGTCAGACACACAGAGCTGATGGCTGCAGTGGAGAAGATGCCTGAGTCAATAGATTCATTGGCTAGGAGTATGTTGGACTTCGGGGCAACAATGGAGAGGACTCTGCAGGGCTTTGGCGCAACAATGGAGAGGTCTCTCCAGGTGTTTGGGGAAACAATGGACAGGTCTATCCAGGGCTTCGGGGCCACAATGGACAGGACTATCCAGGGCTTCGGCCCAACAATGGAGAGGACTGTCCACGGCTTTGAGTCGGCAATGGAAAGGACTGTTCAGGGCTTCGGACAATCCCTGGAAAGGTCTGTGCAGGGCTTGTCCGAGGCAGTGGAGCGGTCGGCTCCTGCCTTGTCCGAAGCCATGGGAAGAACTGTCCAGGCCTTCTCCGAAGCACTGGCACCTGGCACACAGGTCCTCACTGTTGCCACGCATTCACTTGCTGGGCTCCTCCACAGCCAGATTGACGCAACGCGATGTCTCACTGCAGCCACCCTCTCTGCATCAGATAGGATCACCCCGGGCCCTTCCACTCCCGTACAAGGCCAGGGATCCGTGAAGCCTGCGATTGTGGCGGATGAGCCGAGCCGCTCCCCTCAGATAGCCAGTGTGTCGTCCGACCATGGTGCAGGTGTCCTCTCTCGGCAGGAGACCATTGCACATGCCAGCGCTGGGATGCCTGCATTGCAGCTGCCACCACCTGCAGGCCACACTGCTCCCAGCCATGCTCAAAGCAAGCATCCTGCGTCTGCACCCTCCAAGCCCAGAGGTCGGCCAGGCCGTACCTCAAGGGCTTCTGCGCTTCCAGACAGTCGGCAAGCGTCCCCCAGCCTTGAGGCCGCCACTGGGATGCAATTACGTAGGAGCAGCAGGGAGGGAAGGGGCCGGGCACGAACGAGAAGTCGTTCTCCCTCAAGGGGCCAGTTGTAGAGGGAGGTGCTGAGACGTTTGTTTGTCCAAATTCATGGACACCCTCACCTGCTGTTTTTGGTGCAGATTTTTGTTGAGTTTTGCTGCTTTGCCGAACAGGTCACTTTTATTTTGGCAGTGATGGTTTCTGCTCACTTTACGTTGTTTATCTGTAATGAAAGACTTTTGTGTCAATAAACAGAAGTTTAAATGTTGCTTGGTGCATGTGACTAATTTCAGTGATGCTGGCATGCAGAGGCCCTCAAACATCCAAAGTGCCCATGAGGTAAGACTCTCATCATTCCGCCACAGGGGTGTCGAGACGAGTCCAGAGGAGCCTCTGACGAATGGACCTTCCACTTTCAGCAGCCCTTCTATTGTCCTCCTCCTCCTCCTCCTCCTCCTCCACCTGCTCTTCCTCCTCCTCCTCCTCCTCCTCCTCCTCCTCCACCTGCTCTTCCTCCTCCTCCTCCTCCTCCTCCTCCTCCACCTGCTCTTCCTCCTCCTCCTCCTCCTCATACTCCTCCTCCTCCGCCTGCTTGTGCAGGGTCCGAGGGAAGGTAATGAATGGACGCGTTCACCTATAAAGGGCATCTGTCACTTGCCGGATGCAACAGCGGACTGCAGCCTGAGCGACAGTCGCATTGTCCCCAATGGCTGACTGAAAGGAGCCGTTGGCATAAAAATGGAGGCCTTCAGTCAGTGTAACCATCACGGACAGAGAGGTTCTGCAGCGTTCACGCGGCTGCAGATCCTGACCAAGCAGGTGGCACAGATCAGTAACAATGTCCCTCCAGATTCGGAGCCTTCGCAAACACTGCTCCTCCGACATGTCAAGGCTTGTCACCTGCTGCCTAAAGACCCTCGCAGCCTCCCGTCGGATTGGCCGACCTCCATTGCCCCTCCTCCTTCTGGCCAATCCCGGCCCTCTCTCCCGCCATCTCTCTGCCCCTTCACAGTGTTGGGCGATGAGGCTGTCGCCCTCCAAGCAAGCTCCCATTCCGATGCCAGTTGGTCATAAGGCTTTTAGGTGTAGTGCTGCAAGTGCTTCGGACAGGGTTGAAGGTCCCAAGTACTGTGAAGCTCAAATCCCAGAACTCCGCTCCACATTAGCTCGCCAACTCTCTCCAGCAGCGATCGCAATGAGCAGGCCAAGTGGCAGAAGATTCTGCACTAGAGCTGTCCCCTTTAAATAGCGCTGCCCTACTCCGAGAAGGGCCTGTTAGCCCTCCTTCGAACTGTCACTAATAGCGCTGGGCGCTAAGGCTCCGGGCGCCACCCAATATGCGCTCAGGCGCTCCTAAAAGGCGTTGCACACTGAAATGACGTCATGAGCCATTTGCGCTCGCGGGCGTGCGCAAACACTTAGCGCAGGCGCTAAATGTATAGTCAATTTCTGAGTCGGCGCTATCCGCATAGCGCTCGCCCCAACATAGGGCTTCGCCCCAATTCTAGGTCTCTTTAGGCGCTCAGCGCCGGCGCTACCAACCCAATTTCTAGGCCAGAGTGCTCAATGAGCTTCATGAGGATCATCTGGGAGGGGTAAAAATGAAAAGCCTAGCCAGGGCTTATGTGTGGTGGCCGGGAATCGATAAACAAATCGAGGACCTGACCAAGAGCTGCTCAGGATGCCAGAGAGTCCAAAATGCACCACCACAGGCCCCTCTACACCCATGGGAGTGGCCCTCATCTCCATGGCAACGGGTGCATATTGATTTTGCTGGTCCATTCATGGACTCAATGTTTTTAATAGCCGTGGATGCGCACTCAAAATGGCCTGAGGTCATCAAAATGTCCTCCACCACCACGGAGAAAACTATTGCAGTCCTACGGACCATTTTTGCCAGGAATGGCTTGCCAGAACAGATTTGCTCTGACAACGGACCACAGTTTGTGTCTGAAGAGTTCCGGAGGTTCTTGAAAAAGAATGGGGTAAGGCATTACACATCCGCCCCGTATCATCCAGCCACAAATGGATTGGCTGAGAGGTTCGTACAAACCTTTAAGAAGGCAATAAAGGCTATGTACAAGGACAACATTCCGCTGCAGCACAAGATGGACAATTTCCTGCTCGCCTACCGGAATGCGACACATGCAGTCACCAACCAGGCCCCAGCCATGATGTTCTTTAACCGAAGGTTAAGAACTCGCCTGGATTTGCTCAGACCAAACGTACGAAGAGATGTTGAGAGTAAGCAAGTCCAGCACATCCATGAGAAGCCAACAAGGAGCTTCAATGTAGGGCAACCAGTCTTGGCCCGCGACTACCGAACAGAAAAATGGCAGCCAGGAACGATATGCACACAGCAGGGCCCACTAATGTACACAGTGGACGTTGGGGAGAGCATCGTGAGACGCCATGCTGACCAGATCCTAGAGTCACAGGAACAAGTCAACCCCATGCCTCGCCCATACGTACCTGGTGATGAACCCGATGTACAGGTCGCATCTACCCCAGAAACAGTGGCATCGGAAGCCGATGAACCAACCGACGACGGGGCCAGAATCGCCTCCGCACCAAGAGCAAGACATTCGGGAAAGGCGCTATCCAGAAAGGATCAGTAAGCCTCCCCAAAGACTGAATATATAAATAGACTATTTTCAGCTCATGTTGCATGTTAAAAGTGTTAATTGTAATTAGTTTGATATTTAATTGTTAAATGAGTGTTATGGTACTGTTAATCTAAAAGGGGAGGAATTGTAATGTACATACCTTTAAGGGGGGAACTACTTTTTACAGCTCATGTATACTGTAGTGCTGGCAGTGACCACACCTGTATATAGCACTGAGTAGTAATCTGTACAGGCAGTTCCACTGTGAGCCACGTTGAGTAAACACCTGTTGTACCGTTTCTCCTGCAGTCTGTGTCTTATTATACACGGACACAACAGTAGGTAACTGCTGCATTTTTTATAATACCACTATTTTTATATTGCCACTGAGTGCAACTGACGTCATGTCTTTAATGATATATGTCATGTGTTATACGAAGGGTATAACTTTTTAGATATGGTTGATAACTGCAATCAGTTAAAAGTTATAAAACAGCAAAAATAAGACTTTTTTTGAGAACGTAGTAATGATTGAAAATGAGACCATAAGAAATGAGCAGGATTAGGCCATACAGCCCCTCGAGTCTACTCCGCCATTCAATAAGATCATGGCCTCAACTCCACTTTCCTGCCTGATCCCCATTTCCCTTGATTCCCCATGAGTCCAAAAATCTATCTATCTCAGCCTTGAATATACTCAACGACTGAGCATCCACAGCCCTCTGGGGCAGAGAATTCCAAGATTCACAACCCTCTGAGTGAAGAAATTCCTCCTCATCTCAGTCTTAAATGGCCGAGCTCTTATCCTGAGACTATACCCCCTAGTTCTAGACACTCCAGCCAGGGGAAACAACCTCTCAGTATCTACCCTATCAAGCCCCCTAAGAATCTTACATGTTTCAATGAGATCACCTCTTGTTCCTCTAAACTCCAGGGAGTATAGGCCCATTCTACTCAATCTCTCATCATAGGACAGCCCTCTCATCCCAGGAATCAATCTAGTGAACCTTCGTTGTACTGCCTCCAAGGCAAGTATATCCTTCCTTAGATTAGGAAATCCAAACTGTGCACAGTACTCCAGGTGTGGTCTCACCAAAGCCCTGTACAATTGTAGCAAGACTTCCTTACTCTTGTACTCCAACCCCCTTGCAATAAAGACCAACATGCCACTTGCCTTCCTAATTGCTTGCTGTACCTGCATGCTAACACTCTGTGTTTCCTGTACAAGGACACCTAAATCTCTCTGAACACCAACATTAAAAGTTTCTCAAATTTTTTGTCTTAAAATACTGGTGTGCAGTGCCATAGGATGTTTTATTACGTTAAAGACGCTATATAAATACAAGTTGTTGTTGTTGTCGTCGTCTATATCCTTTTGCAGACTCTTTGGCCTAGAAAACAGGTGGGGGCAGTGCCCAGTACTATTTGCCTGTGCTTCTTCTAAGTGGTGCAGGCAGCACACAAAATTCGTGGTGCCTGCTCATTAACATGATTGCAGCTCTGAAATCACCGCTAATAGCGCTCAATGGGGGGGCCAATAGTGGGTGCAGTCTACTGGCCAATAATGTTTGGCCTGGGCTCCCTCCACTACTTAAAGGGGAGGTACTTTGTTGCAGAAGCACCTCATTGTCAGATGAGAAGAAGGAATGGAGCAACAGGGAAGAGAGAGAGCAAGACAGTTCTCGGATGCTGCACTGGAGGCCTTCGTCCTGGGAGTAGAATGACGACGGGCTGACCTTTACCTGCAGGGGGCAAGACGCCAAAGGTCATTAGCAGAAGGATTTGGGAGGAGATCGCACAATCCGTCATGGCGAAGAGTGTTGTCCCCAGGACATGGGTCTAGTGGCCTGGTTTAATGACCTCACATGGCTGGTCAAGGTGAAGGAAGGCTTTAGCAAATGCCATATTCCACCATCTGCACCACCAGCCTCACACACTGCTCAATGCACCACACCCCCAGCACTAGCTATATCTCACAATCATGGCTTCACTTCACCCTCACACACTTACCACTGCTGCAACACTCACACCCACATCTCACACCTTGCCAGCTATTGAACCATGGCAGGCACATCACCCAAACATATTGTATTACACTCACTGACGCACTTCTCTTGCAGGCAAAGGTGACACACAACCGCCACGGGCAACAACATACGGGAGGCGGCCAAGCGAACATTTACACCCTGATGGACCTTGAGGAATTAGTGTGACAACAGAGTCTGTGGCAAGCGGGGAAGTTGAAACCATTGCTGATGATGACGGTATGCTCATACCTAATCCTTCTTTTCACATCCCACTTCCACCTCATCCCACAATCTCTTCTCACTGCATCTGACATGCGGACACCAGCTCAGAAAATGGCACTGCACAGACGTTGGAGGGTAGTAAAGACATGGGATCGGCATGTGGTGAATCACCGGACATAAGTGGGCTGCAGCCAGGCCAGGGGGACAGGGTAGCTCAGGTGCCAGCTCCCCGGAGGGTGAGTTCACGCATGAGTTCTGTTCCACAGGACTCAGATGATGACCTCGATGGGGCAGAAATGCTTGGTGCAATGGTAAGCCTCTTGTCAGTGTCAAGGAGCATGGAGGAGTCTGGCTCCAACATTGCACAGGGCTTTGTGCAGAACTTGTAGCGCATGATTTCCAGGATGGAAAAGATGGGCAACTCCAGGAGAGACCTTGTGGACCCACAGATGATGCTGGATGTGATGGGTGATGTCACGGCTTCCATTGCAGCACAGGCGGAAGCGACCTAACGTCTCACTGCTGCAGTGGAAGCTCAGACTGCTGCCATCATCGCTGGGTTTACAAGTCTCGAAAGGGGCTTTCAGGGTGTTGCAGCAAGCCAGTAATCTGTCCTCCAACAGATTGATAGGAATGCTGAGGTGCCGCCCTGGAGGAGTGGCACTGGGTCCATAGAGCAAGAAACTGCTGTCCTCTCTCAGGATGACAGCATTCCTACTGCCATCACTGCCATTCCACCATTGCCCTTGCTGCTGCCCATCAGCCAGCCAGCCCAGACTGCTGCTGCCCATGCAGAGGTGGTGCAGCCTACAGCCGGGCCTTCTGGGTCCAGGGCTGGTCGAGGTAGTCCTGCAAGGCCATCTGTACTCTCACCCACTGAAAGCCAGCAGCCTTCCACCAGCCATGCTGCAGCCAGTGGGGGAGCACTTCATATGAGTGCAAGACTAGGAAAAGGAACACAAAAGACAGACGCTAAGGGAATGCACAAGGGTGAATAGTTGATATTGTCATTTTGATTTGAATTTGATAAATGTATTAATTTTGTTTGAAATGTGTGTTTTGTGGTGGCTCTCCTTTCAGCTTTGTGCCCAGGAGGATGCTGTGACATTCCGTAACAGAGGGATGGCATGATGGGGAAGTGGTAAGCAACGGGGGTCTGGGGTTTCATTCACTCAAATCAGAAACTGACGAGGCACTCGAGGACAGCCCATCCGGAAAGGGGATTTGCTGCCTGCCTCCTCCCTTCCTTCTCCTCCTCCTCTCCTCGTCCCCTATGACTGTGAGCAAGTGGTGTGAGCAGAAGCCTATAAATAAGAATGAAGACGTTCTCCACTTGCAACAACACTCCCTGTGACCTCAGCAACTTTAAGTAAGTTTAGAAAACTCCAAACAGTTGCAAAAACTTAGACAGAGCCAGTAGAACTGAAAAAGCATGTCAGCTGCAAGTTGTTGATGATCCCTTTAAATAGTGCTGCTGGGGGCTTCTTCCTGCTGCTGAACGCTTCATCAGCTGATCGTGATTAGGAGAGGGCATTAAATAGAGCGGCGACGTCCAAAATGGCAGATCGTACAATCTGTCTAACCTAAATATCTGGAGCGAGCGCTGGCAATGATGGTGCTACCGACCTCCCCAAAATGGCGGCCGCCACAGGACCCACCAGAAGCGGGCGGAAGCAAGTCAGCCGCCAACTTTTATTCAAAATGGCCTTAATTGCCGGCGCTAAACCCCTGCATTTCTAGGCCTTTGTGTCCTCCTCACAGCTTACTGTCCCACCTAACTTTGTATCATCAGCAAACTTGGATACATTGGCCCAGAAATTCGGGTCAGGGGCTTCCCGCGGGTGCAAGCCTCCGACCTGCACTTACCTTGCGCGCCGGCCGTTGAGCTGTGGGCCCCCGTGGAATTCCGATCCGGGGCCTGGTCCAGCTGCCGGCGCGCAGTGCTTGCGTGTCCCAGGGGCGCAGTTAGTTCGATGCATCCCCTGGGATCACGTGGGCCATGGGGAGCCAATCGGAGCAGGGAATGCTCCATTCATAAGATTGACAGGAAGACCTGTCAAAAGTTATAAATACTATGGCCCCAAAACAGCACCAAATCTTCAAATAAATTTTTTAAAAATCACATTTTTTAAATAAATTATAAATTACATGAAATAACTATTTTAAACAATAATTTAAATTTTTGAAAAAATAATTTTATTTTCTAACGGGGCTAAAAATAAACTTACCTTGCTTTAAAGTATTTAAAAATAATAAACCTGTGGAAAAAATGTTTTAATTTTAATTAATTCACCACTTACCTTGTAAAAAGCAGGCCTTGCGACTGCTTTTTACATGTCTAACTTCTGGAGACTTACCTCCTGGGAAAACCTGCAAAAAAAACCAAAGTTCGATGTGCACGCGCAGCCTCTCCTGCGCACGCGTTCGACCTCTGAACCTCTTCGTTCAGGGGAACGGAAGTGCCGGTTTTCCGCGCATGCGCAGTGCATGCAGGAAACCGACACTTCCATTGGGCTTACGGGTGAGTACCCCATGTGTACTCACCTGTGGAGATCCGAATTTCTGGGCCATAACATTTGGTCCCTTCATCTAAGTCATTAATATAGATTGTAAATAGCTGAGGCCTCAGCACTGATCCTTGCAGCACCCCACCAGTTACAGCCTGCCAACCTGAAAATGACCCGTTTATCCCTACTCTCTGTTTTCTGTCTTGTAACCAATCCTCTATCCATGCTAATATATTATCCCCAACCCCATGCGCTCTTATGTTGCGTAACAACCTTTTATGTGGAACCTTATCGAATGCCTTTTGGAAATCCAAATACTTGGGAACTTAACGATGGCATTGTATCACTAATTGACTGAGCGTTTTCAATGATTTAATACACTCCTGAGTAAGACTGTTCACTAAAGCTACAAGGAGAAAAGGTTCACATCTTGCAGTTGCGTCTTCTGAGATGGAATTGAGAAAGTCCCCTTTGATCTTGATATAAATGTCAGGCAATATGTATCAATCTTTTTGTCATACATTTTGTATCTGTATCACAAATGCAAAAGAAGCTTTGTGGCAGTTAAATCAGCAGTACTTAAACCCAGGACTGATCTGACTCCAAGCTCTTGAATCACCAGTTGTCAAAGTTTACTGAAAAATATTAAAAATTATCATAGCCTGGGGATAGTGATGTAGAAACCACAGATGGACTGATCCAGGCAGCAAACTTCCAATGATACAGATGAAGTTTTGAGTATGTAGAGAGTCAGGGAATAAAATTAAATTTGGCAAAGCACAAAATTTAAGCCACGAGTGTAACTTGGGCTCAGGGGCAAGCGTGGGGCCAGTAGGGTGAGTATCGCTGATGTGAGGCCTGGGCCTCATTTAAATAGTGTAAAATTCGCAAAATTTCTGCATTTCCCCGAAGGCTGTTATTAATAAACGAGACCCTGCATGGACATTTTAAATTAAAAGGGGTACCTAAGATGGCGTCTGTGCCTCGTGGCAGAAAGCCTGTGGGATTCCAAAATGGATTCTGCAACGCAGACTGTAGTGTATGTGCTTTAAGTCCGAACTACTTTTTACAGCTCCTGTATACTGTAGTACCGGCAGTAACCACACCGGTATATAAGCTGTGCGCATGCCTCTGTACTCCAGTCTAGAGATTGCCCTCCTCCAGTAAAGACCTGTTAATTGTTTATGTACAGCATCCGTGTAATTATTTATCCACTGAACCACGGATCTAACAGTGGCGACGAGTGTTGATGCGAATCTACCTGCAACATTAAACAAAAAAAAACAACAAAAAAAAGTCAAGTCCAGGAACATGGGCGTCGACCGTGAGCAACCGCCCAGCAGTCAGGCAGAGATCCAACTTCACTGGGGAGGCTGTGGAGAGCCAGGCTTGGTTCCCCAGCCACAACGAGCAGTAAGAGACCGACGACAGGTCCAGAGCAGACCCTTCCCGAGCAGCGGCGGCTGGAGCCAACCGACGGCAGAGAGAAAGAGCCGGGCAGCGTCGATGGGGTAAGAAAAAGGGTGAAGAGAGCAGGGCGCAGCCGGGGGTTGATCACCGAGCGGCATCGAGGAAAAATACTGCAAAACCGGAGAGAGAGAGGGTAAGAAACAGCCGGGTTCTAGACTGAGCGGCATCGACAAATATCAAGAGAAGAACGCGCAGAGCACAGCCAGGGATCACGGGCTGATCAGGGTCCGCGGGGCGAAGCAAGGGGAGACGCCATTGAGCCGCGGAGAAGCAGGGAGAGCGTGGGAGGCGCCATTGAGCCGCGGAGAAGAAGGAAGAGCGCGGAAGACGCCATTTTGTGAAGCCGCAGCGGAGAAGACGGGCGAGCGCGGGAAGGAAGGAAAGCGCGGGAGATGCCATTTTGTGCCAGTGGAGAAGAAGGGGAAGCGCGGGAGGCGCCATTGGTGATAGTTAACGCACAACCAAGGATGCCGAATAGTGGCAGTATCTCTACGTTCGACAATGAAGTCGAAGATTGGGCGACATATGTGGAACGTATTGAGGTGTACTGCAGGGCGAATGAAGTGCCAGATGCTAATAAAGCACTGGTTCTGTTAAATTCCATGGGTGCAAAAACTTATGGGTTACTGCGAAATCTAATAACCCCAGAGAAGCCGGTAAACAAGAATTTTGAAAGCATAGTAGAAATCCTACAGGACCACTTAAACCCCACACCGCTGCTGATAGCAGAACAATTTAAGTTCCATAAAAGGAACCAACACAAAGACGAAAGCAATGCTGAGTACCTAACGGAACTGCGCAAGCTATCGAAATACTGCCAGTTTGGAGCGGGACTAGCAGACACGTTAAGGGACAAGTTTGTGTGTGGGCTACAAAGTGAAGGAACCCAGAAACGGCTTCTATCAGAAAAGGACCTTACGCTGGACAAAGCTTTCAATATGGCAGTATCACATGAAGCAGCCGCAAGGGGCGCTGCAGAGATACAACGGAGACCGCAAGACTACGGCACCAACGAAATGACCTATGGAACAGGGAAGTGCTATCGCTGCGGCAGAACAACACATGACCAGAAAGATTGTTGGTTCAAGGACCAAGTGTGCAGACAGTGTGGGAAAGCAGGACACATAGCAAGAGTCTGCAGGTCTGGGAAGAAAACCAACAGTAAGAAATCTCCACAGGAGAAGTACAAAAAGGTACACCAGGTGAGGGACAGTGGTTCAGACGAACAGAAAAGTGACACAGACTCCGGAAGCAAGGAGCTGGGTTATCTGAAACTACATAATGTAACCGAAATGGAGGATCACCAGACTATCTGGGTTACACTCAAGATAGACGGAGTCCAAGTGGAAATGGAATTGGACACAGGGTCAGCTCTAACAGTCATAAATCAAAGAGACTACAAGCGGCTATTTTCACACATACCCTTGAAAGCTACAGAGATTGTCTTGAAGACGTATACGGGGCAAAAAGTCTACCCCAAAGGAAAAATAAGGGTGAAAGTGACATATAAAGGTCAGGAAATACCTAAAATGGATAGATATGTATTGCCAAATGGAGGACCACCACTGCTAGGACGTGAATGGATCCGGAAGATACATTTAGATTGGCATTCCATACAGGCACTGAAGGTGGAGGCCAAAAAGGATGACGACGTCACACCTGGACGACTGTCAAAAATGCTAACTGACGCAAAAGAAGTGTTCCAGGAGGGACTAGGAACACTAAAAGGAATAACAGCAACAATTAAAATAGAGGATAATGCAAGCCCAAAGTTTCTGAAGGCCAGACCAGTGCCTTATGCGATCAGACCAGCGGTTGAAGCAGAGCTGGAAGGGTTGGAATGTTCAGGAGTACTGTCCAAAGTGGACTGGAGTGAGTGGGCTACACCCATCATTCCTGTAATGAAGAGGTCATTGAGTAATACGCCTGGGGAACCAAAGAAGGTCTGCATCTGTGGGGATTTTAAGGTGACAGTGAACCCAGTCATTCACACGGTGCAATATCCGCTTCCACGAATTGAGGATATTTTCGCCTCGCTATCTGGTGGTAAACGCTTCACAAAAATTGATCTAGCCCAGGCGTACTTGCAAATGGAGGTAGAAGAAGCTTCGAAACATTACCTTACGATCAACACCCATAAAGGTCTCTATCAATACAACCGGCTGGTGTTTGGAGTAGCCTCGGCTCCGGCTATCTGGCAAAGGGCGATGGATCAGGTCCTGCAAGGGATTCCAGGGACCCAGTGTTATTTGGACGACATCTTGGTCACGGGCGAAAATGACGGTGATCACCTTGCTAACTTGGAGAAGGTGCTCGCCAGATTAAAGGAATATGGGCTACGAGCTAATAGCCACAAGTGTGAGTTTTTCCAGAAACAGATCTTGTATTGCGGCCACGTCATCGATGAAGAGGGGTTACATAAGTACCCTGACAAGATAGAGGCAGTAGTCAAGGCTCCAGCACCGGAAAATGTGTCACAACTGAGGTCGTTCCTCGGGCTGGTAAACTATTACCACAAGTTCTTACCAAATTTGTCTACGGTATTATACCCGCTGAACACCCTACTGCAAACAGGGGTACCATGGAAGTGGGATGACGAACGTAGACGAGCTTTCCAGAAGTGTAAAGAATTGATCACATCAAAAGAGGTGTTGGCCCATTTCAACCCAGCACTACCAATTCGTTTGGCATGTCGTGCATCACCCTACGGCATTGGAGCGGTGCTGTCGCACAAATTCCCGGACGGTTTGGAGAGGCCAGTGGCCTTTGCGTCTCGGTCACTAACCTCAGCCGAGCGCAACTACGCCCAGATTGACAGGGAGGCCCTCAGCCTAGTATGGGGAGTAAAAAAATTCAACCACTATCTGCATGGACAGAAGTTCACCTTGCTGACTGACCACCAACCACTTGTCTCCATCTTTAATCCTAAGTAGGGCGTGCCAGTAATGACTGCACAGCGGTTACAAAGATGGTCCCTGTTTCTAGGGGTGAATCAATATGAAATAGAATATAAAGGCACGAGACAGCATGGGAACGCTGATGGGCTATCGTGCCTGCCACTGCCTACTGTGGAGGAAGCACCAGCAGTAGACCCTATCGAGATATTTTATTCGTCGATAATTTAACGATTGCCAGTAACAAATGCGGATATAGAGAAGGAGACCCGCAATGATCCGACGCTGTCACGGGTATATGAATTGACGGTGAGGGGATGGCCAACACATGGCGACTCACTGTTGCCAACATTCTCATCCAGAAGAGAACAGCTGTCAGTATGCCAGGGGACGGTGATGTGTGGATCCAGAGTGGTGATTCCACCCAAGTTAAGGGACAGAGTGCTAAATGAGCTACATGAAGGTCATCTGGGGGGAGTGAAAATGAAAAGCCTAGCTAGGGCTTATGTGTGGTGGCCGGGAATCGATCAACAAATCGAAGACCTAACTAAGAGCTGCTTAGGATGCCAGAAGGTCCAAAATGCACCACCACATGCCCCTCTACACCCATGAGAGTGGCCCTCCTCTCCATGGCAACGGGTGCACATTGATTTCGCTGGTCCATTCATGGACTCAATGTTCTTAATAGCAGTGGATGCTCATTCAAAGTGGCCTGAGGTGATAAAGATGTCTTCAACCACTACAGAGAAAACGATTGCAGTCCTACGGACCATATTTGCCAGAAACGGGTTGCCAGAGCAGATCTGCTCTGATAATGGACCACAGTTTGTGTCCGATGAGTTCCAAAAATTCATGAAAAGGAATGGGGTAAGGCATTACACATCCGCCCCGTATCATCCAGCCACCAATGGATTGGCTGAGAGGTTCGTACAAACCTTTAAGAAGGCGATAAAGGCCATGTGCGACGAGGAAATTCCACTACAGCATAAGATGGACAATTTCTTATTAGCCTACCGAAACGCGACACATGCAGTTACCAACCAGACCCCGGCCATGGTGTTCTTTAACCGAAGGTTGAGATCTCGTCTGGACTTGCTCAGACCAAATGTGCAAAGAAATGTTGAGGACAAACAATTCCAGCACATCAACGAGAAGCCAACAAGGAGCTTCAATGTAGGGCAACCAGTCTTGGCCCGGGACTATCGAACAGAGAAGTGGCAACCCGGAACAATATGTACAAGACAGGGGCCATTAATGTACACAGTGGATGTCGGGGAGAACATTGTGAGACGCCACGTCGATCAGATCTTAGCATCACAGGAATGCGTCAACCCTATGTCTCGAGTACCTGGGGATGAACCCAACATACCGGTAGTATCTACTTCAGACTCAGTAGCAGTGGAACCCGATGAACTACCCGATGAAATGGGGTCAGAATCGCCTCTGCACCAAGAACAAGAACCTCCGGAAAGGCGCTATCCCGAAAGGGTCAGGAAGCCGCCCCAAAGACTGAATCTATAAATGGACTTTTGTTATTGAATGTACATGTAAAAATGTAATTGTTATTTGAATATTAAGGGGGTATTATTAATCTAAAAAGGGAGGAATTGTAGTGTATGTGCTTTAAGTCAGAACTACTTTTTACAGCTCCTGTATACTGTAGTACCGGCAGTAACCACACCAGTATATAAGCTGTGCGCATGCCTCTGTACTCCAGTCTAGAGATTGCCCTCCTCCAGTAAAGACCTGTTATTTGTTTATGTACAGCATCCGTGCAATTATTTATCCACTGAACCACGGATCTAACACAGACAGCTTGGGAGAAATCGAAACTAAGGCTGCAGACTTTCTGTGAAGAGAAGCATTTGTGTTTTGGAACCAGACAGGACTCTGAATTATGCATTAGACCGAATTGGAGACAAAATCTAAATTCAGTTAGGCCTATAGTCAAGGCCATCAACAGTTTGCATATATTATCGGAAACAGATTAACACAGCCATCGAGGCCGGACAAGGCCCATCAAGGAACTTTAGGACAATACAAGTCAATTATCGGGCCGGTAGATGTGATTACCGGCCATCTAAAAACCAGTTAGTATGAATTGCTACCATTACTTTAAACTAGCCCGCCAAAACTAAAACAAAGAACTAACCTGATTTGGCGCGCAGATAAGGGTTTTCGACGAAGGTATAATTGAAGTCCCCCGGGTAGCAATCGCTCTCTCTCTTTGTGTGCTGGTACTCTTCTCCCTCTGCCCGCCCTCGTGGCTGCCGCTCTTTCCCCGTCCCGTGCTTACCCCCTGGCCTTTGCCATTCCATCGTCCCCGGCGTTGCATCGAGCAGACACGGACATATTCAGGCCAGGCAAGGCGGGATGCGACGAGGGGAGGAGGGAAGACCAACCGAGGAAGACCAACTGAGGGTAGGCTTCGAATCATCAGGCCTTCAGCCTCAGCCAACCTGCAACTATCTTCATGCAAACTCAAACTGTCGGCTGTCGACGAAGAACCATCCCTGCAAGGTAAAGTACCCAAGCAGAGACTTTAACTTTGGGGTACTTGAACCTGGACAACGCCCTTGCAACTCTGTAGCACACGTGACAACGGCAGGCTCCAGAGAGTACCAAGAGCGAACCCCGAACCCAACCGCTGTTTTGAGTCTAACAAACCTTTTTGATTGGTGAGCATGAATTCTGACCCCTCATAGCTTAACCTAGTTAGGTATAGGGGGTGGGATAAGGATAAGGGGATTGTTAAGCTAGTTGTTTTCCCTCGATGTGCCGTGTGTTCCCCATTCCCTGTATAAGCATAAGTATTATTATGATTCTCTTGTAATTTTTGCCTGTAGAAGTGTACACTAGTAATTCTTTTCCATGAGATTGTATTAAGTAATTTTTTTCCCTCTTCAATAAAATCTTGGTTTTGTTTTACATCCAACCACCTGTCTACTCGAGTCTTCTCTGTACCGCTGCCTTGTACCTAAGTCCGGTGTCTAGAACCCAGGGGCGTGGGAGCAATTCGAACCGCTCACAAAACAGTCAGGGGCATAACTGACTGGGCGCTCGCACGCGCCAGGCGACACCACCGCCACCCCCTACAATAGACCAGGCCCAACTCCCGAATCCATCAGTAATGACATCTGGCCGGCAGGCGGGAGTTGGGTGGGCCGGGAGGAGTCTGCAGCCGTGGACCTGCGGGAACAGTCACCGACAAGGTAAGTGAAGGGCCGTGGGGCATCTGGTGTGATCGGGGATAGCCCGGGACAGGGGAGCTCAAGGATTCTTAAAATCAGGGCTTTGGTCTTTATTCTTTGCTGTTTCAATAAATATTTTGCCCCCTTTTTCCCTCCTTTCAAGTCATACTTCCATCTTCCAGAAAATGCTTTGTGCCTGGAAATTTACAGCTAGAAGTCTGTGTTTAATTTTCTTTTAAATCTTTTGTTGATGGTCTATTCCCAAGTCTATAAATATTGATCACTGTTTCAGGGATGGTTGCATTAAAATATTCCAAGTCAAGACCAAAAAAAGCATTTGCTCCAGTTGCAAATTTAAGTCCCATGGATTCTAAAATCTGGGAAATAGTTTAATGTAAACTTAATGGGAAAGGCAGATGCTGCAGTTGAATATAATTAGGAAGCTGATTGAGGATTCAAAAATCCACAGGCAGCAATCCCGGCAATCATGCGACACTGTGCCTGTCGGCAACCTCTTTCTGGGGTTGAGGAAGTTCCCTAATTAATCTCCCATTGGCATCCATCTACGCCAGTCAGGCATTTAGGGCACAACCATATAAAATGTGCGCCGTTAGTTAGATTTTTTTCCTGCACCTTTCAAGGTTGAATATAATTTGTGCCGTAATTTGCTGGAAGTGCGAGCAGATAATGGCACGATGTGGGCAACGGGGCATCTTGGACCTTAGTGAATGATGGGACCAGCAGTGTATCTCCTTAACCAATGAGATTTAAGGATTGAGAGTGAAACAGAGGAATGACAGACAAGAAGGGTGAATTAGATTGGGTGAATTAGAGTCAAATCAGATACAGACACAGAAATAAAGAGAGGGAAAGAAAGATTGGATTGAGAGAGAGAAAAAAAGAGACAGAAAGGAAAAGTAAGAAAAAAAATGTAAAATTTTTAAAATCTCAAACAACGATTTACAACATACAGTTTAAATTGTTCCCTTTCTGGGCTGGATAGATTGCTTGGCATTGCATTAATAATTAACACATCATTAAAATGGTACTTATGCTGTTAATTAGTTTGCGGCAAGTTTAATGGGTAATTAATGTACAAATCCAGCAAATTCTTAAAAATAACAGGGAGGCTAAGGGAGGGATGCTATTTGTGTGAGGCAAATGGTTGAGTGGTGTAAATCAACCAGCAAGTTCTGGAGATTTGCAACATTTCCTCCCCTGAACTTGCTGGCCGATTTGCGCATTAATAACAGTATGCATCATGAGCTTGCAGTTATTTTTCCAGGAAGATTTGGCCCACTGTAAAATCCAGCTGTCCTCTAATTCTTGAGATGCAAGAGAAACTGCTGGCTATAAGGGTCCCATGTGACATTAATTTGGAAAATCTCAGTCCAGTTCTTAAAAATCATATGTCCCCACCTTAAACCTGCCCATAATTTGGCACCAAACTCTCAAGGGTTACTCTTCTGAGTTTGGGCTGGATCAGACTTTTCAGATTAGGTGGAGGAAGCTTTACTCTGTACCTGGTCATGTTATACATGATCTGGAAAGCCCTTAAAGCTGACACTGCATACTCAATATTCTTGAATTCTTGGCATAATAAGCACAAAAATGTACCAACAAATACAAATCAAATAATAATGCACAGCATGGTGTTTTTTGTACTTGCCATTGTGATGGGACTGTAGAATTGCTCCCATGCTCCAGCATAAATCGGAGCCACCAGGAGAGTTAGGGAGAAACCTTGAAATATTACATTTGAGGAGCTATAAAAACAAAGTTACCTTAAAGGGGGAAAAAATAAATGAACACTCAAAAGTTTCTCAGAAAAGCATTAATAAAAATTTCAGAACAATTGAAAATATTATCTAATAATAAAAACAATAATGTTCTAAAAGGCACTGTATACATTGCAAAAAAAAACTCTAAGAAAGTCTGTGCCACCTAAAAGCTGCTTTGCCCATGGTATTTCCTTTGCTCCCATTCCAATGATTACACAAGGAAACAAACCTAACCCAGAAAAAGTCTTGCAAAACTGTGGGAAGTGCTCATCTAAACATTAAGAGTCGTAATGAGGCTAAAACAAGAAATGGACAGAAGCAATCTAGCACACAAAATGCAGCAGAATGAAGAATTGCAGTCCAGTAGGAAAAAGGCAGACAGCCAACTCTTCCAATTCTACTCTCCATTGTGCCCATGGTGCAACTGCAGAATTGGTACCATCGCCAAATCCCCCACCAGCAATATCCTGGGGGTCACCATTGACCAGAAACTTAACTGGACCAGCCACATAAATACTGTGGCAACAAGAGCAGGTCAGAGGCTAGGTATTCTGCGGCAAGTGTCTCACCTTCTGACTCCCCAAAGCCTTTCCACCATCTACAAGGCACAAGTAAGGAGTGTGATGGAATACTCTCCACTTGCCTGGATGAGTGCAGCTGCAACAACACTCAAGAAGCTTGACACCATCCAGGACAAAGCAGCCCGTTTGATTGGCACCCCATCCACCACCTTAAACATTCACTCCCTCCACCACCGGCGTACCGTGGCTGCAGTGTGTACCATCTACAAGATGCACTGCAGCAACTCGCCAAAGCTTCTTCGGCAGCACCTCCCAAACCCGCAACCTCTTCCACCTAGAAGGACAAGGGCAGCAGACGCATGGGAACACCACCACCTCCAAGTTCCCTTCCAAGTCACACATCATCCTGACTTAGAAGTATATCGCCGTTCCTTCATCGTCGCTGGGTCAAAATCCTGGAACGCCCTTCCTAACTGCATTGTGGGAGTACCTTCACCGCATGGACTGCAGCGGTTCAAGAAGGCGGCTCACCACCACCTTCTCAAGGGCAACTAGGGATGGCCAATAAATGCTGGCCTTGCCAGCAAAGCCCAGATTAAATAAGTGAATAAAAAAAAACTGTGCCAGTGCCCTCCAGTTCCTTTGCCATGTGGTTGTATTTTACATGTGAACCCATAGAGTAAATGTTGATGGCCTTTTTAACCACAGGAAAGCATCACAGCCACTGTCCACACATATACTTTGCTACTGACATCAGTGGATAGCAATTAGTAGTAGTAACCTCCTCCTCACAAGAACAGGGGAGCTAAGTACAATAACAATGCCCCACTGCAGCCGAGATCAGCTAACTCAGCACAGACCAGTGATCACACATAGGACCTTATTATGGTATAGGTGACTCAGGTACTTTCTGTACTCACCAATGGAACTGTTGTGGAGATCAGGAATCTTTTCTAAATATTTCTACCACTAAAATATATATATAATATAGAATTAAGAGAATGAACAGAAACAAATATTAGTTAATACATAAGGACCAATGAATAAATGACCATCATGCTGCGGTTGAGGGAAGAATGTTGTGATGACACCAGGAGAACTGACTGCTCTTCTTCAGTGCAATTGGACCTTCTACATTCACCTGAACAGACCTTTTCTCATCAAGAAGCCTCTCCAATAATGCAGTACTCCCACAAGTCTTGACTGAAACTTGAACCTACAATCCTATGACTCAAAGGTGAGAAGGCTACCAATTGGCCTCTATCCGACAATGTGGAAAACTGCCCAGGTGTGTCCTGTCCACAAAAAGCAGGACAAATCCAACCCGGCCAATTACCGCCACATCAGTCTACTCTCAATCATCAGCAAAGTGATGGAAGGTGTCATCGAAAGTGCTATCAAGCGGCACTTACTCACCAATAACCTGCTCACAGATGCTCAGTTTGGGTTCCGCCAAGACCACTCGGCTTCCGACCTCATTACAGCCTTGGTCCAAACATGGACAAAGGAGCTGAATTCCAGAGGTGAGGTGACAGTGACTGCCCTCGACATCAAGGCAGCATTTGACCGAGTGTGGCATCAAGGAGCCCTAGTAAAACTGAAGTCAATGGGAATTGGGGGGAAAACGCTCCACTGGCTTGAGTCATATCTAGCACAAAGGAAGATGGTTGTGGTGTTTGAAGGTCAATCATCACAGCCCCAGGACATCACTGCAGGAGTTCCTCAGGGCAGTGTCCTAGGCCCAACTATCTTCAGCTGCTTCATCAATGACCTTCCCTCCAACATAAGGTCAGAAATGGGGATGTTCGCTGATGACTGCACAGTGCTCAGCGCCATTCATAACTCCTCGGATAATGAAGCAGTCCATGCCCGCATGCAACAAGACCTGGATGACGTTCAGGCTTGGGCTGATAAGTGGCACATAACATTTGTGCCACACAAGTGCCAGGCAATGACTATTTCCAACAAACGAGAGTCTAACCACCTCCCGGTATTCAACGGTATTACCATCGCTGAAACACCCACCATCAACATCCTGGGGGTCCTCATTGACCAGAAACTTAATTGGACCAGCCACATAAATACTGTGGCAACAAGAGCAGGTCAGAGGCTAGGTATTCTGCGGCAAGTGTCTCACCTCCTGACTCCCTAAAACCTTTCCACCATCTACAAGGCACAAGTAAGGAGTGTGATGGAATACTCTCCACTTGCCTGGAGGAGTGCAGCTCCAACAACACTCAAGAAGCTCGACACCATCCAGGACAAAGCAGCCCGTTTGATTGGCACCCCATCCACCGCCTTAAACATTCACTCCCTCCACCACAGGCGTAGCATGGCTGCAGTGTGTACCATCTACAAGATGCACTGCAGCAACTCGCCAAGGCTTCTTGGGCAGCACCTCCCAAACCCGCGACCTCTTCCACCTAGAAGGACAAGGTTAGCAGACGTATGGGAACACCACCACCTCCAAGCTCCCCTCCAAGTCACACACCATCCTGACTTAGAAGTATATTGGCGATCCTTCATCATCGCTGGGTCAAAATCCTGGAACTCCCTCCCTAACAGCACTGTGGGAGTACCTTCACCACACGGACTGCAGCGGTTCAAGAAGGCAGCTCACCACCACCTTCGCAAGGTCAATTAGGGATGGCAATAAATGCTGGCCTTGCCAGCGACACCCACATCCCATAAATGAATAAAAAAAACGGAGCCAAGCTGATACTCATGCTTATTTATAATCTTTCCACAGGTGTTCCATGCCAAGTTGCAAAATACATCCAATTTCCACCCTTCCCTCACCTTCACATGATCCATCTCTGACTCTTCTCTTCCCTTCCTCAACTTCTCTGTCTCCATCTCTGGGGATAGGCTATTGACAAACATTCACTGCAAGCCCACTGACTCCCACAGCTACCTGGACTACACTTCCTCCCACCCCGCTTCCTGTAAGAACTCTATTCCATTCTCCCAGTTTCTCCATCTCCGCCGCATCTGCTCTGACGATGCCACCTTCCATACTGGTGCTTCTGACATGTCTTCCTTTTTCCTCAACCAAGGATTCCCCTCTACTGTGGTTGATACAGCCCTTGACCTTGTCCGTTCTATTTCCCGCACTTCTGCTCTCACCCCTTCCCCTCCCTCCTGGAACCATGATAGGGTTCCCCTTGTCCTCACCTTTCACCCCACCAGCCTTCACATTCAACAGATCATCCTCCGCCATTTCCGCCACCTCCAGCGTGATCCCACCACCAAACACATCTTCCCCTCACCTCCCCTTTAAGCATTCCGAAGGCACCGGTCCCTACGCGACACCCAGGTCCATTCCTCTATCACCCCCAACACCCCTGCCCCTTCCCACAGCAGCTTCCCGTGCAAGTGCAAGGGATGCAACACCTGTCCTTTTACCTCCTCCCTTCCCATTGTCCAGGGCTCCAAACACTCCTTTCAGGTGAAACAGTGATTTACTTGTACTTCTTGCAATTTAGTATACTGTATTCACTGCTCACGATGCAATCTCCTCTACATTGGGGAGACCAAACGCAGATTGGGTGACCGCTTTGCGGAATACCTCCATTCAGTCCGTAAGGGGGACCCCGAGCTTCCGGTCGCCTGTCACTTTAATTCTCCACTCCACTCCCACTCAGACCTCACCGTCCTCGGCCTCTTACACTGTTCCAATGAAGCTCAACGTAAGCTCGAGGAACAGCACCTCATCTTTTGTTAGGCACTTTACAGCCTTCTGGACTCAACATCGAGTTCAACAATTTCAGACCATAACCTCTGCCCCTATCTTTTTTTCCCCATTTTTTTTTCTTTCTCTCACATGGCAGCTGTCTTTCATTCTGCCATTTACACTTCATATAGAGTCATCTTTTGTTTCTTAACTTGTCCCATTACTATCTCCTTTTGCCTTACACCACCATCCCTTTTGTCTCTTAAACTCTCCTGCCGTCCATCCTATCACAGACCTTCCCTTTTGTTCTTTCCTTCCCTCCCCACTTTCCCTGCCCCTGCACTTGCTTAAAAACCTGTTCCATCGCTAACTTTTTCCAGTTCTGATGAAGGGTCATCGACGTTAACTCTGTTTCTCTCTCCACAGATGCCGCCTGACCTGCTGAGTATTTCCAGCATTTTCTGTTTTTATTTCAGATTTCCAGCATCCGCAGTATTTTGCTTTTGTGTTGCAATGTACATCACTGCACACAAGGGTGCATTAAAAGTGCACACATTTGCCATTTGTACATTTATGATGCATAATAGTTATAAAGTAACTTGTGAAATATGTAGAATCAATATTTCTTAGTTTGTCAATAGCCAAATAAATCATAAAACTGTAACCTTGTTCTACTTTTTATTTTATTGGAAAATGCTTCCAGTGACCTCATTTTGTTAAACTTCCAAAAATGTCATCTAGCTAAGAGAAATTAAATTTTTAAAAACTTGTTTTTAAATCATGGAGCAAACATATGACAAAGAACAGTCAACTAATGAGGACTAAGCAATAATTTTAATATTTTCCACATTAGTTTTGGCTCTCTAAGCCCCACTGAATAATGCTATGATTGGCTGAGGTGTAGTTGATCAATGCTCAGGTTGTACATTTTGTACTAAAAATTTAAATTATAAAAGCACATCTTTCCTAGTATTAAATTTTAATGGATTATCCGTAAAATTACAAATAATTTGATTCTTTTCCTGTTTTCACTTAGTTTAAAAAAAAATTCATTCTTGGGATGTGGGCACCCCTGACAAGACCTATATTTATTGCCCTTCCCTAGTTGCCCTTGAGAAGGTGGTGGTGACCCTTCTTCTTGAACCACTGCAGTCCGTGTGGTGAAGGTGCTCCCACAGTGCTGTTAGGTAGGAAGTTCCAGGTTTTTGACTCAGTGACACTGAAGGAACGGCAATATATAAAAAATAGTGTGTTTTTCATTTGCTTTGAACGCTTTTGGTTATTGATTTGTGAAAGTTTGGAGGTGGGAGAAAAGGCTGTTTGACTGGACGCGGTGGTTGGAGACAGGAGGTCATGTGATAAAATCTCCAGGAATATGTCGAACCAAAGTTGGTAACCCTACTTGAATGTCAAATCTCAACCTAGTTCCTCAAAAACACAAAGCTTAACATTAGTGTGTCTTTTGTGACAAATTATGGGGATTTCCTTATGTTTTATAATAAAATATTTAGGTTAAATTCATAAATAGGCTAAAAGCAGCATCGCAAACCAGCAAAGTAATTTAAAATGCTAACAAGGCATTGGGTTTTATCTCTAGGGATATAGAATTCAAAAGTAGTGAGGATATGTTAAACTTGTATTGGACTCTGGTCAGGCTGCACCTAGAGTACTGTGCACAGTTCTGGTCTCAATACTATAACAAGGACATGGAAGCACTGGAGAAAGTGCTTAATTGATTTACAAGGATGGTACCAGAACTGAGAGATTACAGCTATTGGGAAAGATTGAACAGGTTGGGGCTTTATTAATAAATCCAATATGGAAATAAGGAGAAATTTCTTTACTCAGACAATAGTTAGAATGTGGATCTCGTTACCACTGGAAGTGGTTGAGGCAAATAGCTTAGATGCTTCCAAAAGGAAACTAGGCAAGCACATGAGAGAAAAAGGAATAAAAAGATATGCTGAAAGACTGATTAGGTAGATGGAATGGGAGGAGACTCGTGTGGAGTATAAACATCAGCACAGACTGATTGGGCTGAATGGCCTGTTTCTGTGCTGTATATTCTACATAATTCAATTAAAAAAAAACTAGCTGCAGCTCTGGGAGGTCCCCATTCTAGTGTAGCAATACACAAGACTGGCTGCACAATAAGACTGACAGTACATTCAATGGGAAATGCCTGTCACAAATGGGCTGTCTTGGGTTTGTTTAATTGCCTTTCTTCAGAAGCTAATTAAGTCAAAAAGTTGCTTGGTAGCGTGTCAAGCCTATTTGAGATGCTAAATTATGCAAATGAATAAACAGTGGAATGGATGGATTCTAATCTCTGATTGCGAAGCCTTTATAGGAAATTTATGGAGGCAGAGGGGTACGGAGTCACTACCATTTCATCTTACAAGGTAAGAGCGCTTTCAAATTTTCAGTCTGTTTGTTTACATCAAAGAAATGGTTGTAACATGAAAGACATAATGAACTGCTCTTATTGCCCAGCTTTAGTTCTGTAAAAATAGCCAATCTCCATGGATGAACAGGATTTTGTTTCATCCATATACAACTAGCTGAAGTGCCCGGCGGTGCCAAGGGATTTTTGAGGGCATGTTGTTGTTGAAAGAGAGAGAGAGCGCGACTGGGGGGAAGAGAGAGCATGACTGGGGGAAGAGAGAGCACGACTGGGGGGAAGAGAGAGCGCGACTGGGGGGAAGAGAGAGAGCGACGGGGGAAGAGAGAGAGCGACTGGGGGGAAGAGAGAGCACAACTGGGGGGAAGGGGGGTGAAGGGGGGGAAAGGGAGGGGGGGAAGGGGGGGAAGGAGGGGGGGAAGGGTGGGAAAGGGGGGGAGGGGAGGAGGGGGAGGGGGGTGGAGGGGAGGAGGAGGGGGGAGGGGGTGGGGGAGGAGGAGGGGGGAGGAGATGGGGGAGGATGAGGGGGAGGAGGAGGGGGGGAGGAGGAGGGGGAGGAAGGGGGGGAGGGGGAGGGGGGAGGGGGGAGGAGGGGGGAGGAAGGGGAGGGGGAGGGAGGGGGGAGGAAGGGGAGGGGGAGGGGGGAGGAGGAGGGGGGAGGAGGGGGAGGAGGGGAGGGGAGGGAGAGGAGGGGAGGGGAGGGGGAGAGGAGGGGAGGGGAGGGGGAGAGGAGGGGGAGGGGGAGAGGAGGGGGGAGGGGGAGAGGGGGAAGGGGAGGGGGGAGAGGGGAAGGGGAGGGGGGAGGTGGGGGAAGGAGGGGGGGAGAAAGGGAGGGGGGAGCCAGCAGACCCTCTCCCCTCTGCCGGCGATGGGGGGGAAGGGGGAAGGAGGGGGAGAGGGGGGAAGGGGGAAGGAGGGGGAGGGGGGGGGGAGGGGGGAGTCCCTGAGCCCCGACCCCGATCTCCCGATGTCCCGAGCCCCGCCCCCCGATGTCTCGAGCCCCACCCCCCGCCCTCCCGAGGCCCGATCTCACGAGGCCCGATCTCCCGAGCCCCGCCCCCCGATCTCCCGAGCGCCGATCTCCTGAGCCCCGATCTCCGATCTCCCGAGCCCCGCCCCCCACCTCCCAAGGCTCGCACCCCCCCATCTCCCGAGGCCCAATCTCATGAGCCCCGCCCCCCCCCGAGCCCCGATCTGCCGAACCCCGATCTCCCGAGCCCCGCCCCCCACCCGAGCCGGCTTCAAGAGCAGAGAGAGAGACACCGCCGCGCAACCTACCGCGTGAGGCCCGGCCGGACTCAAGTCGCACGCGCTGACTCCTGCCCCACCCGCCTTTACTAAGATGGCGGCGGTGGCGACGCTTGGCTCAGGCCCGCCCCTCCAGCCTTCACAAAGATGGCGGCGATCGCGAGCCGCTTGTTGAGCGCGACGGGAGGTGCCTAGCTCGGGCATGGCTGGGCAACAGAGGCCCAGGCTTACAGGCCTGGAAAAACGGTGAAAGGTAGGAAAATTCTAGATGTTAGAGAAAAGATTTACAAATTAATTAACTTTTTTTAAAAACAATTTGTGTTTTAAAAGCAACTTTTTTTTTGCTGGAAATGTAGATTTGAAAAGAAACACGCAGAAAGTGGGAAAAAGAAATGAAAAGTTTGGAATCAAGATGGCGGCGACTCACCTTGGTTCAGAATGATAAGGCCTGCCCACACACGCACCGATTGGTCAACCGTCAGGTCACTGAACTGTAGGATTGGTCAATCATCACGTCACTCAACTGTAGGATGGCCCGCTCGCACACACAATGAACCCGCCCACACTCGATGCAAATGAGCGGATAATGAGAGGAATTTTGAACGTTTTTTGGATACCGTCGGCACAATTTTTGTCCGAGCAAAAAGTAAATACGCCTACAAGAGTCCCCTAATGATGAGCTTTCTTTTGATATAACATATGTGTAGGTATGCTCTATAACTTTTGATTGTATAGCCGGCCAGAGAGACAGGCAGAGAGACAGACAGAGAGACAGACAGACATATCCTTTTATATATATAAAAAATGTAGCATCCAAAAGGGACAAAATTGACTGCTTCTTCTATCTCTTATGGTTCTAACAAGAATGTATTAACCCTTTGTGGCATTACTCTAATATTATTGTTTTTATGCTGATTCATATGCATTATTTAACCTGTGATATACCTATCAATTCAGTTCATGAAAAGCGACGAGTTAAGTTAGTAACTATAGGTTTTTATTGGCTAAATAACAGAGCCCACCCTCGTGGGTGATCGGATCCAACAAGGAGGAATACCAGCCAGTCGACCACCTTTATACCTGGGCAAGCAGGCGGAGCCATGGGTGGAGTCAGCTGTGGTCAGCCCAGGTATATCAGCGTGGCAAGAGGTGACCTTGTGTAGTGATACAACAGTGTAAACAGTGATAACCATAGTGTAACGATATAAACAGTGATAACCATAGTGTAACGATAGTGAACGATAAAAGTGGTTTACCACATTCACCCCTTGTTTAAATTTGAGTCCGGCGGGGTGAAGTGTACTACCAGTTCGGGTATGTCAGTCTGTCCGGAGGCCTCGTAAGCCTTTCTGATCGGCGCAGCAGCGGCGGCGGTGGTGCAGTATCCGATGTTAATGCTGGTGTTTGCGTGGTCGGCGAAGGCTCGTGGGGTTCTGGCATGCCGTCTACCTGGGCTGGATTTGGGGGGGTGGTGGGGGGGTAACGGTGGTGTCGCAGGGGTGCCCGAGGGTGCGAGGTCTCGTAAGGAGACTGTGTCCTCCCGCCCGTCTGGGTATGCCACATAGGCGTACTGGGGGTTGGCGTGCAGGAGGTCTACCCTCTCGACCAGGGGGTCCGTTTTATGGGCCCTCACGTGCTTTCACAGCAAGACGGGCCCCGGAGAAGTCAGCCATGTTGGTAGCGAGGTTCCCGTAGTCGACTTCCTGGGGAAAACAAACATTCGTTCATGGGGGGTGGCGTTAATGGCAGTGCAAAGCAGTGACCGGATGGAATGCAGTGCTGCCGGGAGGACTTCCTGCCAGCGAGAGGTTGGGAGGCCCTTAGACTTTAAGGCTAAGAGAACGGCCTTCCAGACAGCCGCGTTCTCTCTTTCCACCTGGCCGTTCCCTTGGGGGTTGTAGCTGGTGGTCCTGCTTGCAGCAATACCTCTCGCTAGTAGGAGCTGGCGAAGTTCCTCGCTCATGAAGGATGAGCCCCGGTCGCTATGTATATAGTTCGGGAACCCGAACAAGGCGAAGAGGTCGTTCAGGCATTTGATGACCGTGGTACTGGTCATGTCTGGGCAGGGGAAGGCAAAGGGGAAACGGGAGTACTCATCAATAATGTTGAGGAAGTACACATTACGGTCAGAGGATGGGAGGGGCCCCTTAAAATCGATGCTCAAGCGCTCGAAGGGGCAGGTGGCCTTGATCAGGCTTGCTCTGTCCGGCCTAAAGAAATGCGGTTTGCATTCGGCACAGGTTTGGCAGTTCCTGGTCATGGTCCTGACCTCCTCGATGGAGTAGGGCAGGTTGCGGGCCTTAATGAAGTGGTAAAGTCTGGTGATCCCGGGGTGGCAGAGGTCGTTGTGGAGGGTCTGCAGTCTATCAATTTGCGCGTTGGCGCATGTACTTCGTGATAGAGCATCTGGGGGTTCGTTCAGTTTACCAGGCCGGTACAAGATCTCATAATCGTAGGTGGAGAGCTCGATTCTCCACCTCAAGATCTTGTCGTTCTTGATTTTGCCCCTCAGCTTGTTATTAAACATAAAAGCGACCGAGCGCTGGTCGGTGAGGAGGGTAAATCGTTTGCCTGCCAGGTAATGCCTCCAGCGTCGTACTGCCTCCACGATCGCCTGGGCCTCCTTCTCGACCGAAGAGTGTCGGATCTCAGGGCCCTGGAGGGTCCTTGAGAAGAAGGCCACAGGTCTCCCCGCCTGGTTAAGGGTTGCAGCTAGGGCGAAGTCGGATGCATCGCTCTCCACTTGGAAAGGGATAGACTCATCCACCACGTGCATTGTGGCCTTAGCAATGTCTCCCTTTATGAGGGAGAAGGCTGCGCATGCTTCTGCCGTCAGGGGGAAGGAGGTGGACTTCATGAGGGGTCTGGCTTTGTCTGCATAATTGGGCACCCATTGGGCATAGTAGGCGAAGAGCCCCAGGGTTCTCTTCAGCGCCTTTGGACAGTGGGGGAGGGGAAGCTCCATGAGGGGGCGCATTCTTTCGGGGTCGGGGCCGATGACTCCGTTCTCTACTACGCAGCCGAGGATGGCAAGGCGCGAGGTGTTAAACACACATTTCTCCTTATTGTAGGTGAGGTTCAGCCGTTGGGCCGTACGGAGGAATCTCTCCAGATTAACATCATGGTCCTGCCGGTTGCGGCCGCAGATGGTGACGTTATCTAGCTAAGGGAACGTGGCATGCAGCCCGTTCTGGTCAACCATCCGGTCCATCTCCCTTTGGAAGACCGAAACCCCGTTGGTGACGCCGAAGGGAACCCTAAGGAAGTGGTAGAGGCGGCCATTCGCCTCGAAGGCGGTATACTGGCGGTCCTCAGGGCGGATAGGGAGTTGGTGATAGGCCGACTTAAGGTCGATGGTAGAGAATACCCGGTACTGTGCAATCTGATTGACCATATCAGATATGCGGGGAAGGGGGTATGCGTCCAGCTGGGTGTACCGGTTTATGGTTTGGCTGTAGTCGATGACCAGGCGGTGTTTATCGCCGGTCTTGACGACTACGACCTGGGCACGCCAGGGGCTGTTGCTTCCCTCGATGATGCCCTCCTTCAGGAGTCGCTGCACCTCGGAGCTAATAAAAGCTCTGTCCCCGGCGCTGTACCGCCTGCTCTTGGTAGCGACGGGTTTACAGTCGCGGGTGAGGTTAACGAACAGGGAGGGGGGCGGGACCTTGAGGGTGGATAGGCCGCAGCTGGTACGCGGTGGGCGGTTCAAAAGCTGCTGGTTGTAGACTGTGAGTGGGGGGAGGGGTCCACCGTGTGCCAAAGTGACACTTTGAAGGTGGGATTGGAAATCCAGCCCTAGTAGGACGGCAGCGCAGAGCTGGGGCAGGACGAGAAGTTTAAAATTGTTATACTCCGTGCCCCTAACCGACAGGGTCACAACACAGTAGCCGCTGATGTCTGTAGAATGGGACCTCGACGCCATCGAGATCCGGTTGCGCGTTGGCCGGACAGTGAGGGAGTAGTGGCTCACCGTGTCTGGATGGATGAAACTCTCCGTGCTTCCGCTGTCGAACAGGCAGGTCGTGGCGTGGCCGTTTACTTTGATGTCCATCATGGACTTGGACAGGTGATGCGGGCGAGCTTGGTCAAGTGTGACGGAGGCTAGTGTATGGCCGAGCGAGCTGCTGTAGTCTGCGGGTGAGGCGGTGGTCAGGTCTGGAGACAAGGTGGCGGTCGAGTGTGGTGAACAAAATGGCGGCGCCCACGACGTTGAATAAAATGGCGGAGAAGATGGCCGCCCCCACAACTCACATGAGGCACTGCCGGCGTCGGTGGCCTTGATCAAAGATGTCCGCCCCCACGACTCACATGAGGGGATACTGGCATCTGTGACCTTGATGAAAGATGGCCGCCCCCACAACTCGTATGAGGCACTGCTGGCGTCTGTGGCTTTCCCCCTGCAGGCCTTCGCGAAGTGGCCTTTCTTGTGGCAGTCGGAGCAGGTCGCGTTTCTTGCAGGGCAGCACGCCCTCGGGTGTTTCGCCTGGCCACAGAAGAAGTAGCCGGCGGCCCGATCGCGGGGCTCTGATGTCGCAGCCGGTACCGGGGGTGGCGGTCCCGATCGGTTCCGGGACACCGACGCTGTGGTAGGTCCCAGAGGCGGCGGTGCGAGGGGTATTGCGGCCGGGGTCGGGCCCGAGTCCCAGGGTCGCGCAGCACAGTACCTGGAGTACGCCTCGAGGTCCCGATGGGCCACTTCCAAGGAGCGAGCGAGGATAGCAGCTGTTTTCAGGTCGAGGTCCTTTGATTCCAGCAGTCTTTGCCGTGAGTAGTCTGACCGAAGGCCTTTCACAAAGGCATCTCGGATGTTTCCATCTGTATGTTCTGCAGCTGTTACGGCTTTAAAGTCACAGTCCCTGCCGAGTATTTGCAGCGCCCGTAAGAAATCATCAACCGACTCTCCTGGCTGTTGCGAGCGGGATCTTAGGAGATGCCTGGCGTACATTGAGTTTACAGGGCTCCGATACTGTTCTTTTAGCAGGTTGAGGGCGTCCTCGTATGTGGCAATGTCCCGGATGAGTGCAAATACTTTAGGGCTCACCTGAGCGGTCAGAACTCTTAGTTTGGATGCCGGAGGCACGCCGGACTCTCCCAGGTAGGCTTCGAAGCAGCTCAGCCAGTGTTCGAAGTCGAGGGCTGAATTCGCAGCCTGTGGGTTTAGATCCAGGTACGGCGGCCGGAGGGCTCGTAGCCAGGCCGGCTGCTGGGGCTGTTGTAGATGGCCGTTTGGCTGAGGCTGTACATCTGACTGGTCGTTTGGCTGCTCCGTTGTAGACATTTCAAAATTTAGCCAATAAAATTGATATACCTATCAATTCAGTTCATGAAAAGCGACGAGTTAAGTTAGTAACTATAGGTTTTTATTGGCTAAATAACAGAGGCCACCCTCGTGGGTGATCGGATCCAACAAGGAGGAATACCAGCCAGTCGACCACCTTTATACCTGGGCAAGCAGGCGAAGCCATGGGCGGAGTCAGCTGTGGTCAGCCCAGGTATAACAGCGTGGCAAGAGGTGACCTTGTGTAGTGATACAACAGTGTAAACAGTGATAACCATAGTGTAACGATATAAACAGTGATAACCATAGTGTAACGATAGTGAACGATAAAAGTGGTTTACCACAACCTGTAAATAAATTTGTCCAAATAGTTTTAGTTGATATATGTTGGTCTGTTTTTGTGGATGCTCTCCCTCTATTGGGAAAGACAGGAGGCAGGCATTCCATGTGATTTCTAGTGAACAATGTATTGCAATTAGGGGTTAATTGTCAAATCTTCTTCTTCTTAGGCAGTCCCTCGGAACCGAGGATGACTTGCTTCCACATTAAAAACGAGTTCTCAGGTGACTGATGAGTCCAATGCGGGACCTACAATCTCTGTCACAGGTGGGGCAGATGGTGGTTGAAGGGGTGGGTGCGGGGGGGGTTGTGCTTGGGTTCACGTGTGCTGCTTGCGCTTGGCTTCCGCTTGCTACCAATCTGGGGATGATAACCCACGTATAAGGGTGTTGATTTTCAATCGTAGGTTCTGCTTATGTAAAACTGCCTTTCTTAATAAATGCAGAACAAAAGTGTTGGGGAAAAGCTTGAAACATAGAAACATAGAAGATAGGAACAGGAGTAGGCCACTCGGCCCTTCGAGCCTGCTCCGCCATTCAACGAGATCATGGCTGATCATCCAAACCCTAGCACCCGGTCCCTACACCGACAGCCATCCCACCCAAGCCCTATCCCCGTAACCCCGTAACCCCACATATTTAATCCCCCCTGACACTAAGGGCCAATTTTTTTATCATGGCCAATCAACCTAACCCGCACATCTTTGGACTGTAACAAACTAAATAAACTCTGTTTGGTCATCATTAAGTACAAACTTAACCAATATTATTTTAAAAGGCACAAAGCTAGTTAAAAATTAATGATAAATGAAAAGACAAAGGCTGTTCATCTGAATTGGCTCTGAGATGTATTGTCACAACAAATGGAGAAAATTTTCATTTGCAGATAGCTCTGCTAGATGTGAATTATGAATCCTTTAGGATGAACATTTGTTATACTGCCACTAAAGCAAACATGAGGCAGGGGAACAGAGATCACCCATATGTTGAGCAACGCAAGAAATGACTGCACAAATGTATGTCTGTAATTCTTTCCTCAGCCTTTGGAAGAATTTGCTGAATGCATTCACCAGATGGTTTTAAATAGTTTTATCAATGCACAAAGGGGGAAAAGAAGAACCAAAAGAGCAAAGCAAGAAAGAAAACACCAAGGAAAAGAGATAAAAGGAAAACAGTGGGTAAATAATGTAAGATATTACTATACAGTGTGGTGTATATATCTTGTTGGTAGGAACACTGTTAAAGCAAAGTGATTAATATCTCATATCCTATAGTATAAGCTTAATAGAAGTCACTGGATAAAGGAAATATTTTATATGCTATTCACCACTGTGATGTTTTATTTGTTTTAATAATTAAGAAAAGAAACCAAAAAATAGAATAAGATATAATTAGTGTTACCTTTCATTTCACAACTAATGTGTGGTAGTAATTAATTCAAAATGTGCTTTCATAAGTTAAATGAAAGTTGGCAATGTGACCATTTAATTTTCTGGCCTGATCTTTGAAGTTCAGCTGTTGATTTATTTTTAATGCCTCTGGCTTCTTATTTTAGCCAGAAAACAACATTGGTGATGTCATAAGAGCTTGGCATATTCAGTGGATTATTGTTTCCAGAAAGGTTATGAAATAACATCCCACTGATCAACGCTGGAGCAAGATTGCAATTAAAGAGCTCAGCACTATTGGTATAATCGCTTTTTAAATACTATAAAAGGTGGATAAAAAGGTAGATTGTTTTCAATTTTCCCCTCATGGCCACTATCGTATATAAACAACAGTTAAAGCTTGGTTCCAAGGGACAGCTTGCTGTCAAATTAAATTTGGATAATGACTACATCATCAACATTTTAAAATACATGGGGAATCACCCATCTGTTCGTAAATTCCCTATCCAATTTTTGACTGATAAAAATTGTATACAGCAAAGAAATGTGGGTTTGGACCAGATTTCTATCAATCCAAATTCTCCATCCTGTGTAAAAGTAAGGTGGAACCTTTCATGCAGAGTTTTAATCTGCAGTGCGGCAGTTTATTTATTTCCCACCCCAACCATTCTTGAGTCTATCTTAGTGAAGCTAAAGATGAAAGGCCAATTTCTGACCACTGGCACAGTTATGTGCTAAAGCATTTTTTTATACGGTTTCTATGACTACTTTTACCTTTTTCTCCTACATGTACACACACAGAAAGAAAAACAAAAGACCTCCCCTCAAGAAAATTCAATCAAATATTTTCTCTGCATGAAAGCTGATGTGTTTTATTTAGTTATCCTTTGGCATTTGTTATTAATACTACTATTAATTTGATCCATTGGCTATCCATAACAAAAGCATTTTCATTTTTTTATGGCATTTAGATAAATGAAACAAGGTCAACAAAACTACACCATCCGTAACAGGGAAGATTATTTTTCATACAATGTCACAGAAGATACATAATAAAATGCACTCTCTGAAATTTGATTCCAGTATGAGGGGTGAATATAATTCCAAAATTTGAAATTGAAATGATTGCAAAATAATTACAAACAATAATAAATTGATGCAATCCAGATCGCTTTGCATTAATGTGTAAATTAAGCCAGAACCTACAGGATGGGATAGCTCATTCAAAAGTTCTTCAATAACTTTACCTCAATTTGCACTGACAAGCAACGGCTCATCTGTATTTTTTTAAGAATATTCATCATAATCATAAACAATACAAGTTAAAGTGATCAGTATAAATCTTTTCTTCTAAACATTGTAAGTTTAACCATTGTGTGAGGTTGAAAGATCTGATTAAAAGTTAAATGCTATTCCATTCATTACATAGGGCTGGAGATTCGCTTTGGGCGCAATCGAAAAATTGCACCCAAAATGTGCTTGAAATTACAGTTCAAGATTCTGAAAAATTTCATTTGCATAATCACAAACGTAAAATCTTCCATGAATCAGCGTAATAGAATGTAATTGTTTCTTTATTACTCTTTCCATTAAAAGGTATTCCTTGATGTATTTAAGAGTGGTAACCTGGTGCAGTTTTATTAATACAGTTGAAAATGGGTTTATCAGCAAAAATACATTTTTTTAATAAGAGCATCCAGACCTCCATCTGTGTCACTGAAAGGGACAGAAAAAAACTACATTGAACTATTTAATAGTTTCATTGGTGTACACTAGTCAGTTTCTTAGTAAATTAAATATTTTTTGATACGGAAAAACTTTTGAAATGTGCCTCTTGGTGCCTAAGAAAATGAGTACGATTTGAAGAGTCTTCCTGAACCAGTGCAACTGGCGAAATCTCACAATTTTGACCTGGGGGGGGCGTGGCCAGTTAGTGGGCGGGGCCTGATTCAGGCAAATTGAATCTTGAATCAGCGGAAAAGATCGTGGAAAACACGAACCTCGGTGTTTTTGGCCGTAACTCACTTACGCTTAAAATTCTCCGATCTTTTGCGCTGGTTTAGCCAATTGCGCTGGAATCTGGATGCAAAACTACCGGAAGCAAGAGGAAATTCTACCCCAAAACACTTAACTGTTGTAAATAACTAATAAAAATTATTGTTCCTGCTGACATCATTCAGTACAAAGCAATGCAATATTGACTGCTTAGTATGAATCCCATAGGAGCTCAATCTTCCAGTACCCCAACTCTCCCTTCTCAGTATCCAATTGCATGTTGAATGCCCCTAATACTTCACCTCTGTTATTCCAAACATTTTCATTATTCCACTCTTTGTGCAATGAAATATGTTTTAAATTTATATTTCATTAATAATTTCCATCATCATCCTGCCTTATTTCCTGTGAACTAATATTTTTGGTAAATTTCAAGTTCTATGATCCACTGCTGGAAGAACGGTGGGGCAGGATTTACGCCTGCCTGATGGCCCCGATCCTGACCCCGCAGAGTCAGCTCATTTTGATATTCCTGGATGGGACAAAGGCATGTCCCACTAACAATTGGCGAGTAGTCCCAGAAAATATGTTGGGAGGGGGGGCGGAAGAGCGCTAGGAAGAATTTCTGAGGGCAGAGTCACAGCATTTAAAGCTGGACAGCTTTTAAAGCAGAACCAGAATGTAAAAAGGTGATGGCATGAGTGCAGCAGGAAGACTCCAACAGGAAGAAGAATGAAGAGAACAGCAAACATCGCAGTGTATTTAAATATTCTTCTGACTGAAATTAGGCATAGGAGGAATGGAATAGAGACCTACCAACACAGCAGCCAGGACCACTTGGAAGGAGGAGGAGAGGCAATGAGTCTCTAACCCCCAAGGGAAGGTAATTAAGATATTCAGATTCCAATCAGCTCAGGCAATAGGGGAAAGAGATGTAGAAGATCCTGCATCCTCAATTAGTTTGTGCAGAATATGTGGTACTGTTCAAAGATCGAAAATAGATTTCATTTTTCTAATACTCATAGTCCGAGGAGACCCTTACATTTGCAGAGCAATAAGGAAACAACGGTTAGCTGGAAGCTCATTTGCATTATTCTCTCTTTTTCTGTCCACCAGAGCTGAAAGCAAAGAAGAAGGAGCACAGAGAGAAACTGACCCAACAGGCATAATCCTCAACAGCAGGGACAGTCAGCAGAGAGCAGGAGATGGCTCCGAGGATTCTGCCTTCCCTCAGTACAGCAGAGTTAAAGAGTTGCCCTTGATTCTGAAAGAGTGCAGGAACATCAGACTGCTGAAGGATGGTTAAATGAACTATGTCAGTTTTCTGCATACTGGGTATTGACGTAGAAAACTGTGTCTGTAGTCACACACTAATTGGATATTAAGGGAGTGAAATCCTTTTCGGTTGATGTAATGATGTGGGTTGACAGTCGGAGCTTGTATGGCCCCATGAGTGAAATCTATAGTTCCAAGAAGTCATGGAAACCCAGTGATCCAATGAAAATTAATGGTGCACACACTCAATTATCTCGCTCGTGTGTCAAATATTGTGAACTGGGTTAATCTGGCAAACAGGCCATTAATTACTTGCCTTATGCAAGAACGAACCTGGCAGTTGTTGCCTGTTGCCTCATGGAATGGGCCAGTGGCCAAGAAATTAAACACTATAATGACTTTCTGGGGCATAGTTAGTGCTGTCTTGTTTCTTGATGTTTGCAGACCTCCCTGTAGGATGCATCAAAGCTCTTCCAGGACTTCTGTTGTGAAATACAGCCTTGTTTCACATAATTTGAGGGCTTTATTCTATTATGATCTTATGGATCTATATACAGTATCCTGGTCCCTGGGGATCTGCAAGACTGTGGCTCTCTTGTGGTTCTGCCTTATGAGCCAGGACTCCTGGGTTTTGTGCTGTTCTTCATCCTCCGTATATTGTGTATATATACTCACACACACATACACACACATATATATATATCTTATACACACATATATATATATAATATATATACACACACACAATATAGATACACATTATATATATACAAACAATATTCTCAAGGACAATTAGGGATGGGCAATAAATGCTGGCCTTTCCAGCGATGCCCACATCCCATGAACGAATAAAAAAATATATGCGAAGGTGCTGGCCACAATCATCCAATCTTCCTTAGATACGGGAGTGGTGCCAAAGGACTAGAGGATTGCAAATGATACACTCCTGTTCAAAAAAAGGGGAGTTGGATAAATCTGGCAATTACGGCCAGTCATTTTAACATCGGTGGTGGGGAAGCTTTTAGAAACAATAATCCGGGAGAAAATTAACAACCACTTGGACAAATATGGACTACTAAAAGAAAGCCAGCATGGATTTGTTAAGGGAAAATCGTGTTTGACTAACTTGATTGAGTTTTTAATGAGGTAACAGAGAGGGTGCATGAGGGTAGTGCAGTTGATGTTGTGTAAATGGACATTCAAATGGCATTTGATAAAATACCACATAATAGGCTTGTTAGCAAAATTGAAGCCCATCAGATAAAAGGGACAGTAGCAGCACGCATACAAAATTGGCTAAGGGATAGAAATCAGAGAGTTTTGATAAATGGCTGATTTTCGGACTGGGGCGAGGTATACAGTGGTGTTCCCCAGGGTTTAGTACTAGCACCACTGCTGTTTTTGACATACATTAATGACTTGGACTTGGGGTACAGAGCACAATTTTGACATTTTCAGATGAAACTTGCAAGTTTAGTAAACAGTGAGGAAGATAGTGAGAGTTCAAGAGGACAGTTATAGAAGCTGGAGATCACGCTTGCCGATATTAGCGGCTGAACGTTTAACGCAGTTGTATGCTCTTCCTTGTCCTGTTATTTTAGAAGTGTGAGGTGATGCATTTTGGCAGAAGGAACAGGGAGAGGCAATATACACTTAATGGCACAGTTTTAAAGAGTGTGCAGGGACAGAGGGACCTGGGAGTTAATGTGCATAGGTCCCTGAAGGTGGCAGGACATATTGAGAGGGTGGTTAACAAAGCATATGGGATCTTGGGCTTCATAAATAGAGGTATTGAGTACAAAAGTAGTGAAGTTATGCTGAACCTTTATAAAGCGCTGGTTAGGCCACAACTGGAGTATTGCATCCAGTTCTGGTCACCACACTTTAGGAAGGATGTGAAGGCCCTTGAAAGGGTGCTGAGGAGATTTACCAGAATGGTCCTGGGGATGTGGGATCTTAGCTATAAGGACAGGTTAGAGAAGCTGGGTTTGTTTTCATTAGGTGGTTAAGGGGTGAAATAACAACAGAAAATGCTGGAAAAACTCAGCAGGTCAGGCAACATCCGTGGAGAGAAATTAGAGTCAACGTTTCGGGTCGAAACCCTTTTTCAAAACTGGAAAGGAAATAAAATAGATCGAAGGCAGGGCTGCGATAGAACAAAAGAAGTAAAGAGTTATTCAAAACTAGACGAGATGGTAATAGGACAGTGGAGACAAAAGACGGCTCAGATTAGGTGTGAAGTGTACTGGCAGGATGAGAGACAGCTGCCATGTGGGAGAGAGAAAAAAAAAAGGAGGAAGGGGGGGAAGGGAAGACCCAAAACAAAGGGGTGGGAAAAAAATATAAGTAAAAATGTAATAGGGGCCGAGGTTATGATCTGAAATTGTTGAACTCGATATTGAGTCCGGAAGGCTGCAAAGTGCCTAATCGGAAGATGAGGTGCTGTTCCTCGAGTTTACGTTGAGCTTCCGTGGAACAATGCAAGAGGCCAAGGACAGTGAGGTCCAAGTGGGAATGGAGCGGTGAATTGAAATGACAGGCGACCGGAAGCTCGGGGTCACCCTTACGGACTGAACGGAGGTGTTCCGCAAAGCGGTCATGATGACCGGAGGTGTTCCGCAAAAAGGGTTTCGACCCAAAACGTTGACTCTAATTTCTCTCCACGGATGTTGCCTGACCTGCTGAGTTTTTCCAGCATTTTCTGTTGTTATTTCGGATTTCCAGCATCTGCAGTATTTTGCTATCGTACTCGTGGTTGAGGGGTGATTTGATAGAGGTGTACAAGATTATGACAGGTTTGGATAGGCTAGACTGGGAAAGGCTGTTCCCACTAGTTGATGGTACAAGGACTAGGGGACACAAATTTAAGGTTTTGGGCAAGAGATACAGGGGGGATGTGAGGAAAAGCTTTTTTACGCAGCGAGTGGTGAGGACCTGGAATTCGCTGCCGACGGAAGTGGTGGAAGTGGTGACACTCAATGTTTTCAAGGGGAGAATGGATAGGCACTTGAGGGAAATAAACTTGCAGGATTACGGGGATAGAGCGGGGGAATGGGACTGACTGGATTGCTCTACAGAGAGCCAGCATGGAATTGATGGGCTGAATGGCCTCCTTCTGTGCCATTATGACTCTATGACTATGACTCTATGATATAGGAAGGCCGGTGGAATGGGCGGACACATGGCAGATGAAATTCAATGCAGAAAATTGTGAGGTGATAAATATTAATAGGAAGAATAAGCAGAGACAATACGAGCTAAATGCTACAATTTTAATGGGGGTTCAAGAACAGAGTGACCTGGGGGGTGTTTGTGCACAAATCTTTGACGGTGGCAGGACAGCTTAACAAAGCAATTAATAAAGCATATGGGATCCTGGCCTCTATAAATAGAGGCATAGAGTACAAAAGCCAGGAAGTTATGCTAAACCTTTATAAAACACTAGTTCAGCCCCAGCTGGAGTATTGTGTCCAATTCTGGGCACCACACTTTAGGAAGCACGTGAAGGCTTTGGAGAGGGTACAGAAGAGATTTACTAGAATGGTTCCAGGGATGAGGGATTACAGTTACATGGATAGACTGGAGAAGCTGGGGTTATTCTCCTTAGAGCGGGGAAGGCTAAAAGGAGATTTAATAGAGGTGTTTAAAAAATCACTAAGGGTTTTGATAGAGTAAATCAGAAAAAACAGCTACTTATTGACTCTTCAGTGGCTGAAGGGTCAGTAACCAGAGGACACAGATTTAAGGTGATTGGCAAAAGAACCAAAGGCGACATGAGGAAAAACTTTTTTACGCAACGAGTGGTTACAATTTGTAATGAACTGCCTGATAGGGTGGTGGAAACAGATTCAATAGTAGCTGTCTTGCCACATCCAATCGTGAATGGTGGTGGACCATTAAACAACTAACTGGAGGAGGAGGCTCCATGAATATCCCCATCCTCAATGATGGTGGAGCCCAGCACGTGAGTGCAAAAGACAAGGCTGAAGCGTTTCCAATCATTTTCAGCCAGAATTGCCAAGTGGATGATCCATATTGTCCTCCCAGGTATGTCCTGTCCACAAAAAGCAAGACAAATCCAATCCGGCCAATTACCGCCCCATCAGTCTACTCTCAAGCATCAGCAAAGTGATGGAAGGTGTCATCAACAGTGCTATCAAGCGCCACTTACTGATAACCTGCTCACTGATGCCCAGTTTGGGTTCTGCCAGGACCACTCGGCTCCAGACCTCATTACAACCTTGGTCCAAACATGGACAAAGGAGCTGAATTCCAGAGGTGAGTTGAGAGTGACTGCCCTTGACATCAAGGCAGCATTTGACCGAGTGTGGCATCAAGGAGCCCTAGTAAAACTGAAGTCAATGGGAATCGGGGGGAAAACTCGCCATTGGCTGGAGTCATACCTTGCACAAAGGAAGATGGTTGTGGTGGTTGGTGGTCAATCATCACAGCCCCAGGATATTGCTGCAGGAGTTTCTCAGGGCAGTGTCCGAGGCCCAACCATCTTCAGCTACTTCATCAATGACCTTCCCGCCATCATAAGGTCAAAAATGGGGATGTTCGCTGATGACTGCACAGTGTTCAGTGCCATTCACAATTCCTCAGATAATGAAGCTGTACATGCCCGCATGCAACAAAACCTGGATGACATTCAGGCTTGGGCTGATAAGTGGCAGGTAACATTCGCACCACACAAGTGCCAGGCAATGACTATCTCCAACAAGTGAGAGTCTAACCACCTCCCCTTGACATTCAACGGCATTACCATTAACAAATCCCCCACCATTAACATCCAGGGGTCACCATTGACCAGAAACTTAACTGGACCAGCCACATAAATACTGTGGCAACAAGAGCAGGTCAGAGGTTGGGTATTCTGCGGCGAGTGTCACACTCCTGACTCCCCAAAGCCTTTCCACCATCTACAAGGCACAAGTAAGGAGTGTGATGGAATACTCTCCACTTGCCTGGACGAGTGCAGCTCCAACAACACTCAAGAAGCTCAACACCATCCAGGACAAAGCAGCCAGCTTGATTGTCATCCCATCCACCACCTTAAACATTCACTCCCTCCATCACCGGCGTATTGTGGCTTCAGTGTGTACCATCTACAAGATGCACTGCAGCAACTCGCCAAGGCTCCTTCAGCAGCACCTCCCAAACCTGCGATCTCTACCACCTAGAAGGACAAGGGCAGCAAGCACATGGGAACACCATCACTTCCAAGTTCCCCTCCAAGACACACACCATCCTGACTTGGAAGTAGATTGCTGTTCCTTCATCGTCGCTGGGCCAAAATCCTGGAACTCCCTCCCTAACAGCACTGTGGGAGTACCTTCACCGCACGGACTGCAACGGTTCAAGAAGGCGGCTCACCACCACCTTCTCAAGGGCAATTAGGGATGGACAATAAATGCTGGCCTTGCCAGCGACGCCCAGATCCCATGAGCAAATAAAAGAAAAGACTCGATGGGCCGAATGGCCTCCTTCTGTACTGTACTATTCTATGATTCAATGATATATATTATATCTATATAGAATATACATAATATGTCATATAGAGGGTATCCCACACTGCAACCCATTAATATATTTCGGAGAAATTTCCCAAATAAAAAACAGTTTTGAATGAAGCCAGGAGCCTCCAAAATAAACAAAAATAAACTTGAAATCCAAAGTGAAGTTATGAGTCCGTAAAGCACAATAAAACACCGCAATTCACCTTTAAGATTCCAGAATCAGCCGTCTTTGGTTGCTGTTTAATAGTGGCATAAGTTAGATTGGCACGTCCCAGAATGAAAATAATGGAATTAAGCAGTAATGGTGTCTTTCTGGTCTAACAGCATTATGTGTATGGCTATGCCTTAGCTAGGACCGACACATCTTAACCCCTCCTTCATTTCAGCAGAATTTAGGTCAGAACTTAAATGGCACATTAAACTAGTGGATCCTCTCTACTGCCCAAATCATGCCCCCCGCCCCCACTTCCTGAGATCAAGCCGCTAGGTTTACGCCCTATCAAATTTTGGGAATTTTGGGCCTTATGTATCTAGATGTGGTCTCTCCTTAATCCCTTTCTTTTTGGACTGTAGAACTCAAAGGGGGAGAAATTCAGTTGTTAGCGCCACCCGTTAGTGCCTTAAGAGGGTGATAAGTGGGGCGCGATGCGGCTAGCGCCCGGGTGCGGCGAGACCTGCGCCTCTCGCGAAATTGAGTGGACATTTAGCGGTGGCGCAAAACCGCAACGCCCACTCAGCTGCGCGCGCAGATCCTGACGTCATTTCATGGTGCAACGCCCTTGGGGCGCCCCGAACCGGAACTTCAGTGGCGCCCCCCTCCTTTCCGCCTGGTGCTCCCACTGACTGGTTGACTGGAACAGTTCCCAGTCGCTGTGGGGCTGGGGGGGGGGGGGGCGCTATTTAAAGGGGGTTCTTCCTGGCTTCTTTGTGGTAGCCATTTTTGGACCACTCCTTCTGTGAGAGAGAGAGATTTGCAGAGAGACAAAGGGAGAGAACTTTTTGCATTGAGTCAGTGCTCGCAGAGGTACTTCTGGCTTCGGCCCAGAACTTTGTAGTTGGTTTGATTTTTCACTGGCATAACCTTGAGTGGCCACATATTATGGGGGCTGCAATGGGTGGAAATGTTGGATTTCTCCATTGCATTGAGAGGGCTCAGAGACGCCGAGAGAGAGTGCCAATCATGGCCAGATGGAGGAGGGCCAACAGGCATCGGCACAGGAGGCCTTACCCTCCCAGGGTATTCCGCCAACAGTTCTCATACCTCAACATGTCTGAGGAGCAGTGTTTTCGGAGGCTTCGATTCAGCAGGGAGATGGTCACTGAGCTCTGCCACCTGCTTCAGCCAGATCTGCAGCCTCAACTGAGGAGCAGGACGTCTCTGTCGGTGGCAGTGAAGGTGACAGTGGCTCTCAACTTCTATGCCACCGGCTCCTTCCAATCCGCTACTGGGGACATTGCCAATGTCTCCCAGTTCGCGGTGCATTGCTGCATCCGCCAAGTCACGAATGCTCTCTTTAAAAGGAGACGTCAGTACATTTTCTTCCCCATGACCCTGGACAAGTAGCAAGAGCGCGCAATGGGATTTGCAAGAATAGCGGGCTTTCCCATGGTCCAGGGTGCCATTGACTGCACGCATGTGGCTTTGCGGACGCCGCAAGAAAATGCCGAGGATTACCGCAACCGGAAGGGGTTCCATTCATTGAATGTCCAGTTGGTGTGTGACCACAGACAGATGATACTAGCTGTCAATGCCCGCTTTCCAGGCAGCAGCCATGACGCCTTCATCCTGCGCCAGACTTCTGTGGCAGACATTTTCGAAGCTCCGGCTCACCAGGAGGCTGGCTTCTTGGGGACAAGGGCTATCCTCTGTGCACCTGGCTGATGACCCTGCTCCATGCGCCCAGCACCCCTGCTGAAGAACGATACAATGACAGCCATCAAGCGACCAGGAACATCATTGAGCACACAATCGGCGTGCTAAAGCAATGGTTCCGCTGTCTGGACCATTCCGGGGGAGCCCTTCGGTACTCACCTGAGCGAGTCTCCTATTTCGTTGTAGTGTGCTGCATGCTGCATAACCTGGCAATCCTCAGGACTCAGCCACTGCCAGCAGACATTGGAGCACCAGCAGAGGAGGAGGAGGAGGAGGAGCACCAGGACGGGAGGGAGGCACAAAGTGCAAGGGCCGTCTGTCAGCAGCTTATTGCAAGTCAGTTCTAGTCCCACTTGTAGTGTCTGTGTGTAGATAAAGACACTGAAGACAGGAGTTGGTTCATAGGTATTTACTAAGCAAGTCTGGGGGGGGGTTTCTAAAGGATATACACAATACACAGGCTTATATAGCCCAAGTGGCAATTACCGGCATTACGCACACCTGGGGCTCTTAAAGGCACATACACCACAATTCCTCCCCTTCTAGCTAACTAGTACATCATATTTTAAGTAATTATTAATTACATGTTATATGCAAAATAATATACATTGCTGTATTAATTAATTATAAGTTAGTCTCTCAGGAGGCTTCCTGACTCGGTCTGGATAACGCCTCGGGGGTGTAGTAGTTTCTGGTGGTGTAGTAGGTTCTTCTGGCAAGGCTGATTCGGCTTGAAGGCCAGTGTCGGGTTCATCGGGCTCCAGTATCACCGGATCGGAGGTAGATATGGGTATCTCTACTTCATCGTTAGATGTATAGAGTGGTGGTGTAGGTTGTCCCTTTTCGGATGACTTGATGATTTGGTCAGCATGGCGCCTTATTATGCTGTCTCCGATGTCCATGGTATACATCAGTGGTCCTAATCGTGTGCAGATAGTTCCAGGCTGCCATTTCTCGGCACGGTAGTCCCGGGCCAAAACCGGTTGGCCTATCTGGAAGGCCCTAGTTGGCCTTTCATTCATGCCCTGAAACTGCCGGTTCTCCACATCCCTTCGGATGTTGGGCTTGACCAAATCCAGCCGGCATCTTAGGTTTCTATTGTAGAACATCATGGCGGGAGTTTGGTTAGTAACCATATGCGTTGCATTCCTATATGCAAATAAGAAGTTATCTACCTTGTGCTGAAGTTTTATGTCTTCATTACCCATGGCCTTGATGGCCTTCTTGAAGGTCTGGACAAACCTTTCAGCCAATCCATTGGTGGCGGGATGGTATGGGGCAGACGTGTAGTGCTTTACCCCATTGTTCTTTAAGAACTTTCTGAATTCTTCGGACACAAATTGCGGTCCATTATCAGAACATATCTGCTCCGGCAGCCCATTCCTGGCAAATATGGTCCTTAATACTGTGATGGTTTTTTCCATGGTGGTGGAGGATATCTTTATTACCTCCGGCCACTTGGAGTGTGCATCAACTGCGATTAAGAACATTGAGTCCATAAATGGACCAGCAAAGTCGATGTGCACCCTTTGCCAGGGAGATGAGGGCCACTCCCATGGATGTAGAGGGGCCTGTGGCGGAGCATTTTGGACCTTCTGGCATCCTAGGCAGCTCTTGGTCATGTCTTCGATGTCTCCATCGATACCTGGCCACCATACAAACGCCCTAGCTAGGTTCTTCATTTTCACTCCACCCAGATGCCCCTCGTGAAGCTCCTTTAGCACTTTATCCTGGAGTTTGGGTGGAATCACCACTCTGGATCCATACATCAAGGTTCCTCGGCACACTGACAGCTGTTCTCTTCTTTGTGAGAATGCTGGCAACAGTGGTTCGCCATGTGCTGGCCATCCCTTCACTGTTAAATCGTAGACCCGTGAGAGAGTAGGGTCATTTCTTGTCTCCCTTTCAATGACAGAATTTGTCACCGGTAGACATTCCACTATGGTAGAGTGGAATATCTCTACTGGGTCTACTGTAGGTGCCTCTTCTATCGTTGGCAACGGTAGGCGTGATAAACCGTCAGCATTCCCATGCTGTTTTGACCCTTTGTATTCAATGTTGTATTGGTGTGCCCCTAGAAAAAGGGACCACCTCTGTAGTCTTTGTGCCGTCATAATGGGGACACCTTTTTTAGGGTTGAATATGGAGATGAGGGGTTGATGGTCAGTCAGCAAGGTAAATTTTTGTCCGTGTAGGTAATGGTTGAATTTCTTCACTCCCCATACCAGGCTGAGTGCTTCCCTGTCTATTTGGGCATAGTTACGCTCAGCTGAGTTCAATGAGCGTGACGCAAAAGCTATCGGCCGTTCCGAGCCATCAGGGAATCTATGGGACAATACCGCTCCTATGCCGTAAGGGGATGCATCGCACGCCAGTCTGATTGGTAGTGATGGGTTGTAATGAGCCAAAATTTTCTCGGATGTGATTAAGTCTTTACATTTATGGAAGGCACGTTTACAGTCTTCGTTCCATTTCCAAATCACTCCTGTCTGTAGAAGATCATTAAGAGGGTGTAGAATAGTTGATAAGTTCGGTAAAAATTTATGATAGTAATTTATTAATCCCAGGAATGACCTTAACTGTGAAACATTTTCAGGTGCTGGGGCTTTTATAACTGCTTCAATTTTTTCAGGTGACTTATGCAACCCTTCCTTATTAATTATGTGGCCACAATATGATATCTGATTTTGGAAAAATTCGCACTTGGGGCGATTTGCTCGTAGGCCCCGTTCTTTCAGCCTAGTGAGCACCTGCTCCAAATTGGCAAGGTGCTCGTTGTCGTTTTCTCCTGTTATAAGGATGTCGTCTAGGTAGCATTGAGTCCCCGGAATCCCTTGCAGGACTTGCTCCATATGTTATGTTCTTATGTTCTTATAGCTCTTTGCCAGATAGCTGGAGCTGATGTTATTCCAAAAACCAGTCGATTGTACTGGTACAGGCCTTTGTGTGTGTTTATTGTGAGATACTTTTTAGAGGTCTCCTCAACCTCCATCTGTAGATATGCCTGTGCCAAGTCAATTTTTGTGAAACGTTTCCCTCCGGATAGTGAGGCGAAAATATCTTCTATCCTCGGAAGAGGATACTGTACCGTGTGAAGGACCGGGTTTACAGTCACCTTAAAGTCCCCACAGATGCAAATTTTTTTCTGTTCCTCAGAGTTATTTTTCAATGTTTTTTTCATGACTGGAACAATGGGTGTTGCCCATTCGCTCCAATCTATTTTGGATAATACGCCTGCCTTTTCCAAATTCTTCAGCTCTGCCTCGACTGCCGGACGTATTGCGTATGGCACCGGTCTTGCCTTAAAAAATTTGGGAATTGCTGTATCTTCCACTTTTATTGAGGCGGTGATGCCTTTCAAGGTTCCTAGTTTCTCTTGAAACACTTCTTTGGCGTTGGCCAAGATGTCTTTTAATCGTTCAGGTATGATGTCATCATTGTTTTTTTCCTTACTGGTCACCGTCAGTGCCTGAATGGAGTGCCAGTCTAAACGTATCTTCCTTATCCATTCACGTCCCAACAACGGTGGACCACCATCTTGTAGAATGTATAAATACAACTTTTGTATTTCTTTGCCGTTGTATACCACAGGTACCCTTATTTTTCCTTTGGGGTAGACTTTCTGCCCCGTATATGTTTTTAAGATAATGGATGTGTCTTTTAGAGGTATATGCGAAAATAGCCTCTCGTAATCTCGTCGATTTATTACGGTTAGAGCTGATCCTGTATCTAGCTCCATTTTAACTGGGGACCCTGCTATTGTGAGGGTAACCCAAATGGTTTGGTAATCCTCTTTGGCAAGTACATTATGTAATTTGAGACAGCTTAGTCTCTTGTTTCCGGAGTCGCTATCGCTATTCTGGTCTTCGGAGCTACTGTCCGCCATCATTTGTACCCTCCTGTACTTTTCTTTATTGATTTTTTGTTTTCTGTCAGTGGATTTATTTTGTCCAGATTGACATACCCGTGCAATGTGTCCAATCTTACCACATTGCCTGCATGCTTTGCCCTTGAACCAGCAGTCCCTCTGGTTATGGGTAGATCTGCCGCAGCGATAACATCTTCCGAACTCCTGTGTCATTTTATGGGTGCCGAAGTCCTGTGTCTCTTGTTGTATCTCTGCAGCTCCTTTTGCTGCTGCTTCGTATGATACAGCCATACTGAAAGCTTTGTCCAATGTTAAATCTTTTTCAGAAAGCAGTCTTTTTTGTGTTCCTTCACTTAAGAGACCGCAAACAAATTTGTCTCGAAGATAATCCGATAGTCCTGCTCCGAATTGGCAGTACTTTGATAGCTTTCTTAATTCGGTTAGGTAATCAGCGTTACTTTCATTCTTGTGTTGATTTCTCTTGAAGAACTTGAATCGTTCCGCTATCAGCAGCGGTGTTGGGTTTAAATGCTCCTGCAGGGTATCAACAATTTCTTTAAAAGTCTTGTCCTTTGGTTTGGCTGGAGTGATTAAATTTCGTAACAGCCCGTATGTCTTCGCGCCCATTAAGTTCAGAAGTACTGAAGCTTTTTTTTCATCTGTTATTCCATTTGCAGTGCAATAAACCTCTACTCTTTCCACGTATGTGGTCCAATCTTCTATTTCGCCATCAAAAGCCTCAATATTACCAGATTTAGGCATTTCAGAAAAGATATGGCGCTTCCCGCGCTTTTTTTTTTTCTCTCTGTAGCAACGATATGGCGCTTCCCGCGCTTTCCCGCCGCTGCTACCGATAACAACGCTGTTTTACTGTGGTTTCCGTTTATTCACTGTTGGAGACTTGTTCCCGACGGAAGTCTAAACGCTGACCTGCTTGCCGCGCCGGCCGTCTCTCGAGTGCACCCTCCCAGTCCGTTATTGCTTGCCTCCGATTTCGCTGCCTGTCTCAGCTGTAGAGCCCGCCGCTGGAGCTCCAGCCTGACGCCCAGGAAGGATTAGCGCAGTACCTGTCACCAGCTTGGCCAGCTGGTGAAACCACAGTTTCTCTTACTTCCTTGAGTCTTCTGGATGCTGGAGGAATCGATGTCCTTGAGGTGCTGCCGAATTGCAGGTAAGTCCGTTTCCACTTCGTCGCCACTGTAGTGTCCGTGTGTAGATAAAGACACTGAAGACAGGAGTTGGTTCATAGGTATTTACTAAGCAAGTCTGGGGGGGGTTTCTAAAGGATATACACAATACACAGGCTTATATAGCCCAAGTGGCAATTACCGGCATTACGCACACCTGGGGCTCTTAAAGGCACATACACCATAATTGCTCTTAAAGGCACATACACCACACCCCTCTGAGGGAATGGCTTGTGCCATTGAAAGAACATGAATGGAACCGTTCCGCAACCCATGAGCCGGTCAAGGCAACAAATAGTGCAAAGAGCAAACATGCACAATCTGAATAAAGACACTTCTTTATTTAACAAACTGTGTGCCCTTCCCGCATGACAAAGTAATCGAGAGAAACCCCCAAAAAAGCAGTCAGACACATAACTGGCTCTCACAACCTGGAGACAATGAACAAAAGAGTAAACAAAAAATGACCACGATCCTCGGCCTTCACTAAAAAAATTAACAGCATTTTGCCACACCTCCTATTTTTTGTCCTTCGAGGGTGATCTGCTTCGCTTGCGAGATTGGCCCCTTCCCACCCTGCAGCTCCTCTGCAATGGGACCCCAGTGGCTGCAGCAAGGCTGGGGGAAGGCTGCTGAGTGTCAGAAACTGAGACTGCAGATGCCCTTGAGGTATGGCCTGGACCAGCTCTGGGCCTCGAGGGCCCGGCTGCTGACTGCTCCAACTCTGCATGGGCGGCAGCAGTCTGTCCTACAGGTGGTGGCAGCTGCAGTGGAGAAGTGACAGTGTTGGCAGCAGGAATGCTGCCATCCTGACAGAGGACAGCCACTCCCTGGTCGGACGACACACTGGCACTCCCACGGGGCAGCACTACAGCATGTGGAGCAATCTGCTGAAGCACAGGCTGCTGGCCTGCTGCGGCGCGGCGACGGCCCCGGCGATTCGTGCCCGATCCAGCGAGGGTGGCAGCAGTCAGTGCTCGTGTGGCCTCAATCTGCGTCTGCATCAGACCAGCCACTGACTGCATTGCACCACTAAGCACATGCGTGGAAGTCGCCTGTGCTGCCTGTGCTGCACCGAAGTCCTGCAGACGCCTTGCCAGAGCTGCACTGAAGTCCTGCAGACTCCTTGCCTGTGCTGCACCAAAGTCCTGGACACTCCTTGCCAGTGACTCACTGGATTCGGGCATCCTTGCCACTGCAGCCATGAGCTCAGTGTGCCTCTGCTCCGCCTGGGCGCCCATTTCAGCGAAGAGCCGCACCTCTTCTGCGCTCACTGTAGCAGGACTGGAGGCCAGACTCTCCCTCCGGGGAGAAGGCCGCCGAGCTTCCCTACCCGCCCCCGTGCTGCTGCAGCCCGCTGGGCCCCGGAGCTTCACCCTCCTCAGACCCTTCCCCCCTGCTCCCCTCCAGGGAAGACGTGTCCCCATTATGGCCATGGACTGCCTCGGCTGAGGGTGGCAATGATGGTCCGGCTTCCTCTTCCTCCTCGCCTTCAGAATCACTCACAATAGCAGCTTGAGGGCCTGCCTCCTCACCTGGCGAATCAGCATCTGAAAGCAGGGAGGTACAAGAGTTACTTTAGCGTGAGGACAGGGCGGCAGCGAGGGAGTCATGAGTGCTGCAATGCACTGTATTGGTTCGATAGTGGCAAAGGATGCTGGTGTGAGGCACAAGTGGAAGGAGAGAGGTCAAAAAGGTGATGACCTTCCCATTGCTGTCCAGAACAGGGTCGGCATCTCAGTGGCGAAGGGGCCAATCATCTGGCCAGCCATAATCCGCTGGACTCGCTGCTCCAGATTGCTGAGGTCTTGAAGGTGAGGCCGGCCTCCCCCGGTCCGTTGCTGCTGCCTCCTGTTATGGGCCAGCTTGCCCTGTAAGAGAAAGGACGGGCTCTGAGTACAGTGTGAAGCCCTGATCTTGGCTGCACTGCCTCCCATGGTCGAATAGCCCTTACAGTGTGAAGCCCTGATCTTGGCTGCACTGCCTCCCATGGTCGAATAGCCCTTACAGTGTGTAAAGTGCTGAATGTGCGTGTGAGTTTCATGAAAGGCCCATAGGTGTTGGATGAGGGCTGGGCATTGGGGTTTTCAGGACCCTTTGGCCATAAAGTGAGGTGGACATGCAGGGGTGAAGAGGATACTGAAAAGGGTACTCACCCTGACGACCCGAGTGAGGTCGTTGAACTTCTTCCTGCATTGCACAGGGGTCCTAGGTACCATGCTGCTGGAGGTCACTCTGTGAGCCACCTCCCTCCAAGCTTTGTGGTAGTCGTTGGGCAGCGGCCTCCTGCCACTGTCCGGAAACAGGATAGATCGCCTGCGCTCCACTGCGCCAACCAGAACCTGCAGGGCCCCCTCACTGAACCGTTGCGCTCGCTCCCTGGCCCTCTCCATGGTCCTAGGTGTTAGAATGTGGCAGCAGGTCTCTCCAGGCTGAGAATCAGGGCTCCGATGTGCAGGGTGTGGCTGCAATCCAAGATCGAACCTCCCCTTTAAGAGCTGACCGGCGCCAGCGTGCAATCGCAAACTGGCCGCACCTGCGCTGTGCCCACCCTCGGTGGTAGCGCCTCGCTTCTCCGGCTTAGCGCCTTAGGACAGCCGTGCAGTGCCTATTTTAGCGCTCCAAGCACCTCCTGGGGCGAAGCAGGTCAATTTAGCAGTAGGTGGCGATAATTTGCACCGGGCGCTAAATTTCGCACCCGCTCGAGTATAATGCCCCAAACGTGGCAATACTGAATTTCTCCCCCAAAGTTTCTGCAAACTTTCCTCATAAACTTGAAATCTGTCTTGCTGTTCTTCCCTGTACCCTTGCCAATGCATGTATAGCATGGTGAGCAGAACTGAACACATTTATTCAAGTGTAGTCTCACCATTTGAACTGTAAACCCTTGGCTTAACCTCTTGCACTCTATTTTTCTGGATATTATCACAGAATTATACAGCACAGAGGAGGCTATTCAGGCCATCATGTCTGTCCCGGCTCTTTGAAAGAGCTATCCAATTATTCCCACTTCCCTGCTCTTTGCCCATAGCCATACAAATTTACCTTTTTCAAGTATATATTTAATTCCCTTTTGAAAGGTACTATTGAATCTGCTTCCACTGTAGGAGTTCTTGAACTCCTAACAAAAGTACTGAGACTGAAACTAGCAGTTAACCAAACGTGGTTTAATGCACTAGTAAAAGTTACAAACAAAAACGCAGGAGAAACTCTATACAGGTCTGTACACCAACTGGTTCCACGAGGACAGAGGGGGAACGCCTCTCCCCTCTGACGTCATGACATCATCACGTTTCCCGCCGTTGGGAACGTCACGTGACCTGCATGATGATGTCATCGCGCTGGATCGCCATTTTACCGAACCCTTGCTGTTTATACAGAGCAAACACTTAAAGGTAACAAGCCCCTGTTAAAGTCAATTATATACATTACTGCAAGAGTCTCTTGGTGGCTTTGCCACACCACCACCTTTTCAGATAGTGCATTTCAAATATATTCTGGCATCCTATGAGTTTTTTAGTTACTTTGCCACATTGTCTAACCATTCAAAGTGATTAAATTACAATTACTCCCCAGTCCCTTTCTAAATGTCCTTGTGCTCATTCAGTTCAAGACATTTTGGCTTAGAAATTGGATATGGCCCAAAAACGGGTGGTGTCACGGCCAGCGCTATTTGGCTACGCCCGTTCAAAGTAGTGCAAAATATGTGCTGCCTGCTCATTTACATGATCTCAGTGCTAAACACGCTGCTGATTGGCTTAGTGCTCAACAGGTGGGCCAATATTGGGGCCAGTCTAATGGCCAGTAATGTTTGACCTAGTCCCTCTCCACTACTTAAAGGGGAGGCGCTTTGATGCAGCAGCACCTCATTGTGATTGGAGTTTGAAGACGTGGCTCAGCAGCAACAGAGTGAACGAGCCAGAAGGTTCTCGGATGCGATTTGGCAAGAGATAGCTGCCTAAATCACAACCAACAGTGTCGTGCTGCGAACCTGGATACAGTGTCTAAAGAGTGTTTAATGACCTCATGAGGCAGATCAAGGTGAGTGAAGGCTTCAGAAATGCCATATCCCACCATCTGCACCACAAGCCTCACACACTGTTTAATGCACCACACCCCCATCACTCACCTACCAACTATCACCACTCATACCTCAGAATCATAGCTTCACTTCACCCTCACAACCTTACCACTGCTGCAACACTCACACCCACACGTCACACCTTGTACACACTGACAGCTATTCAACTATGGCAGGCGCATCACCCAAACACATTGCACCACACTCACTGATGGACTTCCCTCTCTCTTGCAAACCAAGCTGGCTCACAACCACTGGGAGCAACGGCAGACAGGTAGTGGCCAAGCCGCTTTAGACACCTTGAGCCAACTAGAGGAGACGGTACTCAACATCATTGGAGGGAAAGTCACAGAGGCCATGGGGATAATAGCGGTATGGTCATTCCTCATCCTTCTTCTCACATCACACTTCCGCCTCATCCCAGAATCTCTTCTCACTTACAAGCTGCTGATGGTGTATGCATGGATATCTTGCTTCCTCCCCATTGCCCTCACCACAACCTGACTCTTGTGCCTTTCTGTTTTCAGATAACCAAGAACTGCCAACAACAAAGCCTGTCCCCAAAGTCATGGTGGAGAGTGGAGATGAAGAAACAGACACACCTCACTGCCTCTGACACTCGCAGACACCAGCTCAGGAACTGGAACTGCGCAGAATGTCGAGGGTAGTATAGATGCATGATTTGCATGTGGTGAGGCACCGGGCACGAGTGGGCTACAGCAAGGCCAGGGGGAAAAGGTAGCTTGGGGGCCAGCTCCCGGGAGGGTGAGTTCGTACAAGAGTTCTGCTGCACACGACTCAGATGATGACCTCGATGGGGCGGCCTTCAGAAGAAGGGTGATGGGCATGCTCACGGAAATCCTATGTGCAATGGCAAGCCTGCCAGAGAGCCTCTCGTCAGTGTCTAGGAGCATGGAGAAATCCGGCTCCAACATTGGATGGGGCTTTGCGCAGAGCTTGGAGCAGATGATTTCCAGAATGGAAATGTTGGACAACTCCATGAGAGATCTTGTGGACCCAACCATAATGCTGCATGTGATGGGCGATGTCACGATTTCCTTTGCAGCACAGGAGGAAGCGACCCAACGCCTCAATGCTGCAGTGGAAGTTCAGACTGCTGCCATCGTGGCTGAGTTTACGAGTCTCGAAAGGGGCTTGCAGGGTGTCGCAGGTGGCCAGCAATCTGTCCTCCAACACGTTGCTAGGAAGGCTGAGGCGCCGCAGTGACAGTGGATCTGTGGACCTGGAACCTGCTGTCCTCTCTCAGGTGCACAAAGGATTGGGAGAGACAGATAGCAATAGAGTAAGAAATAGTGTGGTATTAGGTGGGGTCAGACTAAGAGAATACAAGAAGGTCTAAGATAGGTTTATAGTGCATGTGTGTAAATGCACAAAGTGTGGTAAATAAGATTGGTGAGCTGCAGGCGCAAATAGACACATGGGAATATGATGTTGTGGCAACAATGGAGACCTGGCTCAAAAAAGGGCAGGATTGGATACTAAATATTCCTGGATATAAGGTGTTCAGGAAAGATAGGGAAGGAAAGATAGGAGGTGGTGTAGCAGTATTGATTAAGGAGAATATTAGTGCTGGAGAGAGAGGATGTCCTGGAGGGGTCAAGGACAGAATCTATTTGGTTAGAGTTGAGAAACAATTAAGGTGCCATTACACTACCAGGTGTATTCTATAGGCCACCAACTAGTGGGAAGGATATAGAGGAGCACATTTGCAGGGAAGTTACAGAGAGGTGCAAGAACTATAGAGTAGTGATAATGGAGGCCATCAACTATCCTAATAAAGACTGGGATAGTAATAGTTTAAAGGGCGGTGAGGGGAAAGAATTTCTGAAGTGTGTTCAGGAGAACTTTCTTGATCAGTACATTTCTAGCCCAACAAGGAAGGAGGCATTGCTGGATCTGATTCTGGGGAATGAGGTGGGTCAAGTAGATCAAGTGTCAGTAGGGGAACATTTAGGGAACAGTGATCACAGTTTCATAAGGTTTAGATTAGCTATGGAAAAGGACAGGGAGCAATCTAGAGTAAAAATACTTAATTGGAGGAAGGCCAATTTCAGTGGGTTGAGAATGGATCTGGCCCGGGTGAATTGGATTCAAAAGGGAAGTCCTCAGCCAGGTGCAGACCAGATAGCCCTTGTCTCCGATAGCCCTTGCCACCCTTAGGTTTGATATGGTGGCTGGAAGATTGCTGGCATACCGGACTGAAGCAGGATGAAGGCATCATGACTGCTGTCAGGATATCGGGCACTGACCATCAGGATGCACTGGTCATAGCCACATAACATCTGCACATTAATTGAGTGGTAGCCATTCTTAGTATTGGTATGTGGTGCCCGCAAAGCCACATGTGTGCAGTCGATGGTGTAGTGTCCGAGTATCAATAATACACGGACTGCAGGAGAACAATAATAACAGGTATTTACTGAACAGAGAGTAAACTTAAGACTGAAGTACAGAAGCCTGCTATGGCTTTATATACAGGTGTGGTCACTGCTGGTACTGCAGTATAAAATCAGTTCACTCTTAAAGGTACATACACAACAATTCCTCCCCTTTTAGATAAACAGTACATAACATTCATTTAACAACTAAATAATAACTAATTACAATTACAATTTTCTCTGTACTATATACATCAACTGAAATAATCATTTATAAGTTCAGTCTTTGAGGAGGCTTCCTGATCCTGACTGGATAGCGCCTTTCTCGAGTATCCTGTTCTTGTGGCGGAGTCGATTCTGGCTCATTGTCATTGGTTGATTCGTCAGCTTCCAATACCACTGCTTCTGAGGTAGACGCAATCTGTACTTCGGGTTCATCACCAGGTGCACATGCTCATGGTATGGGTTTGGCTTGTTCCTGTGACTCTAGAATCTGGTCAGCATGGCGTCTCATGATGCTCTCTCCAACGTCCACTGTGTACATTAGTGGTCCCTGCTGTGTGCATATCGTTCCTGGCTGCCATTTTTCTGTTCGGTAGTTGCGGGCCAAGACTGGTTGCCCTATCTTGAAGCTCCTGGTTGGCTTCTCATTGATGTGCTGGAATTGCTTATCCTCAACATCTCGTCTTATGTTTGGTTTGAGCAAATCCAGGTGACATCTTAGCCTTCGGTTGAAGAACATTATGGCTGGAGCTTGGTTGGTGACTGCATGTGTCGCATTCCGGTAAGCAAACAAGAAATTATCTACCTTGTGTTGTAGTGGTATGTCGTCATTATACATCGCCTTTATTGCCTTTTTAAAGGTCTGAACAAACCTCTCAGCCAATCCATTTGTGGCTGGATGATATGGGGCAGATGTGTAATGTTCCACCCCATTATTCCTCAGAAACCTCTGGAAATCCTCGGACACAAACTGTGGCCCATTGTCGGAGCAAATCTGTTCTGGCAAGCCATTCCTGGCGAAGATGGTCCGCAGGACTGCAATAGTTTTCTCCGTGGTGGTGGAGGACATTTTGATGACCTCTGGCCATTTCGAATGGGCATCCACGGCGATTAGAAACATTGAGTCCATAAATGGACCAGCAAAATCAATGTGTACCCATTGCCATGGAGATGAGGGCCACTCCCATGGGTGTAGCGGGGCCTGTGGTGGAGCGTTTTGGACCTCCTGGCATCCTGTGCATCTCTTGGTCATATCCTCAATTTCTTTATCGATTCCCGGCCACCACACAAACGCCCTAGCTGGGCTCTTCATTTTTACCCCTCCCAGATGACCCTCATGAAGCTCATTGAGCACTCTATCTCTCAACTTGGGTGGAATTACCACTCGGGATCCACACATCAAGGTCCCCCGGCACACTGACAGCTGTTCTCTCCTTGGCGAGAATGCTGGCAACAGTGAGTCGCCATGTGCTGGCCATCCCTTCACCGTCAAACCATAGACCCGAGAGAGTGTCGGGCCATTTCGGGTTTCCTTCTCTATACTTGAGTTTGTAACAGGTAGACATTCGACTATGGTCGAATGGAATATCTCAACAGGGTCCACTGCAGGTGCTTCCTCTGCCGTAGGCAACGGTAGGCGCGACAGCCCATCAGCATTTCCATGCTGTTTCGTACCCTATGTCGTACTGATGTGCCCCTAGAAAAAGTGACCATCTTTGCAGCCGTTGCGCCGTCATCACCGGAACGCCCTTCTTTGGGTTAAAAATGGAGACCAGGGGCTGATGATCAGTCAGTAGGGTGAATTTCTGCCCGTGCAGATAGTGATTGAACTTCTTCACCCCCCACACCAGGCTGAGGGCCTCCCTGTCAATCTGGGCGTAGTTACGCTCGGCTGAGGTTAACGAGCGCGACGCAAAGGCAATTGGCCTCTCTGAACCATCAAGGAATTTGTGTGACAGCACCGCTCCAATGCCGTAGGGAGACGCATCACATGCCAACCGAATCGGTAGTGTTGGATTGTAGTGGGCCAATACTTCTTTTGAAGTGATTAGGCATTTACATTTCTGAAAGGCACGCTTACACTCATCACTCCATTTCCATGTTACTCCAGTTTGCAGCAGGGCGTTCAGTGGGTGCAGAATTGTAGATAAATTCGGCAAGAACTTATGGTAGTAGTTCACCAACCCGAGAAACGACCTCAGTTGCGATACATTTTCCGGTGCTGGAGCCTTGACTACAGCCTCAATCTTGTCTGGTGACTTATGCAACCCTTCCTCATCAATCATGTGGCCACAATATGAGATTTGTCTCCTGAAGAACTCGCATTTGGGGCGGTTGGCTCGTAGCCCATATTCCTGTAATCTAGTGAGCACCTGCTCCAGGTTGGCAAGGTGTTCACTGTCATTTTCGCCTGTAACCAGGATGTCGTCCAAATAACACTGGGTCCCCGGGATCCCTTGCAGGACTTGTTCCATCGCCCTCTGCCAAATAGCCGGGGCTGATACTACCCCGAATACCAGTCGATTGTACTGGTAAAGGCCTTTGTGAGTGTTTATCGTGAGGTATTTCCTAGATGCTTCTTCCACCTCCATTTGTAGATACGCTTGGGCCAGATCAATCTTCGTAAAGCGTTTCCCTCCAGATAGTGAGGCGAAAATATCTTCTATCCGTGGAAGTGGATATTGTACTGTGTGCAGGACTGGGTTCACAGTTACCTTGAAGTCCCCACAGATGCGAACCTTCTTCGGCTCCCCAGGCGTGCTGCTCAATGATTTCTTCATTACAGGAACGATGGGTGTGGCCCACTCGCTCCAGTCCACCTTGGACAGCACACCCGAACGTTCCAGACTCTCCAGCTCTGCTTCAACGGCTGGGCGGATCGCGTACGGTACCGGTCTGGCCTTAAAAAATTTTGGGTTTGCGTTATCTTCAATTTTTATCATTGCCGTTACTCCTTTTAGAGTCCCAAGTCCTTGTTGGAACACCTCTTTCACGTCAGTTAGAATTTTTGACAGTCGTCCAGGTGTGACGTCATCATCCTTTTTGTCAGTCACAGTTAGCGCCTGAATGGAATGCCAATCCAATTGTATTTTTCGGATCCATTCACGTCCCAATAATGGTGGTCCTCCATCTTGTAGTATATATAGATACAGTTTCTGTGTTTCCTTGCTGTTGTATTTAACTGGCACCCTTATTTTTCCTCTGGGGTAGACTTTTTGCCCCGTGTATGTCTTCAATACAATGGACGTGTCCTTCAAGGGTATGTGTGAGAATAGCCGCTCATAGTCTCGTCGATTCATGACAGTTAGGGCTGATCCTGTGTCCAATTCCATCTTTACTTGGGACCCTGCTATCATGAGGGCGACCCAAATGGTTCGGTAATCCTCCTTTGCGATCACGTTGTGTAACTTTAGACAACTTAGTCTCCTGCTCCCGGAGTCATTATCACTCTCCTGATCTTCCGAACTACTGTCTGTCATTTTTTTACCTTTCTTGTACTTTTCCTTAGTAGTTCTTTTAGTGTTGGTTTTCTTTCCCGACCTGCAGACTCTTGCTATGTGTCCCATTTTCCCACATTGCCTGCATACTTTGTCCTTAAACCAGCAGTCCTTCTGATCATGGGTTGTTCTGCCGCAGCGATAGCACTTTTCTGCTCCATACGCCATTTCGTTAGCGCTGTATTCTTGTGGTTTCTGTTGTATTTCCACAGCTCCCCGTGCTGCTGCTTCGTAGGATACTGCCATGCTGAAAGCCTGTTCTAGCATCAGGTCCTTTTCCGAAAGTAGTCGTTTCTGGGTTCCTTCACTCTGGAGCCCGCAGACAAACTTATCCCGTAAGGTGTCTGCCAGTCCTGCTCCGAACTGGCAGTGCTTCGATAACTTGCGTAGTTCCGTAAGATAGTCAGCATTGCTCTCATCTTTGTGCTGGTTTCTTTTATGGAACTTGAATCTTTCTGCTATCAGCAGCGGTGTAGGGTTTAGGTGTTCCTGTAAGATATTAACAATCTCTTCAAAACTTTTCTCCATTGGATTAGCTGGGGTAATTAAATTCCGCAATAGGACGTACATTCTCGCGTCCATCAAGTTTAATAATACCGACGCCTTCTTTCCATCGGCCACCTCATTTGCCTTGCAGTACACTTCAATTCTTTCCACATACGTGGTCCAGTCTTCTACCTCGTTGTCGAAAGCAGTGATACTGCCACTCTTCGGCATCTTGGGTGATTTAAAATGGCGCCTCCCACGCTTTTTCTTCTTCCCCAATGGATTAAAATGGTGCCTCCCGCGCTTTTCCTTCTTCCCCAATGGAATAAAATGGCGCCTCCCGCGCTTTTCCTTCTTCCCCTTGCTGCCATGCTGCTCCTAGCGTTCTACAGGGTAATGGCGGCGACCCGCGGCTTCGGCGCGTCTCACTTTTCCTTCCCCTCGTTTTATTTTCTCTACGCTGCCCGGTTCTTGAGCACCGACCGCGCCCTGTGCGCTCCACCCTCTCTCTCTCTCTTTTCCTCCTGATGACGCTGCACGACCCCTTTGCAGAGCCGCTCGATCGAGCTCGAGCCCGCCGCAGTCCGGAAGGGTCAGCGCACTAACTGCTACCAGCACGATTTGCTGGAACACCTTGACTGGGGAGCCAAGCCCAGCTCTCCACAGCCTCCCCTGCAATTCTCCGAACTCTGATGGATCCTTGGGCGGTTGCCCGCGGTCGACGCCCGTTGCTCTTACTTCGACCTCCAAGAAGCTTCTTCTCAGGGAAAGATCCCCGTGAGGTGATGCAGTACTGCAGGTGAGTTCGAACCTGCTCGTCGCCAGTGTAGTGCCCGAGTATCAATAATACACGGACTGCAGGAGAACAATAATAACAGGTATTTACTGAACAGAGGGTAAACTTAAGACTGAAGTACAGAAGCCTGCTATGGCTTTATATACAGGTGTGGTCACTGCCGGTACTGCAGTATAAAATCAGTTCTCTCTTAAAGGTACATACACAACAGATGGCACCCTGCACAAGCCTGCTATCCTGGCAAAGCCACATGTGCGCTCCTCCTGCTTCTCCTGGTGTAAAGAGCCTCTGTGACCTCCCAGATGCAGCGATGGACAGTGAACTGGGAGATGTTAGCTATGTCTCCTGCTGCAGACTGGAAGGATCTGCTGGTGAAAAAATTGAGGGCCACGGTGACCTTGAGGGCCACTGGGAGAGCTGTGGTCACCCTGCTCTGAGGCTGCAGGTTTGGTTGCAGAAGGTGGCAGAGCTCTGTGACCACCTACTTGGTGAAGCAGAGCCTCCTAATACACTGCTCCTCGCTTAAGTGGAGATAAGAGAAGTGCTCTCGGAAGACCCTAGGTGGGTAAGACCACCTGTTGAGAGCCCTCCTGGCCCTCCTCCTCCTCCCTCTGTGCGCATCTTCTCCTCTTCGCTGCCTCTGCTCCATCTCCCGCAGATACGCGAGCACGAAGGGGAACTGCAAATAGAGCCCACATGACTGTGAGCAAGAGGTGTGAGCAGAAGCCTATAAGTGAGAATGAAGGCCATCTCCACTTGCACCAACACTCCCTTTCACCTTAGGAACTTGAAACAAGTTTAGACAGCTGCAAGAGTTGCAGAAAATTACAGAGTCAAACTGAGAAACCATGTCAGCTGCAAGTTGTTGCTGATGATCCTTTTAAATAATGCTGCAGAAGGCTCGTTGCTGCTTGTGAACGCTTGGTCATCTGGTCGTAATTAACACAGGCTGGTAAGTGGAATGAGCGTGAAAATGGCAGACCAGGTGTCAGGTGAGTGCTGCACACCCGCTGACATCACGATCTGCATAATCTACATATCTCCAGCGAATGCGGACATTGGCAGCGCTGCCTACCAGCCTAAAATGGAGGATGCTGCGGAACCCGCTGGAAGCAGACAGAAGTGAGGCGGACGCCATTTTTTTTAACCAACACAGGCCTTAACGGCCAGCGCTACTACCTTCAATTTTTAGGTCTGGAGGCGCTAACAGCAGGCGCAAAGGAGTCGAATTTCACAGCCCATGTGTCCTTGGGATGGTGAGTCCATGTGAAGAATGTAGCATAAGCTGCTTCAGCTCTGAACAGTAAGCTGTTTATTTTTTATTGTTAAGCAAAACCATGGCAGATCAACTACCTATATCCATCTATCGATCCATCTGTCTATTCATCTACCTACAGATAACAGTCTTGCATTAAACACATCTCTGTTGCACCCTAGATGTAATACTTTGTTATGGATAGAAAGTAATATTTTTAAAAATGAGTCAAAAGCCAGTCATTGACTTACAGTTGTCCTCTCATTGGCACCATCATCAGCTATGCCTTAATTGGCAGGCCACTTTAGCAGCTAAACATAACAGCCATGCTCAGATTACCCATCGCATGGGAGAACTTCCAATAATGAAGAAATATTGACCAAAATATTAATGTTCCCAGAAATCAAACATATTGCCTTGTCATTGCATCATGGAAGTGAAACTTTAGCAATACATTGTTGTGACCCCGACAGCATAGGGCCGGTTTTATCTCGAGTCTGCTGGGTGGGAACAGGATGGCTGTTCTCCACCGGTAGCTAAAATCAACCTTTATCTCTCATTTGTGCCATTTTAATGGGGATTTTCCTAACATTGAACAGCATTGCTGAGAAAAGGAGTTGTGATGCACAAGACTCCCGAGCTGGCAAAATTAGATGATTTTCTGGTTCTACTGAAAACTGTATGCCCGCCCCAAATGCAAAACCAAATTGTGTCCTTGTAACATGCATGTTGAAACATATGCCTGAGAATGTTGAATGAATTAAGGTGTTTATACTTTGTGCAGTGGTGATAAGTTAATGGCAACCAGTATGTAATTAGAAGAAAAAATATACCATGGTTGATTACAGAGCAAAGCTAACTGCTAAATGATTTTATTGTCTCAAAAGAGATGATTAATTACATGTTTTTTTTCTTTGATTCGCAAACCAAAGAGAATTATAAAATATACCAGTCAATCTCATGTAGTTTGTATATGGGGAGTTAAGAAAAAGTGCAGTATTTACATCAAGCAATGTTAGAAGATAGGGGATAACTGTATCCAGATGGGGGTGGTGGGAAGAGAGGGGGAGGAGGAGGGGAGGTGGAGAGATGGGGAAGGGAGACGAGGAGAGGGAGAAAAAGGAGGATAGGGGAGGTGGACAGGAGAGATGGAAGGGGAGAGAGGTGTGATGAAATATTCCATTCATCACTCATCAGTATTTCTCTGCCTGTGACTGTGGTTGGTTTCAGTTTCATTTCCATTGTATTGTACTGTGTGTAGGGCTCCGCCCATACCTGGCCCCTATGTAAGCTGGCCCAGCCTGCAGCACATCCAGTACAGCAGACCTCTGGATGGAAGATACATTCTCCTCTGTGTGTTACCTTCTAAGTCAATAAAAGCCTTGTTTTGTTTCGCTAACATCGAGTCTCGGATTTATTGAGGCACATCAAGAGGGAAAAGGATGGGACAGGGGAAGCACGGCTTGGAGGGGAGGCTGCAGTGGCGTGGGGGATGAGGATAGGGAGGAGGAAGGGTGAATGGAGAATAGGAGTAAAGATTAGAGGAATTGGATGGGGGAGGTGGACAGGGATGGGAAAGGGAGAGAAAGAGGGAATTGGGAGAGGAGGATAGGGAAGTGGGAACTGGATAGGAGACAGGGAGAGGGGAATGGGCAGAGGAAGAGGACAACAGGAGGAGCCGGTGGTTTTGATGCTCTGTTTGGGAAAGACGGGGAGAAGACAATGTGCCAGGGATGATTTCCTTGCTCAGCAGGGGTCACAGGGCTGCTGGGACGATGAGTATTACTCAGTGGGGAAGTGGAGTGGGGGAGTTGAATGAGAATGAAGGCCGTGAAGCTGCTCAATGGGAGGAGAGGGGGAAAGTGAAGGTTTGAAACAGGGGAGAGTAGGTGACAGCCAAGGTACTGCTCATTACTGAGGGAAAATCACTCATACAAGGTATTACAAGGGGCTATCAAGCTGCTTATTGGGGGGAGGGTGGATTCAGGATCCAGGAGATCCTTAATGGGGGGGGACCTTTGTTACTGCGGGTGAGTAAGGAATGGCCAAACCGCTGATCACTGCAAGGCAGGGTGGAATACATCTCAATATTTGGGCTAAGACTCAATGTCTAATCACAGTGCAAGAGATTTCTATGAACGGATGGCTGGGGTGCAGGGCGGGGGGGAGGGGGGGTGGGAGCTGAGCGGGAGGTAAGTTGGGCAAGCAGTGCAGTGGATCCATGCCATAGTAAATGGATACCCAATGCACTGGCATTGAGGATGGGTCACTGATGTTTGTTACAGGTACTATAGGTGTTAGCAAAGGCGGCCTGGGGAAGGGCAAATGGGCTCGGTGGATCTGGTAGCTGTTGAGTGTATGCGCAGGGTGGGTGGGGATGGGTGAAGCAGGGTGAGATATTCCATTGAAGATGAAAATTACCCCCAACATCCCATTTGGCAGCTATTGCTTTAGAAGCTAACATTATGTGACATTTAACATTGAAAACCCCCATCACAGCACCCACTGGCATGCATAACTGGTACTACGATGCTTCGATAATGCATTTTCTAATCACGATAGTCTGACATAGTATTTTGAGCTAGAATGTTTCAACCTACTGATGATATATAACTAAATGGAGGAAACAATCTCTATAAAGAGTAGGTTTTACAGATTTGTGCACATGGATGGAAAATCCTGCAGGGCCTCTTGATCTCCGAGTCCAAATACCCGATATAAAAATCTTGTGGGCAAAGCTCCTCACTGGGATGTGAAATTGTAAAATTTCCCTCAAGTGTTAAATTGGTCTTCAGTAGTTCAATGTTATTGTATGTTGATCACGTGAGACACCAAAAATATATCCTTTTTGTTCTAGTTTTTAATAAATGAGGTATTAAATAATAAAATCACACTGAAAAAAATCTTGCAACACACATGCTATGCAGATCAATATGGCGCCTTTACATCGGAGTTTTCACAGAAAGCTATTTCAAATGTTGAGCCTACCTACAAACACTTCAATATGGTGACATGCTCGTTACACCTTAGCTGCCAGAGTAAAAGCCTAGTTTAGCTACAGTTTAAATTCATATCAAATAAACTGTTCCAAATTATTTGATCAAGCATCTTTGGTGAAGATACTGGGGACAAAATAAGTACATAACTGATGGTTATTCAATTGCATTTTGATTCCAGCTCTGCCGATATAAACGCTGCCAGCACTTAGCATTTTAAACAGAAGTATGTGCTCAAAGATGATCCTTTTCTACAATGAGGTTTATCAAAGTGACAAAGTATGAAAGATGTACAGGAAACTCTCGTTTAAATGACACCTAAATATCCAGAATTCTCTATTAACCGGCAAAATTCAGACTCCGAAAACAACACCTCAATAACTGGAAATGTTGCTGAGTCCGAGTCCGAGTCTCCCGCGGTGGCCGAGTTAGTCAGTGGGGGCAGTTCTCCAAACTGCCACTACTCGGCTTCTTGGCACTGTCGAAATGTCTGAACACCTCAATAACAGGAGTCTGACTTTCCCGTGCTGCCGTTAGTCTCTTCCGATCTGCCATTTTTCTGTGTGTCTCTCCATCTTTATCGTGAATTATCTCCCCCATCTTGCATTATGGGATTCCCAAAAGTTGGTCCAAGCAAAAGGAAGAGAGTGGTGTTAACTTTAAAACAGAAAATCGAGATATGCCAACGGTAGATAACCCTCTCAGTCATCCGAAATTTTTAATCAACCAGCACCATCCCGGTCCCGTCTGTGCCGGATACCAAAGAGTTTTCTGTAATGTGTTTTACCATTCTAATTGTTCAATTTAATAAAAACCAGAGTGACTCGCATTATTTTTTGAAGAAGAAGAATTCAGTAACTGAGCTATGCTTACCTTATAGTATTGCCAGTGGCATCAGCCCAATTTGTCAGCAGCTCGGTTAGATAAGTGAGTTGGCTCTGCTACCACTGATAACACAGAGAATCACCTAATACCACCAACAGCAACAGAGCAATGTAAATGGCTAATACTAACAGCACAGGCTGGGAGCTTTAGCTGCAGTTGGGCTGAACACTTAGCCCACCTTTACAGATAAATAATGACTTTTAAACAACTAGGGGGGAAAAATTTGGTTGCTTTGCGCCTCCCATTAGCACCGTGGGGCGCTAATGGGGCACAAAGCACCTAGCGCCTCCCGCAAAATTCCGCAGGAGGTTAGCGGTGGCAGTAGCCGGTAGCACCCTGTGGCACTGTGCCTTCGGTGATGACGTCATCACCATGCGCATCGCCCCGCTCGCGCCCCCTGACCTACCTCCAGACGATAGGTCCAACAGGGTCAGGGTGCCGTGTTTGCAGCCGTGGCGGCGCAGATTAAAGGGCAGGTGCTGGGCGGTCATTTTGTTTGGGCCACCTGCCAGCACCTGCCCCCCTCTGGCCTCATCCTGCGGGGTGCCAACCGTGATCGGTCAGCTCGGCACTCCTCTTAAGTGCCGGGCTCTTTTGCCGGCACCCCGCTCCCCGGTGGTCCAGCAGGGCCCCAGTGCGCGCTGTGCTAGGCCTCTCCCCTTTAATCAGGGGAGGGAGGCCTGCAGTACCGCGGCACTACATGCCGACGTGCGTGGCGCTGCTGCACATAGCAGCGTGATATTCAATGAGAGCGCCCCAGGAGGGAGGGGGAGCACTTCCAGTCGCGCCCCGCCTCCTGCTTGGGGCGCTACCATTCAATTTCGGGCACGGTGGGTGCTAACCTTTCCACCGCGATAAAAGTAGCACCCCGGTGAAGTTAGCGCCCCAAAGGGGGCATGACCCAGCTTTTCCCCCTCAGCTGTATATCTGTTACCTGGCACTCTGGAATCAACCACAATATCAGAAGTCAAGGCTGCTGCAGAACTGCTGCTATCTAAATAAGCAGTAAAGTAAAGACAGATAAGAGCAGGAGTGACTTGAAGCCGCTGCTGTCATTACTGATTTGCACTTTGGTATCAAAATTGAAAATTAATAGTCTTGGCCATTTAAAATGGAGGAGGCATTTTGGGGGCGATTTTCTGATGTCGGAGGAGGTGGGTTTGGAGGCGGGAAAGGTGGGAAAATCAGCTTCAAAGAGGTCGGGTTTGGAACCTGCCTCTAACCTGCTTCCGCGGGATTTTGCCAGTGCCGGTTTTGGAGGTCGGAAAAACGCTCCCACCTCCAGCTGGCCATTGCGCTATTTAACCTCCTTAAATGCTCATTAAGGGCCTCTCTAAGCCTATTTTGAGAGGCCCTCCTGATTTTTCCAGCATTTCGGCGTGCTCCACGCACCTCCTGAACCACACCAGGTAAACCTGGTGGGTTGACTCGTGGGTGGCCTCCTCACTGCTGCAGGTCTAACAAGACATCGTTTATTGCAGCAAGGATTACTTGCAGGTGCCAGACCTTTGCTTTAAAAGGATTCTGAGCACTTTTAGAAGGCCTTCTGAAGTCGGAGATGCTGCAGTTTGACTCCATCAACTGTGGGACCTCCTTGGAAGACCCTCTCCCCGCTTGCAATGAGCGCTTCCCCAAAGGAGGCGCCTACAAGAAGAATGGGAACCATTCCTTTTCTTTCTGCATCGACCTCAGATGAGGATGAGGAGGAGGAGGAGGATCTGGAGGAGGTCAGAGCGCTGGTGTATCGACCAGCGGCAGCGGCAGCACGCGAGCACATGGCTGCCTGGGATGCAAGGGATGAACTTATCATGGCCAGATTAGCATACGTTGCCCAAGTTGGCACATGTCCTTGGCTCCATCCTAGGACATCATTGAAAATGGACATGTATCTCTGGCCTCCTTTCAGTCAGGCCACCAACCTGACAATGCAAGTGTGCCGGTGCCCGCAATGTGGAGCTGCCTAAGGTGAAAGAACAGATGGCATAACGCCAACATTTTGGCTTCAAATCATTTTAATACTTTCCAACAGGGATGGCATTTCATCAATACACAGAAACAGTCTCCCTATCTGCACACAGATCTGGAGGTTATATCACTTGCCAGCTGTAACCACATATGTGGTGTATGTGCCTTTAAGAGCCCCCTGTGTACTGTAATGCCGGTAATGGCCACTCGGGCTATATAAGCCTGTATAGTGTCTTGTATCAGTTAGTTCACCTCCAGACTTTGTTCAGTAAACACCTGTGAAACCAATTCCTGCATTCCGTGTCTCCATTAACACACGGATACAACAGTGGCGACGAATTGGAAACGGACTTACCTGCAATTCGGCAGCACCTCAAGGAGATCGATTCCTCAGACGAAAGTCGAAGAAAAACAAGAAAGAAAAAAAAACAAAAAAACTGTGGTTTCACCAGCTAGCCGAGCTGGTGGCAGGTACTGCAATAATCCTTCCTGAGCGGCGGGCTGGGGCTCCATCGGCTGGCTCTGCAGCGGGGCCGAGCAGCGAAGGCGGAGGCAAACAGAGACAGAGGGAGGGAAAAGTCCCAGAGAGTCTGGCGGAAACGAGTCTCCAACTATTGAAAATACCTATGTAAATAAAAACCGCGGAGAACAGCGTTGTCAGCAGCGGCAGCAGCGGGAAAGCGCGGGAAGCACCATTTTTTTTCTGCGGGGAAGAAAGGAAAGCGCGGGAGGCGCCATTTTTTTTTCAGGATGCCTAAGGCTGGCAATATTAATGCTTTCGATAGCGATATAGAGGATTGGACCACATATGTGGAAAGAGTGGAGGTATATTGCACAGCAAATGAAATAGAGGATGATAAAAAGGCATCAGTACTTCTAAATCTAATGGGCGCAAGGACATACGGGCTGTTACGAAACTTAAATCACTCCAGCCAAACCGAAGGACAAGAATTTTAAGGAGATTGTTGATACCCTACAGGAGCACTTAAACCCAACACTGCTGCTGATAGCGGAATGATTCAAATTCTTCAAGAGGAATCAGCACAAGAATGAAAGTAACGCTGATTACCTCACCGAATTAAGGAAGCTGTCAAAGCACTGCCAATTCGGGGCAGGACTGGCAGATTCTCTTCGAGACAAATTCGTCTGCGGTCTCCTAAGTGAAGGAACACAGAAAAGGCTACTTTCTGAGAAAGATTTGACACTGGACAAGGCTTTCAGTGTGGCTGTATCATACGAAGCAGCCGCAAGAGGAGCTGCAGAGATACAGCAAAAGCCACAGGACTTCGGCACCCATGAAATGACACAGGGTTTCGAGAGATGTTATCGCTGCGGCAGATCCACCCATGACCAGAGTGACTGCTGGTTCAAGGACAAAGCATGCAGGCAATGCGGAAAGATGGGACACATTGCACGTGTATGCCGATCTGGAAACAAAAAATCCACTTACAGAAAAAAAATCAATAAGGAAAAGTACAGAAAGGTACAAATGATGACGAACAGTAGCTCCGAAGACCAGAAGAGCGATAGCGACTCCAGAAACAAGAGACTAAGCTGTCTCAAATTACATAATGTAATTGCCAAAGAAGATTACCAGACCATTTGGATTAACCTCACGATAGCGGGGTCCCCAGTTAAAATGGAGCTAGATACAGGATCAGCTCTGACCGTCATAAGTCGACGGGATTACGAGCGGCTATTTCCGCATATACCTTTGAAAGACACATCCATTATATTGAAAACATATACGGGGCAGAAAGTATACCCCAGAGGGAAAATAAGGGTGCCTGTTGTATACAACGGCAAGGAAATACAGAAGTTGTATTTATACGTTCTGCAAGATGGTGGTCCACCGCTGTTGGGACGTGAATGGATCAGGAAGATACGTTTAGACTGGCACTCCATTCAGGCACTGACGGTGACCAGTAAGAAAAAAAATGATGATGACGTCATACCTGAACGATTAAAAGACATCTTGGCCAACGCCAAAGAAGTGTTTCAAGAGAAACTAGGAACCTTGAAAGGCGTCACCGCCTCAATAAAAGTGGAAGATGCGGCAATTCCCAAGTTTTTTAAGGCAAGGCCGGTGCCATACACAATTCGTCCAGCAGTCGAGGCAGAGCTAGAGAATTTGGAAAAGGCAGGCGTGTTATCCAAGATAGATTGGAGCGAGTGGGCAACACCCATCGTCCCGGTCATGAAGAAAACGTTGAATAATGATAAATCTGAAGAACAGAGAAAAATTCGCATCTGTGGAGACTTCAAGGTGACTGTAAACCCGGTCCTTCACACGGTACAGTATCCTCTTCCGAGGATAGAAGATATTTTCGCCTCACTATCCGGAGGGAAACATTTCACCAAAATTGACTTGGCACAGGCATATCTACAGATGGAGGTTGAGGAGGCCTCTAAAAAGTATCTCACGATAAACACACACAAAGGCCTGTACCAGTACAATCGACTGGTTTTCGGAGTAGCATCAGCTCCAGCTATCTGGCAAAGAGCTATGGAGCAAGTCCTGCAAGGGATTCTGGGGACTCAATGCTACCTAGATGACATCCTTGTAACAGGAGAAAACGACAACGCGCACCGTGCCAATTTGGAGCAGGTGCTCACTAGGCTGAGAGAACGGGGCCTACGAGCAAATCGCCCCAAGTGCGAATTTTTCCAGAAACAAATATCATATTGTGGCCACATAATTAATGAAGAAGGGTTGCATAAGTCACCTGAAAAAATTGAAGCGGTCATAAAAGCCCCAGCACCTGAAAATGTCTCACAATTAAGGTCGTTCCTGGGATTGATAAATTACTATCATAAATTTTTACCGAACTTGTCAACTGTTCTGCACCCTCTTAACGAGCTGCTACAAACGGGAGTAATTTGGAAATGGAGCGAAGACTGTAAACGTGCCTTCCATAAATGCAAAGGCTTGATCACGTCCAAGGAAGTTTTGGCTCATTACAACCCATCACTGTCAATCAGACTGGCGTGCGATGCATCCCCTTACGGCGTAGGAGCGGTATTATCGCATAGATTCCCTGATGGCTCGGAGCGGCCGATAGCTTTTGCATCACGCTCATTGAATTCAGCTGAGCGTAACTATGCCCAGATCGACAGGGAAGCACTCAGCCTGGTATGGGGAGTGAAGAAATTCAACCATTACCTACACGGACAAAAATTTACCTTGTTGACTGACCATCAACCCCTCGTCTCCATATTCAACCCTAAAAAGGGTGTTCCCATTATGACAGCGCAAAGGCTACAGAGGTAGTCCCTTTTCCTAGGGGCACACCAATATGACATAGAATACAAAGGATCAAAACAGCATGGGATTGCTGACGGATTATCGCGCCTATCGTTGCCAATGGTAGAAGAGGCACTTACAATGGACCCAGTGGAGATGTTCCACTCAACCATAGTGGAATGTCTACCAGTAACAAATTCTGCCATTGAAAAGGAAACGAGAAATGACCCGACTCTCTCACGAGTCTACGATTTAACGGTGAAGGGATGGCCAGCACATGGCGAACCACTGTTGCCAGCATTCTCGCAAAGAAGAGAACAGCTGTCAGTGTGGCGAGGAACCTTGATGTGTGGATCCAGAGTGGTGATTCCACCCAAACTCCAGGATAAAGTGCTAAAGGAGCTTCACGAGGGGTATCTGGGTGGAATGAAAATGAAGAACCTAGCCATAGCGTTTGTGTGGTGGCCAGGTATCGATGGAGACATTGAAGAAATGACCAAGAGCTGCCTAGGATGCCAGAAGGTCCAAAATGCCCCACCACAAGCCCCTCTACATCCATGGGAGTGGCCCTCATCTCCATGGCAAAGGGTACACATCGACTTTGCTGGTCCATTTATGGACTCAATGTTCTTAATCGCGGTTGATGCACACTCCAAGTGGCCGGAGGTAATAAAGATGTCCTCCACCACCACGGAAAAAACCATCAAAGTATTAAGGACCATATTTGCCAGGAATGGGCTGCCTGAACAGATCTGTTCTGATAATGGACCGCAATTTGTGTCCGAAGAATTCAGGAAGTTCTTAAAAAACAATGGGGTTAAGCACTACACGTCCGCCCCATACCATCCCGCCACCAATGGATTGGCTGAAAGGTTTGTCCAGACCTTCAAGAAGGCCATAAAGGCCATGGGTAATGAAGACATAAATCTACAGCATAAGGTAGATAACTTCTTGTTTGCATACAGGAATGCAACACATGTGGTTACAAACCAAACTCCCGCCATGATGTTCTTCAATGGAAGCCTAAGATGCCGGCTGGATTTGATCGAGCCAAACATCAGAAGGGACGTGGAGAACCGGCAATTTCAAGGCATGAATGAAAGGCCAACTAGAACCTTCCAGATAGGTCAACAAGTTTTTGCCCGGGACTACCGTACCGAGAAATGGCAGCCTGGAACTATTTGCACACGACTAGGGCCGCTGATGTATACCATGAACATTGGAGAAAGCATAATAAGGCGCCATGCTGACCAGATCATAGAGTCATCCGAAAAGGGACAACCTACACCACAACTCTATACGCCTAATGATGAAGCAGAGATACCCATAGTATCTACCTCCGATCCGGTGATACTGGAACCAGATGAACCCGACACTGGCATTCAAGCCGAATCGACCTTGCCAAAAGAACCTACTACACCACCAAAAACTACTACACCACCGAGGCGTTATCCGGACCGAGTCAGGAAGCCTCCAGAGAGACTGACTTATAATTGATTAACTGCAGCAAATGTGTAGATTATTGTTCTTGTAACATGTTAATTAATGATTACTTAAAATGTTATGTACTGGTTGTCTAAAAGGGGAGGAATTGTGGTGTATGTGCCTTTAAGAGCCCCCTGTGTACTGTATTGCCGGTAATGGCCACTCGGGCTATATAAGCCTGTATAGTATCTTGTATCAGTTAGTTCACCTCCAGACTTTGTTCAGTAAACACCTGTGAAACCAACTCCTGCATTCCGTGTCTCCATTAACACACGGATACAACAACATAGCCTTGGCTTCTTTGGCAGGTCCCTTCCTCTGAGATGAGTGGAAGAGCACCTCCATGCTAGCTGTCACCCCCACAAATAACATTTGCAGCGCCTCATCCGAGAGCCTCGGGTAGGCCCTTGCCTTGGAATTGGACATAGTGGTTTCTCAAAAGATGTTGGACGTGGTGCAGGAGACACAGAAATGCTGTGGAATGAGCCAAGGGAGCAAGAAGTCATAAAATCAGACTGGAAAAGTGCTGTCAACAGAGGCGAGTTTCAATCCCAAAACACTAATTGAGCAAGGGCATCCCACACCTCTGAAATCAAGTGGCCAATCATGGGAAAATCGCAAATTTTTGAAACCTATCAGTGGAGGCGAGTTTCAAACCCACCCAAACTGAAACCCGCCTCCATCTCGCCTCCAGTGGGAAAATCGCCCCCTTTATTCTCCGAAGATACTCTCAGTATCTAATGGCTCATTACAGTGCTTAACTGGAGCCACAAGTGAGCATTATAACTTTGCAGCTTGATAACTATGCAATCTTAAGTACAAAGCCTGAGTGATTAAAACACTTCTGTTGCTGAATCTTAAAATAAGATGCATCAGTAACCAAAAAGAAGAGAATTTCTAAGATCTATGGTTTAAAATTTACAGATGAATTGATAAAGACCTTTCACTCAGCAAAATATCTATATACTAGGCTCTTTCATGATGAAAAGTTTGCTATGTTTTCATTTGCAAGTAGAAAAGCTGAATGGTGATCTAGTGAAGAGTCTCATGAAATATTAAGTAGCTTGCAGTTCATGGACTGAAAATATAAAACAGCAGGACATTGGTTGCTGATTATTAACAGAAGCAAATGAACTAGATGGTATGAGGGAAAGATAATTAAAAAACAGCTGCTAGATCTCTGTCTTCAAACGAAATCTTCTCAATTATACTGACCTATTATTTGCACTGTGTTCAGATCCACTGTTACTTATGTAAGTCCCCATTTGTCATTGATTTGTTTCATTTATGCTATAACAGGAAGTTAGAATGTGCACTGAAGGTCAAAGGTAAAGTAATGTGAACCACATCACTAACAGAGTGAAATGTGTGAATCTACTCCTAACACTCTTAACTAATGTTTTACCTTCAACTTTCACAGGCCAGACTAACTTTCCCTCAGGGTATTTGGAACACAGCAGATTAAATACATATCTTTGTCATTATATTGCATATTCGTGATTATGATGGCCAAGTTTACCTTTCTTCAACTAGATTGATTTGAGCTATTTTTCTCTACTGATCCATGCAGCAATAACATTTATATGTATGGCAGTACAATTTTGAAACAAGCATACAAATGCTCAAGATGCCAGCCACAAATACAGCTATTAGTTAGATTTGAGCATAAATACCAAATAAGAACATAAGTAAGAACATAAGAAATAGCAGCAGGAATAGGCCATACGGACCCTCAAGCCTGCTACGCCATTCAATAAGATCATGGCTGATCATCCACCTCAACTTCACTTTCCCGCCCGATCCTCATATCCCTTGATTCCCCTAGATTCCAAAAATCTATCTATCTCAGCCTTGAATATACTCAAAGACTCAGCATCCACAGTCCACTGAGTGAAGAAATTCCTCCTCATCTCAGTCTTAAATGGCCTACCCCTTATCCTGAGACTATGCCCCCTAGTTCTAGACATTCCAGCCAGGGGAAACAGCCTTTCAGCATCTACCCTGTCAATCCCCTTCAGGATCTTTTATGTTTCAATGAGATCACCTCTCATTCTTCTAAACTCCAGAGAGATTAGGCCCATTCTACACAATCTCATCATAATGAGACAGCCCTCTCATCCCAGGAATCAATCTAGTGAACCTCCATTGCACCGCCTCCAAGGCAAGTATATCCTTCCTTAGATAAGGAGTCCAAAACTGTGCACAGTACTCCAGGTGTGGTCTCACCAAGGCCCTGCACAATTGTAGCAAGACTTCCTTACTCTTATACTCCAACCCACTTGCAATAAAGGCCAACATGCCATTTGCCTTCCTTATTGCTTGCTCTCCCTGCATGCTAGCTTTCTGTGTTCTTGCACAAGGACACCCAAATCTCTCTGAACTCCAACATTTAAAAGTTTCTCACCATTTAAAAAATATTCTGTTGTTCTATTCTTTCTACCAAAGCAAACTTCACATTTTCCTACATTATACTCCATCTGCCACCTTGCTGCCCACTCACTTAGTCTATCTATATCCCTTTGCAGACTCTTTAAGGGCTGGATTTTGCCAGCCCTGGGGAGGCGGATTTGGAGGCAGGACTGCCAGGAAAATGGCAGAATTTGGGGGCGGGTGCCCAGCCCGCCCCCAACCCGCCTTCATGCCATCTTGCCAGGAGGTGGGTAGCCGACCCGCACCGGGTCCCGCCTCCTCGAGGTGGGAAGGGGATTAATGCCAATTAACTGCCTGTTAACAGGTAGTTAACAGGCAGTTTTTTGGCTAATCCCTATTTTGAGCCCTGAAGTGTTGGCTTCCTGATGGCTCCGAACCTCGCCAGGGTCGGCGAGGCGGGCCGTCAGTCTGCAGGGGTCGGAGGGGCTGAGATGTCCGGTGTGCAGGTGAGTAATGGATGCATGTGTGCAGAGGTAAGTGTGTGAGGTGTGTGTAAAGTGTTTTAATAAGTTTTACTTACCTTTACTTCTTCCTGCAGGCTTCCTTCCTTCAGGTCTCGGGGGTCCGTCAGCTCACCTGCACAGAAAGCAGAATGGCCGCTGAAATTTCAAAAGCTGCAGCCTTCTGCTTTCTGGTCAGGAAGGCTTTCTAATTGAGTCTTGAGCAAAGACACAACTTAGAAGACAGAGGCCTAGAAATTCGGTGGGCTGCGCCACCAGTTAGCGCCCAAAGAGGGCACTTAGTGGCTTTAGCGCCACTGGCCACGCCCCCCGTGAAATTTAGCGGGGCGCTAATGGCAGCATTAGCCTGTAGCGCTGCGCCGCCACCGATGACGTCATCGGTGTGCGCAGCGCCCCGCTACCGCCCCGATCGCAATATGGGGTCGCGCCCCCCGCTGTAACGCCGGTCGTAATCTGTGACCGGTTCAGGGGGCTCGACCTGCGGCGGTAGTGGCGCTAATTAAAGGGGAGGTGCGGGGCGGCCATTTTTTTTGCTGGCCACCTGCCAGCACCTCCTCGCGCCGCCGTCCCCGGCCTCCTGAGCGCCCCCCCCGGGCAGTGCCGGCTGTGTCCCAAGAGCCCGGCACCTCTCCTCGGTGCCAGGCTCTTTTGCCGGCACTCGCGATCTCTGATCGCACTGCTGCAGGCCCCTCCCCTTTAAGAAGGGGAGGAAGGCCTGCACTGCGGCACGTTGCGCTGCGATATTCAGTTTCAGCGCCCCAAGAGGGACGCGGGGCGCCTCGAGCAGTGCCTCACTTCCGTTTGGGGTGCTGAAACTGAATATCGCGCTGGCACAATCGGCTCCTTCCGGGGCGGAACTTCCGGCGCCCAGGCGAGCTTGGCGCCACCGAATTTCTAGGCCAGATTGTCAAACGATGACATTTCATCTGTCAAAAGCTCTTGACAGATGAAACGGCACTCGCTGACGTCACCTGCAACTGACTTTCCCTTAATTGGCCTGCTAAGCCCACTGGGCGGGCTTAACAAGGTCAATCAAGGGAAAATAGCGTGGGTTGGCCACAAGTCAATGGAGGCAGGACTAAAACCCAACAAGTGGGAGTCCCACCTCCGAAAGCTCCCCATTGACAAAATCCAGCCCTTTATGTTCTCCTCACAGCTTACTGTCCCACCTAGCTTTGTATCATCTGCCAACTTGGATACATTACACTCAGTCCCTTCATCTAGGTAATTAATATAGGTTGTAAATAGCTGAGGCCCCAACACTGATCCTTGCGGCATCCCACTAGTTACAGCCTGCCAACCTGAAAAAGACCCGTTTATCCCTACTCTCTGTTTTCTGTCCATTAACCAATCCTCTATCCATGCTACTATATTACCCCCAACCCCATGAGCCCTTATCTTGTGTAATAACCTTTTATGTGGCACCTTATCAAATGCCTTTTGGAAATCCAAATATACCACATCCACTGGTTCCCCTTTATCTACCCTGTTAGTTACATCCTCAAAAAACTCTAATAAATTTGTCAAACATGATTTCTCTTTCATAAAACTCTGCCTAATCATGTTATGATTTTCTAAGTGCCCTGATACCACTTCCTTAACAATGGATTCCAGCATTTTCCTGATGACTGATGTCAGACTAACTGGCATGTAGTTCACTGTTTTCTCTCCACCTCCTTTCTTGAATAGCAATGTTACATTTGCTACCTTCCAATCAGCTGGGACTGTTCTAGAATCTAGGGAGTTTTGGAAGATCAAAACCAATGCATCCACTATTTCTGCAGCCAGCTCATTTAGAACCCTAGGATGTATGCCATCAGGTCCAGGGGATTTGTCGGCTTTTAGTCCCATTAATTTCTCTAGTATTTTTCTCTACTTATATTAATTATGTTAAGTTCCTCACCCTCATTAGACCCTTGGTTCCCTACCATTTCTGGTATGCTTTTTGTGACTTCTACTGTAAAGACAGATATTTGTTTAATGTTTCTGCCATTTCCTTATTCCCCATAATAATTTCTCCTGTCTCAGCCTCTAAGGGATCAACGTTTACTTTTGCTACTCTCTTCCTTTTTACACACTTGTAGAAGCTCTTACAATCTGTTTTTATATTTTTTGCTAGTTTTCTCTCATATTCTATTTTTTCCCTTTTTATCAATTTTTTGGTCATCCTTTGCTGGTTTCTGAAACTCTCCCAATCCTCAGGCTTACTACTATTCTTCGCAACACTATAAGCTGCTTCTTTCAGTCTAATGCTACCCTTAACTTCTTTAGTTAGCCACGGATGGATCACTTTTCCCGTGGAGTTTTTGTTTCTCAATGGAATGTATTTTTGTTGAGAATTATGAAATATTTCTTTAAATGCTAGCCACTGCTTATCTACCGCCATACGTTTAAATCTATTTTTCCAATCTACCTTAGCCAACTCGCCCCTTATCATACCTATGTAATTGGCTATATTTAAGTTTAAGACTCTAGTTTTGGACTTAGGCAAGTCACTCTCAAACTTAATGTGAAATTCTATGATCACTCTGCCCCAGAGGATCCTTTACTATGAGATTGCTAATTAACCCTGTCTCATTACACAATACAAGATCTAAAATAGCCTGTTCCCTGGCTGGTTCCATGATGTATTGTTCCAGGAAACTATCCTGAATGCATTCCATGAACTCGTCCTCCAGACTACCTTTGCCAATTTGATTTGTCAAGTCTATAAGAAGATTAAAGACCCCCATGATTATTGCATTACCTTTGTTACAAGCTCCTACTATTTCTTGATTAATATTCTGTCCAACGGTATAGCTACTGTTAGGGGGCCTATATACTACTCCCTCCAATGTTTTCTGCCCCTTGTTATTCCTTATCTCCATCCATACTGATTCTACTTCCTGATCTTCCGAGCCAAGATCCTTTCTCTCTACTGTCCTTATGTCATCCTTTATTATCAGGGCTACTCCCCCTCCTTTTCCATTCTGCCTGTCTTTTTGAAATGTTAAGTACCCTGGAATATTTAGCTCCCAACCTTGGTCACCTTGCAACCATGTTTCTGTAATGGCTATTAGATTAAACCCATTTATCTCTATTTGTGCCATTAGTTCATTTATCTTGTTACGAATGCTTCATGCATTCGGATAAAGAGCCTTTCATTTAAATTTTTTACCATTATTCCCTGCTGCACTGCTACCATTAAACTTTCTGGCCTAGAAATTCAGTAAGGCGCCGCCAGCTTTGCGGCCAGTTACCGCCCAAAGAGGGCTTCTGCGCCAATAGAGGAGTTTGCGCTGATATTCAGCGCAGCGGTAATGGCGGTGATAGCCGTTAACGCTGCGCCGGCACCGATGACGTCATCGGTGTGCGCAGTGCCCCGGTTCCGCCCCGATACCGGCCCGACCCCCATATTTAGTTGCGGCTGCCTCTTCCGCAGCGGCCGCAAACAGCGATCAGAAAACGGGGCTGTACTGTAGCCTTAGTGGGGCGCTTTAAGGTGGAGGTGCGGCCGGCCGCTTTTTCGGCGGCCGCCTGCCCGCACCTCCTTCCCCGGCCTCCTCCACCACCCCCCCCCCCGCGGCATTGCCGGCTGCTTTCCGCAAACCCGGCACTTCTCCGTGGTGCCGGGCTCATTTGCCAGCACTATCCAGCGGCGATCTCCCCATTGCAGGCACCTCCCCCTTAAGAGAAGGAGGAGGCCTGCAGTACCGCAGCCTGCCGCTCCGCAGCGGGTGGCACAGCGGCGCCTAGAGCACTGAAATTCAGTTTCAGCGCCCCAAGTGGGGGCGGGCACACCCTGGAATAGCGCCCGGTTCCGACTTGGGGCGCAAAAACTGAATATCTGACGGGCGCAACTGGCTCCGCGCTCAGCGCTAACTTTTGGGTGCACGCCAGCTGGCGGGCCCAAAGTGAATTTCTAGGCCTCTGTCCCTTCTTGTCAAACTCTGCTTATTTTTACCCAAATTGCTACACTGCTCTATTGCCTTGACCTTTATCTTTAGATTTCTAAATTTCCCTTCACCTGACCCCTCCCCTCCTTTTTTTAGTTTAAAGCCCTATCTACAGCCCTAGCCATATGACAAAATTCAAGTAATAAATTCATCACATTCAAATTTTAAAAAAATCTCAAATTTACATCACTTATTGTAGTTAATAGTGAAAGTTAATCTAAATTTTTTGGGCTGGATTTTGTCTGTGGGCGGGCTGGGGCGTATCAGGTGGAAATCGTGTCAGGATCCCGACTCCTAAGTGATGTGTTGAAAAATTGCGAGTTTCCCCCAATTGGGCAATTGATTTCCTGCGTGTGGAAACCCCTGGCCCAATGAGTCTTTTCATACAGAAAGTCGCCTCCGATGACGTCATCAATGCTGTTGGATTTAAGGCCTGCAAGCAGCCTTGATTCTTCTGGAGACTGGAAACGCTTTGGACATTGTATGAAAGACTTCATTTACAGACCATGTTCACCAGCAAGCAAAAGTGTGCACCTCGCTTTGATGAGCCCTCCCTCCAAGCTCTGGTGCAGGGAGCAAGATCTAATAAGGAGGTGCTCTTCCCTTCCTCAGGGAGAAAAAAGCCACCACAACAGACTAAAGCTGTGTGGCTGCAAGTGGCCCAGGAGGTCAATGCCATTTCTATGTACCGCAGAACCTGGCTGCAGTGCAGGAAGAGGTTTCATGACCTTCTCTGCACAGGAAAAGTGAGTATGACTTTCTCATCACCCTCAATCTCATCCCCATCGCCTCTCCTCACCGGCACTCTGCTTTGCCAACCTCTTCCTCCACATCCCACTTGACACTGACACCCCTGCACCCTTACCCATTCCCTCTCTCTCTATGGTCACATTCACTTAACTATTCGACCATGCAGCCCTCACACTCCCTATCACTGTGACGCAATGACAACAACTTACAACACACAGGAAGGGCCCTTTGTCTCCTGCTAAGCATCTATGCTATGGATTCTCTACACTCACTCCTTCATTCTCACTCAAACTCCACTTGTGTCTCTCATTGCAGGAAAAGAGAGCCCACAATAAGAGGGAAAGAGCGAGGACAGGAGGAGGGCCACCCTCAGTAGCCCAGCTCATCACCTCAGAGGAGGCGGCCCTGGAAATTGCCGGGATCGAGGAGGATTCCCAAGTGGGGGACGGACAGGCGGGCGCATCACAGCAAGCTGGTGACAGAATAGTTTGGCATCTCTCTCATTGACATTGCATGAGTGACTGATAATGATTCTGATGCTCTAACAGGTTGACTTATGATCATCTGCACAATTCAATGTGCATGCAACCTTTACCTCACATCTGTAACTCTTTCCTTTACTCCCCCACAGGACCATCGAGAGCCCCAGTCCCCACTGTCCAGGAGGAAGAGCCTGAGCTTCCAGACTCCTCAGAGGAAGCTGCAACCTCTGAGGGCGTTCCGTCAGCAGAATTAAGCGCACCCTGCAGCAGCGCAGACACTCACACCTCGGTGGGACCTTCAGGACATAGAGTAGAGTTGTTACCTGGTGGATCACAGCTCACAAGTGAGCATCAGCAGATTGTGGAGACAGGGACAGCAGTGGAGAGTCCTAGTCGGAGGGCGCAGGATGCTCCCAGCTCGGCTCAGCTGCATGTCTACCCTGTGCCTCCGGGTCCATCCAGAAGGAGAGCGGTGCTGTAACTCCAGAAACAGGTGCAGGAGTCTCTGGCAGGTTTTGTCTCCAGGGTTGCTGCGAGTGTGGAGCAAATGGAGGAGTCCATCACTAACATGAGTAGAGCATTTGTGGAGGCGTTGGCGCATGAACGCATCACCACGGAAAGGATGGCAACTTCCTTGGAAAGGATGGCTACCTCCATGGTAAGGCTGGCTACTATAGAAGAGAGAATGGCTACGGTTTCGACTACCGGAACAAGGATGTCTTGCTGCAGTTGTACAGGGCCTTGGTGAGACCACACCTTGAGTATTGTGTGCAGTTTTGGTCACCTTATCTGAGGAAGGATGTTCTTGCCATGGAGGGAGTGCAGTGAAGATTCACCAGGCTGATACCTGGGATGGCAGGAATGACGTATGAGGAGAGATTGGATCGATTGGGCTTATATTCGCTAGAGTTTAGAAGAAGGAGCGGGGATCTCATTGAAACTTATAAAATTCTAACAGGACTAGACAGACTAGATGCAGGAAGGATGTTCCCGATGGCAGGGGTGTCCAGAACCAGGGGTCACAGTCTAAAGATAAGGGGTAAGCCATTTAGGACAGAGATGAGGAGGAATTTCTTCATCCAGAGAGAAGTGAACCTGTGGAATTCTCTACCACAAAAGGCAGTTGAGGCCAATTCATTAAATATATTCAAGAAGGAGTTAGATATATTTCTTAAGGCTAAAGGGATCAAGGGATATGGGGAGAAGGCAGGGACAGGGTACTGAGTTTGGATGATCAGCCATGATCTCATTGAATGGCGGAGCAGGCTCGAGGGGCCGAATGGCCTACTCCTGCTCCTATCTTCTATGTTTCTATGGTAGAGGAGAGGATGGCTATGTCCATGGAGGAGCTTAGTCGCCAGGGTATGGAAAACATGGTAATTGCTCAGAATAGACTGATCTCTTGAGGAGCGATGGTCAGCTATTGAGCAAACAAACCAGACCTTCATGCAAGTCCTCTGGAGTAGGACTTCCAGTGCAGAAACGGGTCCTCATGGCCCCCCTGCAGTGCAGCAAGGTGCTGTCCAGCCACTTGCTAGCTCTGAAGTGGGGCTGACCCATGAGAGGGATGTTGGTGGCATACAGCAAGGAAGTGGGGGCTCCTCTCCAAGTGCTCACACGACTATGCCACTGCAGAGCCCTCGGTCAGAGCCCCACCAGAGTCCCCACCCAACTGAGATCGGCGTCTCAACCCCTGCACAGCTGCAGGAGCAGCAGACTGTTGTGGAGCCCTCAGATGTTCGCAACCCCAGAGGACGCCCGCCAATGGTGTCGAGACAGGAGCAGCAAGAAAGTGAGCAAGGGGCCTCCACATCTGCTGAAGCCACAGGGGAAGCACCACGTAGGAGCATGCGTAAGAGGAAGATTATACACAAGTAGTCACAAGGGTAGTCACTTGGGTGTAATGTTGTGTTTAATTTTGAAAAGCCATTGTTACATTGTTATAGTATCACATCGTTAAATGGAACTACTTTGGTATGGAACTAATTTGGTATGGTGTAGTTATATTGCTATGTGGCACACTGTGCACGGGCAGTGCACAGTGCAGCGTCGGACATCTTGTATCGCTCCGCACCATGCGGCAGCACAGAAACAAAGCAGAAATACAGCTAGTAAAAGCAGTAACTAAAATGAGCTAAAAGTGTCTGTATTATTTATAGTAAAAGAACACAAGGAGACACAACATGGTGGCAGCGGTAAAAGTGAGTAAAAATTTGTGCTATACGAACTACGAATAAGATGAAAAGTGATTTTATGAGCTGATTGTGAGTGCCGATGTCTGCGCTGATTTGAGAGTGAATCGTACTGGAAACTAAAATGACGACTGTGCAAATGCAACCCCTCATGAACTGGGAAGCCGACGATATAGTAGAAGCATTCCGCAAGTTCAAACAGAAATGTGAGCTTACATTCAAAAGCTTCCTGAAGGGCACTACCAACAAGGAAAAGGCTAGTTACATTCTGTTGTGGACAGGAGAAAAAGGTCTAGATTTGTATAATAGCTGGAGTTTGACTGAAGACGAAAATTAAACCCTGCGACAATTTTTGATAAATTCAGCAACCATCTAGAGCCTAAATCCAATCACCATATACACAGATACAAATTCCAGAGTCTAAGACAGGAACCCGGTGAAACAGCTGACAATTTCCTAACAAGGCTGAGAAATGAAGCCAGCAAGTGTAAATTTAAGGAAATGGAAGAAAAGCTTGTGGACCAGCTAATATGGGGGTCAGCGTACAAAAGAGGTACAAAAAGCCCTGATAGGAAAAGAAATGCTCGGAATAACAGAGGCTGTAGATACTGCGAGAGCTCATGAAGCCATGAAACAGCAAATGAAAACGCTGATTTCTCAAACGGCTGACATGCGGACAGCTTCTGAGACGGACAACAGAGTGGATGCAGTGAGAGAAAAGTACAACACACAAAGACATACACATGACAACGGGGGAAACATGTGCAGAAATTGTGGAAGACCGCACGATTACACAGACAAGAGGAAATGTCCAGCATATGGAACAAGCTGCAATGCATGTGGCAAACTAAACCACTGGGAAAAGAGGTGTAGAACGAAGAAAGAAGGAACATACATCAAAAACAAATGCGGACAGCAGAACCAGAGAAAGAAACACAATATCCATGCCATGGATGAGCAGGATGATGATGATGATCACGACAATGCACTAAACATCGAAACCATAAAGATACAGCTTCACGAGATGTCCAGAGCGGAAAATACTCCAAGGAGAGAATTGCACACCATCATCCAAATCAAAAAAAAGATCAAAGGTCGGCCCAAAACCATCAACTTAAAGTTGAAGCTGGACACAGGGGCTCAGAGCAACATTCTCCCATTGAGACTGTACCAGCAGATCTTTCCCAAAAACCTGAGAGAAGATGGCTACCCGAAAAATGGTTGTTTAAAGGCAAGTAATGTCACGCTGACAGCATACGGGGGGAGTGAGATTAAACAACTCGGAATAACCTTTATCAAAGGGACACATAAAAGAAAGAACATCAACTGCATGTTCTATGTCACCGACACTGAGGGGCCAGCGATCCTGGGATTAAACAGCTGCAAGAAGTTAAGATTGATCTCAGTGCATCACGAGCTGATGGAAACGCCACTGAGGATAGACAGCAACACCCCGCTGGAGAACCGCCCACAAATCAAGAGTAAAAAAGACTTGATAGACATGTATCTGGAATGTTTCGATAATACAGTGGGATGTTTCGGAGATTTCCAATACCACATCACCATCGATCCAGAGGTAAAGCCCGTTATCCATGCTCCATGAAAAGTACCCATCGAGCTGAAGACAAAGCTTGAAAGAGAGCTAAAGGAGATGGAAGAAAAGGGAGTGATCGTAAAGGTCACTGAACCCACAGACTGGGTAAACTCAATTGTGGTACGAGAAAAGCCAAACGGGCGTCTCAGAATATGTTTGGACCCCAAAGATCTAAACCAGGCGATAAAGAGGGACCACTATCCCACCCCAACGCTAGAGGAGATTATGCCATCACTGGCAGGAGCCAAGGTTTTCTCAAAACTAGATGCCAGAAATAGATATTGGAACGTGAAGTTGGATGAGGAATCAACAACACTGACAACATTCAACACACCATTTGGGCGTTACAAATTCCTACGGCTACCATTCGGGTTAAAGGTCAGTCAAGATATCTTTCAACAGAAAATAGACGAGACATACAGAGGCTGTGAAGGAGCTATAGGAATAGCTGATGATATTCAGATTTATGGAGCAAATGAAAGAGACCATGACATGCACCTACATGAGGCCATGGAGAGTACCAGGAAGGCTGGCATCAAGTTAAATGCAGATAAGTGCATAGTTAAAGTCAAGGAATGCCAATTCTTCGGTATGATTTACACACCAGAGGGAGTCAAGCCAAATCCAGAGAAGATTGCAGCGATTGCTGAAATGAAACCACCCAAAGACAAGAAAGAGCTGAGGAGTTACCTCGGCTTGGTCCAATACATGAGTTCTTTCATCCCACACATGTCGGAACATACAACAAATCTCAGAGAGCTATTGAAAGAAGACGCCGAATACCAGTGGTCTGAATCACACGAAAGGAATTTCAAACAACTTAAAGAACTGTTGTGCAAAGAAACAAGTCTGTCATATTATGACAGAAGAAAACCAGTCACTCTGCAAGTAGACGCTTCTACCAGAGGACTAGGGGCAGCTCTGGTGCAGGAAGGAAAGCCGATAGCTTTCGCATCAAAGGCCTTGACGTCAGCCGAGACGAGATACACCAACATAGAAAGAGAACTATTAGCAGTTGTGTACGGATGCGAGAAATTCCATACAATACCTATATGGCAGGCGATTTACAATAGAGAGTGACCATCGTCCACTAGAACAGAGCTATAAGAAGAATCTGTGCAAAGCGCCTGCAAGACTGCAAAGACTACTTCTAAGGATCCAAAGCTATGCCTTCATGCTTAAATATAAGCCAGGAAAGGAAATGGTGCTAGCAGATGCGTTGTCTCGATTGTCACCATATGAGAAACACGAGGTGGAGGGCCTAATAGTAAAAATCCACCACCTAGTGAATGTTACCCCTACAAAGCTCAGTCAAATCAGAGATGAGACTAGCAAAGATGAGGAGTTGCAACTACTCACCCAACAAGTAATACAGGGGTGGCCAGAGAGAATCCAGCAGGTACAGGCAACAATTCGTCAAAACTGGACGATTAAAGACGATATTGCAGTAGAAGACGGTATTCTCCTTGCTGGATCGAGGATCATCGTGCCAAAGACGATGCAGACACAACTTCTCCATCTCATACATGAAGGCCACATGGGAATGGAAAAATGCAAGCTGAGAGCCAGATCAGCTGTATACTGGATAGGCATGTACAAAAATATCGAACAGATGGTCTCTGCATGTGGTATATGCCAGAAATACAGAAATGCACAACAGAAAGAGGAGATGATACCTAGTGAAATACCATCAAGACCATGGCACACTGTTGGGGCAGATCTCTTCATGTGCAATCAAGAATGGTATCTCATAGTGGCAGATTACTATTCCAAGTTTCCTTTTGTGAGAAGGATGAAAGACTTGAGAGCCACAACTACCACCAGGATTGCAAAGAGCTTGTTTGCTGAACAAGGAATCCCGGAAAAGGTAATCTGTGACAATGGAACCCAGTTCACATCGAGTGAATTCAGAGCTCTGGCAGAAAAGTATGGGTTCAAAATAGTAACCTCATCCCCACATTTCCCAAGGGGACACGGGTTCATTGAAAGACAGATCCAGACTGTCAAGCGAACTCTCATCAAAAGTAGTGAGATGGGGGAAGACCAAAACCTTGCCCTCCTATCACTCAGATCAACACCACTGAAAGCAGACATGAAATCACCTGCAGAATTGCTGAATGGGAGAAAATTTAAGACTGCACTACCAGCAAAAATACATCTTCCCCAGGACCAGGAGGACTTCAGACAAAAGCTGGCAGAAGCACAAATCGTAGGAAGCAAACATTACGATAAACATGCAAAGACGCTACCAGAATTGGTGAATGGACAATCAGTGCATGTGCAAGACCCGGTGTTGAAAACCTGGAATCCAGCAAAGGTCATTGGAAAAGCTGATACTCCTAGATCCTACTTCGTAGAGACTGAACCTGGTAACCAATACAGACAGAACAGACTCCACATCAGGCCTTCACCTGAACTGGATAAGCAGCAGACAACATCAGCAACATTGACAACACCAGCTACCACAAGCAGCACAACACCAGAAACAAGCGTTACAAATCAAACAACCACGAGCATGCACACTCCAACTCCAAAGGCGACAGCAACAACAACAACGAGAGCGGAACACACCTAAACACCGCAGAGAGGAATGGTCACCACCAAATCCACAAGATGGAGGGACAACATCCAACCACCTGAGCGATATCGCGAATAAAAAAAAAACTCACGATTCTTTGTAGTTGATAATAATAGTTTAGATATAATATTTGTTAATTTAAATTGTTAAATTTCATGTTTTCGTTTTTTGAGAAAGAGGGATGTTACATTGTTATAGTATCACATCGTTAAATGGAACTACTTTGGTATGGAACTACTTTGGTATGGTGTAGTTATATTGCTATGTGGCACACTGTGCACGGGCAGTGCACAGTGCAGCGTCGGACATCTTGTATCACTCCGCACCATGCGGCAGCACAGAAACAAAGCAGAAATACAGCTAGTAACTAAAATGAGCTAAAAGTGTCTGTATTATATATAGTAAAAGAACACAAGGAGACACAACAGCCATCATTTGCTTATTGTCATAAAAAATTCTGTTAGCAAACTGTTGCAGTTGTGCCGTGTGTCATTTCGCTAATGGGACTTCCACATTGAGGGCTTAGGGCGACTTGCAATTGTCAGTATGGTGGTCAGAGTGATAGGAATCCGCAGGATCTTGGCCATTGTCGATGGTCTGATAAGAAGGTGCGAGGCAAAAGTGTTTGATTGTGCAGGCTAAGCAAACCTGGCCAAGATGAGTGCGTCCCTTGCATCCTGGGCAGCAATGTGGTCGCGCGCTGGTGCCTTCTGGCCTGTGCAGCTTCAGGTGGGTGAGCAGCAGCTTGGCGCTCCTGTTGTTGCTGCTGCTGTTGGTGGTGCTGTTGTTCATGGTTCTGCTGCCGCCACAGCTGGTCTTCATCCGAATCTGATGTCCAGGAGGAAAGGAAATAAATGGTCCCCATGCTTCTGGTAGATGCCTCAGTCGAGGAAGCGCTCAGTCAAGGTGGCGAGAGGGGTTTCCCAGGAGGTCACACTGGAGATGGGTGTCAGGCTCCAAATTTCCACAACAATGGGTATGCCTGCTAAAAGTTCCCCCGGACCTGAGACAACAAAGGTCTGCCACCTGCAAATGATGATTGCTCCTTTTTAATGGTGGAGCTGCAGCTGTTAGTAAGCAGTCCACTTGTGAGGCCACCAGGATTCACTGGCATGTTCCAGAGGAGACGTGCAGGTGATCATTTTCCAGAACTCCCTGGACTCAGGAAAGGTCCCGGCAGATTGGAAAACTGCTAATGTAACACCCTTATTTAAGAAGGGAAGTAGACAAAAAGCTGGAAACTATAGACCAGTTAGCCTAACATCTGTGGTTGGCAAAATGTTGGAGTCCATTATTAAGGATACAGTAACAGAGCATTTGGATAAACATATTTTAATAGGACAGAGTCAGCATGGTTTTACGAAGGGGAAGTCATGTTTGACAAATTTGCTCGAATTCTTTGAGGATGTAACATACAGGGTGGATTAAGGGGAACCAGTGGATGTAGTGTATTTGGACTTCCAAAAGGCATTTGACAAGGTTCCACACAAAAGATTACTGATCAAGATAAAAAATCACGGGATTGGGGGTGGAAGATTGGCTATCTAACAGAAAACAAAGAGTTGGGATAAATGGTTCGTTCTCGGGCTGGCAATCAATAACTAGTGGTGTTCCACAGGGGTCAGTGCTGGGACCCCAACTCTTTACAATCTATATTAACGATTTGGAGGAAGGGACCGAGTGCAACATATCCAAGTTTGCCGATGATACAAAGATGGGAGGGAAAGCAGTGAGTGAGGAGGACATAAAAAACCTGCAAAAGGACATAGACAGGCTAAGTGAGTGGGCAGAGATTTGGCAGATGCAATATAATGTTGGAAAGTGTGAGGTTATGCACTTTGGCAGAAAAAATCAAAGAGCAAGTTATTATCTAAATGGAGAGAAACTGCAAAGTGCTACAGTACAAAGGGATCTGGGGGTCCTGGTGCATGAAACACAAAAAGTTAGTATGCAGGTGCAGCAGGTGATCAGGAAGGCCAATGGAATCTTGGCTTTTATTGCAAGGGGGATGGAGTATAAAAACAGGGAAGTCTTGCTGCAGTTATACAGGGTATTGGTGAGGCCACACCTGGAATACTGCGTGCAGTTTTGGTTTCCATATTTAAGAAAAGATATACTTGCTCTCGAGGCGGTTCAGAGAAGGTTCACTCGGTTGATTCCAGAGATGAGGGGGTTGACGTATGAGGAAAGGTTGAGTAGGTTGGGACTCTACTCATTGGAGTTCAGAAGAATGAGAGGCGATCTTATCGAAACATATAAGATTGTGAGGGGGCTTGATCGGGTGGATGCGGTGAGGATGTTTCCACTGATGGGTGAGATTAGAACTAGGGGGCATAATCTTAAAATAAGGGGCTGCCCTTTCAAAACTGAGATGAGGAGAAACTTCTTCACTCAGAGGGTAGTAAATCTATGGAATTTGCTACCCCAGAGAGCTGTGGAAGCTGCAACATTAAATAAATTTAAAATGGAGATAGACATTTTCCTAGCAGATAAGGGAATTAGGGGTTATGGGGAGAGGGCAGGGAAGTGGACGTGAGTCTAGGTTCGGATCAGCCATGATCCTATTGAATGGCGGAGCAGGCCCAAGGGGCCATATGGCCTCCTCCTGCTCCTATTTCTTATGTTCTTATGTTCTTATGTTCTTATGTGGGAAAAGTCAAATCAGAAAGGCCTCTCAAAATGGGATTAAAGAGGCACTTAGCTGGTTGTTAAGGGCCTTAAGGGCCTATCCCACCTCTTGGAGACGGGATGGAAACTGGGTCAGAAAACACGCATTTGGGAAAATTGCTCGGAGGCGGGATCGGGCCCGCCTGCCATTTTTTGCGATTTTACCACCTCACACGCCTCCAATCCTGCCTCCTCAGGCCTGGCAAAATCGAGCCCTTTATATCTAACTTTAATTAAAACACAAATGTGTAAACATTTCAAATTCAGGATGGTTCCATTTTCATGCAGCTTTAAATAGCCTTTTCTTTTGTTCTATTTCTTGTAATTAAGTTTTACTGGTGGTCTGAACAACACACTTAATAGTGATGTTAGGAAGATTAGACATTGGATACATAGGTTTGTGAAACAGGAAAGACCCAAACTTTGAAAAATTCAAGAATTTTAATTAGTTATTATAAATTAAACTTTGATTTAGGGTTACTACAATGCTTTAATTATATAAAGAGTATTCAATAGTTTGCTTCAATTAATATATAACATAGACTATACTTTAGTCAGATTAAACAACAAATTGCACCTATATAATGTAGAAAAACTTTACAAGGTGCTTCACAGAGGCAACAAAGAAGGTATTAGCAGAGGTGCCCAATAGCTTGGTTTAAGAGATAGGAATAAGGAGGGTTTTAAAGGAGGAGCGAGGTGGAGAGGTTTTGCGAAGGAATTCCAGAGTGTGGGATGGCTAAGGCCATCCCATATTCCTACATTACAACAATGACTACACTTCAAAAAGTAAAGTGCTTTGTGATGTTCTGAGGCCCCGAAAGATGCTATATAAATGCAAGTCTTTCTTCTTTTTAAAGGGCGTGGCTGTCAATGGTGGGGTGAAGGAAGGAGGGAATGCACAAAAGGCAAAGGAAAAGAGAGTTTGAGGGCAGGTTGTAGGACTGGAAGAGGTTACAGACATCGGAAGGGGCGAGGCCTTGAAGGGTTTTAAACACGAGGATGAGAATTTGAAATTGGAGGCACTGGAGAACCGGGAGCCAATGTAGGTTAGCAAGAACAGGGATGATAGGTAAGTGAGACCTGATGTGGGATAGCTTATGGACAGCAGAATTTTGGATGTTGAAATTTACAGAGTAGAGGATGGGGAGGCGGCCATGAGAACATTGGAATAGTTGTGTGGAGGTGACAAAGGCTTGGATGAGGGTTTCGGTAGCAGATGTGCTCAGACAGAGGCTAAGGCGGGAGACATTACAGAGGTGGGGTAAGTGGTCTTTGTGATGGAGAGTAAATAGGGTTGGAAGCTCAACTCAGGTTCAAATAGGATACTGTGAACAGCCTGTTTCTGCCTGAGACAATAGCCAGGCAGGAGGAAGAAATCAATAGCATGGGTACGGAGTTTGTGCTAGGGCCCGGAAACTATGGCCTCAGTCTACTCAATATTTAACTGGTCAAAGGTGCAGTTCATCCAGGACTGGAAAGCAGACAAGCAATCTGACAACATAGAGCCAGTGAAGGTGTCAAGAGGGGTGGTGGAGACGTAAAACTGGGTACCATCAACATACATGTGAAAGCTGATCTCATGTCTATGGAGGATGTCGCCAAAGTGCAGCATGTAGATGAGGAAGAAGAAACAGCCAAAGATAGATCCTTGGGGGATTCCAGAGGTTACATTGTGTGGGCAGGAAGAGAAACCATTGCCATAGATACATTGGCTATGATCAGTTTGGTAAGAGTGGAACCAAGCAAGGGAAATCCTACTGAGCTGGACAAAGGAGGAAAGGCACTGGAGGAGGATGGTGTGGTCAACTGTGTTGAAGGCTACATTAGGAAGTATTACAAAGTATTTACAGCACAGAAACAGGCCATTTGGCCCAACAGGTCCATGCCAATGTTTATGCTCCACATGAGCCTCCTTCCAGCCCTCTTCATTTAACCTCATCAACATATCCTTCTATTCCTTTCTCCCTAATGTGCTTATCTAGCTTCTCCTTGAACGCATCTATGCTATTTTCCTCAAATATTCGCTGTGGTAATGAGTTCCACATTCTAAATACTCTCTGGGTAAAGACGTTTCTCCTGAAATTCCTGTTGAAGTGACTATCTTATATTTATGGACCATAGTTCTGGTCTCGTCCGCAAGTAGAAACAATATCAGTAGCAGTTGTACATTATTTTAAAATTGTAGACTGAAAACACCAATAGAAATTTAGTGCAAACTGTAGAAATAATGGTTGTTATTAACAAGCAACTCAGACTTCTTAAACTGTCAGGATTCAGAATACAAATAAATGCAGTGCTGGACAGAATTGCATATTTTACTTTTTACATAGCCTGGGAAAGTGCTACATTTGCCAGTCACAAACATTGCATTAACTGCATTTGAAGTTAGTCATCTACTCTATTAAATACAACAATATACAATGTGACAGAATACAATTTTTTGGCAAATTATTAACCAAATTAAAGTATATTTTCCTGTATAAAACTTGTACTGGAATTTGACAAATCAGCAAGTGGTAAATGATATAAAGAGGTTTAAAGTTCAATAAGACTCAGTATTTAAACCAAGAACCTTCTGGGCACTTTCCAACAACAGTATTGCCAGCTGTCAGATTCGTGCTGATGCACCAACAGAAAACATCATTGGCTGCGACAATCTGTAATTGTTTCACCACATGCGAAGAGAAGGAGTACACAAACAGCAATAGATGTTGCAGTACTCAACTGATTAATTGAAAACCTAAAAAATATTAATTCTTTTGGTCAGTGTGAAACTTAGCATTTATCTTACTTGTCTCAACAGAGTATTATTTTGGTAGGGGAAGAAAAATCAGTCAATGGATGAAGTCATAGAAGTCTCAGAAATCATATCAAATCTTTAGTCCTGCAAAAATTAACAGGAATGAGACAAAGCAAATGCTAATTATGAATTAAAGGAGTGCAAGATGAATCGTGGTGTACCTTATAAAATATGGTGGATGGAAACTTTTTTCAAAAAGTATCTTGAGCGATTCAACTAGTTCACCTACTTTTTCAAAAAAAGTATTGGCAGGTCATCTTATTTCTTAAGTCCCTTAGTAGTTTCTCATTAGCAGTTTGCTAGCTACTTTCCTCACTTTTGATTCATATTTTCCCTTCCTCTTCAGTTCTAATGTACTTCTGTTTGAGCCAATCAACACAGTGTTATTACAAAAGTATGATGGAAAGAATTTGACAAACAGGAAGTCTGTGCAAGACTTTTAAATATATTACTAGTCGATCTCCTGTGACATTGAATAGGGGAATCAAGACGAAGTGTAAGCTTCAGGTGAACGGGGAGGAGAGGGAAGGGGATAATTGGATCAGGATGTGCTCACTTAAGTCAGTCTCCATTTTGAAATTATACATGCAATCGTGTATATTTCATAGAATATACTTTGACAAAATTTACGGCAATTTGAGAAGCAGAGAAGTAGAGTTGGTTCCACTATAAAAGTTTCACTACAGTGTAGGCCAAGGAGTTGGGACAGGTAAAACTGAGGCACTGCAGCACCACTACTGTTAGGAGGTTGTAATGGAAGCATGACCAGGAGTGTCATTTGCCTTGCAGAGGTTCAGATTCAGGCCCTACATTTTGCTAGACAATGATATTGAATACGATCTACATAATCTGGTGTGAAATCCTCACACGCGCAATCATGAAAAGGCCAAGGTAGGTGGCGGACTGTGACCCCGCATGTGAGTAAGGATGTGCAGGAGTAGAGTAGGGAAGGCAGAATGATGGGGATGTGATGAATGGCACAGCAGGATGCGGTTGAGTGTGGCTTTGCAGTAACATTTCATGATCTACTGAGATCATTGAAAGGTTTGTGCCACTGCAGCCTGGTCCTCCTGACAACATCCCTGCTTGTGTCCGCCTGTGCAATGTGCAACCAGGCTGCGTTATTGTCCTGGGGAGGTCTCTTCCACCCATGGGAAGGGAAGAGGATCTCCCTGCGTCTTGTGAAGTGAAGTAAGACTGGCCATGGTGAGGCCATGAAAAGGCATGTATGCAGTTGGTAATACTGTTGACAAAATGCTAATGTGTTATCATTGAAATCTTTATTTTGAACACTTTGCCTTCTTGGACAGATTTGGGTGCACCATTGGAAGTGGCTTAGTGAGTTTCATTGAATGGTGAGACATAACAGTACCCCCACAATGATGATGAGTGAGAAAGGAATGGCTTGGGCATTGCAGGGATGCTTTATGGTGCTGATGTGGGGTGGTGCCAACCTGGCACATCATGTGGCAGCCAGGGTGTACAATGTCAAGTGAAGTAAGTGAAGTAAATCTGGCCATGGTGAGGCCATCCCTGGCCTTACAGGCAACAATGTGGTGAGGTGCTGGTGCCCTGTGACCTGTCAAGTGATTGCGGAGAAGGATGGTGTTGTTGTTGGTGCTGCTGGTGTGCCTGGTGATGTTGGTTTTGGGGCTGATCGTGGTGGGGTTCTGAGGACCAAGGTGAGATTTTTTGAAGGGCACCGATGCTGATGGAATAGATGGCAGCTGAAGTTGAGATGACAGAAGTGATCTGTCAATGGTGAGATAGGTTGTTCCAAGGAGGTGACAGTGGATAGAGGGTTTACTCCAAACACTTCCAAATTGCATAAAGCTCAAAAGTGTGTTCCAAATCCTAAAAGCTGTGAAATAGTAGCTTTTACACCATTTTTGCAGCTGTCCCCTATTCAGAGCAATGGAGAGTCATTGAAAACCCGAGCTACTTACCTGGCGTGATCCCCGAGTACCGTGAAACTCGTCAAAAAGCTGGAAAAATGGTAAGTAGATGGTAAAATGCTATTTAAGTACCTTTTAACAACCTCTTAACTTTTTCAATTGGCTCACCCGCTGTTTTGTGTCGGGTCTGTAAAGCGCAGACAGACCCGGCACTTGGGAAACTGACACAGAGGCGGGTTCACAGCGGGCTCCCGACCCACTGTTAATCTTTTAGATTTGACAGTGGACCCACCTTTGAATCCGCCCTCTGAGCGCCGGCAAGATTATGGCCCAGAAGTCAAGCCCAATCCAGTATTCAGGTCAAGCAGGTTAGAAAGTGGTGGCATAAATGGACCCAAGTGGGAGGGGGAAGGAGAGAGCTAGTAGTGGGAGAGGAATGAAGAGGAGGGGAGAGGAACAACCTGGAGGGGGAAGGAAAAAGGGATGAGGAAAGAGCAAGAGGACAAGGTAGGAAGAAGTGGTGGAGGAAAAAGAGTAACAGAAGACATTGTAGGGATATGTGACACTGAGACAGGCCCATTCCTTCACAGTGGGATGGAGGGGAAGATGGGGTGGTGGATGTTATGTATTGTGTGTTCTCCTCCCACCTGTGGTGACGCTGTCACAGCAGATAAATGGTTGGGTGTTCTCTTGGTTAAGTTTAGCTCTCTTTGTTCGGAACTCTCCAGAACTTCCCTTTCCCTTTGAATAAAGCACTTCATGTTTGAATCTCTGAGTTCTGAGTTCTAATTGTGTCGAAGTAAAAAGGTACCGACACAACAAAGTGGCGACAAGGAGCGGATGAATCTGCATACGTTATGGGTGCAGTGAGTAAACAGAAATTGAAATTTGAAACGTGAGATGGCTACTATATTAGGAAACATCGGTGATTTGGATGAAAATGTGGAGCAATGGAGTGCTTATACGGAACGTTTTGACTATTTTGTCTTGGCGAATGCGGTGGCAAACGAAAAGGTCGTGCCTACCTTTTTGAGTGTAATAGGGCCGAAGACATTCAATTTACTTCGCAGCCTTGTGCAGCCAGATAAGCCAGGAACTAAAAAATATAAGCAACTAGTGGAAATTCTTGGAGCACATTTTTCACCAAAACCTCTGGTTATTGCTGAGAGATTTAGATTTCACAAGTGGAATCAAGAGGAGAGGGAATCAGTGACGATGTTTATTGCTGCTTTATAAAGGTTGTCGGAACACTGCCAGTTCAAGGAGGTGCTGAATGACACCATTAGAGACAGACTTGTGTGTGGTCTGCAAAATGCAGCCACACAGAAGCGCCTTCTTACTGAGGACAACCTTACTCTTGAAAAGGCCATTGAAGTTAGTGTCTCCATGGAGATGGCGGAAAAGGAGGCTCACCAGTTGAGTTCAACAGGGAGGGTTCACAAGGTGTCGTCTGAGCCTAAAGCTGCGCGGAACGGCACATGTTACCGTTGTGGGAAAACGGGCCGTCACGCTAATGATTGCTGGTGTACGGAGCTGGAATGCCGAAATTGTGGCAAAAAGGGTCACATTGAATGCGCCTGTAGAGGTAAAAAAAGAACAGAGCTGGGAAGCATGGAAGCAAAATGTCTGTATTTGGACAAGAGAGGAAAAAGAGTGTTCATTCAGTGCAGTATGATGGAACAAGCAAAACAGAGGGGAGCGACACCTCTGAAGAGGAAGAGGTGCACATACTGACGGTTGCAGGTGGTTCAAATGGCTACTGGGTGTCACCACTGGTGGAGGGACAATCAGTGCGGATGGACGTGGACACAGGCGCAGCTGTGTCCCTTGTTTCAGACACTGTCTACAACAAAATGCTAAAGCGTCTTACCCTTCAGCCAACAAACATTGTGCTAAAGATGTATACTGGCGAACCTGTGGCCATGAGAGGCGCCATTGAGGTGACAGTTAAATTGAATGGACAGACTGCAAAACTGCCACTATATGTGGTAAAGGGAAATTACCCATCGCTACTGGGACGTGCGTGGCTAGAGAAAATCACACTGGACTGGCCTGCAGTCCGCATGATGTCAAAAAGGGAGTCAGGTCTGACTGCACTGTTAAACAAACATGCAGAACTCTTCAATGGGGAACTTGGGAGCATGAAAAAGATCAGCGTGAGACTGGACATTAAACCTGACAGCAAGCCGAAGTTTCACAAAGCCCGACCTGTACCCTATGCAATTAGGCCAAAAGTTGAGGCTAACTTGGAGGCCTTAGTTGAGAATGGAGTCCTGGAGCCTGTGAGCATGAGCAAATGGGCCACACCCATTGTTCCTGTCCTGAAAAAGGATGGATCTGTTCGAATCTGCAGGGATTTTAAAGTGACTATTAACCCGGTGCTGTCTGCAGAACAGTACCCTCTTCCTCTCATTGCTGATCTTTTTACGGGCCTGGCCGGAGGGCAAAAGTTCAGCAAAATAGACTTATGCCAGGCTTATCTACAAATGCATGTCGATGACAAATCAAAGGAGCTACTGACAATTGTGACACACAAGGGGCATTCCGTTTGGAATTACGTCGGCCCCTGCTCTATTCCAAAGGGCAATGGATCAGATTTTGAGTGGACTGCCAGGAGTCCAGTGCTACCTGGACGACATCCTTGTCACTGGGACAAATGAGGAGGATCATCTTCTGAACTTGGATGCGACACTACAACGACTGAAAGAGTACGGACTCAGAGTTCGTAAAGACAAATGTGAATTCTTTCAGTCGTCAGTTGAGTACCTAGGGCATGTGATTGACGCTACTGGCCTGCATAAGGCACCGTCAAAGGTCAAGGTGATCATGGAGGCCCCAGCACCCCAGAATGTGAGCCAGTTGTGTTCATTTCTGGGGCTACTTAACTACTATGGGAAATTTATTCCAGACTTAGCGACATTGCTGAAGCCGTTACATCAGTTGCTATGTCAAGGCAAAACACGGAAATGGACTGAACTGTGCAACGAAGCTTTCGCCCAAGCAAAGAAAGCATTGCTGAAATCGGAGGTCCTGACACACTTCGACCCAAAGCTACCCGTGCAGCTAGCATGTGATGCATCACCATATGGTGTGGGAGCAGTCATATCCCACATCATGCCTTCGGGTGAAGAGAAACCTATCGCCTTCGCATCACGCACCTTGAACAAGGCCGAGAGTAACTATGCGCAGATCAAGCGCGAGGCCTTGGGAATCGTTTTTGGAATTCGAAAATTTCATCAGTACCTGTTTGGGAGAAGGTTCACACTCCTGACGGACCACCGTCCATTGACTTCAATCTTCAGGCCCCAGACTGGAATTCCGTCTCTCGCTGCAAGCAGGATGCAAAGGTGGGCTTTACTGTTGTCAGGACACACATACGACATCAAATATCGCAAATCAGACTTGCACGGCAACGCAGACGGTCTCTCGAGGCTACCCTTGCCTGTTACTCCCCCAGAGCCTCGTCAGATAGACATCTTCTACTTTAGACAAGTGGAGGGAGCACCTGTCACTGCAGTTCAGGTGCGAAGGTACACCCGCAACGATCCAGTCCTGTCTGAGGTAATGGACGATGTCATTCGAGGGAGAGCTATAGGAGATTCTCCTAGTTTGAAACCTTACGTTTCAAAAAGAAATGAGCTCTCCGTCCAGGCAGGTTGTCTTCTTTGGGGACGCCGTGTCATCATTCCGCCACCTCTGATGGAACCTATACTGCAACAACTTCATACAGGCCACAGTGGGATGGTTCGGATGAAGGAAATGGCAAGAAGCTACTTCTGGTGGCCAGGTCTCGATGGGAATATTGAGGAGAAAGCCAAAACATGTTCCCCATGTCAAAGGGTCCGGAATGTTCCACAGCTGGCAACCCTACACCCCTGGGATTGGCCTGCAGAAGTGTGGCAGCGAGTACATGTGGACTTCGCCGGTCCTTTCGAAGAGAAGATGTTTATGGTGGTTGTGGACGCTCGTAGCAAGTGGCCGGAGGTCGCTGTGATGAGGTCTACCACAGCAGAGAAAACAATTGAGAAACTTGGTGAGATGTTCAGCCGTTATGGCTCATCGGAACAACTCGTAGGTGACAACGGTCCACAATTTGTATCGCAGGAGTTTGCAACCTTCCTGCATGTGAATGGTGTCCAACACATCAGGTCTGCGCCCTATCATCCCTCTACTAACGGCCAGGCAGAAAGGTTCGTGCAAACTTTGAAGCATGCCTTGAAGGCATCGCAAGGTCAGGGCTCAATCCACCAATGTCTGAACAGCTTCCTGTTGTCCTACAGGAACGAGGCGCATGCCACAACCAAAACTTCCCCCGCTTCGCTCATGATGAAGAGGCAGTTGCGGACAAGTTTTGACTTACTCAAACCTCCAAGGGCAGAGCAGGTTGTCCATCATCAAAAACAAACTCAAGTTGAAAAGAGAGAGAAAAGAGCCAAGGAGAGACGGTTTCATCCGGGAGAGCACGTCCTAGCTCGAAACTACAACACTGGACCGAAATGGGTTCCTGCTATGGTGATCGCGCAGACGGGCCCTGTGTCTTACACGGTTGAGACTGCTGAGGACATCGTCTGGAGAAGACACACAGATCAACTGTTGCTAGGAGCACAGACAGCCACAGAGGCTCCAACAGCTGGTTGGCCTGAACTGTTTCTGGATGATACCGCAAACCAGCATCCTTTGCCACAGTGCTCTTCTCCAACACAGGAAGTCATAGAGACTGTTCCACCTGTGCAAACTCCTGACTTTCGACTGACACAGGCACCTTCTCCATCCAGGCCTGTGTCAATGTCTACTGCTGTGGATGCCAGCGATGACCGCCGGTATCCTGTCAGAGAGTGGCGGCTTCCAAGACGCTTGGATCTGTAGGCTTAGCGACTTACCCACAAGACTGGGGCAGAATAAACCCCAGGGTACAGTCAGGGGTTGAGGCAGCCTACCTCTACCCTAGGTTAGTTGAGTGCATTGAAAGTAACTTACCTGTTGAGGAATAATGTGGACCTTCTATTTAAGAGGGGAGGAATATGTTATGTATTGTGTGTTCTCCTCCCACCTGTGGTGGCGCTGTCACAGCAGATAAATGGTTGGGTGTTCTCTTGGTTAAGTTTAGCTCTCTTTGTTCGGAACGCTCCAAAACTTCCCTTTCCCTTCGAATAAAACACTTCATGTTTGAATCTCTGAGTTCTGAGTTCCAATTGTGTCTAGGTAAATAGGTACCGACATAACAGTGGAAAGGAGGGGACATGGATGGAGAGAGAGGAGTGGAGAAGAGGAGAGAAAGAGGAGGGAACAAGGAGTGAAGGAAAGGGGATATTGGCTGGTGGAGATGGTTGGTCAGTGCCAGAACTAGGACCAATTTTCCTCAGTGGGAGGGGGGTGGGGGCAAGTTGCACTGGACCAGGGTGCTACGACTTTCTGCATGTTACTCGGGTGGACTACAACTCCCAAATGGACCTATAAGCTGCTATTTTCTGGTCAAACTGGGGGGAGGGGGATCTTTAGAAACACAATGTTATGGGACATTATGTAAACAGCCGGTATTTCAAGGACACATTCTGATTTTGTGATTGTGTGATATTCCCAAAAATAAGCCCTCTGATTTCAATTTTACTGATGTTGGTTGAAGGATAAATGTTGGCAAGAACACCAGAAGAACTCTTCTGTGCTTTTTTGAATAGTGCCATTGAATCTTATGCATCCATCTGAGCAAGCAGATGGTGCCTCAGTTGAATATCTCATCTGAAAGACGGCAGCTCCGACAGTGCAGCAGTCCCTCAATACTGGACAAGTGTTGGCCTCGAGTATATGCTCAGGTCTCTGGAGTGGTGCTTGAACCCACGACCTTCTAAGTCAGAGATAAGAATGCTACAAATGAGCCAAAGCTGACACTAAAGGGTCCTACAGGCAAGATATCCATCACACTTGCAACTGATTGGCTCAAAAACCTGCTGTTAAGTTAACTATAGTTTTTGTCTTTTAATACTCCTGTGCAGCGCCTTGGGACATTTTACTACGTTAAAGGCGCTATATAAAGACAAGTTGATGTTGTTGTCATTCAAATATAGACCGACAGTAACCAGTAGGTCGGTAGGCAAAGCTACCAATTGTAAATCAGCAACACATGCAAAACCAAACAATTAAATTACCCCGTTTTTTTAAAGCCTCAAATAAAGATTCAACTACTACCAAAAAATGAAGCAAATTTCTCACTTTTTTCAATTTTCTTTTCAGTTCCTCTTTTAGCTAGCTATATACACCTATGGCGTAAGGTGGGACTTCATTGGTCATGGATGTAGGGCATAAATTCTATTTTCTGTTGTAGATTTTTTTTGCTTAGAATATGATCCTACACTGATAAAGATCACAATCATTTAATTGCAGTAATAAAATGTACTATGTTAGAGAAGCAGATATGTATTGATGGAGAATGGTATGATACAAAGGCCGTGATTTTTTCATTGGAGGCGGGTTGGGTGCGGGTCAGGTGGTTTCCGGCTTCCAGTTCCGCCCCCAACTGCATCCGGCCCACAGACGTGATTTACGTTGATTGACCTTGTTAAGCCCGCCCTGCAGGCTTGCCGGCCAATTAAGAGGAAGCCGGTCAGATGATGTCATTTGATGACATGTCATCTGCTGGTTTTCTTAAAGGGACCATGCACAATTTTTTATTGATAGCTGATTTCCCTGTGTTTGACAGCATTGAGGTACTGCAAAAACTGACAATCACTGTACAAAGGTGACCTCTTGCACCCAGGCTCTCCAATGACTCCCTCCATAGGTTGGAATAGATGGCAGTTGCAGGTGAGGTGACAGAAGCGATCCGTCATTGGTGAGAGAGGTTCTCCCAGTGAGGTGGCACTGGACATGGATTCAAAACTTGTTACCTAAGGAAATGTGTAAATGCTTTAAAAATGAATTTCCCAACATTTCTTACCTCTGAGACTCACCAGTGCAACACTGGATCCTTCACACCACTTCTGCAGCTGTCATCAATCCAGAAACATTACAGCAGACTCACAACAGGCCACACTTACCTGGCGTGGTGTCCGGATATCGGGAAACCGGAGGCAGAAGCAGCAAAATTTAAAAATAGCCTGTCAACTACTATCAACTACCTCTTAATAGGCAGGTAATTGGCTTTAATCCTCTTTCTGCCGCTAGGTGTCAGGTCCATGCGCAAATCGGAGACCCAACACTTAGGAAAATTGTTTGGAGGCGGGTTGATGTTGGGATCGCAACCCACCGTCAATCAAAATTATTTTAACCTTTGACCCACCTCCAAACCCGCCTTTTCAGTGCTGATAAAATTGCGGCCAAACGGATTTTTTAACACAACTAATGTACATTTTCAGTGAAATAATGCTTCTCAAACAAGTTTTGTATAAAATTAGAGCTCTTCCAGAGCAGAGAGAACAGAGACAAGTGCTGGCTCCGTATCAATTGCTGATGTGCTTTCAGTGGTTTCATGCTTGGTTAATGCGCTTAACTATTACTTTCATGGTTCGTTTAAAAATTTTATGGCTCATTAAGTAAAAATAAATATTACAGAAAATGTTTCCAGTTGGGTTGATTTTTTTTCCTTTGCTAGAAGAGATTCTTGATTATTGAGTCAGAAAACATTTATACAAATTATGCTTCAAAGTTCACAAAATATATATGCATTACTGCTCACATACATTCTCACAAATTAAAATATAACTGAAAATGGTCTCCTTTAATGACTAATTTTATCCACTTAGGAAAAGTTTGATTTAAGTCGTTCTTAGCAATCACATGTAACCCACAGACTCAAGATAGGTTCAAACCTGACATTAAAATCAATTTTACTCAGTATTAAACAGCATTTTAAATAACAGGAACTTATTCTAAAACCATAAAAAACAGTCAAGATTCAAACTTTGATAGTGCCAGTGTGGTCCAGGAGAGTTTGTAAAATCACAGGCTACAAAATTGCTGAATTGGGACAGAGTACAAGTTTGATTTCCACCTGGTTGGGGAGGATGGGGGGGGCGGCGGGGGCAGGTGGGGTTGCAGAATATATGCTGGAAGCCAATTCCGTCAGGATACCATGCAGTTTAGAATGGACCTTTAAATTTGGGTTGGGGGAAGGGGTGTATGGGTGCATCTTCCACCAACCTTTCCAAATCAAGGAACATGTGGGAAGGAAGTTCCAAGGCTTTGCTGGGAAATTCTTCCCTTTACACGCTTGAAAGGCCTCAGCACAACTCACACCAATTGAGACCTGTTGTGAGTCCCTTTAAGGCCTGCTGTATGTTCCAAACTTTTACTAGAATAAGGTCCCAACGGGACTGCTTTTTGCCAGAGAATTCACATTCTAACCACTCTGAAATACTTTTTTTCTAACTTCACCTTTAATATTTCTTGCGGTTATTTTAAATTTGTTACCTGTGTTATTGTCTTGTCAACAGATTTACCTTATCATAACCCTTCATAAGCTTGAATACTTCTATCATGTCTTCCCACAGGTTTAATGAAAAGTCCTAAATTCTCAAATCTTTCTTCATAACTGTAATCCTTCATTCTTGGTAACAGACGAGTGAATCTATGTTGCACCATTTCCGTTGTTTTTAGATCATTCACATGCCCAAAACTGTACAAAATACTCCAACTGTGGCCTAACTAAGGTCTTGTACAAGTTTAACATTAACTCCTTGCTTTGTGCCTTCAGTACAAAACCAAGGATACTGTATGATAGCAAAATACTGCAGATGTTGGAAATCCGAAATAACAACAGAAAATGCTGGAAAAACTCAGCAAGTCAGGCAACATCCGTGGAGAGAAATTTGAGTTGACGTTTCGGGTTTGACCCTTCAACTCAAATTTCTCTCCACGGATGTTGCCTGACTTGCTGAGTTTTTCCAGCATTTTCTGTTGTTATCAAGGATACTGTATGCCTTTTTATGGCCTTATTTACTTGAGCTGCCAACTTTAATGACCTGTACATCTGCACAACAGGATCCCTCTGTTCTTCTACCCCATTTAAAACCTCATTATTTACATGCATTTCCTGTCCCTATTCTTACTTTTAAAACATTATTTCACATTGTTTCAATAATGAACTGCCTTTGCCATCTACCGGCCCATCCTGCTAATTTATCTGCAGTCTCTCAGAACCTTCAAAACAATTTGTCATAACCCATTCAGTGCCATCAGCATACTTCAATAGTTCTCCTAGCAAATTTCAATATTGCTACCTGTATTGTTAAATTCAAATCATTTATGTAGATGGTAAATAACAGCAGACTCAATATGGAGCCATGTGGAACCCCATTCACTACACCTTTCCATTCTGAAAAACCTTTTACCCCACCTTCTGCCCTCCACTCACCTCTCTATCCACGTGGCTACAATGCCCTCAATTTCATGTGACATGATCTTTGCCATAAGTCTCTTATATGGCATCTATTCAAATGCTTTTTAAAAATCCACATAGACCACATCCACTACATTTCTGTTACTTCTTCAAAGAAGTACCTTTTAGAAAGTTGCACTAACTTGATGGAACACTAATGTACTGCCCCATGGAGTCTGTTGGATATAGGTTCACCCCACTCCTCTTGTTAACTTCCTGTTGTTAACAAGTTGTCAGATGAGAGTTGCCAAGCAAAAGCAAGACGCTTCCCCAGGGAGAGGAACAGAAATGTTGACAGTGAATTAATGAAGAGCACTCTCATTTACCTTTCAGTGTTTATGTCAAATGAAGCATTGCACACCGATTAATGGAATGGTCTGGCTCAAAGTGGCTGAATTTATTTTAGGACCTCAATCTCTAAATCTACAAACACATATTCTGATGATCATTTATGGACATTGGTATTTTCAACAGAATCTTTATCAATCTTGACCAGGTACAAAGAAAATAAACACTGTAAACTGGCTGTATATCGATACATTTTTGTTGTGACTTTTCAAATAATGCCATTAACAGCATTATTCTGAATTGTTCTATTTATCTGTGTAAAAAATGGAAATGTTATTTCATCATGACCTAAACAAAACCATCCATTTGTCCATTCCTCCTTATCGACCTTAGTCACAGGAGGCAAACCCTGGGAAAATTATACAAACAGCCACAAATATTTAAAACCTGCATTGTTCCTATGTGCTTACACTCATCTCAGACCTGAAGGCATTTCTCTTTTCAGTTTTATTCTTTCATTAGCCTAAGGCGTGCTAATTAATTGGAATTTTTCAGTGCTTTTGTGGCACTGACAAAAACTCAATTCCTTCAATTTAAAGAGGTTCTATATACCTTCCAAAGGGCAGCACAAAGCCACTGGGAATAAGAGGTAGGATTAAGCCCAGTTTGAATGAGTCAGCCCCTGTAAAGACTACTCCAGTTCCTGCCCCTAGCCTTCAGTCTTGCCAAAACTGATTTTGGGGGCTGACATGTTAACCATAGCTATTATTTCTTCGAAGAGGAGGCTATTTTGATGACATTGTTTAAGATCAGAAATTAGCCCTTGAAGAGGCTGGCCTAGTTTAAAATGGGGAAAAAAATCTGATTTTGTTTTCTATAAAAAGATTTGGCTGCTGATGAAAGTAATTTGTGCCTAACACTGCTTTTTACCCACCTCATTGTTCATAGTATTTGAAATGCACTTGACATTGTATAAGCATTATATATGTTACAGATTTTAATCTGTTTAGGCAAAAGAAGTAGGAAATGGCTCTTCCTCGTCTACGTGTCAGAGCAATCGCATGATAGCTGGTATGCCAACTATTGCTATTGGATCCCATACAATACAATGGTCTGGCTCCAAAACAGACACATACAAAGTACACTATAATCAGCTGAACTTTAACCGACTTCATTGAATTTAGTTTTGCCACATGACACAAAGCTTTAATTGTGCTTTACGTCAAGACACAAAAAGGTAGAGGTTTAGAACTAGCTATCCGGTCAATGATTCAAAATTGTACTTCTTCAGCTCTGCATTATTAGAAAGCAACCAACAAGGGCAATTTTGAACCTACCCGCCTGGTGGAAACTGGACGGGCGTGTAGTTAAAATCATCCGAAACCCGCTCTTCTATTTTAACCTGTTCTTCTGAGTAGATGGCAAGGGCACTAGTGGTGCCTCTTTAAATATGCAAATCAGGGTCCGATGACATAACCAGGCGCCGACTGCAATTTTAGCTGGTGGCCTGAGCAAGGAAGCCGTTCTGGCTTTCCCACCAGGTAAAGCTAGTGTGAAAAGGAGCCGAAGCCATAAGCTGCCCAAAAGAGGTATGTTTATTTTACTTTTTTTTAAACATTCCCTGTAGGGCCAGGAGGAGAACAAGTGCTCCACCAAGCCCTGCAAGGAATGTTTAGGTCTCTGCCGACCTGGGCTCCCCGTTTCCTACTGCAAGTTGCTCTCGAAGATCTTTCCCAAGATTTAGCAGAGTGCTGGGACTATGACTTTGGTCCTGGCCGACGGTCTCCTGCTGCCCAATATTACTGGTTTCGGGAGGGCAACTGACTGGGGCATACAGAGGTCTGGGAATGAAAATCTCCCGGGCGTCATGCTGCCAAGGTCAGGGGTGGGGGAGAGGGGAGTGGGCAGCCACTTGGCTTGTGCCCCTGATCCACACTCTGGTTTAAAATTGTGCCTCACATATTTGATGATTTTGATATTTACCAATTTAATTTTTACTGAGATTGAAGGTTGACAATATGAACCAATCAGATCCATTGGAAGGCAGGACTGGAGTGTGATCAGAATCAATTAAGCTAGTTCAAGGGTGTGACTGGAAGTTGTCAGAACCAATCAGATGTTACTTTCTCCAATTGTTGGTTGCACACAAACTTGAGGCAGATAAAACTTTAAAATGAGTTGATGGTTTCTGAAAGGTAGTTTCTAGGTGTATTTATTTAATGCTGGTCCCAAAGAAATTATATACAAATAAGCTGCTAAAATTAAATTGTGAAAAACCTAATTTTCTTCAAAGAAACTTTATTTGGCTGCAGCTTCTTTTTGAGATGTTCTCTGGGGTGAATTGTTAGGGGTACCTAAAATATAAATGGTTATGCGAATTAAAGTGTGACGTGAATAATACTGTGTTTAAATGATTGTATTAGAGTTTGAGATAAGTAAGGGGTTAACTTATAAGTTGTGTTTTACTGGAGCTGTTTAAGTTTCATTTTCCTGGAAACTTGTATTAGAGCTTGAGATAAAGTGTCTTCAGACTAGTATTAGATTAGATGGATAGATGTTTAAAATTTGCCTATGTTTTCAGTTCCCTGCGGGTGTGATAACATTCTGCACCCTGGCAGTCACATATGACCTTGCTTCCCAGGCTAGCTGTCTGCTGTTTGTAAGTTAGGATTTTGACCTTGTTTAATGTATCATTAATTTGGCCAACTAAGGCCCAACCTATGTTTCTTCCATTATTGTTAATAACCATATTATAATGCTCAGTTAGAAAGTGGAATTCATTTCACAGAACTGCTTGCGAAGATATGTAGAAGTTAATTAGTATAAGGGCATAGAATAGAAGGAATTTGTGGGAGTTAATGTATCATTTCAGGATGGAATAGTCTGTTAGATTAAGGGGAAATAGTTTGGATAGTGGCTAGTTGAGTAGACAGCTCCAGCATGGGCCTCTGATTAAAAGGCCCAAGGCTGTGGCTGGTATGCACTGGCTGCACCAGGGAGGACAAGGACAGACGAGATAAGAGGAATTCAGATGGATTGGCCTTCAAAATGTATAAACAAGAAAGACATGTGAGGAAAAGCATAAGACCCCTTAAGGGGGGTTTCCATCTGTAAGTTTAGACAAAGAACTCGACATGCCATTGGGCACCTTGTTTTAAGGGGTACCTCTATAGGTTAAATGGTCTTGTCAATATTCTACCCCAGATCCACGCCTAAAAATAGTATAAAAGAAAGACCTGAGAAGCCTCTAGTGCAGGCGGTGGAGTGAGAGCTCCTGAGGATGGATATATGCTGATTTCGGTTTAATACTCTTGGGTAGTTCAGGAAGAGAGAGGAAGAAGAAGAGTTATTTGTGCACGTCAGCCGTCTGTCCGATCGAGACTGGTGCCAGCGGCTTGTCACGGTCGTAAGTTTTTGCTGTATAACTAGTGTGTTATATTTCGTCTTAAACTCCGATTGAACACAATGGGCTAGAAATTTCATAACACCCCGGGGCGATAACTTATGAAAAGTAGAAAAGGTCGCGCCAGGCGCTAATGATTCTCTCCTGCTAGGAAATTCAGTTTTAGCTCTCCAAGAGGGAAGTGGAGCGCTAAATCAAGCGTTAACCATTTCTCTTAGGGCGCTAAAGTCCGAGAGCGGGACGGTAGTGGCAGAGCGCTGAACAATTTGGAGCGCATTGCTAATGGCATCAGAGGTTGCTTCCCTCGCTTAAAGGGAAGGGCCAATGATGGTGCACAAGGTTGGAAGATGACCTGCGTGACTGCTATTATAGCCCCAAACACCCTCACAAAGTAGACATCTTGCAGCAATGAAACATCAAAAACTTGGAGCTGGAACCAGACTGATACAAATATTAAAGTTTGGCCGACCTGAAAACCATTCCCTTTAATTAGCGCTCCCCAAGCGGCCAGCCGAGTTGACAATACCTCCTCTTCCTGCCGTCGTTCATGCCCGGCGATACAGCAGAGGGCGGGAGGCAATTTCATATCCGGGGCAATTACGGGGCGCTGCGCACTTTATGGCATCACAATCTGTGAGGCGGTAGAGGCTCAGGCAGTAAGAGTTAGCACCAGCACTAAACCGGCACTGAAGTTCGCGGGCGTTGCTGCATTCACTGCGCCTGGTCACTAACCCTTTAACATTCCATTAGCACCCACTTCAGGCACTAACGGGAGGCGCTAACCAACCGAATTTCTGCCCCAGAATACCCACCATATTGGTTTGCACTCGATCCTGATTATTTGCAAGACCAGAGATAATCTAATCTCTAGAGAATGCATTAACTAACTTAATTTCAGCAGTCTTGTCAGTCCACTTGTAGAATTGTCAGGGTTTGGACTCAATAGTGAGTTGGGTTGTCGTAGTGATGAGTCTTGCTTAATGTTAAAAAAACACAGATTCCACAATTAGAATTTTACTACAACATATTACTGTGATTAAGACGATCAGTCTATTTGTGGGTAATTCATGGCACCCAATTATGTTCTGTAACTTGAAAGTATATTTCCAATTTATATATATGCTTGTGGTGGAGGCTCCCTGGTGACCAAGGCAAGAACCGTGTCATCCATATTTGAGAACTCAATATCTATGGTCAAATGTGAGGAGTGGCATTACTAATCTATAAGATTATAACAGATTGCACACCCCAGCCTGGTGCCAGTCAGTCAGGTCCACCTGAGAGCACAATATTCAGGTCTCCAAGCCTGATGCTGCAAATTATGTTTCATGCACTTTTGTATTGTTTAAAATATTTGCAGTGTCTGATTTTTTTTTATTAATACAAGAAAATAAACCTTTTTTTGGACAGGATCAAAAGAGCTATCTGTGTTTAAGGTTTTAAAGGCAGAAAATATTTGAAATGCACAATAGGTTGAAAAGCAACAACAACAACAACTTGTATTTATATAGCGCCTTTAACGTAGTAAAACGTCCCAAGGCGCTTCACAGGAGTATAAGACAATAAATTTGACACCGATCCACATTAGGAGAAATTAGGGCAGGTGAAGAGGTAGGTTTTAAGGAGCGTCTTAAAGGAGGAAAGAGAGGTAGCAACGCGGAGAGGTTTAGGCAGGGAATTCCAGAGCTTAGGGCCTAGGCAACAGAAGGCACAGCCACCAATGGTTGAGTGATTATAATCAGGGATGCTCAAGAGGACAGAATTAGAGGAGCGCAGATATCTCGGGGGGTTGTGGGGTTGAAGGAGATTACAGAGATAAGGAGGGGCGAGGCCATGGAGAAATTGAAAACAAGGATGAGAATTTTGAAATCGAGGCGTTGCTTAACCGGGAGCCAATGTAGGGCAGCGAGCACAGGGGTGATGGGTGAACGGGACTTGGTGCAAGTTAGCACACGGGCAGCCGAGTTTTAGATGACCTCAAGTTTACGTAGGGTAGAATGTGGAAGGCCATGTAAAAGATGAAAAGATAAGTTAATGGTTGGGTGCGATCCTTCATCAGAACTCAGTTCTATGATTTTGTTTTGATGATATTGACTTACCTTTATCCATTCTGAAGCCACTTAAAAATTATATTGTTTATTTATAAGTTAAATCACATATCCTCAACCGAGGTGATCCCTGTCTGCCTCAGGGCTGCCATGGAGTCCAGGACAGGGACAGATGTGATAGTGAGCCAGTTTTGTCTTGTGAATGTAAAATGCACTGGCAGTTGGGATTTCTGTAAGTGCACATTGCAAAAAGTTTTAGTTCATAAATTAACATTTATATATTTGGGACTTGATTTACAATAAAAGGCAATGGACCCCGAATAGTGAAATCTGTATCTTTATTTTAATGTTTTTTATAAATTTGTTCTCTGAATGTGGGTAATATTGGCATGGCTGCATTTACTGCTTATCCCCTAGTTGTCCTGGCTAGTGATTGTTTTAAAATGTCTGTAACCCTTACAGGATAAATTAGTTTTGATTTGAAAGACAGAATTACTGATTCTAAAATGCATCAAAGAGAGTGTCTGGCATCTTGCTAGAAAATAAATATCAGGCCTTCAGCAGCTCATGGGAAATTCCTGGCCAATGTGTTATGGAAGGGGGAGCCAATGGAATTTGGCCAGGACAGGTTACAGGTGAGCTGGATTTAGTATATTGTAGGATATAGCAGTGGAAATTTGGATGTTCAGATCATACAATGTAATCCAAATGAGCTTCATAGACAGAACTTCACTTTTAAGAACAGAATTAATATTCTTTCTGTAGTGTATGTACCCATCTACCTTTAAGAGAACTATTGTATGTAACCGTCCACCTTTAAGAGAACTACTTTAGGTGTTGCACTACTTTGTTGGCTTCTGTATACTGTAATACCGACGGTGACCACACCGGTATATAAGTGCTGTGTCAGGATTTATTGGGCAGATTCGCCCTGACCTTCGAATAGTAAAGTCCTGTTTTAAGTTACTCTGGTAGTCTGTGTATTAATTAACTAAACAACCCACAGACTTTACAGTGGCGACGAGTCCGATCGTACCCTGCGGCAACAATACTTCCGAAGCAGTTAACGAGCGTCGAGAAGAGGCAACCGCCCTCGTCATTCTGCTGGGAGAAAACTCGAGTCTGCAGAGCTGGAAAGGAGGAAGAATTCAGAGACAAAGACTTCCATCAGCAACAGGCACTGACTGTCCCTTCTGCCACGGTGAGGAGTGAGCCGATCAGCACGAGAAGCAAGCCGGCCACGGTGACTGTGAGTAAGGGAAAAGTAAAAAGAATAACCGGAGGATAAGGGCGGTGCACTCGACCACAGTCGAGGGGGAAAGGAGCCGGACAGAAGTCGGGCCCAGAGGCGCTGAGACTGGGGCAGCGTGGAGCAAGGAAGCCGCGGTACAGACAGGCTGGGGACGCAACGGTGTCGTGAGACAGCTAGACCGCGACCGGCGAAAAAGGCCGGGCAGCAACCGAAGCCACGAAGCGCTGCGACCGGGAGCGTAGGCGCGGGAAGATATAAAAACTCAGCCGCAGCCGGGGAGGGAAGCACCGGACTGCGAGAGGGCTGGGAGGCGCGATTGGGAGCCGAGCGAGCAGGAGAGGCAGAGCCGACCAAGGGAGACTGAGCGAGAGCCAGTCCAGCGGCTGAAACTGTTCGCCGTCAACGGGGTGTACCCAGCGCCGGTAGAGCCGAGCGAGCGGGAGAGAGACAGAGCCCGAGCAAGGGGAACTGAGCGAGAGCCAGCCCAGCGGCTGAAACTGTTCGCCGTCAATGGGGTGTACCCAGCGCCGGTTGCCCTGCCAAGAAAAGGGAAAGCACTGAAGCCGACGCGCAGGCTGTGAACCTGAAAGCCAGCGGCCGTCGCCCGTAGGAAAAGTGTACCCCTCCCGCCAGAGGAAGAAACGCGGGAAGCCGCCATTAGGCGGAGAAGAAGACAGAAGCGGGGAACCACCATTGAAGTGGGCGGGGAGAGAAGATAAGCGCGGGAAACCGCCATTTTCGCGGGAACCACCATCTTGAAGAAAAAAAAAGAAAATTTAAAGAAATAATCCGTGGTGTTATCAGGAAGAGAGGAAGATGCCTAAGCGTGGTAACATCAACGATTTTAATTCCGAGGTAGAAGACTGGGCCACGTATGTGGAACGCATTGAGATCTATGGTGAGGCCAATAAAATAGAAGAAGATGACAAAGCTATAACCTTGCTAAACTCGATGGGCGCGAAGACATACGGGCTCTTGAAGCATCTACTAGCACCAGCTAAACCGGCGGATCAGACTTTCGATGATATTGTTGCTGTCCTGAAGGATCATTTTAACCCCGCACCACTGATCACAGAATCACAGAATCACAGAAACCCCACAGTGCAGATAGAGGCCATTTCAGCCCATCGAGCCTGCACCGACACATATCCCACCCGATCCCCGTAACCCCTACCCCACCCTATCCCTGTAACCCCACGTATTTAATCCCCCTAACACTAAGGGTCAATTTTTATCATAGCCAATCAACCTAACCCGCACATCTTTGGACTGTGGGAGGAAACCGGAGCACCCGGAGAAAACCCACGCAAACACGGGGAGAATGTGCAAACTCCACACAGACAGTCACCCGAGGCCGGATTCGAACCCGGGTCCCTGGCGCTGTGAGGCAACAGTGCTAACCACTACGCAACGGAAAGAGGAAAGCAACGCAGAGTACCTGATTGAACTGCGTAGGCTAGCGAAACACTGTCAGTTTAGGGAAAATCTGGCAGAGGCACTCAGAGACAAATTCGTGTGCGGAATGTCGAAGGAAGAAACACAAAAATGACTGCTCGAAGAGAACGATCTTACACTTGATAAGGCTGTCCTTATTGCTGCATCGAACGAAGCCGCAGCGAAAGGAACGGCGGAAATGCAGCTAAAGGCAGCGGCACTCAGTGTGCAGCAAATTACTTCGGGTACAACGAAATGCTATCGTTGTGGGAAGACAACACACGACCAGAACCAATGCTGGTTTAAAAACCAGGAATGTAGGAAATGTGGCAAGCTCGGTCACATAGCTAAGGTATGCCGGTCAGGAAAGAAGACCAACAATAATGAGTCACCACAAAAGAGGTACAGGAAGGTACATGAGGTGACTAGGAAGAGTCCGGAAGAACAGAATTCGGACTCACACTCCAACTGCAAGGAACTGGATAGTCTGAGAATTCACAATGTGAATAATGAAGCTGACCGACAAGCTATCTGGATCACACTACAGATTGCAAAAGTCCAAGTGAAAATGGAAGTGGACACCGGATCGGCGTTGACGGTCATGAATAAGCATGATTATAAAAAGTTATTCAAGCATATTCCCCTACGGGATACGGAACTAGTATTGCAGACATACACGGGGCACAAAGTATACCCCATCGGAAAGATAGAAGTCAAGGTGAGATACAAGGACAAAGATCACCAAAGGATGGACCTGTATGTGTTGCCTGAGGGAGGTCCACCACTTCTGGGACGGGAGTGGATCAGGAAAATAAAGATAGACTGGCATTCACTAAACACCATGACGGTAGATTCCGGAAAGGAAGATGTCAAACCTGAACGGTTGTCCAGAACATTGGACGAAGCTAAAGAGGTATTCCAGCAAGGACTGGGAACACTGCGAGGAATTAAAGCAAAGGTTAAGATTGCAGAACATGCAAGCCCAAAATTTTTCAAAGCCAGATCAGTACCTTACGCGATACGACCTGCTGTGGAGGCAGAACTGGAAGAACTTGAACGATCAGGGGTACTGTCAAAAGTGGACTGGAGTGAGTGGGCCACGCCCATTGTTCCCGTCATGAAGTCTTCACCAAGTAACAAGCCAGGGGGACCGGGGAAGGTCCGCATCTGCGGAGACTTCAAGATCACAGTGAATCCGGTGCTTCACACGGTACAATACCCGCTTCCGCGGATTGAAGACATCTTTGCTTCGTTGGCTGGAGGGAAACACTTCACCAAGATAGACCTGGCACAGGCATACTTACAAATGGAAGTCGAGGAAGAGTCGCGTCAGTACCTCACCATCAACACACACAGAGGCTTGTATCGTTATAATAGACTGGTTTTTGGGGTAGCTTCGGCTCCAGCAATTTGGCAGAGGGCCATGGAGCAGGTATTACAAGGAATTCCAAGCACGCAGTGTTACTTAGACGATATCCTGATTACGGGAGAAGACGAGGAAGAACACCTCACAAATTTGAAACTGGTGCTCACTAGGTTGAAGGAATATGGCCTTCGAGTTAATCGCAAGAAATGTGAGTTCTTCCAAAAACGGATCTCGTACTGCGGTCATGTCATTGACCAAGAGGGGCTGCACAAGTCACCTGACAAGATAGAAGCTGTCGTGAAGGCCCCCGCTCCGGAAAACGTATCACAGTTAAGATCATTCTTGGGGTTGATTAATTATTATCACAAGTTTCTGCCGAATCTATCCACGGTGCTGCATCCGCTGAATGCTCTGTTGCGGAAAGAAGTACCATGGAAGTGGAGTGAGGAATGTAAAAAGGCCTTTCGCAGAAGCAAGGCGTTGATTACCTCTGAAGAAGTGTTGGCTCATTTCAACCCAACGTTACCTCTTCGTCTAGCTTGTGATGCTTCCCCCTATGGAATTGGAGCAGTACTTTCACACAAGTTACCAAATGGCTCGGAAAGGCCAGTGGCATTCGCGTCCCGATCATTGACCTCCGCGGAGCGAAATTATGCTCAAATAGATAGGGAGGCCCTCAGCCTTGTGTGGGGCGTAAAGAAATTCAATCATTACCTGCAGGGCAAGAAGTTCACATTACTGACAGACCACCAGCCGTTGGTGTCCATATTCAACCCTAACAAGGCCGTTTCCACCATGACAGCGCAAAGGTTACAGAGGCGGTCCGTGTTACTTGGGGCACACCAATATGACATCGAATACAAAAGGTCCAAACAGCACGGAAATGCTGATGGGTTATCGCGCTTGCCATTGCCGATAGTAGAAGAAGCGACTACAGTGGACCCGGTAGAGATGTTCCACTCATCCATAGTGGAATGTCTACCAGTAACAAATTCGATGATCGAAAACGAAACAAGAAATGACCCGACTCTCTCACGAGTCTATGATTTAACGGTGGAGGGATGGCCAGCACAGGGCGAACCAACGCTGCCAGCATTTTCGCAGAGAAAAGAACAGCTGTCAGTGTGTCGAGGAACCCTGATGTGTGGATCTAGAGTGGTGATTCCACCCAAACTTCAACAGAAGGTGTTAAAGGAGCTGCACGAGGGACATCTGGGTGGAGTGAAAATGAAGAACCTAGCAAGAGCGTTTGTGTGGTGGCCAGGCATTGATGGGGACATCGAAGAAATCACTAAGAGCTGTCTAGGATGCCAGAAGGTCCAAAACGCGCCACCACAGGCTCCTCTGCATCCATGGGAGTGGCCCTCATCTCCTTGGCAAAGGATACACATCGACTTTGCTGGTCCATTTATGGACTCAATGTTTCTAATAGCGGTGGATGCACACTCCAAGTGGCTGGAGGTAATAAAGATGTCCACCACCACCACGGAAAAAACCATCACAGTGTTAAGGACCATGTTTGCTAGGAATGGGCTGCCGGAACAGATCTGTTCTGATAATGGACCGCAATTTGTGTCCGAAGAATTCAAGAAATTCTTAAAGAGCAATGGGGTTAAGCACTACACGTCAGCCCCATACCATCCCGCCTCCAATGGATTGGCTGAAAGGTTTGTCCAGACCTTCAAGAAGGCCATAAAGGCCATGGGTAATGAAGCCATTAACTTACAACATAAGGTGGATAGCTTCTTGTTGGCGTACAGGAATGCAACACATGCGGTCACAAATCAAACTCCCGCCATGATGTTTTTTAATAGACGAATAAGATGCCGGCTGCATTTGCTTAAGCCAAACGCCAGAAGGGACGTAGAGAACCGGCAATTCCAGGGCATGAATGAAAGGCCAACTAGATCTTTTCAGATAGGTCAACAAGTTTTGGCCCGGGACTACCGTACCGAGAAATGGCAGCCTGGAACTATTGGAAAAAGGCTAGGGCCGTTGATGTATACGGTGGACATTGGGGACAGTATAATAAGGCGCCGTGTTGACCAGATCATAGGGTCAGCCACAAATGGCCAACCTGCTCCACCACCTTACACGGTTAATGTTGAGACAGAGATACCCAGAACACCTACCTCCGATCTGGTAATACTGGAATCAGATGAACCTGACACTGTCCTTCAAGCCGAATCGACCTTGCCAGAAGCACCTACTACCCCGCCGGGAGTTACGACACCACCGAGGCGTTATCCGGACAGAGTCCGGAAACCTCCAGGGAGACTGAATCTGTGAACTGTCTTGCATAAAGTTGTATATATGTTATAATGTATGTTTAATGGGGAATCAGTATGTTGTAAGCTAAAAAGGGAGGATTGTAGTGTATGTACCCGTCTACCTTTAAGAGAACTATTGTATGTAACCGTCCACCTTTAAGAGAACTACTTTAGGTGTTGCACTACTTTGTTGGCTTCTGTATACTGTAATACCGACGGTGACCACACCGGTATATAAGTGCTGTGTCAGGATTTATTGGGCAGATTCGCCCTGACCTTCGAATAGTAAAGTCCTGTTTTAAGTTACTCTGGTAGTCTGTGTATTAATTAACTAAACAACCCACAGACTTTACACTTTCAGTATAGATTGGAAGCTTATTTTATGATAATCCACTGCAGGAAATATTGCTATAATGTTACTATTAATACCAGTGATACTGCCACACTATGTCACTATCCTCTTTATTATCCATTCACTTGCATTACACTGACTCTACCATGATTAGTGCACCTGGCACATTATGCACTTAAATTATAAATGAGAAATATAAGTAGCTGGCTGTGAGCTTAATCTTAGGGGCTCTGCTTACATTCATAAATCTCTTGAGCGTCACTGTTGTGGTTTATGTTGTCATCAGAATCACTCGATTGAATTAGTGCTTGTAACTCACTGCCAGCGGTTTATTATCCTATAGTCACTATACAACTGTACAAAACACATAATCAACAACCAGTGACTGGTCAACTGATACGTTGTGGTGACATGTTTTTGAAAACTCTAACTGGCTATAGCAAGGAATTTGTTTTACAAGCTTTGGTCGTTTATTTCTAAGGCTTTGTCACGTTTTATATGACTATTTTCCCTGTTTCACTTGGTTTTGCAAAATCACTAATTCCTGAGTTACCTAATCTTTTTTCCTACTGTATTCAACCTGGGTGATGCCCTGCACTTTATGCTTTGGTTCTCACCCAGGTTTCTTAACAATAAAAATGGAAACACCTAGCACAGCCATAGTTAAAACATGAACAGGTAAATAAGGAAGACTAGATTCAGAAAAGGTTTTCTTTTTTGTTAAAGTACACTGTATCTACTACAGAGATCTGTTGTATATCCTTATTAAATGTGATTTTTACAAGTAACATTTTTCATTGGTTCATTGTATTTATGAAAACTATTAGATTACACAGAACGGCAATGAAAACCTTTCTCTTTGATTGCTCTGTTTGTGCATCAATAAAAAGATCATTGGTGTGAATCTTCAGCCAATGTATTCAGTTGCCATATACGGGGGAATTTTAGCCTAAAAAATGGATGGGTTGGGGGGCATGGGATAGTTAAAGTGTTAAAAATGTGAATCTCGACCTGAACCCGCTTCCAACCCACCCACTTCCAGTTTTAACAGAGGCGGGATGGGGGGCGGGCAGCCAATCCGCTGCCAGGAGGTGGGTCTAGAGAGAATGAGGAACTTAAAGAAATCATTACAAGTAAAGATATAGTACTGGAGAAATTAATGGGACTAAGTGGCGACAAATCCCCTGAACCTGACGACCTGCATCCTAGGGTTTTAAAAGCAGTAGCAGAGATAGTGGATGCACTGGTATTAATCTTCCAGAATTCCCTGGATTCTAGAACAGTCCCCAAGGATTGGAAGGTAGCAAACATAACCCCGCTATTTAAGAAAGGAGGAAGAGAAAAAAAACAGGGAACTATAGGCCAGTTAGCCTGACATCAGTAGTAGGCAAAATGCTAGAATCTATTATTAGGGATGTGGTAACAGGGCAATTAGAAAACCATAATATGATTAGGCAGAGTCAACATGGTTTTATGACAAATCTGTTAGTTTTTTGAAGATGTAACTAGTAGGATGGATAAGGGGGAACCAGTGGATATAGTGTATTTAGATTTTCAAAAGCATTTGATAAGGTGCCACACAAGAGATTATTAGACAAAATTAGGACTCATGGTATTGGGAGTAATATATTAGCATGGATTGAGGATTGGTTAATGGACAGAAAACAGAGAGTAGGAATAAATAGGACTTTTTCAGGTTGGCTAGCTGTAACTAGCAGGGTACTGCAAGGATCAATGCTTGGGCCTCAGCTATTTACAATCTATATTAATGACTTAGATGAAAGGACTGAGTGTAATGTATCCAAGTTTGCTGATGATACAAAGTTAGGTGGGAAAGCAAGCTGTGAGGAGGATGCAAAGAGGCTGCAGAGAGATATAGACAGGTTGACTGAGTGGGCAAGAACATGGCAAATGGATTACAATGTGGGTAAGTGTGAAGTTATCCACTTTGGTAGGAAAAACAAAAAAGCAGAATATTTTTTGAATGGTGAGAGACTGGGAAATGTTTTCACTCAGAGGGACCTGGGTGTCCTTGTACATAAATCACAGAAAGTTAACATGCAGGTACAGCAAGCAATTCAGAAAGCAAATGGTATGTTAGCTTTTGTTACAAAGGGATTAGAGTATACGAGTAAAGAAGTCTTACTACAATTTTACAGGGCATTGGTGAGGCCATACCTGGAGTACTGTGTACAGTTCTGGTCTCCTTACCTAAGGAAAGACATACTTGCCTCAGAGGGAGTGCAGCAAAGGTTAACCAGACTGGTTCCTGGGATGAGGGGATTGCCCTATGAGGAGAGATTGAGTACAGTAGGCCTCTATTCCTTAGCGTTTAGAAGAATGAGAGGTGATCTAATTGATACATATAAAATTCTTAAGGGGCTTGACAGGAATAATGCTGGGAAAATGTTTCCCCTGGCTGGGGAATCTAGAACACGAGGTCACAGTCACAGACTAAGGAGTCGGCCATTTAGGACTGAGATCAGGAGAAATTTCTTCACTCAAAGGGTTGTGAATCTTTGGAATTCTCTACCCCAGAGAGTTGTGGATGCTCAGTCATTGAGTATATTCAAGACAGAGGTCGATAAGTTTTTGGGAATGAAGGGAATTAAGGGATATGGGGATAATGCAGGAAGGTGGAGTTGAGGTGGAAGATCAGCCATGATCTTGTTGAATGGCGGAGCAGGCTCGAAGGGCCAAATGGCCTACTCCTGCTCCTATTTCTTATGTTCTTAAGTTGTCTATTTAAATATTATAATGAGGCTGGAAGCCTCTCCTTTAACCTCCATTTTGTATTAAACTTTTGCTGGTCGGGTTTTGCACACCTTGTAAAACCTGCCAGCTAATGCAAGGCAAGGACTCCTGAATCCAGGTGGTAAGTGCCTTTACACTTACCTCCTGAATTCAGGGTCCCTGCCTAACCCACCCCCCACGATTGGAGACCCCCCCCATAAAGCCGCTGATCACACCCCCCCTCCAGGCCTCCAATCCCACACTCCCCAAGCCTACCCCCAGGCCTCCACGAGGCCTCCCTCTGTGATCCTCCAGCTACCGATCCCTTCAGACCAACCCCCCCACCCCCCCTACCCCCCGATCCTCTGGCCGGCCCGGGATCGCAAAGTTCTGGACCCTCCCACTGCTCCTCCAGCCAGCTCGCAATGTTCCCAGCAAATTCTGAGCAAAAACTGGCCCATTAGCTAGGGAATTTGGTTTTAAGAACATAAGAAATAAGAGCAGGAGTAGGCCATTCGGCCCTTCGAGCCTGCTCCACCTTTCAATGAGATCATGGCTGATCTTCTGCCTCAACTCCATTCACCGGCCCTATCGCCATATCCCTTGATGCCCTTACTAGTCAGAAATCTATCGACTTCTGTTTTGAATATACCCAATGACTGAGCCTCCACCACCCTCTGGGGTAGAGAATTCCAAAGATTCACCATCCTCTGTGTGAAGAAACTTTTTCTCATCTCAGTCCTGAATAGCCTACCCTTTATCCTGAGTCTGTGGCTCCTGGTTCTAGACTCCCCAGCCAAGGGAAACATTCTCCCAGCATCCACCCTATCAAGCCCTGTAATAATTTTGTATGCTTCAATGAGATCCCATCTCATTCTTCTGAATTCAAGAGAATACAGGCCTAGTTTACTCAATGTCTTCTCATACGACAGTCCCGCCATCCCAGGAATCATTCTCGTGAACCTTTGTTGCACTCCCTCTATGGCAAGTATATCCTTCCTTAGGTAAGGAGACCAAAATTGTACACAGTACTCCAGGTGTGGTCTCACCAAGGTGCTATATAATTGGAGCAAGGCTTCTTTACTCCTGTACTCAAATCCTCTTGTAATGAAGGCCAGCATACCATTTGCCTTCCTAATGGCTTGCTGCACCTGCACATTCACTTTCATGTACAAGGACACCCAGGTCCCTTTGAGCATCTGCATTCCCCAATCTTTCACCATTTAGGAAATACTCGGCCTTTCGGTTTTTTCTACCAAAGTGGATAACTTCACATTTATCCACAATATATTCCATCTGCCATGTTCTCACTCACTCACTGAGTCTGTCGAGATCCCCTGAAGCCTCTTCACATCCTCTTCACAACTGACACTGCCACCTAGCTTTGTGTCATCAGCAAATTTGGAAATGTTACATTTAGTCCCCTCATCCAAACCATTGATATAGATTGTGAATAGCTGGGGCCCAAGCACCGATCCTTGCGGTACCCCACTAGTCACAGCCTGCCATCCTGAAAAAGACCTGTTTATCCCTACTCTTTGTTTTCTGTCTGTTAACCAATTCTCAATCCATGCTAGTATATTACCCACAATTCCATGTGCCCTAATTTTGTTCACCAACATCTTGTGTGGGACCTTATCAAAGGCCTTCTGAAAATCCAAATACACCACAGCTACCTGTTCCCCTTTGTCTACCCCACTAGTTACATCCTCAAAGAACTCCAATAGGTTTGTCAAACAGGATTTCCCTTTCATAAATCCATGTTGACTCTGCCCAATCTTACTATTAGTTTCAAAGTGCCCAGTTATTGCATTCTTTATAATAGATTCCAGCATTTTCCCAACTACTGGTGTGAGGCTAACAGGTCTGTAGTTCCCCGTTTTCTCTCTCCCTCCTTTCTTAAATGGCAGGGTTACATTTGCTATCCTCCAATCTGCAGGAACCGTTCCAGAATCGATAGAATTTTGGAAGATACAACCAATGCGTCCACTATCCCAATGGCCACCTCTTTCAAAACCCGAGGATGCAGGTCATCTGGTCCTTGGGAATTATCGACTTTTAGTCCCATTAATTCTGCTAGTACTGTTTTTTTACGAATAATAATTTCTTTAAGTTCCTCATTCTCGCCACACCCTTGGTTTTCTCGTATTTCTGGGAAGTTTTTTGTGTCTTCCTCCGCGAAGACAGAAACAAAGTATCTGTCTTGAAAATGAAGACAACCAGCTGGAAACCGGAAAAAAATAGTAGTGCTTGTAATGAATCAGACAACTAAGAATTTGCAAAGTTACAATAAAGCAAGATTTTAAAATCTAATGGCCAGAAAGCTAAGGGATAAAATAATTCTAGGATTAATTGTTATTTCATTAAAATATTTTATAACTATGGAATGAAAGGTATTTGCTGATGAATACATAATCACTCCAAGGGCTGGATTTTCCAACCTCGGCGGGTCCGGGGCGAGCGACATCCATGGGGACCTGGCATCTGTCTGGATCCCGGCCTCCAACATGATATTATGATGATGGGGCTTGTTAAGCCTGCCCTGCGAGGTTCCTGGCCAATTAATAGGAAGCGGGTCTGATGACATCATTTGATGATGCGTCATCAGCCAGTTTCCTTAAAGAGGCCATGTCCAAATTGATTTTGACAGTTCTGCTATCAGTGTTCTGCAGCATTGAGGTGCTGCAAACACTGACAAGCACTGCACAAAGGTGCATGGCTGCACCCAGGCTCTCCCATGACCCCCTCTATATGCTTATGGAGGGAGTCACAGCACGCAAGGCGGTTCTCTTCCCTTCCAATGGGTGGTAGAGACCTCCCCAGGACACCAATGAAGCCTGGTTGCACATTGCAGAGGAGGGCACAAACTGGGATGTCATCAGGAGGACCAGGCTGCAGTGGCGGAAATCTTTGAATGATCTCAGTAGCTTATGAAATGTTACTGCAAAGTCACACTCAACGATATCCTGCAGTGCCACTCATCACATCCCCATCACTCTGCCTTCCCTACTCTACTCCTGCATATCCTTACTCACACCAACTTACCTTGCACCTCCACCCATCCCTCTCTATCTACATTATCACTTCCTCATCTCACTAGCCACGCATCACACTCACCCTCATCCTAGTCCAATCATACCAGCTAACAACACACAAGGGTAGGCACTTGGGTGTTTTAGCCAATGTTCATGTAAACTTTCTGTTAATGTGTTGTCAATCATTGAAATCCTTATTGTCATCACTTTGCCTGCTTGGACAGATTTGTGAGCACCTTTGAATGTTTATTAGTGAGTTCCAGTGAATGGTGACACATAACGTCCCCCCCCCTGCCAATGTTGATGAGAAAGGAATGGCTTGGACATTGTACGGATGCTGTATGGTGCTGGTGTGGGGTGGTGCCAACCTGGTGCATCATGTGGCAGCAGGGTGTTCAGTGTTAAGTGAAGCAAATCTGGACATGGTGCGTCCCGGGCAGCAATGTGCATGAGTGATGATACCCTGTGTCCAGTGCAGCATTAGTTGATTGCGGAGAAAGTTGGTGTGGATGTTGGTGCTGCTGGTGTTGGGGCTGATCGTGTTGGGATTCTGAGGACCAAGGTGAGATTTTTTCAAGGGCACTGACGCTGATGGAATAGATGACAGGTGAGGTTGAGATGACAGAAGTAATCTGTCAATGTTGAGATAAGTTGTTCCAAGGAGGTGACAGTGGATAGACAGATTACTCCAAACACTTCAAAAGTGCATAAAGCTCAAAAATGGGTGCCAAATCATTAATGCACCTGCTTCTAAGATTGGGAAGTGACCAGCTATAGCTTTTGTACCACCTTTGCAGCTGTCACCTAATGAAAGAAATGGAGAGTTGTTCAGAACCCGACATACTTAGCTGGCGTGATCCACGAGTGACGGGAACCTCGAGGAAAACTTGGGAAAATGCTTTGTACCTGGTAATGTGGTGATTAAATTGCTTTAAACACCCTCTTAACTCACACAATTGCATGACTGAAATAAAGAATAGATTTGCCTTTCTAATCTAGGCTTTATTAACTTAAAAATCCTGTAGCACATCTTCAACACCCAGTCTCAACTAAAGGCTGGAAAGAACTGAATTTAAAATGGCCACCACAAATCACATGACATCAACTACCAATGAGATTACAGCATATATCCCAAGGCAGGAAACAAACAACCAATCACAATACTTCTTACTAAACATAAAGAATAATCACCACATTCACCCCTCCTTTTAAAATATACTCCAACCTAAATAACCTTTACAATTTATACTTAATTATTTACAACTAAAACTATGCACAGACAAAATAAAACTATTCAACATGACACAATACTAAGTGAGCAACAACAATTAGTAACATTGCACATAAGTATTAAGTATCTCTCAACTAAAACAATATAATATAATATTTCAACAATTTAAAAACATTACTATCAATTTAAAAGTCCATTTTCAATCGGTCGACCGGATATCTTGTTCGTGTCGACCTTCTCAACCTTGGTGAAATTCCTTGCCCTCCCACACCAGGAGACACAGAAGTATCTTCTGCAGGAAGGCTATCCATATCCCGGTTTTCAACGGTTTCCGGATTAGAAATCCCATCAGGAGGTAAACTGGGACGGTCATGAACATCCATCGAGGGCTGACTAATAGAAGTATAATTATCTGCAGTCGGATTGGAAATATTCGTAGTATCTGTAACAGCATCCACATTATGTGAATCATGACTATTGTTAATATCCTCAGAAGAGGGCTGGCCACCACAAGGAGCCAAGTCTTTAATTGAAACGGTACTTTCTTTCCCATCTTGGAATCGAATATGAGCATATTGGGAATTTGCCTCCAACAGCTCCATCTCCTCCACTAAAGGATCATGTTTTGACAATCTAACATGGCGTCGAAGCAGCACAGGTCCCTACATAGTAAGCCATGAAGGTACCGAATATCCCGTAGTAGATCTCCGCAGATAGTTAAAGAGCCTTTCATGGGGGGTCACATTAATAGCCGTTGAAAGCAATGATCTAATGGAATGCAGGGCATCAGGCAGTACCATTTCCCACTGTGTATTCTTAAGGTTCCGGGATGTCAAAGCCAACATAACTGCCTTCCAGATCACCCCATTGTATCGTTCGCACTGTCCATTACCCTGGGGATTATACGGGGTAGTTCTGCTAGTAGAAATTCCCCGACTCTGAAGGTATTCCTTCAACTGGGAAGACATAAAAGAACTTCCCTGATCCGAATGGATATACGCAGGCATCCCAAAGATGACAAAAAGTTGAGTCAGACATTTGATAACTGTAGCAGCTGATACATCTGCACAAGGAAAAGCAAAAGGGAACCTTGAAAACTCATCCACAACAGTAAATATATATCGGTTTTGAGTAGTTGAAGGAAGAGGCCCCTTGAAATCGACGCTCAAACGTTCAAAAGGAGAAGTAGCCTTTATAAGATGAGCTCGTTGAGGCTTAAAGAAATTCGGTTTACACCGAGCACAGATAGAACATGATGAAGTCATCCGCTTGACGTCTTCAACTGAAAAGGGCAAATTCTTACTGCGTACGAAGTGTATCATCCTCGTAACCCCAGGATGGCATAAGGCATTGTGAAGATTAATAAGCGTATCTCCGTGAATCACAGAACAATAAGCCCTCGACAGCGCATCAGCAGCAACATTATCCTTCCCCGGACGATAAACTATATCAAAATGGTAACATGCCAACTCAATCCTCCACCTCATTATTTTATCGTTCTTAATCTTTCCAAAATGTTTGACATCAAACATAAAGGACACAGACTTTTGATCAGTTACCAACGTAAAATGTCACCCCGATAAATAATGCCTCCATTTACGCAGTGCTTCTACTATTGCATATGCCTCTTTCTCTATTGAAGAATGCCTTTTTTCGCTATTGTTCAAGGTACGTGAGAAAAAGGCCACAGGTCTTCCATTTTGGTTCAGAGTAGCCCCAATTGCAAAATCAGAAGCATCCGTCTCAATCACAAAAGGAACCTGCTCATCAATAGAATGCACAACTGCTCCAAGGATATCCTTTTTAAAATTATCAAAACACGTCCTGGCCTCCCATGATAGAGGATATGTCGTAACCCGAATAAGAGGCCGGATCTTCTGTGAAAAATTTGCAATCCAATTAGAATAGTAAGAAAACAGTCCAACAACTCGTTGCAAAGCCTTAGAATTAGTTGGACAAGGTAAATCAATCAATGGTCGCAGACGTTCTGGGTCTGGTTTAATCTTGTTTCCCGAGATAATGTACCCCAGTAGATTTACCTCAGTGGTCGAAAAGGTACACTTCTCTTTATTGAAAGTTAAACCAACTTTTTCCGCAGCTTGAAGGAATCTTTCTAAATTAGAATCATGCTCCACCCTTGATTTGCCACACACCGTGATGTCATCTAAGTATGAAAAGGTGTCAGAGAGAGAGTTATCACTTATAAAAGCATCCATTGCCCGTTGAAAACAAGCAACACCATTCGTAACACCAAATGGTATTCGGCAAAACTGATACAGCTTTCCACCAGCCTCAAAGGCCGTATATGGTTGATCCTTCTTAACAATAGGAATCTGATGATAAGCACTCTTTAGGTCAATAGTGCTAAAAAACCTTATACTGAGATACTTTATTGATAAGCTCATCAATCTTAGGCAAAGGGTACGCATCTAATTGAGTATACCTATTAATAGTTTGGGAATAGTCTATCACCATTCGTTTCTTATGTCTCTCGTGAGTCATGACAACTACCTGTGCCCGCCAAGGCGAACAACTAGGTTCAATGATTCCTTCCAATAAGAGACGTTGAACTTCAGAATTAATAAATTCTCTATCCTGACTGCTATACCTTCTTGACTTGGTAGCAATTGGCTTACAATCCGGCATCAAATTGGAAAAAAGTGATAATGGAGAAATGGATAAAGAGGTTAATCCACAAATAGATAAAGGTGGCTTAGTCCCGCCAAATGAAAGACTGAGAGACTCGTGTAACTGAAGCACATCATGACCAATCAAAATATCCGCACAGAGATTAGGCAAAACAGATAGGCGTATATCAGTATACGCATTACCTAGAAGAATCAATTTCACAAGGCAACAACCAGCTACTTATGAAGTGAGAGTCGTCTGAGCCATACACACCTGATAGAAAACAGGCGAAATTTTCAAATGCTTCTCCTTTACAAACTGAAGACTTATAAAACTCTCGGTACTGCCCGTATCTATAAGGGCCTTCACTTCCAACCCATTAACTTGGGCCGTAACTATAGCTTTGTTTAGGCCATGAGCAAATGCAGCAGAAATTGATGCAATAAATGCCCTATCTAAAGGCTGAATAGTCACAGAGGAGGTAATTGAACCTAATGATTTACACACACGTGCGTAATGACCTCTCTTGCCGCATTTACTACACACAGCCTCCCGAGCAGGACACTTCAGACGAGGATGCCGGACGTTCCCACAAAAATAACACTTCTGAATCCTAGACGCAACAGCCGCTGAAGTAGAAACTGTTTCAGAATCTAGTAAACCACTCCTATTAAGTCCACATAATTCCTTTTCATCCGGAACTGCCGAAACCACAGTCACAGGCCGATTAAAAAGAGCATAAGAATCCAAACTTCTCTGAGCCACATCCAATGTAGAAGCTTGCTCAAAAGCACTTTTAAGATCCAAAGTCTTATTTTCTAACAACCGCTGATGAATTGATCTAGACAGTAATCCATTAATAAAAGCATCCCGTACCGATTCTTCCTTATATTCTTCAGCCGTCACGGCCTTATAATTACAGTTAACACTAAGGCACCGAAGTGCTTGTAAATAAGTATCCAAAGATTCTCCCACCTGCTGCCTACGGGCAGATAGAAGGTGACGTGCAAATACCTCATTCTTTGGTTTAACAAAAATCTTTTCCAATGTAGAAATAGCCACTTCGTACGTTTTACAGTCCAAAATGTACTTATACACATCCGGAGCAATGTAGTTGATCAGCATATTCAGCTTATATAGAGACTCTTGATCCAACACGCCCAAAAAGTTTTTAAATGTACAATACCAATGTTTCCATTTATCATCCACTCCTGCAGAATTGGGGTCAGCATTGAATCGTTCTGGTTGAAGATATCGCTCCATTCTGACATTAAGTTAATAAATTGAAATAAGGAATAGATTTGCCTTTCTAATCTAGGCTTTATTAACTTAAAAATCCTGTAGCACATCTTCAACACCCAGTCCCAACTAAAGGCTGGAAAGAACTGAATTTAAGATGGCCACCACAAATCAAATGACATCAACTACCAATGAGATTACAGCATATATCCCAAGGCAGGAAACAAACAACCAATCACAATACTTCTTACTAAACATAAAGAATAATCACCACAATGACCCACCGCTTAGTGCCGTATCTGCAAAGCGCAGGCAGAACCAGCACATGGAAAACTCACAAGGAGACAGGTTTAGAGTGGGATATCGCCCCGCTGTCAATCTTTGGGATTTTGACAGCGGACCCGCCTCCGAACCCGCCCTCTGAGCGCCAGCAAAATTCAGCCCCAAGAGTAAGATAATGGAAACAAATCTTGCCTTATTTACCTGATGTTCTAATATCTTTAATCTGAACCCTTTTTTTGTAACCACTATTTCCTCATTTTTAAAGCTATCTTTGGTCTCTCTCTTTAAATCCCCCAACTTGCACAATGTGTCATTTTGTGATGAGGGTTAAGATGGGCATCTTTTTCTTAGGCAAATGTAATGTCACTCTTAAGTGGAGCTTGAGGAGTTGAGAGAGGTCTGTGAACACTGGCTCGACCTCTGTTCTCGTGCTCTCTTATTTTCTCTGGAGAAGCATCTCATCTCTTCCAGCCTGCCTAAGATCACAAATCACTAAGTGGTGGAAAGAACAAAGGGGAAGGTGTGATAGGGTGGAAGGCAGGAGCGATTAAATGACAAATGGGATGATAAGGGGCTGGTAATTGGACAAAAACTAAACAAAAAATGGGTGTAGAGGAGCTGAAAATGACAAAAGCAGAATCATTATCAGCAACTGCTATCTAAAAAATTGGGGGCAGTGGTTATGATCTGAAATTGTTGAATTCAATGTTGAATCCGGAAGACTGTAAACTAATCGAAGGAAAAGGTGCTGTTCCTCAAGCTTCTGTTGAGCTTCATTAGAGCAGTGTAGGAGCCTGTGGACAGAGAGGTCAGAGTGGGAGCAGGGGGGAGAATTAAAGTGGCAAGCGACCAGAAGCTCAGGGTCACGCTTGCGGACTGAATGGAGGTGTCCTGCAAGCATAGGTGTTCCGCAAAGCGATCACCCAATCTGCGTTTGGTCTCCCCAGTGTAGAGGAGACTGCATTGTGAGCAGCGAATACAATATACTAAATTGAAAGAAGTACAAGTAAATCATTTTAATTCACCTGCTGACAAGGGTGGCGCTGTTCTTGTTTGGCAAACTGATCTCTATGTTGAGGAGGCTGAATGGCAACTCTGACACCTCCTCCTACCTCCCCCTGGAATATGACCCAACCACCGAACATCAAGCCATCGCTTCCCAGACTGTCACTGAGCTCATTCCTTCTGGTGATCGTCCTTCCACGGCCTCCAACCTCATAGTTCCCTAACACCGCACAGCCCGCTTCTTCCTCCTTCCCAAGATTCACAAACGAAACAGTGGGAAGGAAACCGAGTCGCAAATTTGCAGGCAAATTGCAGAAAGATACAAGAACTTTAGAGTAGTGATAATGGGGGACTTCAATGACCCTAATATAGGCCGGGAAAAATAACAGCGTAAAGGGCAAAGAGAGGGAGGAATTCCTGAAATGTGTACAAGAGAACTTTCATGAGCAGTATGTTTCCAGCACAATGAGGAAGGAAGCAGTGCTGGATCTAGTTCTGGGGAATGAAGTGGGGCAAGTGGAGTATGTTTCAGTGGGGGAGCATTTGGGAAACAGTGATCAAAATAGAGTAGTTATGGAAAAGGCAAGGAAAAATCAAATGTGGAATATACTCTACTGGACCTCCAGTGCCGTTGGAAAGAGATCTGGCCCAGGTGGATTGGAATCAAAGATTGGCAGGTAAAATAGTAAATGGCCAATGGAAGGCCTTCACAGAGGAGATAGTTTAGGTACAGACTAGGCACATTCCCACTAGGGGGAATGGAAGGGTATCCAAAGTTTGAGCTTCCTAGATGACTTAAGATATAGGGGGTTATTTTGGTGAAAGGGTGAAAATAGGCACGAAATGGGTGCTGTGTTAATAAGACATGCCTGTTTGAAAGTCTGGTTTTAGCATGCAATGTTGGGCCTAATTGCTAATTACCATCATTTGGATTTGCCTGGATGTGCTAAAATAGACATCTGCAGGTATAGCACTCAAGTGCTGATTAGAAGCAATTTTAGTGGAGCAGTATAAACGGGCTCCACGGATCCACTTCCGCTTCAGGTGTGGAATGCACTGGCTGACACACAGCAGGATGGCTCAGGGACCGAGGGAGAGGGCACACAAGTTCTCAGACAAGGCACTGGAGGCCCTGGTGGAGGAGGGATGTCCTGTACCTGCAGGGGAAGGATTCCACCTCGCCCTCCTGCCCCTTCTCTCCTGCAGCAGCAGGTGCTGCTCTGCCAGACCTCATCTCCTCCTCCCATTCCTCCTGCAGATAAAGGGGGACCCCTAGCAAAATACCCATGACCAAGCATTCCCTTTCTCCTGGTGACTCCTATAAAGTGTCCAATAAGATAGAGTAGCAGAGCACTCACTCTTTTTAGGGGAAGACCTCAGAGAATTTCTGGAATAAATGTTGATAAAAGTGTTGGTGAAGTCTTGACAAAGTGTCCCAGAAAATCTCCTGATGAGTTTCAAAAATCCTCTTCAAACCTCCAGCAGCAAATGAGCATTAAAAGGTGATATGCCTTTAACGAGTGTTTGAAATCCTCTGCAACGACTTATTTACTCCCAATCTGCTGGTCACTGTTAGGAGAGGGATTAGGTCTAGCGCTATCCACCAAAATGCCACACAGCCTCATTAATGAGAGCTAGGACCTAAATGAAGTGGCAGTCAGCCCCTTAACGATCCTCCGGGTGAACGTTCCTAGTGCAAGCTTCAATTCCTTTACCAAGATGGTGTCTTGCGCTGAACATGGGCTTATCTGGCGTTTCAGCTCTAGACTCCATCTTGGCCACAGCGGCAGCTCTTTAGCACCTGAAGGAACCATCGAAAAAAAATGTTTTATTCATTCATGGAATGTAGGCATCGCTGGCAAAGCCTGCATAGAGATTAAAATGAAACAGACAAAGGAGGTTTATGATAAATGTCAGGTTCATAATTCAGTAGAGAACCAAGCTGAATACAAAAAGTACAGAGGAGAACTAAAAAAGGAAATAAGAGGGGCAAAGAGAGTGTATGAGAACAGATCAGATTAGTGGGTAACATAAAGGGAACTCAAAAGTCTTTTTATAAACATATAAATAGTAAAAGGGTAGTCAAAGGAAGGGAGGGACCAAAAAGGAGTTCTTCTTGTGGAGGCAGAAGGCATGTCTGAGGTACTAATGAGTACTTTGCATCGGTCTTCACTAAAGAGGATGTTGCTAGTGCCACCGTAAAGGAGGAGGTAGTTGAGAAATTGGATAGGATAAAAATAGATAAAGAGGAGGTTCTTAAAAGGTTGGCAGCACTCAAAATAGAAAAGTCATCTGGTCTGGATGCATTGTAGGCTGCTGAGGGAAGTAAGGGTGGAAACTACAGAGGCTCTGGCCACAGTCTTCCAATCCTCCTTAGATATAGGAGTGGTGCCAGAGGATGAGAGGATTTCAAATGTTACACCCTTGTTCAAAAATGGGGTGAGGAATAAACCCAGCAACTACAGGCCAGTCAGCTTAACATTGGTTGTAGGAAAACTTTTAGAGACAATATTCCAGGACAAAATTAACTGGCATAAATTAATATGGGTTAATAAATGAAAACAACGACATATTTGTTAAAGGAAAATCCTGTTTGAATAACTTGATTGAGTTAATTGATGAAGTAACAGAGAGGGTTGATGAGACTAGTGCAGTTGATACTGTGTATTTGGATTTTCAAAAGGCATTTGATAAAGTACCACATAATAGATTTGTTACAAAAATTGAAGCCCTTGGAATTAAAGGAACAGTGGCTGCGAGGATATGAATTTGGCTAAGGGACAGAAAGCAGAGAGTAGTGGTGAATGGTTGTTTTTCAAAATGGAGGGAGGTGTGCAGTAGTGTTCCCAGGGGTCAGTGTTGGGACCACTGCTCTTTTTGATATATATTAATGACCTGGACTTGGGTATACAAGGCGTAATTTCAAAGTTTGCAGATGACACAAAATTCAAAAATGTAGCAAACAGTGAAGGAGGACAGCAACAGGCTTCAGGGGAACATAGAGAGTCCGGTGAAATGAGCAGACACATGGTAGATGAAATTTATCGCAGAGAAAGTGAAGTGGTTCATTTTGGTAGGAAGAATAAGAAGAGACACTATAAACTAAATGGCACTATTTTAAAGTGGGTGCAGGAACAGAGAGACTTGGTGGTGTACGTATACCATATAGTTAACATAAAAGGGAGCCCAAAAATCTTCTACCAGCATGTAAACAGTAAGCGGGTAGTAAGAGGTGGGGTGGGGCCTATTAGAGACAAAGAAGGTGGTATATGCTTAGAGGCACAGGGCAAGGCTAGAATACTCAATGAGTACTTTGTATCGGTGTTTACTAAGGAGGTGGATGCTGACAAAATATTGGTAGAAGTGGAAAGGATAGAAGCAATAGAAGGGGTGAAAATTGATAGACAGGATGTACTAGGAAGGCTTGGTATGCTTAGGGCGGACAAGTTGCCTGGTCCAGATGGCTTGCATCCCAGGTTGCTAAGGAAACTGGGGGAGGAGATAGCGGAAGGGCTTGCCATAATTTTCCAATCTTCCCTAGATGCAGGGGAGGTGCCTGAGGATTGGAAAGTGGCAAATGTGACACCATTGTTCAAGAAAGGGTGTAAGGACAATCCTAGTAACAACAGGCTGGTCAGTTTAACATCAGTGGTGGGTAAAGTTTTAGAAACACTAATCAAGGAAAATATTAACAGGCACTTGGAGAGATTTAAGTTAATTAAGGGGAGACAACATGGATTTGTAAAAGGCAGATCGTGTTTGACTAATCTAATTGAATTTTTTGATGAAGTAACAGGGAGGATCGATGAAGGGAATGCAATGGATGTTGTTTACATGGATTTTAGGAAGACGTTTGACAAAGTACCACATAGAAGGCTGGTTAACAAAATTGAGGCTCATGGAATAGGTGGGTCAGTGGCAGCTTGGATAAGAAATTGGCTTAAGGACAGAAAACAGTGAGTCTTGGTAAATGGTAGACAGTGGTGTTCCCCAAGGGTCAGTGCTGGGGCCACTGCATTTTTGATATATATAAATGACCTGGATTTTGGAATACAGAGTAGAATTTCTAAATTTGCCAATGACACCAAACTTGGGGGTGTGGCAAACAGTGATGATGATACCAATCGACTGCAACAGGACATAGAAAGGCTAGCAGAATGGGCAGACATGTGGCAGATGGAATTTAATACAGAGAAGTGTGAGGTGATGCATTTTGGCAGAAGGAACAGGGAGAGGTAGCTGATGGCACAGTTTTAAAGAGTATGCAGGGACAGAGGGACCTGGGAGTTAATGTGCATAGGTCCCTGAAGGTGGCAGGACATATTGAGAGAGTGGTTAACAAAGCATATGGGATCTTGGGCTTCATAAATAGAGGTATTGAGTACAAAAGTAGTAAAGTTATGCTGAACCTTTATAAAGCGCTGGTTAGACCACAACTGGAGTATTGCATTCAGTTCTGGTCACCACACTTTAGGAAGGATAGGAAGGCCCTTGAGAGAGTGCAGAGGAGATTTACCAGAATCGTTCCAAGGATGGGGGATCTTAGCTACAAGGACAGGTTAGAGAAGCTGGATTTATTTTCATTAAAGCAAAGGAGGTTAAGGGGTGATTTGATAGAGGTGTACATGGTTAAGATGGGTTTGGATATGCTAGACGGGGTAAGGCTATTCCCACTAGTTGATGGTACAAGGACTAGGGGACAAAGATTTAAGGTTTTGGGCAAGAGATACAGGGGGATGTGAGGAAAAACTTTTTTACGCAGCGAGTGGTGAGGACTTGGAACTCGCTGCCGACGGAAGTGGTGGAAGCGGAGACACTCAATGTTTTCAAGGGGAGACTGGATAGGCACTTGAGGGAAATAAACTTGCAGGGCTACGGGGATAGAGTGGGGGAATGGGACTGACTGGATTGCTCTACAGAGAGCTGCATGGATTCGATGGGCTGAATGGCCTCCTTCTGTGCCGTTATGACTCTATGGGGGAGAAATTCAGTATCGCCCCATTTGGGGCGCAATTATCGGCCGGGCGCAAAGATTAGCACCTGGCGCTAATTATTGCCTCCGACTGCAAACTTGGCTTTTATCGCCCCTGGAGGTGATTGGAGCGCTAAATCAGGCACTACACACCTGTCTTAAGGCGCAAAGGCCAAGGAGCGAGGCGCTACCTCAGAGCGCCGGCGAAGCTCATGTGATGTCAGCCAGCAATGGAACACAGACACACTGGCGCCGGCCAGTTCTTAAAGGGGAGGGTCGATCTTGCTCTCCATCCACAGCCTGCTCATTGCAGCCTTGAATCTCGGCCTGGAGAGACCTGTACATCAAATCTGCTGGAAAGAACAATGGAGAGGCCCAGGGAAAGAGCTCAGAGTGCAGCCCCCACAGTCTCTTCTAAATCGATACAAGGAGGGGCAAATCAAAATGAACCTGCAAAGTGCTGCTCAGTACCCAAAACTCCTTCACACAGTGTTGAATCTCTCCAGAAGTCTCTCTCTCTCTCTCTCAGAATGCGTGGTGCAAAAATATCACCAACAAAAAAAGGCAGGAAGCGGTCACCTTTAAATAGCTCTCCCCCAGTCCCTTCCTGACTGCAAAATGCTTCCCTCAACCTGTCATTGCTAGCGGCAGGCGGTAAGGCAGGGGGCGCCACTCAATATCCGGTCTGGGGCACTAATGCTTTGTTACAGTTTCATAAAAAGTACATGATGTCTCCTCAATAGATGTTGCACATCCGACTGACATCACGATCTGCCAGCGCAGGAGATCGTGGTGGTAGTGTTTAGCGCAGCCGCAAAATGTCCAGTTAATTTCATGAGCGGTGCAAACATCGTCGCGCACGGGTGCTAGTTGCTTTGCGCCCCACGGGAGGTGCAAACCAACTGAATTTTTCCCCCTATGACTCTATGACATTGAAGGTGGCAGGACAAATTGAGAAGGCTGTTAAAAAGGCTTATGGGATCCTTGGCTTTATAAACAGAGGCAGAGAGTACAAAAGCAAGGAAGTTATGCTGAACCTTTATAAAACACTGGTTAGGCCCCAGTTGCAGTATTGTGTCCAATTCTGGGCACCACACTTTAGGAAGGATGTCAAGGCCTTAGAGAGGTTGAAGAGGAGATTTACTAGAATGGTACCGGGGATGAGAGACATCAGTTACATGGAGAAGCTAGAGAAACTGGGGTTGTTCTCTTTACAGCAGAGAAGGTTAAGGGGAGATTTGTTGGAGGTGTGCAAAATCATGCAAGTTTTTGATAGAGTGAATAAGGAGAAACTGTTTCCAATGGCAGAAAGGTCAGTAACCAAAGGACACAGATTTAAGGTAATTGACAAAAGAACCAGAGGTGTCGTGAGGAAAAAAATTTACGCAGTGAGTTGTTATGATCTGGACTGCACCTGAAAGGGTGGTGGAAGGAGCTTCAATAATAACTTTCAAAAGGGAATTGGACAAATACTTGAAGGGGAAAAAATTGCATGCCTATGGGGAAAGAGCAGAGGAGTGGGACTAATTAGATAGCTCTTTCAAAGAGCTGGCACCAGCACGATGGGATGAATGGCCTCCTTCTGTTCTGTATCATTTAATGATTCTATTTTTTTATATAATTCAAGCTTCTACAGCAAAGCTATTTTAGATCATATAGCAACTAATTAATGGTGTTTTATGTGGAAGATATCAAATCCAAACATAATTTAAAGCGCATCAGCAACAAAATGAATATTTTGGAAAGGAAGTTTTGCAAAGGAACTCCTAGATTTATCAAAATTCATACAACCTGAACAGCAAAATAGGTCATTCATCTTACCACATAGGGAGTGTACTTAACCTGAAACCTAGCTGATAGTCAAGATATTGTTGGTCTTTATCTCAGAAGTAATGCGTTGTTACAGTTTCATAAAAAGTACATGATGTCTCCTCAATAGATACAATCAGGATGTCATGAAATTAACTGCCCAAAAGCCAAATCCAGTACAGCCCAAGATTTACTAGCATTGACTCCACTTCCTTCAAAAAAACTTTACGCATTTAACATTCTTTTATGCATACAGCTTCTCTTGCAACAATCTGTTTGTGAAGTGCTGATGTGAAAGGTCTCATATAAAGTATCAGTTAAGGTCTTTCTTCAGTTCACTGCCATGTTGGTTTGTAATACATACCTAATGGGTAATGTTAATATCTGAAAAATGCTACCGTGGTGCTTATAACAGCAACATTACACTGCCTACATCATGTGAGTGAGGCACCATTAAACAATGCCGCAGTGCTTGCACTTACCATATATTATATAGATTACATAGAATTACAAAGAAGATAGGAGCAGGAGTAGGCCATTCGGCCCCTCGAGCCTGCTCCGCCATTCAATGAGATCATGGCTGATCATCCAAATTCAGTACCCTGTCCCTGCCTTCTCCCCATATCCCTTGATCCCTTTAGCCTTAAGAAATATATCAAACTCTTTCTTGAATATATTTAATGAACTGGCCTCCACTGCCCTCTGTGGTAGAGAATTCCACAGGTTCACCACTCTCTGGGTGAAGAAATTCCTCCTTATTTCAGTCCTAAATGGCTTACCCCTTATCCTTAGACTATGACCCCTGGTTCTGGACTCCCCGGCCATCAGAAACATCCTTCCTGCATCTAGTCTGTCCAGGCCTGACAAAATTTTATAGGTTTCGATGAGATCCCCTCTCAATCTTCTAAACTCCAGTGAGTATAAGCCCAATCGACACAATCTCTCCTCATACGTCATTCCTGCCATCCCAGGTATTAGCATGGTGAATCTTCGCTGCACTCCCTCCATGGCAAGAACGTCCTTCCTCAGGTAAGGCGACCAAAACTGCACACAATACTCAAGGTGTGATCTCACCAAGGCCCTGTACAACTGTAGCAAGACATCCTTGTTCCTGTACTCGAACCCTCTTGCTACGAAGGCCAACATACCATTTGCCTTCTTAACCGCCTGCTGCACCTGCATGCTTACCTTCAGCGACTGGTGCACAAGAACACCCAGCTCTCTTTGCACTTCCCCTTCTCCCAATCTATTGCCACTCAAATAATAATCTGCCTTTCTATTTTTGCCACCAAAGTGGATAACCTCACATTTATCCACATTATAGTGCATTTGCCATGTTTCTGCCCAATCACCCAACCTGTCCAAATCGTACTGGAGTTTCACGATATCCTCCTCACAGCTTACCCTCCCACCCAGCTTTGTGTCGTCTGCAAATTTGGAGATATTACATCCAATTCCCTCGTCCAGATCATTAATATATATTGTGAACAGCTGGGGTCCTAGGACCGATCCTTGCGGTACCCCACTGGTCACAGCCTGCCACTCGGAAAACGACCCGTTTATTCCAACTCTTTGCTTTCTGTCCGCCAACCAGTTCTCTATCCAAGTCAATACCTTGCCCCCAATCCCATGTGCGTTAATTTTGCATGCTAATCTCTTATGTGGGACCTTATCGAAAGCCTTCTGAAAGTCCAAACACACCACATCCACTGGTTCTCCCTTATCTATTTTACCAGTTACATCCTCAAAAAATTCCAGTAGATTAGTCAAGCACGATTTACCTTTTGTAAATCCATGTTGACTTTGTCCGATCCTGTCACTGCTTTCCAAGTGCTCTGCTATTACATCTTTTATAATACTCTAGCATTTTCCCCACTAATGATGTCAGGCTTACCGGTCTATAATTCCCCGCTTTTTCTCTACCACCTTTTTTGAATAGTGGGGTAACATTAGCTACCCTCCAATCCATGGGTACTGTTCCAGAGTCTATCGAGTTCTGGAAGATGACCAGCAATGCATCTACTATTTCTAGGGCCACTTCCTTAAGTACCCTGGGATGTAGATTATCAGGCCCTGGGGATTTATTGGCCTTCAGTCCCATCAATTTTCCGAACACCATTTCCCAGAAATACTGATTTCTTTCAGTTCCACCCTTTCATCAGACCCTATGTTCCCCGGCATCTCTGGGAGGTTATTTGTGTCCTCCTTTGTGAAGACAGAACCAAAGTATGAATTTAGTTGGTCTGCCATTTCTTTGTTTCCCATTATAAATTCCCCTGATTCTGACTGCAAGGGACCTACACTTGACTTCACCAATCTTTTTCTCTTCACATATCTATAAAAGCTTTTACAGTCAGTTTTTATGTTCCCTGATAGCTTACTCTCATATTCTATTTTCCCTTTCTTAATTAATCCCTTTGTCCTCCTTTGTTGAATCCTAAACTGCTCCCAATCCTCAGGATTATTGCTTTTTCTGGCCAATTTATATGCCCTCTCCTTGGATCTTATGCTATCCCTAATTTCCCTTGTTAGCCACGGTTGAGTCACCTTTTTTGTTTTATTTTTATGCCAAACTGGGATGAACAAATTCTGTAGCTCATCCATTCGGTCTTTGAATGTTTGCCATTGCCTATCCACCGTCAACCCTTTGAGTGCCATTCCCCAATCAGTCCTACCCAACTTGCTCCTCAGACCATCGTAGTTTCCTTTATTTAAATTGAGGACCCTAGTCTCTGAGTCAACTACTTCATTCTCCATCTTAATGAAGAATTCGATCATATTATGATCACTCCGACCCAAGGGGCCTTGTACAACAAGATTGCTAATTAATCCTTTCTCATTACATAATACCCAGTCTAAGATGGCCTGATCTCTGGTTGGTTCCTCGACATATTGGTCCAGGAAACCATCCCGTAAACACTCCAGGAATTCCTCCTCCACAGTATTGTTACTAGTTTGGTTGGCCCAATCTATATGTAGATTAAAGTCACCCATGATGACTGCTGTGCCCTCATTGCATGCTTCTTTAATTTCCCTTTTAATGCCATCCCCAACCTCCGCCTTACTGTTTGGAGGTCTATATACCACTCCCACTAATGTTTTTTTCCCCTTAGTAATACTCAATTCTACCCATACAGATTCCACATCATCAGAGCTAATATCCTTCATGACAATTGTATTAATCCCTTCTTTAACCAGTAATGCTACCCCACCTCCCTTTCCTTTTTGCCTATCTTTCCTGAATATCGAATACCCCTGGATGTTGAGTTCCCAGTCTTGGCCATCCTTGAGCCATGTTTCCGTAATCTCAACCAAATCATATTCATTCACCTCTATTTGCACAGCCAATTCGTCCACCTTATTACAAATGCTCCTCGCATTACGACACAAAGCCTTCAGGCTTGTTTTTTTAACACTCTTAGACCTATTAGAATTATTATTTACTGTGGCCACGTTTGATTTAAACCATTGATTTCTCTGACTGCCACTTTTGTTTTTCTCCTTCCTATCTTTTGCTTTTATCCCTGTTTCCCTTTCCTCTGTCTCCCTGCTCAGGTTCCCAACCCCCTGCCATTTTAGTTTAAACCCCCCGAACAGTGCTAGCAAACCTCCCCGCAAGGTTATTTGTCCCGTTTTGGTTCAGGTGCAACCCATCCGACTTGTACAAGTCCCACCTTCCCCAGAAGCAGGCCCAGTGATCCAGGAAACTAAAGCCCTCCCTCCTGCACCAACCCTTTAGCCGCGCATTCATCTGGTCTATCCTCCTATTCCTATACTCACTAGCACGTGGCACCGGGAGTAATCCAGAGATTACAACCTTTGAGGTCCTGCTCTTTAATCTGCTACCTAGCTCCCTAAATTCTTGCTGCAGGACCTCATCCCTCTTCCTACCCATGTCATTGGTCCCAATGTGAACCACGACCTCTGACTGTTCACCCTCCCCCTTCAGAATGCCCTGCAGCCGTTCAGTGACATCCTTGACCCTGGCACCAGGAACTCCAGTTTCAGTTCAGCTAGGATCAAATAAAAGGGCCTGGCAACTTAATTATCAACTTGAGTCGGCAAGCCTGAAGAATGAAAAGATTTGTGCTGGTAACTAGGCTAACTACAGTTTATTCACATTGGCCACTTCCAGCTGTTCTTCTGAAACCATTATAGCGTGAGTGCACACTCAGTCACGTGTGTTCATAGGTCTAACAGGAATTTCAGAAGAATCAGTACACCCAGGTGTTATGCTACCAATTTACCACCAGATTTCTCAATACCTGTGTAAATCTGGCAATAATTCATCATATAATGATAGCATAAGAGACCATGGAGTAGAATTTCCACAGGGGTTCTCTTGATTGTCCGCTGTAACTAAAAAATGCAAGGAAAAACTGGAGAAAAGGCATAAGAGGCATTCGTGTGTTTCCATGAATCTTCTGCTCAAGTTACAGTGGACAGTTGGGAGGACCCTTGTGGAAACTAATCATTCATGATATTTGCAGGTTTAAAATACCAGAGAAGGACCAATTAAGTCCTTGCACTGAATAGCAATATGCAAAAGAAATATAATTTTTACATGAAAAGAGAATTATGGCAATATTTTGAATGTTTATTTAGTTACTTTGGGGTTAAATGTCCACAGGGTATGCTATCTCTTCAGGGTTCCCGCTGATCTTCTGCCAAAGTTACGCAGACAATTAAGAGAACACCCATGGAAATTCAACCTCTTTAAATTTAGGCACAGGAGCATTTAGGCATTGGGCAGGATTTTCATTGGGCTGTGGAGGCGGGATTGGAGGCGTGTGGGGGGTTCAAATCCCGAAATCGGGGGGCACGAACCCATCCCGCCCCAACCCGCCTCCATACCAGTTTCAAAGGAGGTGGGTACCCGACCCGCACTGGGACCCGCCTCCCCGAGGCGGGAAGGGGATTAGTGCCAATTAACTGCCTGTTAACAGGTAGTTAACAGGCAGTTTTTAGCCTAATCCCTATTTTTATCCCTGAAGTGTGGGATTCCTGATGACTCCAAACCACGCCAAGTTAGTGAGGCGGGCCATCAGGCTGAAGGGCTTGGAGGGGTTGAGATGTCAGTGTTCAGGTGAGTGATGGGTGCATGAGTGAAGAGGTAAGTGTGTTTGATGTGTTTAAAGTGTTTAAAGAAGTTTTACTTACCTTTACAGCCTTCCTTCTTTCAGGTCTCGGGAGTCCCTCATCTCACCAGCACAGAAAGCAGAATGGTCGCGATCTGTCAAAAATTGCAGCATTCAGCTTTCTGTTCCGGGGAGATCTCTAATTCATCCTGAGAGGAAGGAATTAACTTAGAGTACAGATTGTCAGTGTTTGACAGCTTCAAACAGCTGTCAAATGATGATATTTCATCTGTCAAAAGGTCTTGACAGATGAAATATCAATCTGTGATGTCACCTGTTGCCGGGTGGTCCTTAATTGGCCTGCTGAGCCCGCTGGGCAATCAAGTCAAAATCATGTGGGTTGGCTACAACTCGATGGAGGCGGGACTACAACCCCAAAAGTTGTAGACCTGCCTCCTACCCACCTCCTCAATGAAAATCCAGCCCATTGTGTGAATTTGAAGTTCCAATCTGAGAAACTGACTCACAAATGTTATTTTCCTGGTTGCCCTAAAAGGCAAATGCAGCACTTGTATAGTTAAGGAACCATGGTCAACAAATGATTCAAGAGATAGTATCAAACTAAAAGAAAAAGTTTTGACAAATGCAAGGAAATGTGAAAATCCAGTGGGCTGAAAGTTATAATATTTAACAAAGGGATACAAAGAAAGTAATAAGTGGTGCAAAAAGGAAATATGAAAAAAGCCTGCAAGGGATATAAAAGCTAACAGTGACATTTTTAAAATAAAATATATTAAGAAAAATTGATAAAGGAGAATGTGGGCTCATGAAAGACAAATGCAAGTGATACTATAATGGACAATAAGGAAATGGCAGACTTGTTAAATGAGTATTTTGCATCTGTTTTCACAGTGGAGAAATTGACAAAATACCAACAGTACAAGAGAACCTAAATATAAGTCATAGGAGAAACTTAGTAGATTTAATATTGAAAAATGGTCATGGAGAAAATAATGGGACTCAAATCTCCAGAACCTGATTTAATAGCCTGGTGTGGATACAAAGAAATAAGTGAGGAAATTGCAGATGTTTTGGTCATAATTTTCCAAAGCTCTCTCAACTCAAGAATTGTGCCTTTGGATTGGATAACTGCAACTGTCATTCCATTATTTAAGAAGGGGGAGGGAGATACCAGATAACTACTGACCTGTCAGTTTAGCATCAGTTGTAGGGAGGTCACTGGAATCTATCAGGGAGAAAGTGACTGACCACATGGACAAGTGTAAGCAGATCAAAGAGGGTCAGCATGGAGGTGAAGGGTAGGTCATGCCTGACTAATCTGGTTGATTGCAGAAGTCACTAGCATGGTGACTATGAGTGTGTATATGGATGTTGTCTACATGGACTTCCAGAATACATTTGATATGCTTCTGCACAAGAGATGATTAGCAAAAATAAAAGCACACAAAATTGGAGGCAACCTTGCAACATGGGTTGGTAAGTGATAGGTAGGTAGGAGAGAGAGAAAGGATAAAAGGATAAAAGGAACGTAATCTGATTGGTGGGATGTAACAAGTGGTGTTCCCAGGGGTCTGTACTGGAGTCTCAGCTTTTCACCATATATATCAATGACCTAGATGAAGGTATGGAGAGTTGCATATCCAAGTTTGCAGATGACACTAAATTAAGAGGCACAGTAAGTTGTATAGTTGGGAGCAGAAAATTACAAAGGGCCATAGACAGATTAAGTGGGCAAAACAAGGGCCATTCACTTTGGATCCAAGAAAGACAAATGGGAACATTTTCTTGCTTTGGAGGAGCAACAGGAAATGAGTGTCCACCAAAAGCTAGTGCACAGGTACAAAAACAATCAAAAAGGCTAATGGAATTGCCAAATGAAAAAAAAACCTTTATCTAAAGTGGATTAGAATACAAAAGTAAGGAAGTTATGTTTCCGTTATACAGAGCCTTGATCTGACCCCATCTGGAGTACTACATCGGTTTTGAGCATTGCACCTCAGGAAGGATGCCATAGCCTTGGGAGGGGGTACAACACAGATTCACCAGAATACTAAGGCTTAAGACTTTTGTTAAGTAGGTGCATTACAAGGATATGCATCAAAGACGTGTAAATGGATTTGAAGTACAGGTCAGCCATAATCTAATCAAATGGCGGAACAAACTTGAGAGGCTATTTCTCTGTGTCTACAATCCTAAGTGTTGCATTTAACACTGCAGCATTTAAACAAATGCAAAAGAAATTTGCTACAAGAAACTTTGAATAAAAAATGCTGTTGTTATATTATTTTACAAAGCATACTATATAGAGTCATAGAGTCATAGAGTCATAGAGTTTTACAGCACAGAAAGAGGCCCTTCGGCCCATCGTGTCTGCGCCGCCCATCCATCCCTGTCCAGTCTAATCCCATTTTCCAGCATTTGGTCCATAGCCTTGTATGCAATGGCATTTCAAGTGCTCATCCAAATGCTTCTTGAATGTTGTGAGGGTTCCTGCCTCTACCACCCTTTCAGGCATTGAGTTCCACATTCCAACCACCCTCTGGGTGAAGAAGTTCCTCCTCAAATCCCCTCTAAATCTCCTGCCCCTTACCCTGAATCTATGCCCCCTTGTTATTGACCCCCCCTACTAAGGGGAAAAGTTCCTCTTTATCTACCCTATCTATGCCCCTCATCATTTTGTACACCTCAATCAGGTCCCCCCTCAGCCTTCTTTGCTCCAAGGAAAACAACCCCAGCCTGTCCAGCCTCTCTTCATAGCTGAGGCGCTCCATCCCAGGTAACATCCTGGTGAATCTTCTCTGCACCCTCTCCAAAGCAATCACATCCTTCCTATAGTGAGGCGACCAGAACTGCACACAGTACTCCAGCTGTGGCCTCACCAGCGTTTTGTACAGCTCCATCATAACCTCCCTGCTCTTATATTCTATGCCTCGGCTAATGAAGGCAAGTATCCCATATGCCTTTTTAACCACCTTATCTACCTGTTCCGCTGCCTTCAGGGATCTATGTACATGTACACCAAGGTCCCTCTGACCCTTTGTACTTCCTAGGGTCCTACCACTCATTGTGTATTCCCTTGCCTTATTTGTCCGTCCAAAATGCATCACCTCGCACTTTTCAGGGTTAAATTCCATTTGCCACTTTTCCGCCCATCTGACCAACCCGTTTATATCGTCCTGTAGCCTGAGGCTTTCCTCCTCGCAATTTACCACCCCACCAATTTTCGTGTCATCTGCGAACTTACTGATCATACCTTTTACATTCTCATCCAAATCATTTATGTAGATCACAAACAACAAGGGACCCAGCACCGATCCCTGAGGTACCCCACTGGACACAGGCTTCCAGTCACAAAAGCAACCTTCGACCATCACCCTCTGCCTCCTGCCACTCAGCCAGTTTAGGATCCAATGCGCCAAGGCACCCTGGATCCCATGGGCTCTTACGATAGCAAAATACTGCAGATGTTGGAAATCCGAAATAACAACAGAAAATGCTGGAAAAACTCAGCAAGTCAGGCAACATCCGTGGAGAGAAATTTGAGTTGAAGAAGGGTCAACTCAAATTTCTCTCCACGGATGTTGCCTGACTTGCTGAGTTTTTCCAGCATTTTCTGTTGTTATTTCCCATGGGCTCTTACCTTCTTGACCAGTCTCCTATGCGGGACTTTGTCAAAAGCTTTACTGAAGTCCATGTAAACCACATCCACAGCATTTCCCTCATTCACCCCCCTAGTCACCCCCTCGAAAAATTCAATCAGATTTGTCAGACATGATTTACCCTTGACAAAGCCATGCTGACTATCCCCGATTAATCCTTGCCTCTCCAAGTGGAGACTAATTTTGTCCCTCAGAATTTTTTCCAATAATTTCCCTACCACAGATGTTAGGCTCACTGGCCTGTAATTCCCTGGTTTATCCCTGCTACCCTTCTTGAATAATGGTACTACGTTAGCTGTTCTCCAGTCCTCTGGTACATCCCCTGTGGCCAGAGAGGTTCTGAAAATTTGTATAAACAAAGTAAAAGTAGCTGTGAAAATAGGTGTCCCTGGACTCTATTCTACTATCTTCATGCTAAAGCCGAACAATTTTTGCACCAAATTCAGTGGCACAAATACTTACTGGGTGTTTCTCCAGCATAACTGCTGGACTGTGGCCAGAAAATGGAGTGAAACCTGGTTCTGCCAGGTTTCTGCCTAATGGAGAGAAGGTCAGGAAATTCTGGTGGGTGGAAATAGGGCGGATCTTCTGCTTGACTCTAATGTCAGGGGTGTGTCTGGCAGAGTTCCCAGGAATTCTGCCTATTACACCCTTGTAAAGTCTCAGCCAAGCTCTGACAAGACAAAAGGTCCTTTGAAAGTCTCAAAACTTTACGAAGAAAAAGTAATCGATCCCCGAATGGATCAATTATGTTTTAAAAATGCCTTACTGGCTCCATTGGCAACCAAAGATATAGGAAAATGACCTAGTCTTTGGGTTCTTCTGGGCTTCGTCTTTAACCATCAGCGCAAATCCGATTTTCAGGAGTAATGTCGGAGCAGGTACCATGAATGTTCCCTTGCAAGAGCTGGCAGCTTGCGCCTTCCATACATAAAATCCCATCCCCAGGATTTGGGACAGGTTCTAATCCTATTCGCACACCTGGATTCTTCCACTGGCAGAATACCCTACAAGAATTTTGGGATCTGTATTTTTCTTTTTCATTGTGAAAATATTTTGTGCTTGAGCATATTACATGGATGGAGTGGTAATAATTTGTGACTGATCACTGTTATTAAGATCTTGAAGATATTTTTATTGTAATTTTAGTTGGCACAAACATTTTTCAAACTGACGGCAAATCATCGTTAAAATAAAACTACTAATGAGGGAACTTATGACTTCTAGCTAAAGTCACAAGACAGCCATATTAAGAGTTTGCCAGTAAGTGCTGTGAGAAGTATTCCCTGGTGGGGTGCAACAATGAGAGAATATAGATTTTTTGTTTTAATTGAAAAAGTAAATTTGAGTTTAATGTTTTATTATGAATTAGTTTATATTTTTATAATACATAACTTTAACTTCCTGTTAATTATCTTCTTGGGGCTTTGGTTGGTGTTATCCTTAATTCTAACTTTTACATTGGACTTGCATACATAAAATTACAAGGGCTGGATTTTGCGGGAGGTCAGTGGGCGCGATCGGTGGCGGGTCGGGTGGGAAAGTTTTTTTCCAGTGGGTTGGGACCCCACTGTGAACCCGCCGCTACGCGCCTTTAACAAATGTCGGGTCTGTCGGCACAGAGCAGACCCGACACACAGCGGCGGGGGAGGCAATTAAAATCATCATCAGTGGCTTGTTTACAGCCACTTATCAATGTTTTTTTCCCAGCTTTTTCAATTTGACAAGTCGGCCATGGGTTTCCCGCTGTGCCTAGACTTCATCTGTGAAGCTGAGGCAGGAGGTCAGTGGCCATTGAATCAGCTGATGAGTTGACAACTTCAGATATCAAGTCAAAGCTCCCAGCTGATTGAGAAATGTTTGCTTAACCACTAGCTTCTCTAAAATGCATTTCCACTACAGATTCAGGATGCTGCAAGTCTTTACACGTTTCCTTCCAGTCTGATCTCATTACCTCTCCCACCATTGACAGATCATTTCTGTCATCTCTACTTCATCTGCTATCTATTCCATCAGCATGGGTGCCCTTGAAACTCTCTCACCTTGGTCATCAGAATCCCACCACAATCAGCCCCAACACCAGCATCATCAGGCACACCAGCATCACCAGGCACACCAGCAGCACCAGGCACCAGGTACAACAGCAGCACCAACAACAATAACAACCTTCTCCGCAATCAACTGATGCTGCACAGGACACAGGGCATCAGAACCCGACCACATTGCTGCCCGGGAGGCCAGGGATGGCCTCACCATGGCCAGATTTACTTCACTTGACGCTGTACACCCTAGCTGCCACATGATGTGCTAGGTTGGCACCACCCCACACCAACTCCATAAAGCATCCCTACAATGCCAAACTATTCCTTTCACACTCATCACCATTGCAGGGGGTATTGTTATGTCTCACCATTCACTGCAAATCACTAAGCCATTTGCAAAGGTGCACACAGATCTGTCCAAGAACACAAAGTGTTGAAAATATATGTTTCAATGTTTGACACCACATTAACAGAAACTTTACATGAACATAGCATAAAACACCCAAATGCCTACCCTTGTGTGTTGTTAGTTGGTATGTTTGGACTAGGATGAGGGTGAATGTGAGGGGTGAGATGGGGAAGTGATAATGTAGATAGAGAGGGATGAGTGGAGGTGCAAGGTAAGTTGGTGTGAGTAAGGATGTGCAGGAGTAGGGTGGGGAAGGCAGAGTGAGGGGAATGTGATGAGAGGCACAGCAGGAAGAGGTTGAGTGTGGCTTGGCAGCAACGTTTCGTGATCTACTGAGATCATTGAAACATTTGCGGCACTGCACCCAGGTCCTCCTGACCACATCCCTGCTTGTGCCCTCCTCTGCAATGTGCGACCAGGCTGTGTTGATCTCCTGACGAGGTCTCTTCTGCCCATGGGACGGGAAGAGCACCCACTTGTGTGCTGTGACTCCCTCCATAAGCATATAGAGAGAGTCATGGGAGAGCCTGGGTGCAGCCCTGCACCCTTGTACAGTGCTTGTCAGTGTTTGCAGCAGCTCAATGCTGTAGAACACTGACAGCACAAATGTCAAAAGAAAGTTGGCCATGGTCCCTTTAAGGAAACTGGCTGATGATGCATCATCAAATGACGTCACCAGACTTGCTTCCTCTAATTGGCCAGGAAATGCACTGGAATCGCCCGCCACGGACCCGCCGAGATTCGTAAAATCCAGCCCATAGAATTTGCAGCCAGAAAGAGGCCATTCTGCCCAACTTTTCTATGCCGGTGTTTATGCTCCACATGAGCCTCCTCCCACTCTACTTCATCTAACCCGATCAGCATATCATTCTATTCCTTTCTCCCTCATGCTTATCTGGGTTCCCCTTAAATTCATCAGTTAATTTTAATAGGTGGAAAATCACAGGCTATGTGCTGGTGATTTCCCCTATGTGCTCCATGTGAGCACTGCTCACAGTTGGGAATGTGACAGCATTTGATCGGCCCTTATGCATAATAAGATCACAAAGCACTTAATAAAATTGTAAACCTGTTCTTGTATAGTGCCCAGAGTCATGTTATTTTCAATTAAAATATTACATTAATGTACAGGAACACTTGTTCCCAATAGGACTAGAATCCTTAAATTTACCCAATGCTTCATTGTCATCAATTTATGTATTTATTTGATGATGCTTGATAGGAATACAATCTAGCTGCCCTTAAATGCATCTATGCTATTCGCCTCAACTATTCCATGTAGGAGCAAGTTCCACATTCTCACCACTCTCTGGATTTATTAGTGACTATCTTATATTTATGTCCCCTAGTGGAAATCTTCTCTACGTCTACCCTATCGAACCCCTTCATAATTTTAAAGCTCTCTATTAGATCACCCATCAGCCTTCTTTTTTCTAAAGAAAAGAGCTCCAGTTTATTCCGTCTTTCCTGATAGTTGAAACCTCTCAGACCACCACAAGAAGGATTTTTGACTAACTAGTTCAAAATGTTTTGTTTGAAATTTAAAACAAGGTACTGAAAATTACTCTAGACAGAAGATATTAAAACAGAATAAATATAAAGTATTAGACTGTCAGTTTTTGTGTAATGGACAGCTGCGGATCCACTACCTCAAAGAGAAACATTAATTATAAATCAGAAAACTGCACCAAAAATATTTAAAAAAACAGTATTTAATGTCAGACAGAAGATAGATTTCAAGTGGAAAGACAGAATTCTAAAGGTTGTAAAATTTGTTTTCATTATCCACTGAGACTTTGCTGATGCTGTATTATGTCTGTGCCTAGACCCTTCGGGCTCTTTTGGAGACTGATGATTGTGTTTTCTTTGACATGAGGTAGCATGAGCAGTTTGATATATCCAGTAAAACAGGCTGATCTCCCAACGAGAGGGCCCATATTACAGTTCTGACTTAGATTGCCATTCAAACTTCATTTACCTTAATGGGTGGGATGTTAGATGGATCTCATTAAAATATGGCATGCTACTTGGAAATGCTCTAATGGGCAAAGGTAGAAGGAAAGAGAAAAAGCTTAACTGCAACAGTCCAGCCTTACAGAAGTTTAACTTCTCTTGCCTGACCACAGATTGGGATTGACAGCACCTGCACAGAAGCCTATGGCCACCCTGACTGCTCATGGGCCTCCCACATTAATCTGGTAAAACTTGAATTTGCAGGCTTCAATGCTTGTGAAGGAAATATATAAAAATGTAGCCTTGAGGTTGCATCACATAAGAAAGATGGAATATTTGACATTTATTCAGAGAAAGTAAAGTTTCTATGTCAAATTCTATTATTTTCTGCACAACATTATCCTATTTTGACTTGGAAAGGAGAACAAATGATATTACGTTTGTTTTTGTGACAAAACATTTTATTAAAACAGATTTGGAAAATATGCTGAAAAGAAAAGAAATGTTTCTGTGGATGTGTGTGTATGCTTGTAAGATGTTCCCTGTTTGTTTTATGACACACAATTCCAAATAATGACTCAGTGGGGGTCCTGCATAGTCAAAGAGGATCAAACTGTTCCTGTTACTGGCAATGACTCAGTCAACCCTGCTATTGAGGAATTGACATTTTCACTTCCATGTTTGACAAATGTTTTGTTTTGTAAAATAGTTACGATGACAATAAAACTGTGGCTTTGAAAAGAAAAGGAACAATTAGCAGCCAGGATCAGAGCATGCTATCATCACTGACATTTTTGCTTGCATAGAAGCAAAAAAACAAGGAAATTAATCATGATAGGTGGAAACTTTTCACACATGGATAACATATTAATTAACAAGGTGAGACAAATTATGCCAATTTGTCCTCATACCGAGAGAAGGGAGGCGATTTTTAATGCCAACCACATGTTCATCGCCTGAAAAACGGGTATCCAGCAACTGAAAATCAGGGTGGGACGCACGTCGCTCACCCCATTAACACCCAAGAACTGCCTGATGCAGTTTTCAGGCAGGCCCATAAATGGGTGAGTAGCCCGTCCAACTGAAACAGGCAGGAGGCTGCTTAATTATGCAAACCTATACTGGTTGCAGAATCTTGATTGCAATTTTCAGGTGGAATTGGGCAAAGCATTTAGTGGCTTAACCAATGGTTCCTAAAGGAACCACTGAATAAAACACCCCAATTTTTCTTTTTGTAGATCCAGGAAACTCAGGGCCAATGCCTGGCCTTTGAGGCCCACCCCGGGATTGCCTCCTCTCCCCTTCGAGGCTCAACATGCCAGCTGGCTCAATGTAGGAGCCAGTCACTTTCATGCCTTCCCAGAACTGGTGAGCCGCAGCTCTGCCAGACCCACCCACTAGGCGCACGCAGCTCACCACTGGCGTTATGAGGCCCGGGCCTCAAAATGGCTCGGACATCATCCTGGCACAAACAGATGGGCAGAGTGGCCATTTCGCTGAATTTGCATCCATTCTGGGCATTACTTGAAAATCGCTCCTGAGATATTGTGGCAAAGCCACCAAGAGACTCTTGCAGTAATGTATATAATTGCCTTTAACAGGGGCTTGTTACTGTTGTGTACGTACCTTTAAGAGAATAACTGGTCTCAGGCTGCAGTACCGGCAGTGACCACCCCTGTATAAAAGGCGCTAGAGAGCCTCTGCTTTGTTAGATTCGTTTATGCCTTGCACCAGTAAAGTTCTGTTTGTTTCTCTCCTGCTAGTCCGTGTCTCAATCATTCACGGACTTAACACTGGCGACGAGTTAGAAACGAACTTACCTGCAACTCAGCAGCAGCTCCGACGACGTGTTGAAGGTCGGAGCCAGAAAAAAAAAAAAAAATAGGCCATTGAAACTCGAGAAACGGGCGTCGACCGTCAATCATCGATTTCAAAACTTGCAGGAGAGACTGTCCAGAGCCAGGCTGGGTTCCTCGGTCCGTGGTTTCCCAGCTAATCGGGCTGGTGGCAGGTAGTGCTCTGATCCTTCCTGGGCTGCAACGGGGCCGGGCAGCGAGTCGGGAAGTAAGGAGAGAGAGAGAGAGGGTGGAGCATACAGGGTGAAGCTGGGCAGCGTTCGGACCTCAGAAGAGGGAGGGAAGTGTCCCAGAGGGTCCGCTCCACGACGGGAAGATAATAAAAGAAAACGAATTAATATTTAACGCGCAGGAAACTGTGGAAAGCAGCGCTAACAACAGCAGGGAAGGAAAAGCGCGGGAGGCGCCATTTTGTTAAATCGGAGAAGAAGGCAAAGCGGGAGGCGCCATTTTAGATTTGCAAGATGCCGAAGACTGGCTGTATCACTGCTTTTGATAATACATTAGAGGACTGGACCACGTATGTGGAAAGAGTAGAGGTATATTTCGAGGCAAACGATATAGCGGAGGGGAAAAAGGCATCGGTATTGTTAAACTTAATGGGCGCTAGAACGTACGGCCTATTGCGGGACCTGATTACTCCAGCCAAACCGAAGGCGAAGAGTTTTAACGAAATTGTTGCTGTTCTACAGGAGCACTTAAACCCTGCACCGCTGTTGATAGCAGAAAGATTTAAATTCCACAGGAGAACTCAGCACAAAGATGAGAGCAATGCTGAGTATCTTACGGAACTACGCAAGCTATCAAAGCACTGCCAGTTCGGAGCAGGACTGGCAGATACCCTACGGGACAAATTTGTCTGTGGACTCCTGAGTGAAGGAACACAGAAGAAGTTACTCGCAGAAAAAGAGCTGACGCTAGATAAGGCTTTCAGCGTGGCAATATCGTATGAAGCAGCAGCCAGGGGAGCTGCAGAAATTCAACAAAAACCACAGGAATACGGCACCCACGAAATGACACGGGGATTTGCAAAATGTTATCGCTGCGGCAGAACTAACCATGACCAGAAGGACTGCTGGTCCAAAGACAAAATATGCAGACAATGCGGAAAGATTGGACACATTGCACGAGTTTGTAGGTCTGGGAAGAAGACCAGCGACAACAAAAAGGCTACTAAGGAACCGTACAAGAAAGTACAAAAGATGACGGACAGTAGTTCCGAAGACCAGATGAGAGATAGTGAATCTGGAAACAGAAGACTAAGCTGTCTCAAACTTCACAATGTAATCGCAAAAGAGGATCACCGAACCATTTGGGTCACTCTCACGATAGCAGGGTCCCAAGTTAAAATGGAATTGGATACAGGATCAGCGCTAACCGTCATGAATCGACGAGACTACGAGCGGCTATTTTCACACATACCCTTGAGAGAGACATCCATCATCTTGACGATGTATACGGGGCAAAAAGTATACCCCAGAGCAAAAATAAGGGTGCCTGTCGAATACAATGGCAAGAAAATACGGAAATTGTATCTCTACATACTGCCAAATGGTGGACCACCGTTATTGGGATGGGAATGGATCAGGAAGATAAACTTAGATTGGCATTCCATTCATGCAATGACGGTGGACGGTAAAAAAGATGAAGACGTCACTCCTGGACGATTGTCAACAATCTTAGCTAACGCCAAAGAGGTATTTCAACAAGAACTGGGCACGCTTAAAGGCGTAACCGCCTCGATAAAAATAGAAGAGAATGCAGTTCCCAAGTTTTTCAAAGCGAGACCGGTACCATATGCAATTCGCCCAGCCGTCGAGGCAGAGCTGGAGAATCTGGAGAAGGCGGGCATGTTGTCTAAGGTCAACTGGAGCGAGTGGGCGACACCCATCATTCCTGTCATGAAGAAAACGTTAACCAATAAGTCTGGAGAGCCAAGGAAGATTCGCATCCGTGGGGATTTCAAGGTGACGGTGAACCCTGTCCTTCGCACAGTACAATATCCTCTTCCAAGGATAGAAGACATCTTCGCCTCGCTGTCTGGAGGGAAGCGTTTTACAAAAATTGACCTAGCACAAGCATATTTGCAGATGGAGGTTGAAGAGTCCTCTAGGAAGTATCTCACGATAAACACTCACAAAGGTCTTTACCAGTATCATCGATTGGTATTCGGAGTAGCATCGGCTCCGGCGATATGGCAAAGAGCGATGGAACAAGTCCTGCAAGGGATTCCGGGGACACAGTGTTACTTGGACGACATCCTTGTAACAGGTGAAGATGACAGTGAACACCTTAACAACCTAGAACAGGTGCTCACTAGACTACGGGAACATGGGCTGCGAGCCAACCGCCCCAAGTGCGAATTTTTTAAGAAACAGATATCGTATTGTGGCCACGTGATTGATGAAGAGGGGTTACATAAGTCCCCTGACAAAATTGAAGCGGTTGTTAAGGCCCCAGCGCCTGAAAATGTGTCGCAGCTGAGGTCATTCCTCGGGTTGGTGAATTACTATCATAAGTTTTTGCCGAATTTGTCGACAATTCTGCACCCACTGAACGCCCTGCTACGAACGGGGGTAGCATGGAAATGGAGCGATGATTGTAAGCGTGCTTTTCAGAAGAGTAAGGACTTAATCACTTCAAGAGAAGTATTGGCTCACTACAACCCAACACTGCCAATCAGGCTGGCGTGTGATGCGTCTCCCTACGGCATTGGGGCGGTACCGTCACATAAATTCCTTGATGGTTCGGAGAGGCCGATAGCTTTTGCGTCACGCTCGTTAACTTCTGCCGAGCGTAACTATGCCCAGATTGACAGAGAGGCCCTCAGCCTAGTGTGGGGGGTGAAGAAGTTCAATCACTATCTGCACAGTCAAAAATTTACTCTGCTAACCGATCATCAACCTCTTGTCTCCATTTTCAACCCTCAGAAGGGCGTACCGATAATGACAGCACAACGGCTGCAGAGATGGTCCCTTTTCCTAGGGGCACACCAATATGACATCGAGTACAAAGGAACTAAACAGCATGGAAATGCTGATGGATTGTCACGTCTACCGTTGCCGACGTTGGAAGAAGAAGACCTTGCAGTGGATCCAATGGAGTTATTCCACTCGACCATAGTCGAATGTCTCCCTGTGACGAATGCAAACATAGAAAAGGAAACACGGAATGACCCGACACTATCACGGGTCTATGATTTAACGGTGAAGGGATGGCCAGCACATGGCGAACCACTGCTGCCAGCATTCTCGCCGAGAAGAGAACAGCTGTCAGTGTGCAGAGGAACCTTGATGTGTGGATCCAGAGTAGTAATTCCACCTAAGTTGATGGATAGAGTGCTCAATGAGCTTCATGAGGGTCATCTGGGTGGGGTAAAAATGAAGAGCTTAGCCAGAGCGTTTGTGTGGTGGCCGGGAATCGATAGAGAAATCGAAGAGATGACCAAGAGCTGTGCAGGATGCCAGAAGGTCCAAAACGCCCCACCACAAGCTCCTCTGCATTCATGGGAGTGGCCCTCATCTCCATGGCAAAGGGTACACATTGATTTTGCTGGTCCCTTCATGGACTCGATGTTTTTAATTGCGGTGGATGCACATTCAAAGTGGCCAGAGGTAATAAAAATGTCCTCAACCACCACGGAAAAAACTATCACAGTTTTACGAACCATATTCGCCAGGAATGGGCTGCCTGAACAGATTTGCTCTGACAATGGACCACAGTTTGTGTCTGAAGAGTTCCGGAGGTTCTTAAAGAACAATGGTGTTAAGCATTACACATCTGCCCCATATCATCCAGCCACTAATGGATTGGCCGAGAGGTTTGTCCAAACATTCAAGAAGGCTATCAAGGCAATGTGTAATGAAGATATACCCCTACAACACAAGGTGGACAACTTCTTGTTTGCCTACCGGAATGCAACACATGCGGTTACCAACCAAACTCCAGCCATGATGTTCTTCAATCGAAGACTACGATGCCGCTTGGATTTGGTTAAGCCAAACGTCCGAAGAGATGTGGAGAACAGGCAGTTTCAGAATATGAATGAAAGGCCGACCAGGAGTTTTAAGATAGGTCAACCAGTTTTGGCCCGGGACTACCGCACTGAGAAATGGCAGCCAGGAACGATTTGTACACGACAAGGACCTCTCATGTATACCGTGGACGTTGGGGAGAGCATTGTAAGACGACATGCTGACCAGATTCTAGAGTCACTGGAAAACGTCAACTCCACACCACGATCTGATACACCTGGTAATGAAATCGACGTTCCAATTGCAGCTACCGCAGACCCGGTAATATTGGAAGCAGATGAACCAAACAATGACATTGATTCCGACTCAACATTGCCAGAAGAACCTGATACCCCAAAGAGGCGTTATCCAGACAGAATCAGGAAGTCTCCTCAAAGACTGAACTTATAATTGCTTAAACTTAACCAATGTATCTAGCAACAGTAATTGTGATTGTAATTCGTTATCATTAGTTGTTAAATGAATGTTATGTACTGTTTATCTAAAAGGGGAGGAATTGTTGTGTATGTACCTTTAAGAGAATAACTGGTCTCAGACTGCAGTACCGGCAGTGACCACCCCTGTATAAAAGGCGCTAGAGAGCCTCTGTTTTGTTAGATTCGTTTATGCCTTGCACCAGTAAAGCTCTGTTTGTTTCTCTCCTGCTAGTCCGTGTCTCAATCATTCATGGACTTAACAGTTACCTTTAAGTGTTTGCTCTGTATAAACAGCGCGGGTTCGGTAAAATGACGATCCAGCGCGATGACGTCATCACGCAGGTCACGTGACGTTCCCAATGGCGGGAAACGTGATGACGTCATGACGTCAGGGGGGAGAGGCGTTCCCCCTCTGTCCTCGTGCAACCAGTTGGTGTACAGACCTGTATAGAGTTTCTCCTGCGTTTTTGTTTGTAACTTTTAGTAGTGCATTAAACCACGTTTGGTTAACTGCTAGTTTCAGTCTCAATACTTTTGTTAGGAGTTCAAGCACTCCTACAATATCTTACTTTTGCAAACTACTCCTTCAGACAGTTCAGCTGGGAACTGATGAAACCTTATGTATATTCATTAATTTCCCAAATCACATAATTTGTTGAAGGGCAATACACTTTGACTTGACTGGAATGTAGGATTCGCAAAAATCCATGAAATACAGTATACGGGTAGGGCCCCTGAAGTGGCCACATTGTGAGAACACAGAATGGAGTTGGCAGTTCTCATGGCCCAGTTCAAAAGGACACACACACAGTACCTAACAGCAGTCTGAGTCATCATCGATTAGAAGAATCCAGAACCTTACTGTTTTTGATATTGTAATGTGGTTACAGCAGTAAACAAAACTATTAGCACCTGGAGGTGCGCTAATCGCTGGCAGAGCGGTAACCGATCTCAGAAACCGCTGAGCACACACAAACGGAGGGACACTAAACGGATTCCCATTATGGCAAAGCGGTAACCGATCTCAGAAACTGCTGAGCACACACAAACGAAGGGACACTAATCGGATTCCCATTAGTTCGATTTGCGAGCAGTTAAAATTAATGTGCTTGCTTTTGTTAAAGCAACCTTAACAAAGGAAAACGGTTGATTTGGCGCCAAGATTAGGGCCAGAAAAGAGTATAACCATTCAGGTAAATTGTCAGCAAGTCAGTCTAAGATTCGACCAGAGTAAGGAAGACTCCTCCGGAGACGGTTCACACCGTGAAGTCCAAGTCCAGTTGTCATCAGGAGTTCGAGGACCGTGCGGAACAGAAAACGGCTCGAGGATTCCGGAGGACTTCCAAAGTTTGTACAGGAGAGCGAGTCCAGGAGCCGGTCCCATAAGGAAGGTCGGAGGTCCCGGACGACACCAAGTAACAGGGTCCAGGAGCCGGTCCCATAAGGAAGATCGGAAATTCCAGATGTAACAAGAAGTACCAAAGGACAGAAGGGGTTTGAAATTCTGGTGAGCATAAAGGCCCAACTCTACCTAACTGACATAATTGAGGTATATTCAGTAACGGGAGGGTTTGTAACGTTAAGGGTATTTGTAAGTCAGGAGTGTGATTTATCCCTCGATGTGTCCGTGCGCTTCCCTCACCCCCGCTTTTAGCTTATCGCTATTTAGAACTGTTTATATGCTTTAAAGTTATTTTTCTCAGTGTATAATTTAGCCCTCTGTGAGAAACGTTATTTTTTGTCTGCATTTATTCTTGCCAATTTTCTCTGTGTACATTCTCTTTCAAAAATAAAGATCGTTTTGATTTAAAACTCAATCTGTCTCATCTGACCATTTGTCTTCCGAGTCACGAGTTGGGCCAACACACAAAGGTTGTCTGGCAATAAGCCCAGTGTCTAGAACCGTGAGGGGGGAGCGCTTCGAAACCGCTCACGAGTAGTGCGAAAATCAAAACCGATTTAGCACACCATAAGCTCGTTAAAACGACCCCTTACAGGAACCTCCTAACTTATAGTTTGAAAAGGCTTCAGATTATGAAGCTGCCTGGCAGCACAATCACTTTGAGTAGTTCTTCACTCCCCCATCCCTTTTCCACTCCCCCAAACAAACCCAACTGTGACCAAAGGCTCAAATGCCAAGACAGCCTGTCACTCAAATTTAACAACTGGCAAGGCAACGAAACTCTGAGGAATAAGGGGGCAAATAGGATTTAATGAAAATGCTATATAAAAGGACAGCTCTTTCTTTATTTTCACCTAGCATACTCTATGGCCTCAAAAATCCTCAGAAACATGCCTAAGCTGACCTGCTTCACTGACCACCATGCACCCTCTCCCCTGCTCCCCCCCACCCTGCCCCCCACCACCTCAACTCCCAGAAAGAAGATTTTGTGGCCCCTTCAGTGATGATAATAACAATTATGGCTGACCTGTCTTCGGGAGTCCAGGCTGCAACCTAGGCTTGGACCCCCAGGTGAGGCCCATGACTGCTCGTGTAGAGGTCTGTACACATCTTCTCACCAGACTTACCAGATGTCACTGTTCTGCCACACCTCAGAGGCTGAGGTTGTGGAAACGCCTAACATAGGGAGTCACTGCCTGTGGGCTCGTCCCCTACCCCTTCATGTTACTGTCCTTGTAAGAGGTAAGCAGAGGCTCAGCCCCTTACAAGAGCCATTTGGAAACTTGGTCAGGGCCCAGCATATCAAGATCCTGGCCTTGTTTGCGGCCCTTACACGCATTCCCACCAGAGTTGTGTTGAGAATGTATCAGAAGGACCGTAGAATTTCAGCCCCTATGTTTTTAGTTGTTAACTAGTTACAGAAATACCCCAGAAATATTGAGTATTTTGCAATTTGCAATACTCTCTTCTTACATTGGTTCAATTTAGAACAACAATGCTGAACTAGTTATTTGAGTACATGTTGGTATCTATTGGCCTTCCGATTGGTTGTACAGATGACCTTGTTTTTTGACCGTTGAACACTGATAGGAAACTGAACAATTCCTCGAGTGATTGTTATTTAGGAAGCAAAACTTCAGGCAGTTCAGTAGGGTTTTAAATAAATTTAGCAATGCTGCAGAGAATGCTGATGTTAGATCTTTATCCTCAGCCTATTATATTTGAAACAAAATCTGTTATGGGCAGCATTAGGAAAGCTTCAACTTTGCACTACTGCTTTCAACTCTTTGAAATTCTCTGACCTCACTGGAAACCAAAGACATCCAGCGAAACTGAAATATCTTGTAGCATTAAATAAACAAAAATTACATTTTTAAACTACATAATTGAGTTGCTGGAATGAAAAGCTAATTATCGTAATTAAGGACTGCAGTTTGGCTGACAGATCAGATCCTCACCCAAGTCTACTAATCAAGCTGCTTTTCCTCAAAAATCATCGCTCTACTCGAAACTCCGGCACGGCAAGAGAACCCCAGGTGGGCAGAGGAAATGCTTCAAGGACACCCTCAAAGCCGCCTTGAAAAAGTGTAACATCCCCACCGACACCTGGGAATCCCTGGCCCAAGACTGCACAAAGTGGAGGAGAAGCATCCGGGAAGGCACCAAACACCTCGAGTCTCTTCGCCGGGAGCAAACGGAAGCCAAACACAAACAGCGGAAGGAGCGCATGTCAACCCAAGCACCCCACCCACCTGCCCCTTCAACCACCATCTGCCCCACCTGTGACAGAGACTGTAGGTCCCGCATTGGACTCATCAGTCACCTGTGAACTCATTTTTAATGTGGAAGCAAGTCATCCTCAGTTCCGAGGGACTGCCTAAGAAGAAGACCATCATCTGTGTACCCACAACCTTTATTGCTTTAATAAAATTCAGACAGAAATTCTAATTGTTTATAATATCCATTTTATTATCGTTCAATTTTTTTTTATAGTTCTTGCTTCCTAAATTGCAAATTATTTCAGTCAGTGACAAATGAATTTGGAAATGCTTTTGGCAGTATGATACTTATTTCCCCAAAAAAGATTATTTTTATACATTGGGATGAAACACCAAGAAAAATTAGAATGGAAAATTATTAGCATTATTTGCAACTTGAGAATGAAAACAAATGCACTTAAGGACAGAACTAACACATGCTTTGCACAATGAAAGAAATCTCAGGTGGCTTTTAATTTGATTATACGACATAAATCTCTTGCAGTATTAACAGTAAAATCGTAAAATTGTACAATTCGGACTAGAACTTTCACAGACCCATTGAGAAATAGAAGTGTAGCAGGCCAGTACTTCTTCCTGTTGATGTGACCTGCCATTGACCCTGTTCCAACTCCTGGGAATGGGGTCATTTAAATATTTGGAGTGGTCACCCACACCTGAAGCCCGAATTGGGCTGAAAACAAGTGGCGAATAAATTGTTTTTCAGCTTTGAAAGAGCCTTTTTATGGTCTACAATGGATGCTATGCCTGTTCTTTGGGGCGAGCTGGGCAGAGTTCCAGGTAGCCTGAGAATAGCCCGCCAGACACTCCCTCAAGTTCCCATGGGGCTGCGCCCAAGAAGCATCCATGCTGGATTTTCAATGAGTGGATCCGAGTTTCACCCAAATTGCAGCCCCAACAGAACCTTACCCCACTTCCATACCTCTTGATCCCTGGAATGTCTAGCTTTTTATATCCAGTAAGGATGGGCTTTTAAAGGGGCGTTGTTGTTCTTTCAGGGAGGTTTCAGGGAGGCTCAGTCCTGGGACAGGTAGCAAGAGACTCCTCAAAACTCCATTTTGGAACTGTCTCATTGCCCACCAGGTTTATTCTGCAGCGAATGCAATATCTATTTTAGTTTCAATGTTTGTGAAGCTGTTTTTGCGAGATGGTGTTAAGTTTGAAATATATGATAAGGAAATTATTCAATACATCCATGAAACTTTTATCAATCATGCAATTATGCCACAGCTTCATAGATTACATAATATGCATACAGTGCTACTGAATATGTTTACCAAACAATTTTCAGTAGTAATGGTTTTTTAACTATAGATTTAAATTGATTGATCCCTTTAAGTAGCATTAGATGTTACACTTAAAGAAAGGTTATCTTCACAAATGTTCAGTTTCAAAGTTTAATTTTGCCTCTTAAAGCCAGGGAAAAGAAACTGCATCAAAATCAAACAAAGCGGAGTATTACAGTTTAGCTTGATCAACTGTACAATTTGCGCATATATGGGGTGGAATTTTCAACTCTTCGGTGGGGACATAAAATGGACAGTAGCAGATATTCCACCTGAAGTTAATGCAAAGGAAATAGGGAAAGATGTACAATGGGCGGTCGATCCACTTGTGCCCTTTTATGCTCCCACCGAAGTTAAAGATTTTGCCCAGCGATTTTTAACTTGGTTCCAGCTTGTTTTGCACTGACTTTCTGATATGAAATCCTGAGAACTAAGGTACTGGATAAAAACGAGAAATGAAAATTAAATATATACATATAATGCCAAAATTTAAGTTAATGGAATACATTTTTAAAAACATAGGAAGCAATAGAGCTGAACTTCAACAAAATTATCACAAAATATACTACATAACAAACTGTTAATTTCTACTTGATTGTTTGAGACCAATAAATACTGTCCTTGAAATTTGCAGGAGTTGTGCTTGTCTCTACCACTTCTGGTAGTTTCCTCAATGCCCAGCACAGGGCATAACATCCATCCACCCCTTACAAGGCAGACCTGGAATGGTAACAGCAGCTGGTATGCTGTGAATGGGGGGAGGCCATCCACCACAAGGGAACATTTTTTAAATGCAACAGATTGTGCTCCTTGCTCAGAGGCCAATAGGACCATTAGAGGGTTGGGGGCTCGTGGCAACCCCCGCCCCCCCCTCAACCCTGCAACTTCCACCCCCCCACCATGGCGCTGCAGTTTCCGGCAATAAGAACATAAGAAGTAGGAGCAGGAGTAGGCCATATGGCCCCTCGGGCCTGCTCCGCCATTCAATAGGATCATGGCTGATCCGAACCTAGATTACGTCCACATCCCTGCCCGCTCCCCATAACCCTTAATTCCCTTATCAGCTAGGATGGGCAGTTAGGTGTTGGAGATGTAAGCAAAGTGAGGCATGCACCCACCTGACCCACGCAAATGAGGTGCCCTCCTGTTGACCTCACACACTTGAGCGTGGTCCTTGCTGGAGAGCATCATTGTGCACGATCACGGTGTATATATGCAAGGAATTTTGAGGTCACTATGCTTCGGATATAGAATATTTGGTTACCTAGGTATCTGCAAACGATCACAAAATCCTGTCGAAGAGCAACCATTTTTCTAGCATTTTCATGTCGGCTGCCTATAAGATAGATTATGGATTTAAACTGTCTCTCCAAAAGTGAAGTGTCAAAGACTTTAGTCCATAAAGCCATTTTTTTCCTAGGCAAGTGTTAAACCAAGTGTTAACAAGTTCTGTTTGTCTCAATTTTACTAGCAAGTGTACTGACACAAAAATAAAGTAAAACAACTCTGAGGGGTGTACATGATGAATCACTTCCACTTCTGAAGAAATGATTCACAATGTTTTTGGTTAGGGAACAAGGGGGAGAAGCTCAAAGGGCATCACCTGTGGAGTCAGTGATTGGCATAGAAGCAAAAATGCAGATGTTCAAAGATGTGTATTGTGTTACAGGGAATGAGAGTTAAGTATCAATTTAACACTTTGAAAACCCTTCAAAATAACAAAATTAGAAATATTTCAATTTTTTTCATAAATCACGTGGATCTGTTTCTTCTTTTCTTCATTCACTAAGATTTTGTATTACAACCTATGGGTTGGAGTATGATTGTGCTATTAAAATATATTAATAAGTAATCATGAACTAAATCAAATGGGGTTGAAAGTCCATGTCCTTTCTGGCACACTCCTACATACCTTCAGTGGGAGTGTGATGAAAAAGCTGGAAATTAGACTGGGACCTGTTTATGCCAGGTCCCAGCCTAACATCAGAGTATCCAGGGTGTCCTGTTGGGATGGAGCCTCCTCCTGCCCAAACAAAGCCATTGGTGAAAAGGAGGCAAAGCTGGGAGTGGGGACTCCTTATGTGGGGAGTTTCTGCGTTCTCAGCCCTCAGAGGTACGTCTGGTCTCACATATGTACTGACAACCAGCAGAAATGGGGCCCACCTTGATCCAGGGCAGGACTATGGCTTGGAACCCTGAAGAGAAACCATTAAAAAAATATATTTAAATGTGGCCCCCTTACAAAGAGGCCCTCAGGAAGCAGTTACTTTATTTTTCCAGGCCCCCCCCCCCCCACCACTCCCCACCCCCACTCCAACCCCCTTCAGCCTAGACCTCTAGCTAGCAGGAGCGCTAGATGTGCGCTAGTGTCTGCCGATGAGATGATAATTAAGGGACTTCTCTTGACTGCATGAACTTTGGTGGGGTGAGCATCAGAGATACTGGCAAGTGCATCTTGCCCCTGCCCACTTTCCGCCATGGATTTTTTACCCTATCATATTCTTCTTCTGACATTGGGGCTAAGGCACATTGTTGGAATTTTTCTTTGAATTTAACTTTGCCATACTAACCTAGGAAGGTTTCATATGAAGATGCACACCACCAAAAACATAGGATGTATTACCCAATAGAATTTCTGGTCTTTCCAGCATTTCAACACTTAAATTATAGTGAAGTATAAATAATAAGCAATAAATAACCACTATCGCTTGGCAATATTTTTATCCAAGACTATATAATACTTCTTAAGAGTTGCCCTTCACTTGTAGTATAGCAGAGAAAAAATGTTGAAAAATCTTTTAGTATTTCCTTTTATAAACTCACGCTGGATCTTAGTCCTAGAGTTAAAACTCTCACTAATTCGGTACTAAATTGACCACCTTCACTCAAAGTGACCACAGAACAGCTGGAGTGGCATAAAAAATGCCACACTGGTGCAGTTCAGAGATTGGCACTAAGTAATATTATTGGAGAAGGGTACAAAAAGTTTCCAACTGTGCTATATCTGACCTGTGAGGGCAGTTTTCTGATGGGCCCCATTTTGTGGATTGTGTGGGATATGGTCGGATTCCCCGAATGTGGGGTTCTGACACACAAAAAAATGGGTCAGTCAGCTGCACGCAATTTTCCCTCAAGTGGCCAATTAATTTCCAGCGTGTGGGCAGCCTTGCTCATTGCCCATTTCCAGTCAGGAAGCCCCACAGTATGATGTCATCATTCGTGGTGCTTTCAAGGTCCACAGCAAGCATTGCTTCCTCTGTTGGCTTCCAAACGAACCATACAGGATGGCAGAGGAGCCTGCAGCAGCTGTGGCCAGTGCCAGACCCCGAGCTGCCTCCAAATTCAACGAAGCTTCACTGCAGGCATTCTTGGATGGGGTTAAGGCCCACAGGGAGGTCCTCTTCCCTAGGTCAGGCAGGAAGAGGCCTCCCACTGAGACCAAGGCTGCATGGATGCAGGTGTCAGCAGATGTCAACTCGAATGTGCGTGTAACCTTGGCATCACATCTCTAACTCCTTCCTCTACTACCCCACAGGACCATCCAGAGCCCCCGTCCCCACTGTGGAGGAGGAAGAGGCTGTGCAGCCAGACTCCTCAGAGGAAGCTCCAACCTCTGAGGGTGCAGCATCAGCAGAAATAAGCGCACCCAGCACCAGCGCAGACACTCACACTTCGGGGGGACCTTCGGGACATAGAGTAGTGTTGTCACCTGGTGTTTCACAGCTCACAAGTGAGCCTCAGCATATTCTGGAGACAGGGACAGCAGTGGAGAGTCCTCGTTGGAGGGCGCAGGACTCTGCCAGCTCAGCTCAGCTGCGCTGCATGTCAACCCTCTGCCTCTGGGTCCATCCGCAAGAGAAGAGGTGATGGATCTCCATGCACAGATGCAGGAGTCTCTGGCAGGTTTTGTCTCCAGGGTCGCTGCGAGTGTGGAGCGAATGGAGGAGTCCATAGCGACCATCAGTAGAGCCTTTGTGGAGTCATTGGCGCATGAACGCATCACCATGGAAAGGTTGGCAACCTCCATGGAGGAGATAACTCGCCAGGGTATGGAAAACATGGTGAGTGCTCATAAGAGAATGACATCTTTTGAGGAGCGTTGGCCATCTATTGAACAGAGAAACCAGACCTTTATGGAAGTCCTTCTGAGTAGGACTGCCAGTGCAGATACGGGTCCCCATGGCCCCCTAAAGCGCAGCAAGGTGCTCTCAAGCTACTTCCAAGCGCTGGCCCCTTCTGGCCTGTGCAGCTTCGGGTGAGTGAGCAGCAGCTTGGTGCTCCTGGTGCTCATCCTGCTGTTCCTGGTTCTGCTGCTGCCGCCTCTGCTGCTGGAGATCCTCTAATGGCAAGAAGGGAAGGAAGAAAAGGCGTCCCATGCTTCTGGTAGATGCCTCCGCTGAGGAAGCGCTGAGTGAGGGTGGCGAGAGGGGCTTCCCAGGAGATCACATTGGAGAAGTGTGTGAGGCTCCAACCTTCCACAGCTGTGCCTAAGCCTTGAAGAAGTAGCCCCAAGCCTGCAACAACAAGGTCCTTCAACATACAAATGCTGTCCCTTTAAATTGCAGCTTTCCCGAATGACTTGCAGCTGAGAGCAAGCAAGCCGGCAAGCTTCACGCCAGGTTTCATCAGCGGGGTTCCCCGCAGGCGTGCTTAGCGTGGGGAACCCCTGAAAATCGCAAGGGCACCCTAAAATGGCATTAAACATGCCAATAATTGCTGATTAGGGTCCCGACGGCCAGTCCCGCCAGCGGCGGGCGGGACTGAATCGGTTCGTGGAGAAACGGCGGTCCGAAAGTCGGATGGGGTGGGGAATCAGGCGGGGGGGGGCGGTGTCGCGACCCCTATTTCGGCGATTTTCGGCCCCCGCCCACCTGAAAAGCCGCCCGACGGCTAGCAGAAAATCGGGGCCATAGTCTCAAAAAAGATCCTCACCTGCTAGCAATACATATCGGAAATCTCAGGCCTATAGTAGTAGCCAGCTTTCTTCCCCCATGTTTAAGTATTAGAGCTAGGGTTGCCAACCTTACCGGATTGTCTGAGTCTCCCAAAATTGAGGATTCATCTCCCAAGTGCTGCTTTGAGCAACCCGGGAGAAAAATTTCAAGCTCGTCTGATGACCGCAGCTTCTGTATCTGGAATGGTGCAGTTTGTTCTTCCCTGCCTCCTTCCCAACTTGGTGTAGCTACTCTCACAGCCAGTCCAGAATGCATCTGTGCCAGCCTGTGCTCTGCTCATTCAACAGATTTCTGTTACAGCGGTGCGGGTCACTCTGGGCATCTGGCGCTACCATTGTGGCCTTGCTGCTTTTGGTATTAGAAAGTGCTTCAGTTGGATGTGGGAAGAAACATTACCCACAGTTAAAATATGATCAAAACTTCTCTCTAACTGAAAACCAGGGAGTGATGTTATCTCTAGCACCCACCTTTCCCAACGACAAACTGAAATTGGTACAAAACTCATCAACCACCTCTCACACATCACTCGCGTTGCCTACATAGCTGAAGCTGCCCCCCGCCCCGGAACTCACCATCTCCTTTCATACTGAAGAATTCTTTTCTCTTCAACAGTTCTTGACTCTATCAATGCAAGCGCCTCTGACACACTCCCAAACTGGATCCAAAAAAAAGTTCTCTGTCTCACCTCTAAACTCCCATTCTCCATTATATCTTTTTCTGTCTACCGATTGCAGCAATTCTATTATGGTTGTGCTGACTTTCTTGTTCCTTCTCAATTATAGATCCATCTACATGCTTTTCCTCGTGCCTGCCTGCATCCTTCCTGAGCTGAATGTCTCTGCATCTAACTAATTCATGACTTTGGAGCATCACACCCATGGTTTGCCCCTTTGTACTTTCTTCGCCTTCTCGCGGGAGGCCATCTGGTTCTCAAACCTCTCATGTGATAACTGCTGGCACAAAACCATGAGCAAAGACACTAAACTACAGGGGTTCCAACCTTCATGATAACATTTTCAAACTGTGGGCAACTGTCATGTGTTCAGATGTCACATAATAAAACCTTTAGGAATACAGCCAATGAGAGTTGGAAACCCTAGCTAGACCCAGCCAGGGGATGGACTGGCGCTGGAGGTGCAACCAGACCATTCCAATGACCCAACCACTAAATTTGGATGCCTGTTCAGCATCCAGGTGGAGGGAGAACCGGAAATTCATCCACTTAGATGGAAAAATGATCTACATGTCAGACCTGCAATAGCATTAAACTGAATCAGTCACACGTTCCCAAGTATTTGACCCATTTGTGTCCTTGTTATACTGAACCTACAACAGTAGTGGAAAATCTACTAAAATCATAGTATAGAATAGTTGCATCACATTTCAGTTCAGTTACATTAACCAAATAGGTTACTCAATGAGGTGCAGCAGGAACTCATACTACACCCTAGAATTCAATGGACAATGAAACATTAGCGCATTACTAAACCTATATCTAATTACTGGTGCGAATCCAACACCTCTGGCTGGGACTTGCACCAGTAAGTTTGTACAGCTGGGCTATATCCACTGCACACATTGGGTTCACTGGCTTTTGGACCACTGGCTTTTGGACCACATGCAGAAACATATGAGTAACAGATGACAGAGTCCATATGCCCCAGTGTATGTGTAGCAGTGCGCTTTGGAAACCAAAGTGTTGCTCAGTATGAACTGCCTGCTGTGAGTGAGTCAGAATTATTTTTGACGCATACAGTCACTATAGTAATCTGGGATGTTATGATTAAGGTTATCCACCAGGTGGTGCTGTAGCCAATGCTGCTGCTAAGGTCAGAGGTTTGCTTCCTGTCAAGGCAGCAAAGGTGAAATGCCTGGATGCAGGCATGATGTTTGTTACTCTGTTTGTTAATAAAGTACTCGTGCTAATTCTACGATATCGCCTCTTCGAGTCCTTGTCTCACTACATGGATTTATCACAGTCACAATGGTCAGTCAAATGTAACATTCATTCATTCTTTTTCTAACACCCCTGATAGGCATCTTTACTGGCAGAGAACTTCATACCAGTGTGAAACCAGCAGGAATCCTAATTCAGGAGTGAACAACACATCAGTATAAATCCTTATCTTCCATCCTATACTTTTCTTTAAAATCAAGAAATCAAGATGAAGGGTGAAGACCCAAAGTGCAAACTTGGGTTTAAGCAACCTGAAAATTGTAGGATGAAGGAAAGAATGCAGAGTATAACATTTTCCGCTATGCCTGCAGTTTAGATTCAGATTGTCTGCCAGAGCAAGTTACATTTTCCTCTCTCTGCAGATGTGGATGTACGGGTACCTGTGGGTATACCTCTTCTGGAGCCTAACCTGCCTGGTTTTCCTCTTTTGATTCTCATTCTTTTTCCAATGCCCCTGATAGGGGAATTCCCATTGGGATGTTGCGGGGGGCAACATAAACTAATCAATTAGCACAAAAGCTCATGAGAACCTAAATGCCAGCAGAGCAAAATCGATAAGAAATTGCAGAAATACATTAACCCCAATATTACTGCATATTTTCCATGACCTTTGGTATACTTGCTATTAACTAGCAACCCAAGACCTCCATTTCGCAGTGGTATGATTAGGAATAGATGTCCTGCATGCCCAAACATTGGAAAGTAGAAAATAAAGCTCCTGTCTGTTTGAAGCAGTCACTTCTTACGCTGGGGTTGCCCACTCACAGGAAAGTGGGTGAAGATCCGGTATTATGGATCTTTGCCCATTTTTCTGATCAAAATTGTTTGATTTTACCTGTAAGACGATTCATGCAATTGAATAAGTCATGCTAAGAAATTCCACAGGATTTGAAATCCTGAGAGGTATGAGTTGGAGTGGAAAGAGGGATTGCCTATCAAGCGATTAAAGTTTTTTCCTAGTATACCGTTTAGGAACGTGAATGAGGAGTTAGGAAGATCATCCTGGATATGGGAGCAATATTTAAATCTTGGATGGATACAAGTTTTATAGAGAGTTAGGAAAACTTAGAGAAAAAGAATTGTTTGGTATGAGGAACCTGTACTTCTTGGAGGCAACTTTGACAATGGAGATAATGTGAGACATCGCCTTGAGGTCAGAGGAGATAGTGAAACCAATATAAAAATATGAAGAAGATGGACTCATCAAATGTAATAGGCAATAGCTGTTGGTTTACTTTTATTGAAATTCTAACAGTATTAGAGCTTATTCCTCTGCTTATAGATACAAATACATAGGCATCTCATTTCACTTTAGAGGAAGACCAATTTCCCTACATATCCCCAGAAGATAAGAAGCATTATGCATATTTGTACTGATCATATGCCATTTGTGGTACAAATATGTAATTCCTGCCATTGATGACAAGACTATAATAACAAGAAAATGAACTCTGAAAGTGCCCGGATCTTGACTATTCATGAATCCTGAGATTTGTGTAGTGACGGACTCCCTCTGTACAGGGAATTATCACTGAGAGATCACCCTGCATACATAATTAACCTCAAACCAGGGACAGGGTGAGGGTCATGACAAGTTTGGGGCGGCAGGTGGAAATTCTGCTCTAACCCACTTCTGGCAACAATACTTCTCCAGAAGAAAATCATTACCACTAGTGTTTTGATGACTAGAGTTTGAAGATGTGAAAAACACAAGCATCTTTCTATTGGCCCTTGAATGGGGACAGTTAGTATACAGGCTAAAGGTGCAGTAAAGAGAGAAAAGCAGCACTCAGACGTCAAGGGTCCCTGCTTCAGCACCACTCACCCAGGGCCTGAGCAAAAATAAAAAGTGCTCATTTTTGTAATCATTATACCTTCCTCTTTAGTAATCTGGACTCAGCACATGCAAAAACGAAGTTTGAATTAGTGGAGCTGCTCCAGTTATACTGTGTGCCCTGAGCATTAACTTGAACCAAAACCAGAGTGAAATCATCCCAAGATGAGTTTTGTTGATGCTAGAACTGTATATATTGTATATATGGACTTTCAAAAGGCATTTGATAAAGTACCACATAATAGAAAGATTTGTAAAATAGAAGCACATAGGTTTAAAGGGATGGTGGTAACTTGGGTACATAATTGGCTAACAGATAGGAGGCAGAGAGTAACGGTGAGTGGATGCTTTTCTGACTGGAGAGAAGTATGCAGTGGTTATTAGGACCATTGCTTTTATGTATACATGACCTGCACTTGGTATAGAGAGCACAATTTTGAAGTTTGCACGAGGTTACAAAACTTGGCAATGTCGTAAATAGTGAGGAGGATAGTAGCAGACTTCAGGAGAACACAGACAGACTGGTGAAATGGGCAGACACATGTCAGATGCAATTTAAAGCAGATAAGTGATGCAATTTGAGAGGAACAACACGGTGAGCAGGTATAATCTAAATGGTACTATTTGAGGGTGTTGCATGAGCAGAGGGACCTGGGGATGCATATTCACAAATCTTTGAAGGTGGCAGGTGTAATAGAGCCACCTGGTGGACTACTGATGTATATAATAATAAAGCCATGTGCAGTACAGGTCTTACCGGAAGCCATATTGTGCTGTTGTATATATATATGCTGTGTCTCAAGATATCACAGAATTGGTGATGAGGATGCGATTGCAGATTCCTTAGCTTTTGTTGGAGGTTAATCCTTCCAACCGATGGAGGGACTGTTGGAGGTTCTTCGTTTTGCAGAAAAACGTAAAAATCCGAGGTAAATTTTGAGCACACAGGACTGAACTGTCGATGTTGCCAGAGTCCAGATGGCCGCGCCTATGGGAATAATAGGGCGCTTGGGTGAGTTCCATCGTGATCAAGAGACTTTCGGAGCATATGTGGAGCGGCTGGAAATGTTTTTCACTGCGAATAGTAATGTCAAAGTTCCTAATGATGTAAACTGTAACCAGGCGGTTTTAGAAATGAATAGGGCTTTTTTTTGACTGAAGCAGGCCCTGAGGTGTATGAAACCCTGAAAAATTTGCTTGTTCCCGCCAAGCCAAATGACACGGCACTGAAGGAGATCCTAACCAAGTTAGACCAGCACTACAGTCCTGAGCCCCTGGAAATTGCTGAAAGTTATCGTTTTGGAACACGTGATCAATTAAATAACAAGGGTATCAGTGAGTACATTGTAGCTTTAAAAAAGCTATCCATTCACTGCCATTTCAGAAACTTTCAGGACCAAGCTTTGCATGACCACTTTATTTGTGGGTTGAAAATGAACATATCAGAAGTAAATTGTTGACAACCCCTAACCTGACTTTTGACTTAGCTTGTCAGACAGCTATGTCGATGGATATGGCCGACCAATATTCCCGAGAGTTCCACGCCATTTCCAGTCATCAGACAACCGGAGGTGAATCGGCTGCAGGCTAAAAGTAAAGAGCAGTTGAGTTCCAAGGCCTCAGCAACTGGCCAAGGTAACAGTGCATTGAAGTCATGCTATCGGTGCCTGGGACAACACATCGCTCAAAGCTGTCCATATGTGAAGGCAGAGTGTTTCTACTGCAAGAAAACTGGGCCTCTAGTGAAGACAAATGTAAGTCCCTTACAGTCAGAAACAGGAGAATTTATAATGGGGAACAAGGAAATGGCAGAGCAATTAAACAAATACTTTGGTTCTGTCTTCATGGAAGAGGACACAAATAACTTCCCAGAAATGCTAGGGAACCAAGGGTCTAGTGAGAAAGAGGAATTAAAGGAAATTAGCATTAGTGAAAAAAAAGCGCTGGAGAAATTACTGGGACTGAAAGCCGATAAATCCCCAGGGCCTGATAATCTGCACCCCAGAGTACTAAATGAGATAGCCATGGAAATAGTGGATGCATTGGTTGTCATCTTCCAAAATTCTATAGATTATGGAACAGTTCCTGCAGTTTGGAGGGTGGCAAATGTAACCCCACTATTTAAAAAAGGAGAGAGAAAACAGGGAACTACAGACCGGTTAGCCTAAAATCAGTAGTAGGGAAAATGCTGGAGTCTATTATAAAGGATGTGATAACAGGACACTTAGAAAATATCAATGGGATTAGACAAAGTCAACATGGATTTATGAAAGGGAAATCGTGTTTGACAAACCGACTGGAGTTTTTTGAGGATGTAACTGGTAGAATAGATAAGGGAGAACGAGTGGATGTGGTGTACTTGGATTTTCAGAAGGCCTTTGATAAAGTCCCACATAAGAGGTTAATGTGCAAAATTAAAGCACATGGAATTGCGGGTAATATACTGGCATGGATTGAGAATTGGTTAACAGATAGGAAACAGAGAGTGGGTCTTTTTCGGGGTGGCAGGCGGTGACTAATGGGGTACTGCAGGGATCAGTGGTTGGGCCCCAGCTATTAACAATATATATTAATGATCTGTACGAGGGAATTGGATGTAATATCTCCAAATTTGCTGACGACACAAAGCTGGGTGGGAGGGTATGCTGCGAGGAGGATGTCATGAAACTCCAGTACGATTTGGACAGGTTAGGTGATTGGGCAGAAACATGGCAAATGCACTATAATGTGGATAAATGTGAGGTTATCCACTTTGGTGGCAAAAACAGGAAGGCACATTATTATTTGAATGGCAATAGATTGGGAGAAGGGGAAGTGGAAAGAGACCTGGGTGTTCTTGTGCACCAGTCGCTGAAGGTAAGCATGCAGGTGCAGCAGGCGGTTAAGAAGGCAAATGGTATGTTGACCTTCATAGCAAGAGGGTTCGAGTACAGGAACAAGGATGTCTTGCTACAGTTGTACAGGGCCTTGGTGAGACCGCACCTTGAGTATTGTGTGCAGTTTTGGTTGCCTTATCTGAGGAAGGACGTTCTTGCCATGGAAGGAGTGCAGCGAAGATTCACCAGGCTGATACCTGGGAAGACAGGAATGACGTATGAGGAGAGATTGTGTCAATTGGGCTTATACTCACTGGAGTTTAGAAGATTGAGAGGGGATCTCATCGAAACCTATAAAATTCTGTCAGGCCTGGACAGACGAGGTGCTGGAAGGATGTTCCCGATGGTTGGGGAGTCCAGAACCAGGGGTCATAGTCTAAGGATAAGGGGTAGGACATTTAGGACTGAAATGAGGAGGAATTTTTTCACCCAGAGAGTGGTGAACCTGTGGAATTCTCTGCCACAGAGGGCGGTGGAGGCCAGTTCATTAAATATATTCAAGAAAGAGTTGGATATATTTCTTAAGGCTAAAGGGATCAAGGGATATGGGGAGAAGGCAGGGACAGGGTACTGAATTTCAATGATCAGCCATGATCTCATTGAATGGCAGAGCAGGCTCGAAGGGCCAAATGGCCTACTCCTGCTCCTATCTTCTATGTTTCTATGTTTCTATGAAGTTATCTGCTTCGGTAGGAAAAACAGAAAGGCAGAGTATTATTTAAATGGTGATAGATTGGGAAATGTTGATGTACAGAGGGACCTGGGTATCCTTGTACACCAGTCACTGAAAGCAAACATGCAGGTGCAGCAAGCAGTTAGGAAGGCAAATCATATGTTGGCCTTCATTGCAAGGGGATTTGAGTACAGGAGCAAGGATGTCTTACTACAGTTATACAGGGCCTTGGTGAGACCACACCTGGAGTACTGTGTGCAGTTTTGGTCTTCTTACCTAAGAAAGGATATACTTGCCATAGAGGGAGTGCAGCGAAGGTTCACCAGACTGATTCCTGGGATGGCAGGACTGTTGTATGAGGAGAGATTGGGTCGACTAGGCCTATATTCACTAGAGTTTAGAAGAATGAAAGGGATCTCATTGAAACGTATAAAATTCTGACAGGGCTAGACAGACTGGATGCAGGGGGTCTAGAACGAGGGGTCACAGTCTCAGGATACGGGGTAGGACATTTAGGACTGAGATAAGGAGAAATATCTTCACTCAGAGGGTGATGAACCTGTGGAATTCTCTAACACAGAAGGCTGTGGAGGTCAAGTCACTGAATATATTTAAGGAGATAAATAGATTTCTAGACATAAAAGGCATCAAGGGGTATGGGAAGAGAGCGGGAATATGGTATTGAGATAGAGGATCAGCCATGATCATATTGAATGGCGGAGCAGGCTCGAAGGGCCGAATGGCCTACTCCTACTCCTATTTTTCTATGTTTCTATGAATAAAAAGCAAGGAAGTCATGCTAAACCTTTACAAATCTCTGGTTAGGCCTCAGCTGGACTATTGTGTACAATTCTGGGCATCACACTTTGGGAAGGATGTCAAGGTCTTGGAGAGGGTACAGAGGAAGATTACCTGGATAATACCAGGGATGAGAAAGTTCAGTTATGTGGAGAGATTGGAGAAGCTGGGATTGTTCTCCTTAGAGCAGAGAATGTTAAGAGGAGCCCTAAGAGAGGTATTCAAAATGATCAGGTGCTTTGTTAGAGTAAGTAGGGAGAAACTGTCTCCTCTGGCAAGTGGGTCAGCAACCAGATAGATTTAAAATCATTGGCAAAAGAACTAGAGGGGAAATTAGGAGAATTATTTTCACACAGAGGGTTGTTAAGATTTAGAACGCACTACCTGAAAGGGTGGTGGTTCAGATTCCATAGGAACTTTCAAAAGGTAATTGGACAGATACTTGAAGAGGGCTGATTTGCAGGGTTATGGTGAAAAAGTTGGGGTGTGGAACTGAATTGGGCAGCTCTTTCAAAGAGCTAATACAGGCACGACAGGCTGAATGGCCTCCTTCTGTGCAGTAAGATTCTATGATTCTAACACCTGTAACTCAGCTGAGTTACACTGTACACGTTGAGATTGCACTTTTCCTCCTGCCCCCAGCCTCATGACCATCCACCCTTGACTGTCCCGCTGCATTTAAATGATGGTGGCTGGGGGCGGGTGGGGGGAGTGGGGATTCATGCATGAGTTGTTTTCCCTTCCTCTCTACCAAAGTACTGCTGACCCTGATTAAGAACAGAAGGGTAGTGATACTGACTAAAGCAGCAGGAAGAGCATCAGAGTACAGAAGTTTTGTAAGTACTGTATAATCAGGGTTTAAGTCATCATCGTGGTAGCCTCCTTCAGTTCCTCTGTAGTTTAAGCTTTTTTTAAATTCAAGATTGGCATCATTATAAACAATTAAGAGTGAAGACAGATATCTAGAATAGGCCGACAGTTGCTTTTAGCAGAGATTTGATTCAAAGTGGATGTTGAGTGCAGTTCACAAAAAGAACAACAGTGGACATGCTGAAGGATATTGATATACAGATAAAAATAGAGTTGTGGTTACTTTTTAAACCAAGTGTCTCCTGATATATTGTTATAATTTTGACCATGGTGGTCAACAGTGATTGCTGACCTGATTTACATGAAGTCAAAAATTCTTGTCAATAAGTTCTAGGGCTGGATTTTCCTCTGCTTTACCATCTGAAATCAGTGGGAAGTGAGGAAAATGGGGCGGGGAGGTCTACTGCCAGATTCCCACTCCAAAATCCACAGGTGGAAATGTTCTTCCTGCTATCCTATCCACCCAGCCCTTGTCTGTCGGGGGGCGGAGGGGGCAGGGGGGTTGCGGGGGGAGGTGAGCAGCGGGGGAAGAGGTAGTGAGACAGGTTGATTTCCTTGCCTCCCTGCTACAATACTGCCGACCCTATTTAAGAACATAGATAAGAACAGAGAAAAGGGTGGTGATACTAACTGTTACAGCAGGAACAGCTCCGTAGCCAGTGAAGGAGGGAAAGGACCAGTCTGTGGCCACCTGTCCCTCTCTTCTGCCACAGGATTTGAGAATTGGGTTCATTCAGAACACTTTTGACAAAAAATTATTGGTGGTCTTCTGCCCCTTTATGGCACTCCTCTCCCTTCAAAGTATCCTGCTGCTGGACTACAAAAGGAAGACCACTCTACTTACATAATTAACCCCAAACCAAGAAAATGGGTCAGAGTCATGACTAGCTCATGGCAGCAGGTGGAAATTCTGCTCTAACCTACCTCTGGCAGCAATCCTGCCCAGAAGAAAATCATTACCACATGTGTTTTGATGTCTAGTCTATAGGATTAATTGCTACAATGTTATAGGGCTGATTAATTACTATACTATTGACCAAAACTGGGAATTTTTAGGCAAATTCTAAAAGTAATCGATACAAGTCAGGTCTACTCACATTTATATGGGGTCAGTAATTTATGAAACTAGTTCATATACTGATCTGTTTGTTTTACTTGGGACAGAGATTTGTTTTATAGTTTAACATATAGGGTTGCCACCTTTTGTGAAGTCTAAAGCTGGACAATGTCCAGCAACTTGGCTTGAATTCTTAAGTTTTATTTACTGCTCATGAAGATTAATTGAAAACATTTAAGAATGGCTAGAGTGCAGTTTGTCACGGAGTGCAGCTCGGAACAGAGTGTAAAGCTGCAAGTTTGGTGAGTGAGGGAGTTTGGGGAGGGAGGTGTTCCTTTCTTTTTCTATCTTTGTCAGCTTCCAGGAGAGTAGGAGTTAAAAAGCTGCACAAGAAGGCACAAAGAACCAACGGGAGTTCGGCTCTGTGACACCCCCCAACCGCATTTGGAGAAAAATAAAAGGTGACATCACAAGGAAAAGGGTAAGTGATTGGTTGGTGAGTATTTTGCTCACTTCCCTTAAATTTTATCGCCCAGGAAATTTATTAGTAATTGTAAGGTTTCATTAGTACCAGTTTAATAGCAGTAATAAATCTTATTAGGTGTATCAAAATTAATTAATTAAGACTCAATAAAGATGGCAGGGCAGGTGATGTGTTGTGACTGCAGTATGTGGGAGCTCCTAGAAGCCAGTGTGATCCAGGATGAACACGTCTGCGGTAAGTGTCTGCGGGTTGAGGAGCTTCGGCTCAGAGTTGATGAACTGGAGGCCGAGCTGTGGACACTGCGATGCATCAGGCAGGGGGAAAATTACCTGGACACTTTATTCCAGGAGGCAGTCACCCTTAGGATAGGGTCCTCTGATTTGGTCAGTGGTCAGGGACAGGAGGATGTGACTGCGAGTGAGGCAGGTATGGGGACCCAGGAGGTGGAGGAACCTCAGCCTTTGCAATTGTCCAACAGGTTTGAGGTTCTTGCGGCCTGTATGGATGAAAGCGGTGGCTGCAGGGTGAATGAGCAAACTGACCATGGCACCGAGGTACAGGAAGCTATTCAAGCGGGGGGAGTTAATAGGAATGTAGTGGTAATTGGGGACAGCACAGTCAGGGGGATAGATACAGTTCTCTGCGGCCAAGAGCGAGAGTCCAGACGGCTGTGTTGCCTGCCCAGTGCCAGGGTTTGGGACATCTGCTCTGGGCTGGAGAGGAACTTGCAGTGGGAGGGGGAGGAGCCAGTGGTCATGGTCCATGTAGGTACCAACGACATAGGTAGAACTAGGAAAGAGGTTCTGCTGAGAGAGTATGAGCAGCTAGGGGCTAAATTAAAAAGCAGAACCTGAGCCACGAGCAAATTGGCATAGGGTAAATAAAATTAGAGAGATGAATGCGTGGCTCAAAGACTGGTGTGGGAGAAATGGGTTTCAATTCCTGGGGTACTGCCACCAGTACTGGGGAAAGTGGGATCTGTATCGTTGGGACGGTCTTCACCTGAACCGGGCTGGGACTGTGTTCTGGCAAGTCGTATAACTAAGGCGGTAGAGAGGGCTTTAAACTAAATATTGAGGGCTTGGGATCAAATTTGGGAAGATGTGGTAATTCAAAGATTAGAGACAAGACAATAGAGAAAGGTATTAATATGGGAAATTATAAAAAGACCGTGACAGGAAGGGATAGAGAGTACAATTCTAAGAGTAAATCAACAGATAAGGATAAAGGTTACAAAAATAATAAAAGGACAAAACTAAAGGCACTGCATCTGAATGCACGTAGCATTCGAAACGAAACAGATAAACTGATAGCGCAAATAGAAATAAATAAATATGATCTGTTAGCCATTACAGAAACATGGTTGGAGGATGACATAGATTGGGACCTGAACATTGAAGGGTACATGACATTTAGGAAGGACAGGAAGGTGGGAAAAGGTGGCTCTGTTAATTCATGAGGCTGTGGAAGCGGTTTGGGTAGAGATGAGAAATAATAAAGGCAAGAAGTCACTTGTGGGAGTGGTGTACAGGCCCCCTAACAGTAACCACATGGTAGGATGGAGTATAAATGAAGAAATAATGGGAGCTTGTCAGAACGGTACAGCAATAATCATGGGGGATTTTAATTTGCATATAGACTGGAAAAATCAGATGGGCAAAGGCAGCATAGGTGAGGAGTTCATGGAATGTTTTCAGGAGAGTACTTACAACAGCACGTTCTGGAGGCAACCAGAGAGCAGGCTATTCTAGACCTGGTATTGTGCAACGAGATAGGATTAATTAATGACCTCATAGTGAAGGTGCCCCTAGGTAGCAGCGATCATAATATGATTGAATTTTACATTCAGTTTGAGAGAGAGAAGAGTGGGTCAAAGACTAGTATTTTAAACTTAAATAAGGGCAATTATGAGGGCATGAAAGCAGAGCTAGCTAAAGTGAACTGGCAAATTAGGTTAAGGGATAGGTCAATAGAGTTGCAGTGGCAGACATTTAAGGGGATATTTCAAAATGTACAGAATATATACATTCCAACAAGAAAGAAAAATTTCAAGGGGAGGACCCATCATCTGTGGTTAACTAAAAAAGTTAAAGATAGTATTAAACTTAAAGAAAAAGCATATAATTGCGCAAAGATGGGTGGCAGGTCAGAAGACTGGACAGAATATAAAAAACAGCAAAGGATGACTAAAAGATTAATAAGGAGAGAAAAATTAGAGTACGAGAGAAAGCTAGCTAGAAATATAAAAACAGATAGTAAGAGTTTCTATAGCTATTTTAAAAAGAAAAGAATTAACAAAGTGAGCGTTGGTCCTATAAAAAGTGAGTCTGGGGAATTAATAATGAAAAATAAGGAGATGGCAGTTGAATTGAACAGGTATTTTGCATTGGTCTTCACTATAGAGGATATAAGTAACATCCCAGAAATACCTGTAAATCAGGAAATGGAAGGGAGGGAGGAACTCAAGAAAATTATAATCACCAACGGTACCCTCCTCCTGTCGAAATGCTTAGAACATGGCCTCGTCATAACCAACACCTTGTTCTGTCAGAGAGACAAGTACAAGGCTTCATGGCAGCACCCTCGTTCCAAGCACTGGCATCTGCTGGACTACGTCATCGTCCGAGTGAGGGACCGCAAGGACGTCCGCATCACCCGCGCCATGACAGGAGCTGATGACTGCTGGACAGACCACCGCCTAATCCGCTCTGTCATCTCCATCAATGTAGCCCCAAAACAGCGGCAGCAACAGAAACAATGCCGCAGGAAAATTAACGCTGGCGCACTCAAAGACCCCGCTAAGAAAGCCCTATTCAGCCTGCGCCTCACAAACAACCTGACGACTCCCAGTGATGCAGAGACACAGAGTGCCCACAGCGCCTGGTCTGCACTCAAGGCCTCCATAATCAGCATCTGTGAAAAGACGCTCGGTCAATCGACCAGGAAACACCAAGACTGGTTCGACGAGAATGACCAGGAGATCCAGGAGCTAATAAGCCGCAAGTGCAAGGCATTCCTGATCTGGAAACAGCAACAGAACTCGAGAGCAAGAAAGCAGCTCTACAGACGCCTGAAGGCAGAGGTCCAACAAAAAACTCGCGACCTAAAGAACAGATGGTGGGTGGAGAAAGCGCAGGAGATCCAGCAGCTAACCGACAACCACGACGTGCGTGGATTCTTTAGCGCAGTCAAGACCATCTACGGCCCAAGCACCCAAGGCCCTACCTCACTGCGGGCCAAGAACAGGGAAGCAGTCAGTGCCCGCTGGAAGGAGCACTTCGAAGATCTCCTTAACCATGACTTGGTCTTCGACACGAGTGTCCTCAACTCCATCTCACAGCATGCTACCCGCCACCATCTCAACACAACCCCAGCCCGGCATGAGGTTGAAAAGGCCATCCGACAACTGAAGAACAACAAGGCCTCAGGGGCAGATGGAATCCCCACCGAGGCACTAAAGCATGGCGGAGAAGCACTACTGGCGCGAATTCATTAACTAATTTCTCTTACCTGGAAGGAGGAGAGCATGCCAGGGGCTCTCAGAGATGCCGTAATTGTGACCATCTTCAAGAAAGGTGACAAGTCCGATTGCGGTAATTACAGAGGAGATTCCCTGCTATCTGCCACAGGGAAAGTCATCGCAAGAATCCTCCTCAATCGCCTTCTCCCAGTGGCCGAAGAGCTCCTTCCAGAGTCGCAATGCGGATTCCGCCCACTAAGGGGCACAATGGACATGATCTTCACCGCACGTCAATTACAAGAGAAATGCAGGGAACAGCACCAACCACTGTACATGGCCTTCTTTGATCTCACAAAGGCCTTTGACACTGTCAACCGTGAGGGATTATGGAGTGTCCCCCTCAAATTCGGCTGCCCTCAAAAGTTTGTCACTATCCTCCGCCTGCTTCACGACGACATCCAAGCCGTGATCCTGACCAACGGTTCCACCACAGACCCAATTCACGTACGAACCGGGGTCAAGCAAGGCTGTGTCATTGCACCAACGCTCTTCTCAATCTTCCTTGCTGCAATGCTCCATCTCACCCTCAGTAAGCTCCCCACTGGAGTGGAGCTAATTTACAGAACAAACGGGAAACTGTTCAACCTCCGTTGCCTCCAGTCCAGATCCAAGGTCGTCCCATCCTCTGTCATCAAATTACAGTATGCAGACGATGCTTGCATCTGCGCTCACTCGGAGGTCGAACTCCAAACCATCGTAAACACCTTCACCGAAGCATACGAGAGCATGGGCCTTACACTAAACATCCGTAAGACAAAGGTCCTCTACCAACCTGCCCCCGCCACACAGTGCTGCCCCCCAATTATCAAAATCCACGACAAGGCCTTGGACAACGTGGACCACTTTCCATACCTCGGGAGCCTACTGTCAACAAGGGCAGACGTCGACGACGAAGTCCAACACTGCCTTCAGTGTGCCAGTGCAGCCTTCGGTCACCTGAGGAAGAGAGTGTTTGAAGACCAGGACCTCAAACTCAGCACTAAGCTCATGGTCTACAGGGCAGCAGTGATACCTGCCCTGCTGTGTGCCTCAGAGACATGGACCATGTACAGCAGGCACCTCAAAGCACTGGAGAGGTACCACCAACGCTGCCTCCGCAAGATCCTGCAAATCCATTGGCAGGATAGGCTCACCAACGTCAGTGTTCTTGCTCAGGCCAACATCCCCAGCATCGAAGCTCTGACCAAGCTCAATCAGCTCCGACGGACGGGTCACATTGTCCGCATGCCCGATACGAGACTCCCAAAACAAGCGCTCTACTCGGAGCTCCGGCACGGCAAGAGAGCCCCAGGTGGGCAGAGGAAACGCTTCAAGGACACCCTCAAAGCCTCCTTGAAAAAGTGTAACATCCCCACCGACACCTGGGAATCCCTGGCCCAAGACCGCACAAAGTGGAGGAGAAGCATCCGGGATGGCGCCAAACACCTCGAGTCTCTTCGCCGGGAGCAAGCGGAAGCCAAGCGCAGGCAGCGCAAGGAGCGCACGTCAACCCAAGCACCCCACCCACCCGCCCCTTCAACCACCATCTGCCCCACCTGTAACAGAGACTGTAGGTCCTGCATTGGACAAATCAGTCACCTGCGAGCTCATTTTTAATGTGGAAGCAAGTCATCCTTGGTTCCGAGGGACTGCCTAAGAAGAAGAAGGTACTGAGCAAATTGTTGGAGCTGCGGGCTGACAAGTCCCCAGGTCCTGACGGACTTCATTCTAGGGTCTTAAAAGAAGTGGCTAGTGAGATAGTTAATGCGTTGGTTTTAATTTTCCAAAATTCCCTAGATTCGGGGAAGCTTCCATTAGATTGGAAAATAGTGAATGTAACTCCTTTATTCAAAAAGGGAGGGAGACAGAAAGTAGGAAACTACAGGCCAGTTAGCTTAACATCTATCATAGGGAAGTTGTTAGAAGCTAATATTAAAGACGTTATAGCAGGGCACTTAGAAAAGTTCAAAGTAATCAGGCAGAGTCAACATGGTTTTGTGCAAGGGAAATCATGTTTATCCAATTTATTGGAGTTCTTTGAGGAAGTAACATGTGCTATGGATAAAGGGGAACCAGTGGATGTACTGTACTTAGATTTCCAGAAAGCATTTGATAAGGTGCCACATCAAAGGTTATTGCGGAAAATAAAAGCTCATGGTGTAGGGAGTAACATATTGGCATGGATAGAAGATTGGCTAGCTAACAGGAAACAGAGAGTAGGCATAAATGGGTCATTTTCTGATTGGCAAGATATAATGAGTGGTGTGCCACAGGGATCAGTGCTGGGGCCTCCACTTTTTACAATTTATATAAATGACTTGGATGAAGGGACCGAAAGCATGGTTGCTAAATTTGCTGACGACACAAAGACAGGTAGGAAAGTAAATTGTGAAGAGGACATAAGGAGGCTACAAAGGGATATAGATGGGTTAAGTGTGGGCAAAGAACTGGCAAATGGAGTATAATGTAGGAAAATGTGAAGTTGTCCATTTTGGCAGGAAGAATAAAAAAGAAGCAAATTATCTAAATGGTGAGAAATTACAGAGCTCTGAGATGCAGAGGGATCTGGGTGTCCTAGTGCATGAATCGCAAAAAGTTACTCTGCAGGTAGAGCAAGTAATTAGGAAAGCTAATAGAATGTTATTGTTTATTGTGAGGGGAATTGAATACAAAAGTAGGGAGGTTATGCTTCAGTTATACAGGGCATTGGTGAGACCACATCTGGTGTACTATGTACAGTATTGGTCTCCTTATTTAAGGAAGAATGTAAATGCATTGAAAGCAGTTCAGAGAACGTTTACTAGACTAATACCTGGAATGGGCGGGTTGTCTTATGAGGAAAGGTTGGACAGGCTAGGCTTGTATCCGCTGGAGTTTAGAAGAGTAAAGAGGTGACTTGATTGAAACATATAAGATCCTGAGGGGTCTGGACAGGGTGGATTTGGAGAGGATGTTTCCTCTTGTGGGAGAATCTAGAACTAGGGGTCACTGTTTAAAAATAAGGGGTCGCCCATTTAAGACAGAGATGAGGAGACATTTTTTCTCACAGAGGGCCGTGAGTCCAGTCTCAAAAAACAGATGGGTAGCTTGGGAAATTCTAGAATTTGTCAAAATCACAAAAATTGCCACCACACAGATTTGGTAATGTGAAACTAGTCATTTAATATTAACTTCATGAATAGATGGTTATTTCTAGAATATTCATTTTACATATTTATGAATTAGATTTAATGCAATCAACAAAGAAACCAACATTTATCACATTTATGTAAATAAGACCTACTCTGCATGGATCAAAAAGATATGCTGCATGTACAGAGCTCAATCTGGAGTACTCACCTTACACATGCTGGTGAACAAAGGGGCCAGATTTTCTTCATGTATATCGAACACTTATCCAAATAGACCATTCAGTGCTGCCAATTGTAGTTAATGTTTAAATGGAAAGCAGCAGATCTCATATTTAAGTTGTGTAACTAATGAAGTTTGTGGCAAAAGATTTATTTTGTTCTGGAAATGCTAATTGCCTGGCAGAAGGTACAAATGAAATTCTACCAGAAAACCATTCCTGTAAACAATAGCATAATCTTGTACTATAAAACTGCAGGAAACACTACAATAAATAATTTAAAACACAACTTTCCTGATAATTAGCTGTTAACCCCTTTTTCTTTACTGAGGAAAAAGTTAGAAGGCGGAACAATACAAGCAGGCAGGTAGTGCAGGGGACCCCTGTGGCCATCCCCCTTTCAACCAGGTATACCGCTTTGGATGCTGTTGGGGGGAATGACTTACCAAGGGAAGGCAGCAGCAGCCAACTTCCTGGCACTGGGGGTGCTCCTGCTGCCCAGGAAGGGAGGAAAAAGAGTGGGGGAGCAATAGTGGTAGGGGATTCTATAGTAAGGGGAACAGATAGGCATTTCTGTGGCCGTAGGCGTGAATCCAGGATGGTTTGTTGCCTCCCTGGTGCCAGGGTCAAGGATGTCACTGAGCGGCTGCAGGGCATTCTGGAGGGGGAGGGCGAACAGCCAGAGGTCGTGGTCCACATTGGTACCAACGACATAGGTAAAAAGAGGGATGAGGTCCTGCAGCAAGAATTTAGGGAGCTAGGTAGAAGATTAAAGAGCAGGACCTCAAAGGTTGTAATCTCTGGATTACTCCCGGTGCCACGTGCTAGTGAGTATAGGAATAGGAAGATAGAACAGATGAATGAGTGGCTAAAGGGATGGTGCAGGAGGGAGGGCTTTAGTTTCCTGGATCACTGGGTCTGCTTCTGGGAAAGGTGGGACTTGTACAAGTCGGACGGTTTACACCTGAACCAGAGGGGGACCAATATCCTTGCAGGGAGGTTTGCTAGCACTGTTGGGGGGGGTTTAAACTAACTTGGCAGGGGGATCGGATACAGAGTGGAGCTATAGTAGGGGGTGATTTACAGCCAAATACGGAGGAAAAAACAAGCCAGCTGGGAAGGCAGAGCAAATATGTGAAGGCAAAAGGGAATATGGGAAGGCTGGAAGGCATTTATTTTAATGCAAGGAGTTTTGCAAATAAGGTGGATGAACTGAAGTTGTTGTTGAACACATGGGAGTACGATATTGTTGCTATCACGGAGACATGGTTGAGGGAGGGTCAGGACTGGCAGCTCAATATTCCGGGGTATAGAATCTTCAGGCGAGACAGAGGGGGGTGTAAAAGGGGAGTGGGTGTTGCAATATTAATTAAGGAGTCAATTACTGCTGTAAGGAGGGATGATATATTAGCGGGTTCCTCTAATGAGGCCATATGGGTAGAACTTAAAAACAAAAAGGGGGCAAGCACTTTGCTGGGAGTGTACTCTAACCCTAACCCTAACCCAAACAGTCAGGGGGAGATAGAGGAACAGATATGTAGGCAAATCTCAGAGAAGTGCGAAAATAATAGGGTAATAACAGTGGGGGATTTCAACTTCCCCAATATTAATTGGGATAGTCAGAGTGTGAAAGGCTTAGAGGGTGCAGAATTCTTAAAGTGCATCCAGGAGAGCTTTTTGAGCCAACATGTAGAAAGTCCTACAAGAGAGGGGGCGGTACTGGACCTAATTCTAGGGAATGTAGCCGGGCAAGTGGTGGAAGTGTCAGTAGGAGAGCATTTTGGCGACAGTGACCATAATTCGGTGAGATTTAAGGTGGTCATGGAAAAAGACAAAGACGGCCTGGAAATAAGGGTTCTAAATTGGGGGAAGGCTAATTTTAATATGATAAGGCAGGATCTGGCCAAAGTGGACTGGGAGCAGCTACTTATAGGAAAATCCACATCAAAGCAGTGGGAGACTTTCAGAAGGGAAATAGAGAGAGCACAACGCCAACATGTTCCCGTAAAGGTCAAGGGTGGGACCAACAAGCAAAGGGAACCTTGGATGACAAGGGATATACAAAAATGCATTAGGAAAAAAAGGGGGGCTTTTGGCAGTTACAAAAGACTAAAGACGGAGGAAGCCCTAGAGGAGTATAAAAAGTGCAGGGGCATACTTAAAAAAGAAATTAGGAGAGCGAGGAGGGGCCATGAAATAACACTGGCGAGCAAAATAAAGGAAAATCCTAAGATGTTTTATAAGTATATTAAGGGCAAGAGGATAACCAGGGAAAGGGTAGGGCCCATTAGGGACCAAAGTGGCAATCTGTGTGTAGAGCCAGATGATGTAGGCGGGGTTTTAAATGAATTTTTTGCATCTGTGTTCACTATGGAGAAAGACGATGTAGACATAGAAATCGGGCAAGGGGACTGTGATATACTTGAACATATTAGCATTGAGAGGGAGGAGGTACTAGCGGTTTTAGCAGGCCAAAAAGTGGATAAATCCCCAGGCCCAGACGAGATGTATCCCAGGCTGCTGTGTGAGGCAAAGCAGGAGATTGCAGGGGCTCTGACACAAATTTTCAGAACCTCTCTGGCCACAGGGGATGTACCAGAGGACTGGAGAACAGCTAACGTAGTACCATTATTCAAGAAGGGTAGCAGGGATAAACCAGGAAATTACAGGCCAGTGAGCCTAACATCTGTGGTAGGGAAATTATTGGAAAAAATTCTGAGGGACAAAATTAGTCTCCACTTGGAGAGGCAAGGATTAATCGGGGATAGTCAGCATGGCTTTGTCAAGGGTAAATCATGTCTGACCAATCTGATTGAATTTTTCGAGGGGGTGACTAGGTGTGTGGATGAGGGAAATGCTGTGGATGTGGTATACATGGACTTCAGTAAGGCTTTTGACAAAGTCCCGCATAGGAGACTGGTCAAGAAGGTAAGAGCCCATGGGATCCAGGGTGCCTTGGCACATTGGATCCTAAACTGGCTGAGTGGCAGGAGGCAGAGAGTGATGGTCGAAGGTTGCTTTTGTGACTGGAAGCCTGTGTCCAGTGGGGTACCTCAGGGATCGGTGCTGGGTCCCTTGCTGTTTGTGATCTACATAAATGATTTGGATGAGAATGTAAAAGGTATGATCAGTAAGTTCGCAGATGACACGAAAATTGGTGGGGTGGTAAATTGCGAGGAGGAAAGCCCCAGGCTACAGGACGATATAAACGGGTTAGTCAGATGGGCGGAAAAGTGGCAAATGGAATTTAACCCTGAAAAGTGCGAGGTGATGCATTTTGGACGGACAAATAAGGCAAGGGAATACACAATGAGTGGTAGGACCCTAGGAAGTACAGAGGGTCAGAGGGACCTTGGTGTACATGTATATAGATCCCTGAAGGCAGCGGAACAGGTAGATAAGGTGGTTAAAAAGGCATATGGGATACTTGCCTTCATTAGCCGAGGCATAGAATATAAGAGCAGGGAGGTTATGATGGAGCTGTACAAAATGCTGGTAAGGCCACAGCTGGAGTACTGTGTGCAGTTCTGGTCGCCTCACTATAGGAAGGATGTGATTGCTTTGGAGGTGGTGCAGAGAAGATTCACCAGGATGTTACCTGGGATGGAGCACCTCAGCTATGAAGAAAGACTAAACAGGCTGGGGTTGTTTTCCTTGGAGCAAAGAAGGCTGAGGGCGGACCTGATTGAGGTGTACAAAATGATGAGGGGCATAGATAGGGTAGATAAAGAGGAACTTTTCCCCTTAGTAGGGGGGTCAATAACAAGGGGGCATAGATTCAAGGTAAGGGGCAGGAGGTTTAGAGGGGATTTGAGGAGGAACTTTTTCACCCAGAGGGTGGTTGGAGTCTGGAACTCACTGCCTGAAAGGGTGGTAGAGGCAGGAACCCTCACAACATTCAAGAAGCATTTGGATGAGCACTTGAAATGCCATTGCATACAAGGCTATGGACCAAATGCTGGAAAATGGGATTAGATTGGACAGCGCAGACACGATGGGCCGAAGGGCCTCTTTCTGTGCTGTATAACTCTATGACTCTATGACTAAAGACAAGTGTGTTACCTTGTCTGCCCTGTGGGGAGGACACAAGATCTAGGTCAAAGTAAGTAGAAGTGATGTGGAACAATATTGGTCTTGAACTACAGCAGAAAGTGCAAAGCATCAAAGTTTCTCAATTGTGTTATAGCTCCAGTTCTTTCACTGCTGATGACACAGGCAACATGTTGATAGGTGTGCAGTCATACATTTGCTTGTGCCTCCTTAATCTCCCAACCTCATATTTCTTTCCTCCAAGCTTTGGTTATGTGCTCCATACAGTTGTCAAATTCATCCAAAATGGCAGCTAGTGAGGGTTGGGGCTAATGTTTACAGCTTCTAATTCTGTGTTTAAATCACTTCATGACCTGACCCCACCTTATCTCTAATTTCATCCAGCTTCCGCACAGTAATGGCAATGCTGTGGTTCCTGCTGCATTCTGGGACTTCCTACGCATGCACTCGCTGATGCTCCTGGTGGCTCATTACCATATAATAAAGGAAGGAGGGTCAGCATTGGTTTACCCAAATCTTGTGACTTAATCCAAAGCCAAATCCTAGCTGCCTTGTTGCAAGCACGCATTTGGAAAAAAGTAGGCTCAAAAGTCCAATGTGAAATGATCTTGTGTAGTGTTGAACCAGTTCCTAGTGTGCTCACAGCACAAAACTGATCCCGAATCTGGCACTAAGTAAGCAATCTTACTCAAAGGCTACAGGTGGGGAAATGGAAAATGTCAAACTGATGCAATAGGGGTGCTCTTCTGAAGTTGTGGCTGAGGCATGTTTCTAGGGCAGACTAAAGGGTGATTTATTCTGCATCTAACTGTATTGGATCTGATCTGGGATTACTTGATGCAAATACTGGGCGACTGAAATAAGAAAATGATCTGTTTTCCACTGGTAACATTCCTTATTAGGACAACCTTAAAACTCACAATATAAAACAAATAAAGGGAAGAATCAAAAGGGAAGAATCAAAAGCTTGATAGTCCAACACTGTATCTAAACCTTTTTGCACATGAATATTAATATTTGAAATTGGGCATGGTTTTGATGTGGTGAGGGCAGGAGGAAGAGAGGTATAGGTTGGCGGCCCCTTTAATTACGAGTTAAACAGTTCTTGACCAAACACACCTTTCAAAATGGATTACTTGATGCAGAAAACAATATTATTGTCTAATTTGTATGTGATTTAGACATCACTCATGCAAAGCTACAAATAATATAATGAATGAATCACCAATAGTTGGGTGAAATTGTACCTAAATTAGGACCAGTGCCATTAGATTAAATTATTTGAACTGAGAAATACTATGTAAATCTAAACTTTTTTTTGCATTTCATTAGAATTTTTTTAAATTTGGAAAGAACGTCTCCTGCAGCACTGATTCTCAAATAAGTACATGGAGAAATTTATTGAAGTCATGGTATATTCATAAATTCAAGTTTATATTCACACATATATATTTCACATGAAGCCATTGGCTTAGAATTTCACATGCTTTTACGGATATGAAAAAAGATTTGCACCACCAGTGGTCTGGAGTGGTACTTACACAGCTTTCCTCTGTCAGCTCATTTGCATATCCATTGCAAGAGCCGTGGGTGTAAATCCCGTGTAAAATGGGTATCATCTGCTCGAGTGTTGGAAATTAGTGTGCAGTCTTGAAAAAGACAGTTCTGGCTGAAAACTGCAGCAGCAGGCTGGGGGACAAGTAGGTAAGTAAGGAACAGTTCTTGCAGTTAGTTAACTTTACTGCATGTCTCATCAATCTTTTCCTGTCACTTTTCAAGAATGTCTGCTACAGGAGCCACTGGCACACACAGCCAAACAACACAGCAGAGTATACCACCCAGACAGAGAAGAAGATACTGTGGTAAAACCACCAATGAACTCCTGTACAAATGAATAACTGTCTTTAAAGCAATGTTACAGCACCTATGTCCGTTTGCTGAGTGTAAACAAGCTTTCTGTAAAAACCCTGAAACAACGCGATGACGTCATCACGTTGGTCACGTGGTGCCCCGAGTGGCGGGAAACGTGATGACGTCATGACGTCAGAGGTGGGAGGTTCTGAGTTCAGACCTCGTGGAACAAGCTACTGTATAGACCTGTTTGCTGTTGCTCCTGCATGTTTTTGTTTTGTTCACCAGTATAATTAAATTTGGTTAATTTACTGAACTGACTCAACCTCAGTGATTTAGATAGGAATCCGTAGATTCCTACATTGGTGACCCCGAAGCTTCGCGGACGATTTTCGCGGAGGCAAGCACGAGAACAAGATGGATGTAAATGCAGTGAGTTTGAAGCTCCCTCAATTTTGGGAACAACAGGCAGCCTCCTGGTTCGTTCAAGCAGAGGCTCAGTTCCAACTGCGAAACATAGTGCTGGATCAGACCCATTACCTTTATGTGGTCTCCGCACTGGACAGCTCGATGGCTTCCCGCATTATCAGCCTGCTGGAGACCCCGCCCGTGGCGAACAAGTACAAAATGCTCAAGGCGCGCCTCATGCAAGTATTCGGTCTCACAAAGGCGGAGCGCGCACGATGCTTGCTCACACTCCCCGGGTTAGGCGACGTTAAGCCTTCCGAGTTGATGAGCCACATGCTCACCCTCCTCGGGTCTGAGCCGCAGTGTTTTATATTTTGTGAACTGTTCCTGAGCCAGCTCCCTGAGCAGGTACAAGCAGCCCTGGCCAGGTCGACGGCTACGGACGGTGTGGCGCTCGCGGCCGAAGCCGACACCATTTATGCGGTGATGCAACAGTATTGTGCCACCTCGACGCGCCCCGCCTCTAAGAACCCCGCCTCGGCACCTCCACAGACCAGCCTTTGCTACTACCATGCCCGTTTCGGTCAGAAAGCCAGATGCTGCCGACCCTCATGTAAATTCGTGCCGCCGGCACCGAGAAAGCAGCAACACTGATTGCGCGACTGGAAGGGAAGCCCCGAGGTTGGTTTCGCCTCCACAATGACAGTTGGTGATTCCGGGAATATCGGAGTCACTCCGACAGGATTGTCCGACCTCCTCTGCGATTGACTTTGATGATTAAAAACACTTCTGGGGGGGGCGCATGTGGTAAAACCACCAATGAACTCCTGTACAAATGAATAATTGTCTTTAAAGCAATGTTACAGCACCTATGTCCGTTTGCTGAGTGTAAACAAGCTTTCTGTAAAAACCCTGAAACAACGCGATGACGTCATCATGTTGGTCACGTGGTGCCCCGAGTGGTGGGAAACGTGATGACGTCATGACGTCAGAGGTGGGAGGTTCTGAGTTCAGACCTCGTGGAACAAGCTACTGTATAGACCTGTTTGCTGTTGCTCCTGCATGTTTTTGTTTTGTTCACCAGTTTAATTAAATTCGGTTAATTTACTGAATTGACTCAACCTCAGTGATTTAGATAGGAATCCGTAGATTCCTACAATGCCACAATTTCACACATTCTGACTGACAAGCCCTCCTTGAGGAAATTGACATTGGGAAACAAGGATTTCTAGTGTCTGTGGCAGCAAACCTACCAGAAATCTCACTTGTGTCACCTGCTGAAATGGCCATTGCTCCAGCTGATTCCTTGACAGCTTCAAATGTACAGTAAAAGCTCCCACCTGACAGATCTTCGCTTTCCTCAGCCACAAGTTGTTTCTCAGTCCATTTCCAGCACAGATTCTGCAGGCTTTCCATTTTCCACTCTCCATCCAGTATCACCTCATTGGAAGAATTCTCTCACCATTGATGGAATGCATCTGTACTTCACATGCAATCTATTCCATCAACAAGTGTGCCCATTATAGTCTCACCTTGGTCCTCAGAATCTGACTACGATCAGCCTCAACACCAGCAGCATCAACAACAACACCAACCTTCTCTGCAATCACCTGATGCTGCACAGGACAAAGGGCATCAGCACCCGAGCACATTGCTGCCCGGGAGGCCAGGGATGGCCTCACCATGGCCAGAATTACTTCACTTGACGCTGTAAACCCTGGCTGCCACATAATGTGCCAGGTTGGCACCACCCCACACCAACACCATAAAGCATCCCTACAATGTCCAAGCCATTCCTTTCACACTCACCACCATTGCGGGGGGTGACATTTGTCTCATCATTCACTGCAACTCACTAAGACACTTCCAAAGGTGCACACAAATCTGTCCAAGAATGCAAAGTGTTGAAAATACAGGTTTCAATGTTTGACAGCACATTAACAGAAACTTTGTGATAAAAGACCCAAGTGCCTACCCTTGTGTATTGTTAGTTGGTATGATTGCACTAGGATGAGGGTGAGTGTGAGGGGTGGCTAGTGAGATGGGGATGTGATAATGTAAGTTGGTGTGAGTAAGGATGAGCAGGAGTAGGGTAGGGAAGGCAGAGTGATAGTGATGTGATGAGTGACATTACAGGATGAGATTGAGTGTGGCTTTGCAGTAACGTTTCATGACCTACTGAAATCATCAAAAGGTTTGTGCCACTGCAGCCTGGTCCTCCTGACGACATCCCAGCATGTGTCCTCCTGTGTAATGTGCAACCAGGCTGCGTTGGTGTCCCGGGGAGGTCTCTTCCATCCATGGGAAGGGACGAGGACCTCCCTGCATCCTGTGACTCCCTCCATAATCATACAAAGGGAGTCATGGGAGAACCTGGGTGCAGCCCTCAATGCTGTAGAACAGTGACAGCACAAATATCAAATAAAGGTGGGCATGGTCTCTTTAGGGAAACCGGCTGATGACACATCATGAAATGACATCACCAGGCCCGCTTCCTCTAATTGGCCTGGGAAACGTGCTGGGTGAGCTTACTAAGCCCTATTAATGGAAAGTCATTTCACAGAGCGGGATGGAGCCAGCAGCGGGGCCGTGACCTGCCATGGACATGCCGAGTAAGTAAAATCAGGGCTAAGGTAATACACTGGCCACACTCTCTTTTACAGGTTGCAGTGGGCTGGTACTCAGGATAGCCAAGAAAGAAAAGGAGCACTTGTACAGCTAACCCTTTATGATGTATCAATTCAGGGTGGTATGAACTTGGGACCTTACACAATGGCTTACCCATGTCCTCTAACAGCAATTACTTACATGTATAACCATAAAACTCCTTCCTCCATTTTAACAGGCAGATACCCCACATCTGTTACTTCAAATCTCCCACCTGGTATACACTCAACTGCTAGCTTTCCTCTATTTAACAATGTTGTTACAGTATAAATTGATGGGCAATGGCCATGAGAGGTAGGCCACTGTGGGAGATGAATCCACCACCTTATACAACTCATGCCCAGTGAGAAGAAGGCACTCTTGGAGAGGCACTCTTCCCTTGCCATGGGAAATGCTGAAGTCAGGGGCATATTTCAGCAACCAGATTACTGACTAAACACCTACATTGTTACCCTGGCATCCCTGTGAAGTACCACACAAACCTCCACACCCTTCTCTGTCTTCTTGATCCCAATGGGGTAATACCCATTATTAGCTTCTATGTTCCTTTCCTGCAGATTCACCACAGCAATGGGGGACACAGGAGGAGTAACAGAGACTTAATACTTCCTTGTAAACTATGATGAGGAGAAAGATGTAGAGAGAAATGAAGAAGATGAAGTTGGATGCAAGCTTATCTATGAGTTCCTGCAGGGAGTTCCTGCCCTATGTTCCTTTGCCCCAGACCACTCCAACTCAGCCCCTACATCACTTGCTTCTTCACTCCCAGGCACCGGCTCAGATACTTTCACCCAAGGAAGAATTTGATAGTGTTAGTGAGGAATGTGGCAGCGGATGATTCACAGAGCATGAGAACTAGGGGAGTGATAAGTGGGTGAGTTTGTGCCACCTTTTCAGTAGAGGCTGAGGAGAAGGCTGCCTAAGGCTTTGGAATTGTGGAACCCAGAACACATATATTTTACTGAAAAGAATGTTCGAGGAACATCACACTTACATGCAGGTTCTGCTGTCAGTCCCAAGGATATGCAGCAAATGACAGCTTTATCTTTGTTGCAGACATCGATGGAACATATGGCAGCTCTCTGGAATCTGCAGTAGACCCATTCCCACTTAAGAAGAGCCCAATTTGTGTCTCCACCTCCACAGAAGCTACAACACTGATGGCAGAGAGAGTAGATAACACCCCTCAGAGCACCACACCAGTAGAACGCTGGAGGACTGTTTAGGAACAGGCTGCAAAAATGCAGCCTACAGCAGCTCTCTGCCAGGAGAAAGCTGCCACAAAAAGAGGGCCAACCTCAGTTCCATGGCCTTTCTGTAGAGTACAAGCAGCCAAGCACCTCTCACGATACTAGCCCTGAAATTGCACCTAGGAGAAGCACTAGAATATGTTAAATGGAGGCTCATGTAAGCATCCAGAAGGACCAGAGTGATAGGAAAGAGTAGGTTAGCTCCTGTTCACTTTGAACTATATTGTAATAAAATAGAATGTACAATCACATTGAGCTTTGTTATTCATGGAGGTTAGAGTCATACAGGAAATGGTACATTTATTTGGTGCCAAGTTATTCACTCAGGTGATTATTATTGGCATGGTCATTCATGAAGGCTGATATGTTGTTATGTTATAGGATGGTTAGTTGATTAAGAATATGTCTCTTTATTTGAAAGTGGGGGAGAAGGTGATAGGCTCTGGTGTCAAAGGTAGACTATGTTACACAGAAGAAAAGATTTCAGTGATGAGATGTGCTCCAATACCCCTTGCAGCAGTCACTGAGGAATCCTGAGTGATTGCCATCCTTTTGTTCTCTTCGTGTAGTTCTGGCTCCAACGAAGCTAGGGACTTCTCACTAGTAATAGCAAAGTTCAGCCCTTTTTGTACAGCAAAGTTATGAAGGGCACAGCAAGCTATGGGTGGGTGAGAGTGAAAATTTGTCAGTGGTCTCACCTGCCAGAAGCAGTGAGAAAAAAAATCCAGTTCTGTATAAGCAGAAATTCCTCAAGGAAATACACTGGCATTCTTTTTATTTATCATGAAACACTATGTAATGAGGAAAGCAGCAAGCTACAATGAAAGCAAATATGGTTTTACCATCCAGATGACAAAGGTCAAAGGTGCCCAGCAAGAAAGATCATAGACTTTGATTTTGCAGATGACATTCCTCTCTGCAGTAACACATTAGAAGATGGACAGAAGTTGACGTAAGAAAACTACTAGGCACTTGGTCTGAGTATTAAACAAGGCTTTAATCAACTGTTTTTCAACATTGGGATCTAGTTGTGTCCTTCACTAGTTCCTGTTAAGGAATGTCCTGAGCAAGCTGGCTCCATGCCCGAGTATTTATACTCTCCCTGAACAGCACCACCAGCAGGCCACCCAGTATAATTTCATAAGTCATTTCCACATGAATGACAAGATTCATGTCATTAGTTATTAACCATGGTGATAAAACAGCACAAGTTGATCTTCAAATGAATGGAGAGAAAACAAAATGGTGACAAACAGTTTAGAACTCAAATGATTAATAAAATTAGATCTTCTGTCATCTTTGGGCACATTTCAAATTATTTTAGATGCAGAATTATGTTTATATAGTACACAGGCCACAAAAGTATATAATATTATCAGTTAAAAGTATTGAAACTGATATTTTGTTGTGTTGGCCCAATCAGATAAAATTACATAAAAAGTATTCAAATTCTGTCTTTTTATAGGAGCAAGTATTCATTTTTGAATTATAAAGTAGTTTTGCCAACCCTAGAGTTTAAAATATGAACGTGATGTGTGAAGAATGCAATGGTTGTTCAGACAACCCTGAGTTTCTGCCTCTAATTGCTTAGCATTAAAAGTTTTCAAATGTGCTGATAAGAAACCTCTGGAAAAAAATGTTCTCATTTTCATATCCCATTCAAGGAAATGAACATGTCAGAATACTGTACTTAGGAAAAGCATATCAGATGCTTAGGGCTGGATTTTCTCAGCGGTATCGAGATGGTGGTGGGATAGCTGGTTGCCGGGTTCCGGTCCCTCTCCTGGCTGCAGCTGCTCTGTCAAAGGGCTTCCCGGCTGTGGTGATTATTCTCTATGTTTAGTAAGAAGTAATGTGATTGGTTGTTTGTTTCCTGCCTTGGGATATATGCTGTAATCTCATTGGTAGTTGATGTCATGTGATTTGTGGTGGCCATCTTAAATTCAGTTCTTTCCAGCCTTTAGTTGGGACTGGGTGTTGAAGATGTGCTACAGGATTTTTAAGTTAATAAAGCCTAGATTAGAAAGGCAAATCTATTCTTTATTTCAATTTATTAACTTTATGTCAGAATGGAGTGATATCTTCAACCAGAACGATTCAATGCTGACCCTAATTCTGCAGGAGTGGATGATAAGTGGAAACATTGGTATTGTACATTTAAAAACTTTTTGGGCGTGTTGGATCAAGAGTCTCTAAATAAGCTGAATATGCTGATCAACTACATTGCTCCGGATGTGTATAAGTATATTTTGGACTGTAAAACTTACGAAGTGGCTATTCCTACATTGGAAAAGATTTTTGTTAAACCAAAGAATGAGGTATTTGCACGTCACCTTCTATCTGCCCGTAGGCAGCAGGTGGGAGAATCTTTGGATACTTATTTACAAGCACTTCGGTGCCTTAGTGTTAACTGTAATTATAAGGCCGTGACGGCTGAAGAATATAAGGAAGAATCGGTACGGGATGCTTTTATTAATGGATTACTGTCTAGATCAATTCATCAGCGGTTGTTAGAAAATAAGACTTTGGATCTTAAGAGTGCTTTTGAGCAAGCTTCTACATTGGATGTGGCTCAGAGAAGTTCGGATTCTTATGCTCTTTTTAATCGGCCAGTGACTGTGGTTTCGGCAGTTCCGGATGAAAAGGAATTATGTGGACTTAATAGGAGTGGTTTACTAGATTCTGAAACAGTTTCTACTTCAGCGGCTGTTGCCTCTAGGATTCAGAAGTGTTATTTTTGTGGGAACGTCCGGCACCCTCGTCTGAAGTGTCCTGCTCGGGAGGCTGTGTGTAGTAAATGCGGCAAGAGAGGTCATTACGCACGTGTGTGTAAATCATCAGGTTCAATTACCTCCTCTGTGACTATTCAGCCTTTAGATAGGGCGTTTATTGCATCAATTTCTGCTGCATTTGCTCATGGCCTAAACAAAGCTATAGTTACGGCCCAAGTTAATGGGTTGGAAGTGAAGGCCCTTATAGATACGGGCAGTACCGAGAGTTTTATAAGTCTTCAGTTTGCAAAGGAGAAGCATTTGAAAATTTCGCCTGTTTCCTATCAGGTGTGTATGGCTCAGACGACTCTCACTTCACAAGTAGCTGGTTGTTGCCGTGTGAAATTGATTCTTCTAGGTAATACGTATACTGATATATGCCTATCTGTTTTGCCTAATCTCTGTGCGGATATTTTGATTGGTCATGATGTGCTTCAGTTACACGAGTCTCTTAGTCTTTCATTTGGAGGGACTAAGCCACCTTTATCTATTTGTGGATTAACCTCTTTATCCATTTCTCCATTATCACTTTTTTCCAATTTGATGCCGGATTGTAAGCCAATTGCTACCAAGTCAAGAAGGTATAGCAGTCAGGATAGAGAATTTATTAATTCTGAAGTTCAACGTCTCTTATTGGAAGGAATCATTGAACCTAGTTGTTCGCCTTGGCGGGCACAGGTAGTTGTCACGACTAACGAGAGATATAAGAAACGAATGGTGATAGACTATTCCCAAACTATTAATAGGTATACTCAATTAGATGCGTACCCTTTGCCTAAGATTGATGAGCTTATCAATAAAGTATCTCAGTATAAGGTTTTTAGCACTATTGACCTAAAGAGTGCTTATCATCAGATTCCTATTGTTAAGAAGGATCAACCATATACAGCCTTTGAGGCTGGTGGAAAGCTGTATCAGTTTTGCCGAATACCATTTGGTGTTACTAATGGTGTTGCTTGTTTTCAACGGGCAATGGATGCTTTTATAAGTGATAACTCTCTCTCTGACACCTTTTCATACTTAGATGACATCACGGTGTGTGGCAAATCAAGGGTGGAGCATGATTCTAATTTAGAAAGATTCCTTCAAGCTGCGGAAAAAGTTGGTTTAACTTTCAATAAAGAGAAGTGTACCTTTTCGACCACTGAGGTAAATCTACTGGGGTACATTATCTCGGGAAACAAGATTAAACCAGACCCAGAACGTCTGTGACCATTGATTGATTTACCTTGTCCTACTAATTCTAAGGCTTTGCAACGAGTTGTTGGACTGTTTTCTTACTATTCTAATTGGATTGCAAATTTTTCACAGAAGATCCGGCCTCTTATTCGGGTTACGACATATCCTCTATCATGGGAGGAGGCCAGGACGTGTTTTGATAATTTTAAAAAGGATATCCTTGGAGCAGTTGTGCATTCTATTGATGAGCAGGTTCCTTTTGTGATTGAGACGGACGCTTCTGATTTTGCAATTGGGGCTACTCTGAACCAAAATGGAAGACCTGTGGCCTTTTTCTCACGTACTTTGAACAATAGTGAAAAAAGGCATTCTTCAATGGAGAAAGAGGCGTATGCAATAGTAGAAGCACTGCGTAAATGGAGACATTATTTATCGGGGCGACATTTTACGTTGGTAACTGATCAAAAGTCTGTGTCCTTTATGTTTGATGTCAAACATTTTGGAAAGATTAAGAATGATAAAATAATGAGGTGGAGGATTGAGTTGGCATGTTACCATTTTGATATAGTTTATCGTCCGGGGAAGGATAATGTTGCTGCTGATGCGCTGTCGAGGGCTTATTGTTCTGTGATTCACGGAGATACACTTATTAATCTTCACAATGCCTTATGCCATCCTGGGGTTACGAGGATGATACACTTCGTACGCAGTAAGAATTTGCCCTTTTCAGTTGAAGACGTCAAGCGGATGACTTCATCATGTTCTATCTGTGCTCGGTGTAAACCGAATTTCTTTAAGCCTCAACGAGCTCATCTTATAAAGGCTACTTCTCCTTTTGAACATTTGAGCGTCGATTTCAAGGGGCCTCTTCCTTCAACTACTCAAAACCGATATCTATTTACTGTTGTGGATGAGTTTTCAAGGTTCCCTTTTGCTTTTCCTTGCGCAGATGTACCAGCTGCTACAGTTATCAAATGTCTGACTCAACTTTTTGTCATCTTTGGGATGCCTGCGTATATCCATTCGGATCAGGGAAGTTCTTTTATGTCTTCCCAGTTGAAGGAACACCTTCAGAGTCGGGGAATTTCTACTAGCAGAACTACCCCGTATAATCCCCAGGGTAATGGACAGTGCAAACGATACAATGGGGTGATCTGGAAGGCAGTTATTTTGGCTTTGACATCCCGGAACCTTAAGAATACACAGTGGGAAATGGTACTGCCTGATGCCCTGCATTCCATTAGATCATTGCTTTCAACGGCTACTAATGTGACCCCCCATGAAAGGCTCTTTAACTATCCGCGGAGATCTACTACGGGATATTCGGTACCTTCATGGCTTACTATGCAGGGACCTGTGCTGCTTCGACGCCATGTTAGATTGTCAAAACATGATCCTTTAGTGGAGGAGGTGGAGCTGTTGGAGGCAAATTCCCAATATGCTCATATTCGATTCCAAGATGCGAAAGAAAGTACCGTTTCAATTAAAGACTTGGCTCCTTGTGGTGGCCAGCCCTCTTCTGAGGATATTAACAATAGTCATGATTCAGATAATGTGGATGCTGTTACAGATACTACGAATATTTCCAATCCGACTGCAGATAATTATACTTCTATTAGTCAGCCCTCGATGGATGTTCATGACCGTCCCAGTTTACCTCCTGATGGGATTTCTAATCCGGAAACCGTTGAAAATCGGGATATGGATAGCCTTCCTGCAGAAGATACTTCTGTGTCCCCTGGTGTGGGAGGGCAAGGAATTTCACCAAGGTTAAGAAGGTCGACACGAACAAGATATCCGGTCGACCGATTGAAAATGGACTTTTAAATTGATAGTAATGTTTTAAAATTGTTGAAATATTATATTATATTGTTTTAGTTGAGAGATACTTAATACTTATGTGCAATGTTACTATTTGTTGTTGCTCACTTAGGATTGTGTCATGTTGAATAGTTTTATTTTGTCTGTGCATAGTTTTAGTTGTAAATAATTAGTTATAAATTGTAAAGGTTATTTAGGTTGGAGTATATTTTAAAAGGAGGGGTGAATGTGGTGATTATTCTCTATGTTTAGTAAGAAGTATTGTGATTGGTTGTTTGTTTCCTGCCTTGGGATATATGCTGTAATCTCATTGGTAGTTGATGTCATGTGATTTGTGGTGGCCATCTTAAATTCAGTTCTTTCCAGCCTTTAGTTGGGACTGGGTGTTGAAGATGTGCTACAGGATTTTTAAGTTAATAAAGCCTAGATTAGAAAGGCAAATCTATTCTTTATTTCACCGGCCAATTAACAGGAAGCGGGTCTGATGAGGTCATCTGTTGATGCGTCATCAGCTGGTTTCCTTAAAAGGGACCACGGCCACATTGAATTTGACAGTTGTTCTGTCAGTGTTTGACAGCATTGAGGTGCTGCAAGCACTTCACAAAGATGGACGGTTGCACCCAGGCTCTCCAATGACTCCCTCTATATGCTTATGGAGGGAGTCACAGCACGCAGGGAGGTTCTCTTCCCTTCCAAGGGTGGAAGAGACCTCCCCAGGGCACCAATGCAGCCTGGTTCCACATTGCACAGGAGGGCAAAAGCAGGGATGTTGTCATTGGTGCCAACCTTTCAATGATCTCAGTAGATCACGAAACGTTACTGCAAAGCCACACTCAAACTCACCCTGCTGTGCCACTCAACACATCCCCATCACTCTGCCTTCCATACCCTTCTCCTGCACATCCTCACTCACACCAACTTACCTTGCACCTCCACCCATCCCTATCTATCTACATTATCACTTCCACATCCCACTAGCCACCCCTCACACTTACCCTCATCCAGGTGCAATCATACCAACTAATAACACACAAGGGTGGGCACTTGAGAGGTTTAGCCAATGTCCATGTGAAGTTTCTGGTAATGTGTTGTCATACAGTGAAATCTATATTTTCAACACTGCCCCTTATTGGATAGATCTGTGCGCACCTTGAGAAGTGTCTTACTGAGTTTCAGTGAATATTGAGACATAATACCACCACCCCCCCAGCCCCGCTATAGCAATGAGTGTGCATGGAATGGCTTGGACATTAAAGGGATGCTTTATGATGCTGGTGTGGGATGGTGTCAACCTGGCACATCATGTGGCAGCCTGGGTTTACAGCGTCAAGTGAAGTAAATCTGGCCATGCTGATGCCATTGCTGGCCTCCTGGCCTGGATTAATTGATCCAGAGACATGAGTTCAAATCCCACTACAAGCAGTCATAGAGTCATAACGGCACAGAAGGTGGCCATTTGGCCCATCGAGTCCATGCCGGCTCTCTGTGGAGCAATCCAGTCAGTCCCATTCCCCCGCTCTATCCCCGTAGCCCTGCAAGTTTATTTCCCTCAAGTGCCTATCCAGTCTCCCCTTGAAAACATTGAGTGCGTCTGCTTCCACCACTTCCGTCGGCAACGAGTTCCAGGCCCTCACCACTTCCTGCGTAAAAAAGGTTTTCCTCACATTCCCCTTTATCTCTTGCCCAAAACCTTAAATCTGTGTCCCCTAGTTCTTGTATCATCAACTAGTGGGAACAGCTTTTCCCCATCTAGCCTATCCAAACCCGTCATAATCTTGGACACCTCTATCAAATCACCCCTCAACCTCCTTTGTGCTAATGAAAACAAATCCAGCTTCTCCAACCTGTCCTTGTAGCTAAGATCCCCCATCCCCGGAACCATTCTGGTAAATCTCCTCTGCACCCTCTCAAGGGCCTTCACATCCTCCCTAAAGACGCAATACTCCAGTTGTGGCCTAACCAGTGCTTTATAAAGGTTCAGCATAACTTCTCTACTTTTGTACTCAATACCTCTATTTATGAAGCCCACGATCCCATATGCTTTGTTAACCACTCTCTCAATATGTCCTGCCACCTTCAGGGACCTGTGCACATTAACTTCCAGGTCCCTTTGTCCCTGCACACTCTTTAAAACTGTGCCATTAAGTGTATATTGCCTCTCCCTGTCCCTTCTGCCAAAATGCATCACCTCACACTTCTCTGTATTAAATTCCATCTGCCACTTGTCTGCCCATTCTGCTAGCCTTTCTATGTCCTGTTACAGTTGATTGGTATCATCCTCACTATTTGCCACACCCCCAAGTTTGGTGTCATCGGCAAATTTAGAAATTCTACTCTGTATTCCAATATCCAGGCAGCTGGGGAATTTAAATTTAATTAATTTAATAAATCTGGAATTAAAAACTAGTATCAGTAATGGTGACCATGAAACTACCAGATTTTCGTAAAAAAACATCTGGGTCACTAATGTCCTTTAGGGAAGGAAATCTGCCATCCTTACCCGGTCTGACCTATATGTGACTCCAGACCCACAGCAATGTGATTGACTCTTAACTGCTCTCTGCGATTCAAGAAGGCGCTCACCACCACCTTCTCCAAGGGCAATTAGGGATGGGCAATAAATGCCAGCCTTGCCAGCAATGCCCACATCCCATGAACGAATTTTTAAAAATGCAGTAACCAACACTTTCTGTGCTCTGAAGCTGACCATCTGCAACATGGCATCTTTCACACCACTTCTGCAGCTGTAAGCTTATGAGATACATCAGAGCAGACTCAACTCACACCAGGGTGAGCTGGCGTGTTCCCTGAACAGTGGGTAACCCGTGGGGGAGCACGTCAAATTGGAAGGAAGCCTCAAAATTCCATTAAATTGGCTCTTAACAAGCCATTTAATGAGCTCAATTGTCTCTCCCGCCGCTTCGTAACGGGTCAGTTCTCCACGGACCCGCCTCCAAACCCGACCTCTGAGCACCGGCAACAGCCAGCCCTGTGTCTCTGTTTCCTATTACACTTTAGTTTTATATTTAGATTTGTTCATAGATTGCATACAAAAATCTTGGGAGGGAACAGTTTTCTAAATGCAACTGATGATAGGCAATCTAATTTGGAGACAGATCCAGTGAACTTTTTTCAGATCAGCTCATTACTATCTACGTGCTAAGTCTCTCCATTCTCCCTCGCACACCACCAACTAATTCTAACAAATCTGATTTTAAAAATTCTCTTTTCTGTTGGGTGTAAATTGTGGTTTTGTGATATTGTGGGCTTTTGGTGGACATTGGGCAGGCGGTGGTTACAGTGGGGCGTGGTGAGATATCCGCCGGCTCCTCTTCAGAGCCGAGCCGGACATTCAATGTTAAAGGGCAGACAATCAAGGGCGGGGTGGTGGCATGCATGAGCCATTAGGGCTCTATAACCATCATAGGACCCTAATTGGCAAATTACAAGTATGCAGGCACCTGGGCTACCCATGTGAAGGCCCCAGTGAAAATGCCAGTGGCTGTATCGGTAGTTGAAGCAGGGTGCTAAGTTCAGACCTGCAATTTTTAGGGTGCTAACAGACTGTTCCCACCGGGCAGGGGCTATTAAAATTGGGGCCCTTATTTCTGTCTCTTCACAGGTCTACGATTAACTTGTAGCTTAAGGCCAGAAAAGTTAACATAGCAGTAGGCAAAAATCTAAAGCCTACTATCTATATATATAAATCGGTACATCTGTCCTTCTGTCCTTCTGTCTGTCTGTCATCGCATGTGCGTCTGGCGGGCTATGCGCTCGAAAGTTACAGGGCGTACCTACGCGCGCGTTACCTCCAAAGAAAGCTTACGCTTCCGAGACAGTTTTAAGCGTATTTACGTTTCGGCCGGGCTAAAATCGCACCCGCGGTATCCGAAAAACCTTCAACATTCCACTCATTAACATCTCATTATCCGCTCATTAGCGACAGAGTGACCTCGAGCTCGACCAATCGTACGCCGGGTTGCTGGCGTGTGCCGCCGGGCCAATCGGTGCGTGTGTGGGCGGGCCTTATCATTCTGAACCGAGGTGAGTCGCCGCCATCTTGATTCCAAACTTTTCCTTTCTTTTTCCCGCTTTCTGCGTCTTTAAAAAAAACGTTGCTTTTAAAACACATGGGCCTAGAAATTCAGTGGGCCTTGCGCCCACTTAGTGCCTAAAGAGGTCTTTTGCGCCGGCGGGGTGGTAGCGCTGAAATTGAGTGCAGCGCTATTGGCGGCGGTAGCCGTTAGCGCTGCGCCGGGACCGATGACGTCATCGGTGTGCGCGGTGGCCCGTAACGCCCCGAAACCGCGCCGATCCCCATATTTATTTGCGCCCGCCTCCTCCGAAGCGGGCGCAAACAGCGAACAGAAAACGGGGCCGTCCTGCTGCCATAGTGGGGCGCTTTAAAGCTGAAGGTGCGGCCGGCCGCTTTTTCGGCGGCCGCCTGCCCGCACCTCCTTCCCCGGCCTCCTCCACCCCCCCCCCGCGGCATTGCCGGCTGGTTTCCGTGGAGCCCGGCACTTCTCCGTTGTGCCGGGCTCTTTTGCCGGCACTCGCGATCGGGGCTCCGGCCGTTGCAGGCACCTCCCCCTTAAGAGAAGGGGGAGGCCTGCAGTACCGCAGCCTGCCACACCGCATCGGGTGGCACTGCGGCAACTAGCGCGCCGATATTCAGTTGCAGCGCCCCAAACGGAGGCGGGCACACCCTGGTATAGCGCCCGCTTCCCAATTGGGGCGCAGAAGACGAATATATGGCGTGCGCTAATGCCTCCCCGCCCAGTGCTAACTTTTGGGCGCGAGCGAGCTGCCCGCGCCCAAGTGAATTTCTAGGCCATATTGTTTTAAAAAAAAATGATTTAGAAAGTCATTAACTTATCTAATCTCATTAATTTTCCTACCTTTCCCCCATTTTTCCAGGTAGGCCTCGAAGCCTCGGCCTCTCCTCCGCACCCACACCCGAGCTAGGCACCTCCCGGCCCCACTCGAAGGCTGGAGGGGCGGGCCTCAGCCCAGCGCCGCTACCTTACTAAAGGGTGCGCGCGCAGCAGGAGCAGCTGAGACGCGGCGTCTCTCTCTCTGGCTCGGCCGGGGGACGGGGCTTGGTGAGCGTCAAGCGTTACCCTGGCAACCGGGCCCGCCGGCCGTCTCGCACAGCCGCAATCTTGAAGCCAGCTCGGGAGGCCAGTGCTCGGAAGATCGCGCCTCCGGAGTTCGGTGCTTGGTTGGTGGGGGGGGTGAGCCTCTGGGGTGGGGGGGCGAGCCTCTGGGGTGGGGGGGGCGAGCCTCTGTGGTGGGGGGGGCGAGCCTCTGGGGGGGGCGAGCCTCGGGGGGGGGCGAGTCTCGGGGGACCAACCAGGGGGCTCGGGAGTTTGGGGGGACGGGGATCAGGGGGCTCGGGGACTATCCCCCTTCCCCTCCCCCCCTTCCCCTTCCCCCCTCCCTTCCCCCCCTTCCCCTCCCCCCTCCCCTCCCTTCCCCTTCCCCCCCTCCCCTTCCCCTTCCCCCCTCCCTTCCCCTTCCCCCCTCCCTTCCCCTTCCCCCCATCCCCCTCCCTTCCCCTTCCCCCTCCCTTCCCCCCTCCCCCCTTCCCCCCGCCCCTTCCCCCCGCCCCTCCCCCCTGCCCTCCCTTCCCCCCCGCCCTCCCTTCCCCCCTCCCTTCCCCCCCGCCTGCCCTCCCACCCCCACCGCCCTCCCTTACCCCCGCCCTCCCTTCCCCCCCACCACCCTCCCCCCCGCCCTCTCTCTCTACCCCCCAGTCGCTCTCCCTCTACCCCCCAGTCGCTCTCTCTCTTCCCCCCCAGTCGCGCTCTCTCTCTCTCTCTTCCAACAACAACATGCCCTCGAAAAAGCCTCGGCACCGTCGGGCACTTCAGCTAGTGTTAATATACAATAAAGAAAAATGGCATAGTTCAAGTAAAGTCCTTAAGAAGAATGAGGCTCAGCTCATGATTGAAATCTAAAGAGGTTAACAACCATGCTTTCAGAGGTATTTTTTGCTACTAGGGATATTTCTTCCTGCATGTTAACTAGGTTGGTTAGCAGGAACAGGTGAACTACACCTTACAACCCCATAAATTACAATCAAAATATCAAGTTACTCAGCCTTCCCTTGTAATTTAGTAACTCTTAAACTGCTGAAACATTGTATAGAAGTTTAAGGAGTATAGATACCTGATAGTGAGTTATAAAGAAGCAATTCATTTCAGTTGTTCTGATAACACCACAGACTAAAAAGGCAAAGCTAGAGTAGTTTTTAAATATCAATAGAACACCAAGATTGAATAACTGACTAAAACTCAATGTGAGAAATTTGTAATTCTTGATAGCATATGGTATTATCTTTTTGAATTAATTTTTTAAACCATTAAGGAACTGAGAATTAGACAACTGACATAGGACAAGTTTAGGGACAGGAGCTGACTGTACAGAAAGAACAGACACCACCTAAACTGAACTATGGCCTATGTCGGAAAGTATTTTGTCCTTGTATTTTCAGAGGAAGGTGAAGGTGAAGGAAGGACTGCAGGAATAACAGCATAGGATATGGAACAGCAACTAATCAATAACAATATTTAAAGAAAAGAAATGGTATTAAAAGGGTTAACGAAACCTAAGGTTGATAGACCTGATTTTCTGGTACCGGCATTGAAGCTGATATCACACTGGTCCGACCTTGTGGGATTTCCCGAGGTCAGACGGATTATTTGTGCACAATGAAATTCTGGGATGGATTTAGGCTGCCAACTAGAGTAGGCATTCAGTTGTAGTTCTTAACAATTACAACTGCTGTTTAAAGGTGCAAGGGAGGATTAGCCTATTCGGGATCCCAAGGCACCCACCCCACAGAAGTATACAGTGTACTTGGCAGGAGGTGGTGGACACCGTAAATCTTGTGTCTAAAGGACGTGACTGCAGATAAGAAAAAAAGAAACTAAAAGCCTCAAGTAGTTTGCCAAGGAAAGGCTAGCCAAAATATCACTATCAATTAGATGGGCAAATTATGCATCCAGCAAAGAGTTCCTTTCACCCTGTTAAACCATGACTGAGGCTGCATACTGAGCCCTCACAAAACAGCTCTTTTGAAGCATGCCCATACTGAAGCAGTGTAGAATTTATTACTGCCACCTCAAACTGGAATTGCATCACATTACTATTAGGAAAGGTGAACCCAGAAATCAACCTGACAAAACAACCTGCTAGCTCACAGACAACATGAAATGTATAGTGGATCTTTGGGTCACAACATTGTAAGCTATGTTCCTCTTCTATTTCTGTAGGTGAATCCCAAGAACCAGCCACAGATCCCAGTGGTGCCCGAGGCAACACCTCACAATGCCCAACATCACTCACTCCTTTCATAGCAAATACCAGCACAAGTATATCCATCGAGAGATTTAGTCAGACAGTTTGAGAAGGATACACTGAATTAATGTGCAGGAGCATAGCAGTGACAGAAGAGGAGCAGGGATCTGATGTTGGAAGAGCTAGCGTGTGTCCTTCCTCAGATATAGAGCACAGGGATTCAGGCTTCGTGTTGCTTACATTTAAAATAACGTTGTTATTTGAGCGCCAACCTTATAGTCTTATTTTTATTAGAGTGCAAGTACCCTGCATGACGGAGTCCACTACCCACAGTTGTGCAGGACTCCTTAACAGAACTGTAACCTAGCATGTAGTGTGTGGCAACTCTAGGACCATCTGCAGCAGAGCTTCAGTGGCAGAAATTGGAGCATCTCTCATGAATGCAGAGATTGTTGCTATGAAGGATTTGAGCTCCAATCTGTAAGAGGATTTACTGTCCAGACTAAACATGCTGGGAAATGGGATAGAGAGATTTATTAATCAGGGCTCATAGCCCTCATCATTGACCAGGAAGTTTCCCTCATGCAGGTCAGTGAACTTGATCAGGGAGTACGCCACAATAAGGGCACAGTTAAAGTAGACATGGATGAGGCTTCTGACTCTCAGGATGATGGCTCAAATGGCTCATCCAGCACCATCCCTACTCTTAAATGACAGAATGTGTGCCAGAAGTTGGCAGGACCAGCCAGTCACTTCAGTAGTAAGCATAGCTATAGCATTTGCAGGGCCATCGCAATCCAAAGAGGCTCCCAGTGGCATCCAGTAACTAGCCATCTAACACCTGTCTGGAAAAGCACTAGAGAAAAGCACAAGATTAGCACTTAGCTGAAGGTCTCCCCTGTGAAAGCAGAATTTTACTGCCTGCAATGGTTTTTTCAGCAGCAATACCTTTTGGCTGATTGTCAATGTCTTGCTCTGCCCTTCACTGCATGTGAGCCTCCTTAGTCACTTAGGCCTCCTTAGATTGTAAAGTTGTGCAATATGCTGAAAGCATGATGACCATTGTTTGTGAAGTGGGCATAGGCTAGTGAAATCTTGAGTTGCTGTCATTGACCATCTGGAAATTGATGGTGTGGAACTTCTTGTGGGTCATGAGGGCATGGGTTGTACGCAGGACCCAAATGGCACATAATGTCCTGGACTGCAGAGTCATTTCATTCAACTGCCAGGTTTCCAAGGGGAGTTTTTTTTTTCTTGTTTGCCCTGTGGATTGACTGATGTTGCCAATGTCTCCTGTGGTAGATTGGAATGAGCCTGAGGGATAGAAGTCCAGGGCTGTGGTAGTCTTGTTTGTCACTGGCAGTGACAGTTTTATGCAAATTGGCTTCCATGGTTACATAAAAACAGTGGCTACACTTCAATAGTAAATAAATTGAATATGAAGCACTTTCGGACATCCCAAGGACATGCTAAGATGGCATATAAAGTTTGTTCATTCATTCTGGATATCAAAAGCAAAATACTGCAGATGCTGGAAATCGGAAATAAAAACAGAAAATGCTGGAAATACTCAGCAGGTCAGGCAGCATCTGTGGAGAGCGAAGCAGAGTTAACATTTCAGGTCGATGACCTGTCATCAGAATTGGAAAAAGTTAGGGATGTAACAGATTTTAAGCATGTGCAGGGGTAGGGAAAGCAGGGAGGGAGGAAAGAACAAAAGGGAAGGTCTGTGCTAGAGTGGAATCACTCCTGCCTTCCTGCTTAAAATCTGTTACATATCTAACTTTATCCAGTTCTGATAATAGGTCATCAACCTGAAATGTTAACTCTGTTTCTCTCTCCACAGATGCTGCCTGACCTGCTGAGTATTTCCAGCATTTTCTGTATGTATGTATGTATATAGATAGATAGATAGCTAGATAGATAGATAGATTAGATAGATAGATAGATAGATAGATAGATACATGAGTATATGAATGTCAAAAAATGATGAAGGTTTCCAAACAGGTACACTATCCTCTGCATCCAATATTTCAATATCAGTTGAAGCAAAAATATCTGCTCTGAAGCAGGGGCACAAAAGTGGAAAATTACATTAGGTGCTGAAATCAAAATACAATAATAATTTTTCTCAGTTCTGCATTTCTCAGTACACAATACGCTGCACCAGCAAAATTGATTTGAGCCAGTCTACATATTTTTCCCCTAATTGGATCTGGCAATGTCATTCTTGAATGCACATCTATCAGCTTTTGCACAGAATGTATCACTACAACAACAATAACGTTCATTTATCTAGAGCCTCTAACATAGTAAAATGTCCCAAGGCTCTTCACAGGAGTGTAATCATACAAAAATTAACACTGAGACAAAGAAGGAGGCACTAGGAGAGGTGACCAAAAGCTTAATCAAAGAAGTAGGTTTTATGGACAGTCTTAAAAGGAGCAGAGAGCGGTGGAGAGGTTTAGGTTAAGATTTCCAGAGCTTAGGGCCTAGACAGCTGAAGATATGGCCACCAATGATGAAGTGAAGGAAGCGGGGGATGGACTAGAGGGTAGAGTAGGAGGAATGCAGAGTTCTGAGAGGGTTGTACAGCTGGGGGAGGTTGCAGAGATAGGGAGGGGTGAGCCATAAAGGGACTTGAATACATGGATGAGAACTTTAAACTTGAGACAGTCCAATGTAGGTCAGCAAGGCCAGGGGTGATGACTGAATGGGACTTGGTGCAAGTTAAATATGTTACTGGCAGCAGAGTTTTGGTCGAACTTAAATTTATGGAGGGTGGAAGATGGGAGGCCAGTCAGGAGAGCTTTGGAATACTCAAGTTTGGAGGTAACAAAAGCATGGATGAGGGTTTCAGCAGCAGATGGACTGTAGCAGGAGTGGAGACGGACGATATTATGGAGGTGGAAGTAGGCGGTCTTGATGATGAAGAGGATATGGGGTCAGAAGCTCAGCTCAGGGTCAAATAGGATGAACAGTCTGGTTTAGCCTGAGATAATGGCCAGAGGGTGGGATGGAATTGGTTGCTAGGGAATGGAGTTTGTGGTGGGGATTGATGACAATGGCTTTGGTCTTCCCATTGTTTAATTGGAGGAAATTTTGGCTTATCCAAGACTTGTTGTTGGACAAGCAGTCTAACAATACAGAGGCAGTGGAGGGGTCGTGAGAGGTGGTAGAGCTGGGTATCATCAGCGTAAATGTGGAACGACTTTGCAGGGGCAACATGTAGATGAGAAATAGGAGGGGGCCAAGGATAGATCCTTAGGGGACTTCAGAGGTAACGTTGCCGGGGCAGGAAGAGAAACCATTACAGGAGATTCTCTGCCTACAACTGGATAGACAAGAGTGGAACCAGGTGAGGGCAGTCCCACTCAGCTGGATAATGGAGGAGAGGCATTTGAGAAGGATGGTGTGGTCAACCGTGTCAAAGGCTGCAGATAGGTCAAGAAGGATGAGGAGGACTAATGCACCATGGTCAGTGTTAGATAGGATGTCATTTATGACTTTCATTAGGGCTGTTTCAGTGCTGTGGTAGGGGCAGAAACCAGATTGGAGAGGTTCAAACATGGAGTTGCGGGAAAGATGGGCACAGAATTGGGGGGCAACATTAGGAATTGGGAGAGGAAAGGAAGATTTAAGATGGGGCAGTAATTTGCAAGGACAGAGGGGGTCAAAGATGCATTTTTTAAGGAGCGGGGTGATGACAGATGATTTGAAAATGAGGGGGACAGTGTGAAGGAATAAACCATATTTTAGAAAGATACACCATAATATGAACAAAATTCTGATATACTGGGTTTAAAAACCTAAAGCCTCAGAGTCACAGGCTGCAAACAGAAAACAGGCTTCTGAGATAAAGATCAGTTGTTAACAAAGTTGTAAACATACAAGCTTTGAAATGGGAATTGGTTAAATATACAAAACAATGACCCTATTGAAATGGCAGTTTGGTGCTTCCGAAGGGTCTGAGGTTTGCAACCAACACAATGAAAAGACCCAGTTTAAAGTGTTAAGAACTAACACATGAAACAAACACAGAATATTAAAAAAACCATGTGCCTTTGAAAAGATGACATCAAGTAAAAGAAACACCTGCTGGTCAAATAGTTTTTATGCTAAACTTGCAAGACAGGAAACAAGATTAAATATGCAATCAATTGAGATAGCTAGAAAACATGTAAACACTCAGTCAAAGTGTCTTTAATTTATACATAGTAAATATGATACCAACAAGAACACTTTGAAGATATGACTTCAATAGATACACCAAGCAATTACATTGTGTTTGTATTGAACTTGGAGCATTTAGGAGACTCGAAGTCTGTTAAACCAGCTAAAAGTGATATTAAGAATTAAATGGAAAATCTTCGATAAGAATGACATCAAACAGAAACCATTGCTGTCATATTGTTTTTATGATGGTTTTTGAAACACCTAAAGGTAGAGACATAATTATGCATGCAGCAGTTGAATTGACAGTAAGAATAGAAAGCATTCAACAGAGAGAATGAATAAGACAATTAGTTTACATCAGCAGAGAACTTCAAAGAATAAACCACTGCAAAAAGGGTATAAAAAATAGACCTTTTCAAACAGAAATTCAGAAGTCGCTGAACGGGCCAAGCGTTTCTCAACTTTACAGGCACCATCTGTAAGTTATTAACTTAAAGATATAAAAGATATTTTGGTGGATGTTCTGGATTTAGAGAAAGTAAGAAATGTAGAAATGTAACAAAATAAAGATTTGAGAATAAGGATCTCTGAGAAATAAGAAATGTAAGCTATTTGTATTTTGAATTGTTAATGTTGCGACTGACTCAACAGCTGTTAAATGAATGTCGGCTCTTAAATAAAACGATATATTTTTAGAATTGTCTCAAAGAGTATTTCTGTATAAACTCGCGAACCCAATTTCTGTACACTCTTTTGTAAGGAGTTGCAGAATTCTGGGGGGTATTCCAGACCCTCATAATATCCAGAAGGTTGCAGTCTAGTTAAACTTATTAAAAGTGCTATCTGGAAGATGGTAACATCTTCAGTCATTCCTTTCCTTTAGGGAGAGATAGCCTGAACCTTTAGACCAATTTAAGCCTCTTATAGAATTCGGCTATCTCTAACTTTAGTTGAAGGTGAACGTCTAGGAAATACGCCTGATCTGGGGTAGCCCGAAAAGGGCAAGGACTTGTAATTATCCCTTCAACAGTACGAGGAGAGGGAACCATTTATAATGGCCCGTAATTTCCGATGCCTACATGTGTGTACAATCTGTGTACACACCCATAGGGACCTCGCAAGTGCCGGCGCATGTGCTGAAAACCGGCACTTCCGATCTGTCAAGAATCCTCTCTTAAGGCCTGCTTTTACCAGCGTAAGAGTTTTAAAAAGTTTTTTAAAAATTTCCACTCATTTATAATTTAAAAATACTTTAAAAAAGCTAAGTTTATTTTTAGCCCCGTAAAATACTTGAATAATTATTTTTTTAAATTACATTTTTGTTTAAAATATTTAATTTAATGTAATTTTAACTCATTTTTAAAACGTGATGGTTTAATGTTGTAGTGTCTTTTTTCAGTGATCCCCATTCATATTTTGACAGGTCTACCTGTCAAAAGTATGAAGAGGGATTCCCTTCTCCCATTGGCTCGCCTAGCCCATGTGATCCCAGGGATGCTTGCGAACCACCTGCGCCCCTGGGATATCTGGGCCTCTGCATGCGCACAGCAGGAGAAGCCCAGGAGCGGAAGAGTCCAGACCTCAGGAGCCCTCAGATAAGGGCATAGATTTTTTCCCGATAGGAGGCATACGCACGCAGGAAGCCTCCTATCGGAAATTACAGGCCATTATTTAAACTAACTGCTGCATTCAAAATCTTTTTCGGCAGTTGCCTTTTAGTTTGGGCTTTTTGCTTTTTCCATGTCAGAAGTAGATTTAAAATAAGTTGATACAAACATATGTTTACATTTAACATTTTGAGGCCAGTGAATCAAATATATGCATCACACTTTCTGAATTCAGCAATGGTTTATTTAAAATCTATACACAGTAGTTAACTATATAGTTTTACTTACGCTAAAAATAGTTTATTGACTTTTGAAAAGTATCTAAAAAGTCCCAAACCAGTGACCTCTACCATCTAGAAGGACAAGGGCAGCAGGTGCATGGGAACACCACCATCTCCAAGTCACACACCATCCTGACTTGGAAATATATCGTCGTTCCTTCATCGTCGCTGGGTCAAAATCCTGGATCTCCCTACCTAACAGCACTGTGGGAGTACCTTCAACACACAGATTGCAGCAGTTCAAGAAGATGCCTCACCAACACCTTCTCAAGGGCAATTAGGAATGGGCAATAAATGCTGACCTTGCCAGCGACATCCACATCCCATGAAAGAATAATTTTTTTAAAGTGTAAATAATTAATATTCAAAATATATTGAATAATATTTTTGAGAATGCATACTAATAAATATCCTCCATATTTTAGGATGCTGACCCGTACTTAATAATGATCCTAAGAACTAAATTAACTATGTAAAAGTTTTCAAGTGCAACTCAAGCTGATTACTGATTAACCCAGAATGCCAGAACTAATGCCAGAACTGAGCAGACCCGACACACAGCGGCGGGGGAGGCAATTAAAATCATTAGTGGCTTGTTTACAGGCACTTAATGGTTTTTTCCCAGCTTTCTGAATCTGCCAGGTTGCCCACTGGTTTCCTGCTGTGCCTAGACCTCATCAGTGAAGCTGAGGCGGGAGGTCAGTGATCATTGAATCAGCTGATGAGTTGACAGCTTCAAATGTCAAGTCAAAGCTCCCAGCTGATTGAGAAATGTTCCGTTAGCCACTAGCTTCTCTAAACTGCATTTCCACTACAGATTCAGAATGCTGCAAGTCTTTACACAAGTTTCCATCCAGTCTGACCTCATTACCTCTCCCACCATTGACAGATCACTTCTGTGATCTCTACCTCACCTGCCATCTATTCCATATACTCTCTCACCTTGGTCCTCAGAATCCCACTATGATCAGCTCCAACATCAGCATCACCAGGTACACCAACAACAACAACATCAACCTTCTCTGCAATTAACTGATGCTGCCAAGGACACAGGGCATCAGAACCTGACCACATTGCTGCCCTGGAGGCCAGGGATGGTCTCACCATAGCCAGATTTACTTCACTTGATGCTGTATACCCTGGCTGCCACATGATGAGCTAGTTTGACACTACCCTACACCAACACCATAAAGCATCCCTACAATGCCCTAGCCATTCTTTTCACACTCATCACCATTGCAGGGGGCAATGTTATGTCTCACCATTCACTGCAACTCACTAAGCCACTTCCAAAGATGCACACAAATCTGTCCAAGAACACAAAGTGTTGAAAATAAAGGTTTCAATGTTTGACACCACATTAACAGAAACTTTACATGAACATTGGATAAAACACCCAAGTGCCTACCCTTGTGTGTTGTTAGTTGGTATGATTGCATTAGGATGAGGGTGAGTGTGAGGGGTGGCTAGTGAGATGGGGATGTGATAATGTAGTTAGATGGGGATGTGATAATGTCGATAGAGAGGGATGGGTGGAGGTGCATGGTAAGTTGGTGTGAGTAAGGATGTGCAGGGGTAGGGTAGGTAAGGCAGAGTGATGGGGATGTGATGAGAGGCACAGCAGGATGAGGTTGAGTGTGGCATTGTACTAACGTTTCGTGATCTACTGAGATCATTGAAATGTTTGCGGCACTGCACCCAGGCCTTCCTGACCACATCCCAGTTTGTGCCCTCCTCTGCAATGTGTAACCAGGTTGTGTTGATCTCCTGGGGAGGTCTTCTCTGCCCATGGGAAGGGAAGAGGACCTACTTGTGAGCTGTGACTCCCTCCATAAGCATATAGAGGGAGTCATGGGAGAGCCTGGGTGCAGCCAGGTTCAGAAAGCTGGGAAAAAACCATTAAGTGCCTGTAAACAAGCTATAGAACACTGACAGCACAACTGTCAAATTAAAGTTGGCCATGGTCCCTTTATGGAAACCGGCTGATGATGCATCATTAAATGACGTCATCAGACCCGATTCCTTCAATTGGCTGGGAAACTTGCTGGGTGGGCTTAACAAGTCCAATCACAATAAATTCATTCTACACAGCAGGCTGGAGCCGGCAGTGGGGCCGGGACCCGCCACCAACATCGCCCACCATAGACCCGCCGAGGTTGGTAAAATCCAGCCCAAGGTCTCAGAAGTAGACATGACTCACATGACCTCTTGGTTAAACAATGCCAACTTTTCTTGCACTCTCACATCTATTCTTATTTTTCTCAAAGTATAAGACTTTTTGAACAGTGTACAAAGGAAAAGATTAAAAAAAAGAAACTTATTTCTTAAAACATGCGTCTTTTTAACAGAATCTTGTATTTAATAATCATCCAAGCAGAATCCTTTTAGATTAACCTGGAGAATACCAAGGATTGGTCACACTAGGGGGGGTGTATTATAGACCACCAAACAGTGGAAAACATATCAAGAATGACATTTGTAAACCAAATTAAAGAGGTTTAGTATTAATAATACAGCTATAATTGGAGATTTTAATGATCCAAAAATAGACTGGGTTAGAGAAGATGTTTGTGGTGAGAAAGGGAACCATTTTTTGTAGTTTTCAGGATTGTTTTCTCAATTTGTTATTACTCCAATAAGGAAAAAATACAGTACTTGACCAAGTTTTGAGCAATGAAGCAGAGCAAGCAGTGACCTAAAAATAGGGATACATTTGAGAAGCAGTGATCACTATATAATTCGGTTCAGTGCATATATAGAAAAACAAAAAAGGTCAAGGACAAGGAAACGTTGCACGAAAAAATCAAATTGATGTGAGATAAAAGCAAACCTTGCCAAGATTAAATGGAAGGTAAAATTGACAAATAAAATCATAGTTCAACAATGGGGAATATGTAAACGGGAAATGCAAAAGATACACATCAAGTATATTCCAGTAAGGAAAAAGGGTAATTTATTGAAGAGGATTTCATGGATGAATAGGGAAATTAGATCAAATCTGATACTTAGAAAAAGCATTTAGCGCTTACAGGACATATAATAGGAGGAAAGCTTAGACAAATGTAAAAAATATAGGAAAGCTACAAAAGGGAGATTAGAAGGATCTAGAAAGAGTTTGAGAGAAAATTAGCAAAGCACATAAAAAACGAATAAAAGGCTTTCTATAGACGCATTCATAGTAGGGGTAAGGCCACTAAAAGATGATGGAGATGAGCTTGTCGTGGAGAATGAGGTATGTCAGAAATACAAAGTATGCTCTTTGCCTCAGTTTTCACGGAGGAGATGGATATTGGGATTGTAGAATCATCAGAGATGGATGTGATGCAGGTCATGGTGGTTACTATTCAAACAGAAATGGTATTAAAAAAGTTACTGAAACTTAAGGTCGGCAAATCACCAGGACCCAATGTTATATCCAAGGGTTTTGAGGGATGCTAGGGAAGAAATAGCTCTATCATTTTCCAAAATTGTACCATTAGAAATGATATAATAGAACTGGATGGTGTCAAATGTGATTCAAAATTTCTTCAAAAAAGGTAAATTAATAGGGCTAGATTTTCTGCTCAAGTTTCCAAGTGTGACTTGGGTGGAATATTCAATGTCTGCTAGTTTGCTGGTTCCCCACTTACCCCACCACTTCCAGGATTTCCCGTTGGAAGTGATAGGAGACAAACGATTTATCTGCCCTAATATTGGTAGATGTATAATACTGTGCAAAATATGTCATCTGATGTACTTTTTATCATTTGTGCCTGCAATGCTGGATGCTAGGGACACCTGTTCATCCCTGGTATCCAGAGCAAACAATTACATTTTTTGAACAATGTTTAACTGGCAGCAGAAAATGCTTCTGAAGCGTGCTGCAGTCATTTTCCACATCCGGCAGAGGTTGAAGCCCACCAAAATTATGCAAATGACCCTAAGGCCACAAAATTGTTAGATATTAAAAGTGCGTATGTGTGGTGGGAGGAAGTCTTGCCACTCCAAAGGGGTCCCTCAATCTACTAAAGTTGAAAATCTAGGCCCTAATGTTTGTAATACTGGATGAAATTATTAACCACTTACAGCAACATATGCTAATTTGAACCAGTCAGCATGTATTTCTAAGAGGCAGGCGTTGCTTGATTAACCTTACAGAATTCTTTGAAGAACTAATAGATAAAGGAAAAGCAGTGGATGTGGTTCATATGTATTTTCAAAAACATCTGATAAGGGATCACATAAGATGCAAAAATAATGACACGTGGAATTAAAGGGCTTATGGCCATGGGCTTGTTTCCATGCTGTAGCATTCTATAATTTACTTGCCATTCCTATTATTTTTATTATCTATTCACTTGATGTGGGCATCGCTGGCAAAGCCAGCATTTATTGCCCATCTCTAATTGCCCTTGATAAAGTGGTGGTGATGCACTACAGCAACTCACAAATGCTTCTTCGACAGCACTTTCCAAATCCGCGACTTTACCACCTAGAAGGACATGGACAAGGGCAGCAGGCGCACAGGAGCATCACCACCTCCAAGTCACACACCATCCTAACTTGAAAATATACTGCCATTCCTTCATCGTTGCTTCTTCATCACTGCCTTCCTGAACCACTGCAGTCCGTGTGGTGAGGGTACTCCCACAGTGCTGTTAGGTAGGAAGTGCCAGGATTTTGACCCAGCGACGGTGAAGGAACAGCAGTATATTTTCAAGTCAGGATGGTGTGTGACTTGGAAGTGGTGATGCTCCCGTGCGCCTGCTGCCCTTGTCCTTGTCCTTCTCGGTGGTAAAGTCGCGGATTTGGGAGGGGCTATCGAATAAGTCTTTGTGAGTTGCTGCAGTGCATCTTGTAGATGGTACACACTGCAGACACAGTGCACCGGTGGTGGAGGGAGTTAATGTTTAAGTTGGTGACTGGTGTGCCGATCAAGCGGGCTGCTTTGTCTTGGATGGTGTCGAGCTTCTTGAGTGTTATTGGAGCTGCACCCATCCAGGCAAGTGAAAAGTATTCCATCATACTCCTGACTTGTGCCTTGTAGCTGGTGGAAAGACTTTGGAGAGTCAGGAGGTGAGTCGCTCACTGCAGACTATCCAGCCTCTGACCTGCTCTTGTAGCCACAGTATTTATTTGGCTGGTCCAGTTAAGTGACCCCTGCGCCCCCCTTCCCCCGCCCCCCTACGCTCCCCCCCGCTCCTCCCCCCCTGCCCCCAGGATGTTGATAGTGGGGGTATTCAATGATGGTAATGCCACTGAATGTCAAGGGGAGGTGGTTAGACTCCCTTTTGTTGGAGATGGTCATTGCTTGGCACTTGTGTGATGCGAATGTTACTTGCCACTTCTTAAACAGCTAATCTAGGGCATAGAATTAAAACATAAAATAAACTGCAAAATTGAAAGATAGTTCACTTACCCATCTTTTTATAATTTATTATTTATTTTTTCCTCTCCTCTTTAGGTGCCACTTGTGGTTGGGCAAGTGACTGCTTCCCTGGTTTGTGACACTATTGTTCATGACCAAGCTACTGAGAGGTGCATAATGAGTGAAATGACTCACCCTTGGTGCTCCAACACTCTGTAACACTATCCACAGGGATATGTTATTTGGGTTGCTTTCAGTGCCAAAAGACTTCTATTGACCTTTACTTATAGAATAGTTTACAGGTCTCTGCATTTTAACAAGACAAGCTCCCTGTTAATAAACTTGGAATCTGCTACTTCCAGCAGAACCACAATGCCTTTGTTATTCTGGTGTATCTGGCATCTGATAGTAAAATTATTCAATCAGGTGATTTTTATTGTTATGGTCTGGTGGGGGCAAAGAGGTCTAATATGTTATGTTCTCGGATAAGTTCTGAATTGAAGGATTGGTCCTTTTATTGGAAGGTGGAGGAGAAGGAGTTAAGGCAGTGGTGACAAAGGTAGACAGAAGAGGAGGCATCAGTGATCATTTGTGCTTTAATGCCCCTTGTAGCAGTCACCAAGGAATCCTGAGTCAACATAGAGAGTAATAGGGATGTATTGCTCAAATAATCCAATATAAAATAAAAAGTACTATACTTTCCTTATACAACACTTTGGCTAGGTCTCCTCTAGAATACTGAGTCCAGTTTTGGTCCCCTCACATGGTGGGTGATAGAGGCCTTGGAAAATGTTCAGTGGAGAGCCTGTAGATTGAAAACAAGCTTAAAAGTCCATTATTACCATGATAGGCTGAGTGAGCTGGGTCATCTTACTCTAGAAAACTTAGACTTCAGGGAGATATGATTAGGGTCTTTAATATAATGAAGGGGCCACACTATGTCCATGTAGATAGACTATTTGAATTAGATAAGTTAGGGAAAACCAGGGACGGGCATATAAATTATGTAAGCATAGAACTAGGTTAGATGTCATGAGGTTTTTCTTTTCGCAGAGACCTTTGGAACAAGTTGCTATCTCATGTTGTGTGTGCAGATTTGCTGAAAGCATTCAAAAGGATGAGTTCCTGGTTGAAGCTAATATTGCAGCATATAAAGGGTAGGTGGTGATATTGGGTGATCCATCTCCTACATATATGGTCACTGTGGCCCTCTGGGATGTGCTTTGATTGCCTATGGGAGATCTCAGGAGGACTTTCCCAGGTTTATTTCCCCCCTGAAGTGGCCCAGGATTTGAAAAATTTGTTTTTTTTACCTCGTCTAGGAGATTACATGGCTGATGCTGGGTGGAGGGCACTGGGCAGCATGATACGCAATTGTAAAGTGACCGTGAGACAGGATCGATGGACCAGATGGTCTTTTCCTAGCATAATTTTAATGTTTGTATGAAGCCAAGGGTAGCCTTCTGCTCAGTCTCTGCTGGCACATCCTCTCTCACTCCCCAGTCCTCTAACTCCCTTATGTACTGGGAGTTATCTGGTGCCGCACCCTCGCTAATACTATCCCTCTGGTCAAAGTATCTGAGTAGGTGTGCAGGAGTGAGGGGTGTAGAATGAAGCAGCATAGATAGAAAATAAAATGCAAGAGATTTAAGACAGAGCAGGATAAACATTTTTATGCAGAAGGTTGTGAGGCTATGAAATGTCTTACCACAGTTAGTGATCAAAGCAGAGATGAAGAATTGATTAGGTAGGTGGTTGCAGGAAAAGAAGATAAAGTGATATGGGAACAGAGGGGGCACATGGGATTAGGATGACTGCTTGCGTGGAGGACAAAAGCCAACATGGACTGGTTGGGTCAAATAGCCTGTTTCTGTAGTTTAATTTCTATGTAGTTGTATGTACATGACACAGGTCGATGTGTTGTAAGTGATACAGGTGAGTGTGTTGTGGCAGAGGAACACGAAGCAGGATCTTGGTCCAGAGACTCACAAATGACCTTCCTCATCTGTAAAAATCTTGTCATCTTGTGCAAACCAATTGAGCTATTGCTTTATACAGAGTGTGACCAGGGGATCATGTAGGGATTGTCCCAATAATATCATAACAAAAAAGTGATTCTCCAGAACCTAAGATCGGAAAATCCCCTACAGTGTGCAGGGAGTGTTAACTTTGGAAGAATGATAGACTTCACAAGGTAGGAAATCTCCCTAAACTATTATATTTGTACCAGATTTGGGCAGTTCATCCAATACACTATACACAAAGTGAGACAGTTAACAGATAGTTGTGTCTAACTCTTTAATTAGCCAGATTAAAAAAATACCTGTGTCAAACTAGCCATTTGTTGCTCTGATACACAAATAGCTAAATTAGCCAAGGATGGCTAAATTTAAATTGAATTAAGTTTCTGCAGTTGAAAGTATGACTCAATTGCATATTGGTTATGCTGCCATCCAACTTAAAGTTTGGCACAAGAATTGAGTAATCTCATCCTGAAACTTATGTTTTCTCTTTTTGGACCCTGACAGATCCATTGTGTATTTGTAGCATTTATGTTCTTTTTCAGATTTTCAGCATTTCCAGTTCTTTTAATTTTATCTCTTTCTGAACCTGTTTGCATGGCTGAAAGTGCAAAAAAAGTTATAATAATGCATAAGACTCCATTTTTAAAATTCATAAAATTGGGTTGCTTTGTGCCTCCCTTTAGCGCTTGGGCATGGCGCCGCTATCGCCTTGCTCGTGCCCTGGCCACAACCTTCGGCTGCGCCCCCTGACCTATCGCCGGACAATATGTCCGACAGAGCCAGAGTGGCGTTTGTGCAGCCGCGGCAGCGGTACTTAAAGGGACAGGAGTCGGGTGGCCATTTTTTTTCTAGAGTGCCGGGCTGCTTTCCCGGCACCCTGCTCCCCAGTGGTCCAGCAGGGCCCCGGTGCATGCAGCGTTAGGCCCCTCCCCTCTAATCAGGGGAGGGAGGCCTGCAATACCGTGGTGCTACGTGCCGACATGCGTGGCACTGTTGCACGTAGTGCCGTGATATTCAGTGGTAGCATCCCAGGAAGGAGGGGGAGCACTTCCAGTAGCACCCCACCTCCTGCTTGGGGCACTACCGCTGAATTTACAGCACAGGGGCGCCAACTTTGAAGTTAGCGCCCCAAAGGGTGAGCCACCGAATTTTTCCTCCCATATGCCTCAATATTTATTAGTAAAATTATAAATCAGATATAGGTACTCTTATATCAAATTCCTCTCACCATTATTCTGAATGAATCATTAAAATAACACAGATAGTAATTTTGACCCTGTAATTGATATTCTTACATAATTTTTCTGATTTAAAGAAGCTAATGTCTGTGTGTTAACATGTATTTTTCTATGACAACGTATTGTAAACCTCTCTATGTTATTTATCATGGAATCATTCAACACAGGAGGCCATTCAGCCCATCGTAATTGTGCCTGCTCTTTGAAAGAGCTATTCAATTAGTCCCACTCCCCTGCTCTTTCCCCGTAGCCCTGCAAATTTCTCCTTTTCAAGTTTTTATCTAATTCTCTTTTGAAAGTTACTATTCAACCTGGTTCCACCACCCTTTCAGGCAGTGCATTCCAGATCATAACAACTCGCTGCGTAAAATAATTTCTCCTCTCATTTCCCCTCTAGTTCTTTTGCCAATTATTTTAAATCTGTGCCCAATGGTTACTGGCCCACAGTGGGAACAGTTTCTCTCTATTACTCTATTAAAAACCCATATAATTTTGAAAACCTCCATTAAATCTCCCCTTAACCTTTTCTGCCTTAAGGAGACCAATCCCAGCTTCTCTAGTCTCTCCACATAATTGAAGTCCCTCATTCACGTTTCTTTGATGTTATTCTTCCAAAGTACAGATGTGAAGTAACAAGCAAATTTATGGTTTAATAGAATTAACAACTTTAAAGAATCTATCAAAATTCTGTTTAAGAATGGGCAGAGGTGACATTGTATTCTATCTGTCAAAGGGAGTTATGAATAATGAAGTCAGATTCACAATCAAGGAAAAATATGAGGGGAAATCCCCACTGAAACATTAAGAAAATAATTCAGGAAGTCATTAATTAAAATTCAGAGAAAAATACAACTAAAACAATATTAGTTGGAAAATGTGTGTTTGTTGTATGACTATATATTCAGAGACCATGAGAAAACAAAAAAGTTACAGTGTGAAGCTTTCATAGATTAATAATTCATTTTTTGTAAACTTATTTTCTTTGAATTTTGCAAGTAACAGAAGAGGGATTATAATCACAGGGCTAAAAATTCGGTATCGCCGCGCCAGGTCTTTAGTGCCCGAAATTTTGCGCTCGCCCGGATTCCCGTAGCGCCCGCCTGAAATTCAGTTGCGCCGCCCCAAGACGGAGGCGGGCGCTATTGCAGGGTTTGGCCGCCTCGTTTGGGGCGATGAATGTCAGTTTCAGGCGTCGAGCTGCCGCTGCGGCACCCGATGCGGTGCGGCAGGCTGGGGTACTGCAGGCCTCCTCCTTCTCTTAAGGAGGAGCTGCCTGCAGCCGTTAGATCGCCGCTGGATTCCCCCGGCAAATGAGCCCGGCACCACGGAGAAGTGCCGGGCTCGCGGGAGTCAGACAGCAATGCCGCGGGGGGGTGGTGCAGGAGTCCGGGGAGGGAGGTGCGGCCGGCCGCCCCTCCACCTTTATGCGCCGGCCTCTCGGAGCTGCAAGGCACCGTTTTTCAAACGCTGTTTGCGGCCGCTACGGGCGAGGCGGCTGCAACTGAATTTGGCTATCGGCACGGAATAGCATTGGAACCGGGGCGCTGCGCACACCGATGACATCATCGGTGCCGGCGCAGCGCTACCGGCTAACGCCGATGTTAGGGACCAACTGAATTTCGGGCGCTAACAAACTTCCGGCGCAAACCACTCTATAGCCAATAAGTGGGCGCAAACGCGACTGAATTTCTAGGCCACAATATCCATAAAAAGAGAACAGAAATTCATGTTCTCATAAAAAATGTAAAATACTCCCAAGGTAACATACAGAAATGTAGTGATCTGAGAATTAGGAGTAGCTCAACTCTATCAAATTTATCCAGACAGCCAGAAGTACAAGCAAGTGTCCCTCGTGGAGTGGTTCCAGATAACTGTAGTAAAGCACTTAATCACACTGAAGGCAATGGAACAACAAACAATCTTTTGCCAAGTTGGTACACAACCAGCATGTAAAAGAGAAATTCCTGTGGAGGTATAAAAACAAAGGAAAAGCACTTTTCTGACCGTTCAGTTGGTAAATTTGATGCCTGGTATGAAATTGAGTTGTTTAAACCAGAAAGTTCCAAGTTTGAACCCAGGTCTATGCTGAGTTAGCTGGTTTAGTGGATGGCAGTAGGTGTGTTACAATTAGTTTCAATAAAGAATAGCTAAAAAAGATCAGTTATGTCTCAGATGTAAACAAGATCAAAATGGACTCCCATTCCATCACTTTTGGGAGACCATCGCAGGGGTTCCAGAAAAAGTGCTACATCCATTAAATATCACTATCTTTATAAATGCACAAAAATTCAAAAGATTGAAGAGAGCCCCTCTTAAAAAATTGTAGTAACACAAAATACTCTTTACTCTTGTTTCACCAGTGATTACATTACCCCACCCAAACACTACAGTCAGGAAACTATCCAGGTTATTATCCAAGTGGGAAGTTGGTAAAGAAACTAATCCATGGGAATTGGCAGCTAAAAACACTGAAAATTGCATGGCCATGTATTGTTACAAATAAACTATAAAATTTACTGGTGCAGTTCCCCTGACTGCTTCCCCAATCTCCCTTCCCTCAGTTTCCAGCTCTCTCTCCTGCCATCCACCCAACCGAGCCCTGAATGATCTTATCCTCCCTCATGTCCCCTTCAGCGCACTCATCTCGACTTTGAAGCCTACCACTTGCTCATAGCTCTTGACCACGCAATTTCACTTTGAACTTCCTGCTAGCTGACATCAACCTGTCTGTATCCTATGGCACCAACCCTACTTCCTTCAGTATCATTGCCACTAGCTCCCTTAAAAGAATCGACTTTTAATATTTCCATTCTCTCCAACTACTGTCCTACTTATAACCTTCACTTTCTCTTTAATATCTGACTTTTTCACCACTCCATGTTGAAAATCCTCCAACCTGGCTTCTGCCCCAACAGTACTGATACTAATACAAAAGGAAAAGACTGGAACATTCTTTGTTCCAGTTCTACTCAGGGGTTGCAAAGTGACCAAGGTTGGGAAATAAATATTGCAGGATAATTAACTTTTAGAAGAGATAGGCAAAATGAAAAAGGAGGAGGGGTAGCCCTGATAATAAAGGATGGGATAAAGACAGTAGAGAGAAAGGATCTTAGCTCCGAAAATCAAGAAGTAGAATCAGTTTGGGTGGAGCTGAGAAACAGGAAGGGGCAGAAAACATTGGTGGGAGTTGTTTATAGGCCCCCAAACTGTAGTTGTAATGTAGGGCAGAGTATAAATCAGGAAATTAGAGGTGCATGTAACAAGGGTAATACAGTAATGATGGGGGACTTTAATCTCCATAAAAACTAGGCAAACCAAATTTGCAGTAATAGTGTAGAGGAGAAATTCATGGAATGTATACAAGATAGTTTTCTAGATCAGTATGTTGAGGAACCAACTAGGGAACAGGTTATTTTAGATCTAGTATTGTGCAATGAGAAAGGGTTAATTTATAACCTTGTAGTAAAGGGGCCCTTATGGAAGACTGACCATAATATGATAGAATATTATATTAAGTTTGGAAGTGATTTAGTTAAATCCGAAACTAGGGTCTTAAATCTAAACAAAGCAAACTACGTAGGTATGAGGGGTAAGTTGGCTAAGGTAGATTGGGAAACTACATTAAAAGTTATGATGGTAGACAAGCAATGGCTAGCATTTAAAGAGTTAACATATAATTTACAACAAATATACATTCCTTTAAGGCACAAAAGCCCCACAGGAAAAGTGGTCCAACCGTGGCTAACAAGAGAAGTTAAAGACATTGGCCCAGAAATTCGTGTCTCCACGGGTGAGTACGCACGGGGTACTCACCCGTAGGCCGAATGGAAGTGCGTGTTTCCTGCATGCACTGTGCATGGGCGGGAAACCGGCACTTCCGATCCTCTGAACGAAGGGGTTCAGAGGTCGAATGCGCGCGCAGGGGAGGCTGCGCGTGCGCTTTGAACTTAGGTTTTTTTTGCAGGTTTTCACATGAGGTTAACACATTTAAAAAGCAGGCGTAAGGCCTGCTTTTTACAAGGTTAAGTGGTCAATTAATAAAAATTAACACATTTTTTCCACAGGTTTATTATTTTTAAATCCTTTAGAGCAAGATAAGTTTATTTTTAGTCCTGTTTTTTCATAAAATTATTTTTTCAAAAATTTAAATTATTATTTAAAATAGTTATTTAATGTAATTTGTAGTTTATTGAAAAAGTGTGATTTAAAAAAAAATTATTTGAAGGTTTAATGCTATTTTGAGGCCCGTAGTATACATAAGTTTAGACAGGTCTTCCTGTCAATCTTATGAATGGGCTTTTCCCTCCTCCAATTGGCTGACCATGGCTCACGTGATCCCAGGGGATGCATCGCACTAACTACGCCCCTGGGACATGCAAGCACAGTGCGCTGGCAGCTGGGCCAGGCCCCAGAGTGGAATTCCACGGGGCCCTACAGCTCAATTGCCAACGCACAAGGTAAGTGCAGGTCAGGGGCTTGCACCTACGGGAAGCCCCCGACCTGAATTTCTGGGCCAGTATTAGATCAAAGGAAGAGGCTTATAATGTTGCCAAAAAGAGCAGTAAGCCTGAGGACTGGGAGGATTTTAGAATTCAGCAAAGGAGGACAAAGAAATTGATAAAGAAAGGGAAAATAGAATATGAGAGTAAACTAGCAAGAGAGATAAAAACAGACTGTAAAAGCTTCTATAGGTATGTAAAAAGGAAAAGATTAGCAAAAGTAAATGTGGGTCCCTTACAGGCTAAGACAGGAGAAATTATAATGGGGAATAAGGTAATGGCAGAGAAATTATACAAATACTTTGGGCTGGATTTTACCAGCCCTGAGGAGGTGGATTTGGAGGCGGGACTGCTGACAAATTGCGAAAAATTGGGAGTGGGTCCCAACCCCGCTCGCAACCCGCCTCCGAACCATCTTCCCGGAAGGCGTGTCCCCAACTTGCGCAGGGACCCATCTCTTCGAGGCGGCAAGAGGATTAGAGCTAATTAACTGTAGTTAACAGACAGTTTTGAGGCTTTTCCCCATTTTACGCCTGCAAGTGCAGGCTTCCCTTGTGGCTGCAAACCTTGCCAGGGTCAGCGAGGTGTGCAGTGGGTCTGCGGGGGTGAGAGGGGTCGAAATGTCAGCTGTAGAGGTGAGTGATGGGTGCAAGTGTGGACAGGTAAGTATGAGAGGTGAGTGTAAAGTGTTGAAAAAAGTTTCCTTACCTTTGTTTCTTTCTGCAGGCTTCAAACTTTGAAGATCCGGAGGTGCCTCATCTCAACGGCAGAGATGACAAAATGGCTGCTGCATTCTCAGATGCAGCAGCCATCTGCTTTCTGCTGAGGAGAGAGGTCTTGGTGATCCTTCTGTGCAAGGGTTCACCTTAGAACAGAGATTGTCAGTGTTTGACAGCTTCTCAAAGCTGTCAAACGCTGACAACGCAACTGCTAAAAAAAATTTGAAAGATGAAGCGTCATACGCTGACATCAGCTGTCACTGGCTTTTACTTAATTGGCCGGCTAAGCCCACAGGGCGGGCTTAACAAGGCCAATCAAGGGAAAATAGCGTGGGTGTGTCAGACGTTGCTGGGGGTGGGACTGAAACCCAGAAACCAGAAGTCCCGCCTCCAGCACGTCTCCAGAGATAAAATCGCGGCCATAGTGTCTGTCTTCACAGAAGGAGAAGCAAAAAACCTCCCAGAAATATTGGAGAACCAAGTGTCTAGCGAGAATGAGGAACTGTAAAAAATTAGTATTAATAACAAAAGTACTGGAGAAATTAATGGGACTGAAAGCCGATAAATCCCCTGGACCTGATGGCCTATATCCTAGGGTTTTGAAAGAGGTGGCTATAGAGATAGTGGATGCATTGGCTATCATTTTCCAAAATTCCATTGATTTTAGAATGGTTCCTTCGGATTTAAAGGTAGCAAATGCAACCCTACTATTTAAGAAAGGAGGGAGAGAGAAAACGGGTAACTACAGGCCAGTTAGCCTGACATCAATAGTAGAGAAAATGCTAGAATCTATTATTAAGGACGTGGCAACAGAGCACTTAGAAAATAATAATAGGATTGGGCAGAATCAACACGGATTTATGAAAGGGAAATCATGTTTGATGAATCTGTTATTTGAGTTTGTAACTAGCAGAATAGATAAGGGGGAACCAGTGGATGTGGTGTATTTGGATTTTCAGAAGGCATTCGATAAGGTGCCACACAAGAGGTTATTAAACAAAATTAGAGCTCATGGGATTGGGAGGAATATACTAGCATGGATTGAGGATTGGTTAACAGACAGAAAACAGAGAGTGGGAATAAACGGGTCATTTTCGGGTTGGCAGGCTGTAACTAGTGGGGTATCGCAAGGATCAGTGTTTGGGTCTCAGCTATTCACAATCTATATCAATGATTTGGATGAGGGGACCAAATGTAATGTATCCAAGGTTGCTGATGATACAAAGTTAGGTGGGAATGTAAGCTGTGAGGAGGATGCAAAGAAGCTTCAAGGGGGTATAGACAGGCTAAGTGAGTGGTCAAGAACATGGCAAATGGAATATAATGTGAAGAAATGTGAAGTTATCCACTTTGTTAGGAAAAATAGAAAAGAAGAGTATTTTTTAAATGGTGAGAGATTGGGAAATGTTGGTGTTCAGAGGGACCTGGTGTCCTTGTACACGAATCACTGAAAGTTAACTGCAGGTACAGCAAGCAATTAAGAAAGCAAATGGTATGTTGGCCTTTATTACAAGAGGATTTGAGTACAAGAGTAAAGATATATTACTGCAATTATATAGGGCTCTGGTGAGACCACACCTGGAGTATTGTGTACAGTTTTGGTCTCCTTACCTAAGGAAGGATATACTTGTCATAGAGGGAGTGCAACGAAGGTTCGCTAGACTGATTCCTAGGATGAGTGGTTTGTCCTTTGAGGAGAGACTGAGTAGACTAGGCCTATATTCTGTAGAGTTTAGAAGAATAAGCGGTGATCTAATTGAAACATACAAAATTCTTACAGGGCTTGACAGGGTAGATGCAGGGAGGATGTTTCCCCTGGCTGGGGAGTCTAGAACCAGGGGTCACAGTCTCAGAATAAGGGGTCGGCCATTTAGGACTGAGATGAGGAGAAATTTCTTCACTCAGAAGGTGGTGAATTTTTGGAATTCTCTACCCCAGAGGGCTGTGGAGGCTCAGTCGTTGAGTATATTCAAGACAGAGATCGATAGATTTTTGGCTATTAAGGGAATCAAGTAATATTGGAATAGTGCAGGAAAGTGGAGCTGAGGTAGAAGATCAGCCATGATCTTACTGAATGGTGGAGCAGGCTCGAGGGTCAGAATGACCTACTCCTGCTCCTATTTTTTATGTTCTTATGTTCTTTAGTTGTCCCATTACCATCTCCTTTTGCTTTATACTATCATACCTTTTGTCATTTAATCACTCCTGCCTTCCATCCTTCCCTTTTGTTCTTTCCTCCCCTCCCCCCTTTCCTTGCCCCTGCACTTGCTTAAAATCTGTTACATCTCTAACTTTTTCCTGTTCTGACAAAAGGCCATCGACCTGAAACATTAACTCTTTCTTTCTCCACAAATTCTGCCTGACCTGCTGACTATTTCCAGCATTTTCTGTTTTTAGTACTGATACTATACTGGTTAAAGTCACAAATATAATAGTTGTATGTCTCTCCATAGCCCCTCAAAAGCACCTTCAACAGCATAAATCAGGCCATCCTTCTCTAGAAAAGAAAAAAACAATTTGCATTTATATAGTGCTTATCATGGCCTCAGGACATCCCAAAGTGGTTCACAGCCAATTAAGTACTTCTCAATTGTAGGGGTGACTTTCAGGTTGGGCGGCAAATAGGCGCCAAAAGAGCGATGCACCCAACAAATGCAGCAATTCGGAGGCCTTGACCACTTTCAGTTTCAGGCATCATTAACATTTTCATTGGTGAACTGCGGGCGACAAATGGGCAGCACACTGTAGGCTGCCCGTGTGGGGAGCAGGTAAATTGGCAGACTACTGCACACATCAAACCCGCAGGCAAGGGAGGGAGCAGATGCTGGGTAGGGGATGGCTGGGGCGCAGAGGGGTGTGAAGAGAAAACTGGGTTGGCACCAGGCCAGAAGATTTTTGTTGGGCCCGGAAGAGCTCTCCTATGCCTTCAGATCCTGCAAATACCTTTAAAAAAATCTCAAAAATCTTACCTTTTGGGAGAGGCCTTCAGGACCTCCGGTTAGGCTGACACTCCAGTGCAGTACTGAGGGAGTGCTGCACTGTTGGAGGTGCCGTCTTTCGGATGAGACGTTAAACCGAGGCCCCGTCTGCCCTCTCAGGTGGACGTAAAAGATCCCATGGCACTATTTCGAAGAAGAGCAGGGGAGTTATCCCCGGTGTCCTGGCCAATACTTATTCCTCAATCAACATCCTTAAAACAGATTATCGGGTCATTATCACATTGCTGTTTGTGGGACTTTGCTGTGTGCAAATTGGCCACCGCGTTTCCTACTTTACAGCAGTGACTACACTTCAAAAAGTACTTCATTGGCTGTAAAGCACTTTGGGATGTCCTGAGGTCGTGAATGGCGCCATATTAATGTAAGTCTTTCTTTCTTTTCTTTCTCAACACCCATAGAAAGTGGGACTAGCATGTTTCGCACATTTCTCCTTGAAAGTTGCAATCACGCTCCTGCAATAGGTGTAGGATCACAATTTGCATATTTAAACAGCCTGCCACCTGGTTTAGATATTCACTAGGACACTAGTAGAACACCCATGCTCTTCTTTGAATAGCTCTATGGGATCTATCATCTCTGCGCTGCAGGACATCTCTTTGGCACTGCTATCTGCTAGTTCTGTTACTACCTGTTACAATGTAGATATTAAATCATCTCCCACAGCTTCTCCTCCTGTGCCTGTATAGTCACTTAAAAAGAGTACTCCAGAGCTCCTGCTTGTCATCATTTGTTTGCTATCCCCTTGGTGATATCATCCAGAAGATTTGGTTAACTTCCATTTGTACATTGATGGCACTCAACTAATTGTTTCTGCTTTTTCCATCAATCCAAGAGTTGTTGCTACACTCTTCAACTGCTTGCTGACACTAGCTGAGCCTAATTTTTAGCAGAGCAGAAGCTAACCTCTTTGGTCCCATTAGCATCTACCCACCTCTGTCCTCAACTCCATCAAACTATTTGGCTCCCAATTCAGGCAGAGTCAGATTTATGGGACCTTGGCATATTAGTCACCACTAAGCTGTGCTTCCTTACCTACATCCACACTGTTATCAAGAATGTTTCTTCCACTTCTGCAACATTGTCCACCTCCATTCCCACTTGTCCCTCACCACTGCAGATGCCAATGTCCATGCCTTCATCAGCTTAAGACTCAACTTCTTCTAGCTACCTTCTCCAGCTCAAACCACCACATGAGTTACAGCTCATCCAAAATGCCACAGCTTGAACAAAATCTTGCACTCCTGTCATCTTGTTCTCTCCAAGCTTCATTAGCTCTCCATCTCCCTCATTTTCAAATCTTTCCATTGCCTTTTCCTGCCTTACATGACTTGTCTCCTCCAGCTTTACACACCCTCGTGCACATTCTGCTCCTCTAATGTGTTATTCTTTGTTCACTGCCCCTTCCACCCTATCACTGATAGCCACTCAATTCAATCATTATGCTCCTGTCATCTGAAATTCTATCCCTAATACCCTCTGCCTTGTCAACACCCTCGCTGCTTTCAAAACTTCTCAAAACTCTTCTTCTACTGTGCCTTCAACTACCCCACACCCTCTATTTTCCTTTTTCCATTCTCTATGCCATGCACTGATTTTTCTCCTTAATGTAAAGCACTTTGAGACATTATTCCTATACATGAGCACTATAGAAATGCAAGATATTGCAGTTATAGCAGTAAGGAAAATATTCACAGATCTCATTGAATCATATCCCTTCACATTCCATATAATATGCCAGAGTAATGAATTGGCACCTTACAGGAGCAGCAGATTCTGAATCATTCTTAAATTCTAAATTTATGTATTTAAAGCAAAAAGCCTTAGAGAGATGAAAATAGGCAGGCATGTTATGCCACTTCCAATTTGCCATTAGGCTCATCAAATCCATTTCCCCCACAAACCATGTACAATTTGCCCCATCTCCTGAAGCATGCAATGAACAAGGTAATTCTCCAGGATAAAGGTAAATGAAATTTCTCCTTGACCACAAAGATAATCATTCATACATTTAGAATATTAATCCAACCTTACATTATTTAAAATAATAACAGAAAATGCTGGAAATACTCAGCAGGCCAGGCAGCATCCATGGAGAGAGAAACAGAATACTTTAACTAGCTGTATTCCATGACTGACTCAGCCATGATACCAGCAGTGCATCACCTATAGTTAGTGCAAGCAATTTGTTATTGGTCAGATACACTCAGGAACCCTAGTTGTTACGTCTGACATTGGTGATAGGTATTCGATTGCCTTGGCCTGAGCACATGGAGTTTGATAGTGCTGTTATCGTTGTATTGTGTCTGACATTGGATATAGGTATTCGATTGCTTTTGCCTGTAAGAGTGTGTTTGGATCAGCCATTAAAAGCAACATGAACTGAGCTCTACATACGGCCTCTGGATTATCTTTGCAAACGCAACATTTGGCGATGAGGATGGCTGAAATCTCTCTTCCACCACCTCCTCCCTTCCTTGCACTACCCGGTGAGCCCCCGATCCCATGGGTTCGCTGGTTACAGTCCTTTGAAACCTACCTCATTGCTCTTGGACTAGAAAATGTGAGTACAGCACGGAAAAGGCACTGTTATCCCATTGCTTGGGAGCGGAGGGCCAGCGTGTTCTTGGGACATTATGCACAGCAGACTCAATTCAAACGTATGATGTGGCTGTGGCTCTGTTAAGCATACACTTCTCTGCCCCACAATGTGCCCTCCTGCGGCGATTCATTTTTAGACAGCGTCACCAACTCCCCGGCGAGTCGGTGCATCAATACGTGGCTAATTTGAGGGGATTAGCTAGCTCGTGCAAGTTCGGTGCACTATAAGACGAGATGGTGCGTGATCAACTAATAAAGCACACCAATAACGTGAGAGTGCGTGAAAGACTGTTACTCGAGTCCGACGATCTGTCGTTGTCACAGGCAGTCAACATTGCCTTTCAAGTGGAGTCTGCAGCCGAATGTGCAGCGAAACTAGCACACACACCCAGTGACAGCGCCCTCGGCCCCGACAGCTCTGACACGGTAATGCTCGCGCGACGGCAGCAACGCGCACTACCGCGGCAACAGTGTGGAAACTGCGGATCTCGTTCACATGCTACCAGAGCGCAGAATTGCCCCACGCGTGGCCAAGCCTGTCGCAATTGTGGAAAACAAAATCACTTTGCCAATGTCTGCCGCTTTGCCCCTGTTGCTACAAATGAACACTCTCAGTCCTCAAGCAGTTGGCCTATAATTCACAACGTGAGCTCTGGGCCAGTAGTGGCTTTCAAGTCATGCACAATTAACCTGAATGATGTGTGCATCCCTCTGTTGTTGGATACCGGTGCCAGCGTCTCACTGCTGAATGTGGACACATTCAAACGCTTTTTCAGCTCCCTGTCACTCTCTCCGCCCTCCACTGCCCTTTGCGGGTATGCTAATTTGAAAATTGGACTAGTGGGCTCAGTCAACCTCACTGTATGCTATGGAACAAAAGTTTTGCCAGATTTTTGTTTTCATGTGGCACGCCAAGGAGCTAACCTGATGGGACTGGATCTTTTCACTGACCTGGGTTTTTCTCTCTTGGACACCGGCGGGCCTGCGATTCTGCACGTCGCCTCACCGTGGCGCCAAACATGGCCAGCACTCTTCGAGGGTCTGGGCTGCCTGACTGCCTTCACCCACCAGCCCATGGTTGACTCCACCGTTACCCCTGTCATTCAGCCACTGCGCCGCATCCCGCTTGCTCTCCGTGATGGGGTCACAGCTGAACTAAAGCAGCTATTGGAAGCTGGCATCATCGAACCAGTTGCTGCCTTCCCATGGGTCTCCAACCTGGTGGTCGCAACGAAAAAGTCAGGTGGTCTACGCATCTGTGTCGATCTTCGAGCAGTGAATAAGGCCGTAATCCCTGACAAATATCCACTGCCCACGTCAGAGGAACTCACAGCGCAGTTCTATGGTTCCATCCTGTTCTCGAAACTGGACCTTTGACAGGGCTATCTACAGGTTCCCCTCCACCCCAGCAGCAGGGACCTCACTGCTTTTGTGACACATGCTGGTGTCTTTCGGTACACCAGGATGCCATTTGGACTTAGCTCTGCACCCAGCTGCTTCCAAAAGGTGATGTCCTCTGTGCTCGCGGGCATTTCTGGGGTGGCCATCTACCTGGATGACATCGTTGTGCATGGGCCCTCGACCTCCACTCATGACGAATGCCTTCACAGAGTTTTCACGGCTCTAGCAAAACACAAGCTCACACTGAATGGCGAAAAGTGTGTCTTTGCTATTTCAGAGATCGAATTTGTGGGGTTTTGGTTGTCGGCTGATGGTATATCCCCACTCCAGTCAAACGTGGATGCCATTCACAGCATCCCAGAACCCAGCTCTGCAGCACAGGTTGCCTCCTTCCTTGGCATGACTGGGTACTACCTGAAGTTTTTGCCCCAGTACTCAGCCACCACAGCCCCACTGCGCCAGCTCCTGCGAAAGGATGAGCCCTGGGTGTGGTCACAAACCTGTACGGAAGCTGTTCGCCTCCTCAAATCGCAGCTCACGTCGCCTCCAGTGTTGGTTCACTTTGACGTCGCCAGCCCCACCCTCTTCACCTGCGACGCGTCCGCTGCAGCTGTGGGGGCGGTGTTATCACAGATACAGAATGGAGTGGAGAAACCAATCGCCTTTGCCTCCTGAGCCCTTAGCCCCACTGAACAGAAGTACTCAGTAGGCGAGCGTGAGGCGCTGGCGTGCGTCTGGGCATGTGAGCGGTGGCACCTGTACACGTATGGCCATGCCTTCAGCCTGCGAACCGATCACCAGGCTCTCACTGCCCTGCTGTCGACATCCGGCATGGGCCACAGACCACTGCGTCTACACCACTGGTCTGACCACCTCCGCCAATAAAATTTCAGTCTCCAGTTCACACCAGGACGTGACAATGTTGTTGCAGATCTGCTCTCCCGCACTGTCTCTGCCCCAGCCCCACTCGTCGGGTCTGAACATGTGGAACAGGATATCGTCCAGATGCTGCACATGCCTCTCCAAACCACAGTCTCTCTCCAGGAGCTCAAAGAGGCCTCTGAACAGGATCCGGCCCTCTCCCAGCTGTGCACCTTCATCAGAGATGGCTGGCCTCGCAAGGTGCCTGAGGAACTGTCTGCCTACTCCAGAGTTAAAGAGGAGCTCTCCTGCTGGAATGATTCCTGTGTTGCACGTGGGCTCTGCACTGTGGTCCCAAGTGCCCTTCGTGCGCGTGTTTTATCCATGGCGCACGAGGGCCACTTGGGCATAGTGAAGCTCAAACAACGATGCCGAGACCTAGTGTGGTGGCCGGGTATCGACAGGGAAATCGAGGCCCTGGTCAAGGACTGTGCAGCCTGCCTTGTAAGTGGTAAGACTGGCCACCAAGCTCCTCCACCCCTGCAACCCCTTGCCTGGCCTTCTCAGCCCTGGGAGCACCTGCAGCTGGACGTCTGCGGGGAGCTCCATGGTGTCCCCCACCATCAACGGTTCCTAGTGGTGACCTATGACCTGCACTCAAAATGGCCAGAGGTCACTGCTGTGGGCTCCGTCACCTCTCGGGTCATCATCGATATCCTTGAGTCCCTCTTCTCCCGCTGGGGGCATCCAAAGGCCATCACCACAGACAATGGCCCCCAAATGGTCTCTTTGGAACTCTCCTCTTACATTGAGAGCAAGGGCATCCATCACATACGCACACTACCACCCTGAGTCAAATTGGGGGGTGGAGCATTTTAACCAGACACTGAAAAATGGCCTCAGAGCACACCTATCCCAGGGGTGTGCGTTTGACAAGGCCATCCTCCACACACTGCTGCACTACAGAGCCTCCCAGCATTCCACTACAGGGGTCTCACCCACATCCCTCATGCTAGACCCCTTGGCAGGCTCCGCCCCTCGCTAGCTCAGAGCCCTGCTCCACGGGCTGAAGCCACAGTCGCTAGACAGCAGGAGAAGATGAAACTCCGCTTCGACCAGTCGAAGAGGGCCAAGGCACCCAACATCTCAGCCTCCGATTGGGTCAGAGTCCGCAGGCCTCACCGCAACAATAAGATGGCCTCATTCTGGTCCTCCCCTCTCCAAATCAGCTGCCAACTTGGACCAGCCACTTTCTGCCTCACTGACGGCTCTCGGTGGCATGCCAGCCACCTTCGGAAGGTGCCAGCACCCCCTGATACGGGATTATACGGATCTAATCCCCAAGCCTTACCCCCAGAGTGGCGGGATGCAGATGTGGCTCAGCCAGCCAACCCTCAAGCAGATATTGTGCCTCAGCCTGCTCCTCACCAGTCCCCACCTTGGCCTGCTCTTCACCAGTCCGCACCTCGGCCTGTTCGTACACGTTCTCGCCCTGGCCACCTACAGGACTTTGTCACTACATTTCATGTTTGAAATTCTGTGAGGGGGGAGGAAATGTTATGTCTGACATTGGTGATAGGTACTCGATTGCCTTGGCCTGAGCACATGGAGTTTGATAGTGCTGTTATCGTTGTATTGTGTCTGACATTGGATATAGGTATTCGATTGCTTTTGCCTGTAAGAGTGTGTTTGGATCAGCCATTAAAAGCAACATGAACTGAGCTCTGCATACGGCCTCTGGATTATCTTTGCAAACGCAACATTAGTGACTGCCTCTGGGATTTTTATGCTAAATTGCAAATTATGCAGCACATGTAGAAATTGGGATGATTAGTTACAGGATGTTGTGACACATCAAATCACTTTTCCTAACTACTGGGACCAAAATTCTTTGGCTGTAATGAAGCTCTGGGAGTGGAAGTCAGGCCCCAAGAAACCTGACAGAGGTGGGATTTCTGGCAAGACCATGGAATGCTGGGCCTTTGCTCAAAATCCTATCTGCAGCCATTTTGCATTGGGGCCTGGACCGGTGTAACTTTTGTCTACCCCAAATATGGCCCCTGATGCCTGAAAGGGTGGAGCCAAGGGGAGGCAAATTTCCATTCTAGTCTGTACCCCTCATGGTCCAGGTAGATTTCCTAAAGGTGCTCAGGAGCCAATTTCCTGGTTAGTTATACTGGTTTACTGACATAACCTGACTGAAATTATTATTTTTCACCATTATGATGTGTTCGTGTTGAGATCAAATTTTAAGGAGAAACTTTCTGGCTCCTGCTTTAGACAGGGAGATTCACTTGCCCAGTGCTCAGGCAATATTCAAATACATGCTGAACGTGATTTTCTGACCATTTATTTAATGGCTGGAGAATCATGCACACCATGCACAAACATTTCTTACATGTACTGACGGTGGGGAAGGCTGTTAGTTAGTGTAAAATCAGAAAATTTTCCTTATACTTTTCAAAAAGATTTGTAGGGGTTTTGATAACATAGGGAGAGAAAATTAACCATTTTAATAGAATAACTGCTTTCAAGAAACTGTTTCTGCTTACTTATAAAAATAATCTTGCAAATTGATCAAGTACTAAAATGTAAACAGGTAGTCTGTCTCTTAAATCATTTCCAGTCCCCATAAAAGATGTCATTCTGACCTGTCAATCACATGACCTAAATTTGAAACAATGCATGTCACAATGGGTTAACCCACTTCTTCAACTTTGCTACTGATTAGACCCAAAATATGTTCACATTTGAACTTTAAAATGCAATACATCAACATCAGTTTATGTGCACTGAATTGGTACTGGTTTAAACAATACCCAATTTAGGGTGCTTTCTATGCTACTGTCAATTCAAGATACATGCCAGAATAACCAATTGGTTGGCTGATGATTGAATCCCACAATATCTGCATTCTCAGTTTTCTCATTCCTGCAGGATTCCAAGATAATTCATTCTCAGGTTAACAAAATTGCTCATCAATGCAAATATATGCATTTATTTTGGACATGATTATGGCTTTTTTCTGTATGCATGGATTCCAGCTATAAAGCTACCCCAATTAGAGTATGAGGCATAATTTGGACAGTTACAATCAATCTACTTGTGTAGATTAAAATACTGAGCCTGTATTGCGTCCCTGTAACTAAGTAGAGGTGAGAATAGCTGCCCTTGAATTCAAGGCAGCATTGAACTAAATAGGGCTCTAGGAAGTCCTTGCAAAACTGAGGTCAATGGGGGTCAAGGGAAACCCCTCCAGTGGATAGAGTCATACCTAACAAAAGGTTGTGGTTGTCGGAGGCCAATCATTGCAAACCCAGCACATCACCACAGGGAAGTGTCCGCAGCCCAACCGTGTTCAGCTGCTTCAACCCTAATCACCTGCCCTCCATCACATTGTTAACTCTGGAACTGTTCACCATCAATTCCACAATGTTCAGCTCCAATAATGAAGCTGTCCATGCCAGCCTATAGCAGAACTTAGACTAGCAAGTGATAAGTAACATTTACGCCACACAAGAGCCAAGCAATGACCATCTCCAATAAAAAAAACATCTCCCTATGACCTTCAACAACACCATTGTTGGACCACGATCACCATAAAGACTGCATAAGTTCAAGAAGAAGGAGATTGTCGATGTTCACTATGCATGTAGTTTCCAAGTTTTTAAATGTAGAAAAATTGTTAAACCTCAAAAATGTTTCAACATTTTAACTAAATATGTGCAATAAAAAGTGATGCTCATTTATAGAGAATGGATTTTTTTGTCAATCTGTTTTCATTTCCAACTATCAACAAAAAAACATAAAAAGTTGGTGTTTCCCACTGCTGCATCTCATACAAAAGATCTTTCTTTTAACATGTATTGCTTCTGTTTCTTTATGGAGCGTTTATAATAAAAAAAACACAATTGCAATATATTTACATAAATTTATCAGTTGCCTGAAAGAAAAGCTTTAAAAATTGAATCTCCAGTTTGTTTCAAAATATTTTGCAAACAACAACAAAGCTTTGAAATCCTCAAGAGTAAGAGATACAACTCTTTCACCCTTCCTTCCACTCCTGTTGATGAACAGATTATATGCTAGGACATTCCATAAATTGTGCACGCTCACAATGTACATATTGATTTAAAACTCTCTTAATTGTTATGGGGTAAAATATTCAGTTGATGCCTAGGCTTTTGAGACAGGTTGAGGCCTTCAAGTAAAAAATGAATAAAGGTATTAAAAGACAATACAATTAATAAATTTGATCATTTTATTGTAATTATATATTTTTTTGTTTCAGCTGTACTGTTTATGATATAATTCAAACTTATTGATTGGATAACTGCACTATAATTTGCTTACAGCCATCCAATATTCTCTACGTATTTCTATATGTCACATAACTTTTTCTACCATAATCAACTCAGAATATTGATGACTATATTTAGACACTCTTGAATAGAGACTATTCACTTCTTCTGTTGTTTACGCAGTGAAAGTATTCAGACATCCTCAGAATATCTAAACAGCCAGTTGTCCAGTGGTTGCTAACTGCTGACTCATTGCATGCTTATTGTTAACCTAAAGTGTTATTGCTATTCTCTCTCAAGATGGAAGTTCATTAAAAAAGTATCTAGCTGAACAGAAAGTATTGGTACCCTGCAATCAGAAGTCCCATTTACACAGAAGGTTTGGAATTTACAGTTATTGCAAAAATAGTTTCAAATCTGATCAAAATAGATTGAGAGAATAAAATATAGATTTGTAAAAAAAGTCAAAGCTGAATCCTTAGATCCTCTCCTGGGTTTTACTGTTTTAGTACAAATCAAAAAATACTTCAATGTGGAGTGCCACAGCATGCTTAGAGTGGCTTTATTTAAACGGAGGCAAAATTTAAAAGTTTATTTTTGCCATATTAGAGAAGTATTAGACAGGCTCAGCTCCTGGAACTAAAATCCCTGCTGTAATTTTTGTTGCAAGTTTGAGGTATGTTGTACTTTACTTTTACACATTTTACGTTACCGTAATAAACTGATAAACCAATCTGTTTATGTGTGTCTTAGTTCACAATGATTGACTTTTCAAAAACTAACTTGCATGTCTACCCATGCTTGTGTGTGTGATGCGGCTTTAGCCAGCACAGTGCTGATTACAACAGTTTTATAGTTGGTAAATTCTCGAGAAGCTATTAGCAGCATGAACACAATCATTTGCTGTGCCTTAATGAAATGATTAAAATGTTCCAGAAGCAAGCTACATTCAAGCAAGTGCACACTAATCACATAAAACAAAATGCAGCAACTTTACTACCAAAAAAATGCTACTAGTTAACTTAATGCATTACTTTTACAATTACTAGTAAGTACCTGTAATTATTAGCTTCCCCAGGTCCTTAACTGGAGAAAACGTTGTTTTAAATTTGGAAAGCAATTTGTTAGCACCAATCTTCTTCAACATAAATCATCCCTTTTATACTATTCCTTACATTACTGTCTCTGCTGAATGCTGCTCTTATGGTCAATAAATTTGATAGTTTGATTATAGGTTTTCATTCCCACCTACTGTTCTATGAATTATTAAAATGGAATGCAAAGGACATTAGTTTCTTCAACATTGGTGGGAGACACTCACACAGTTGGTTGAGGTTAGTCAATAGGGATGAGTACTACAGTGAATAGTTTCTTCAACATTGGTGGGAGACACTCGCACAGTTGGTTGAGGTTAGTCAATAGGGATGAGTACTACAGTGAATATGTATCTCAAAATGACACCATTGATAAAGTGACTAGATAAATCCTAGCACATTCAGACTATTTGGGGTTTAAGATTGATCTCTTTTTACATAGGATTACATAGGATATACGGCACAGAAACAGGTCATTCAGCCCAACCAGTCCATGCCGGCGTTTATGCTCCACTCGAGCCTCCTCCCGTCTTTCCTCATCTAACTCTATCAGCATAACCCTCGATTCCCTTCTCCCTCATATGCATATCTAGCCTCCTCTTAAATGCATCTATACTATTGCTTCAACCATTCCCTGTGGTAGCGAGTTCCACATTCTCGCCACTCTCTGGGTAAAGAAGTTTCCTCTGAATTCCCTATTTGATTTCTTGGTGGCTATCTTTTATAATTTTAAAGACCTCTATTGGGTCACCCTCAGCCTTCTCTTTTCAAGAGAAAAGAGACCCAGCCTGTTCATTCTTTCCTGATAGGTATACCCTTACATTTCTGGTATCATCCTTGTAAATCTTTTTTTCGCCCTCTCCAGTGCCTCTATATCCTTTTTAGAATATGGTGACCAGAACTGTACGCAGTACTCTAAGTGTGGTTTACCCAAGGTTCAATACAAGTTTAGCATAACTTCACTACTTCTCAATTCTATCCCTCTAGAAATAAACCCTAGTGCTTGGTTTGCTTTTTTAAATAGCCTTATTAACCTGCGTCGCTACTTTTAGTGATTTGTGTATTTGTACTCCAAGATCCCTTTGCTCTTCTACCCCATTTAGATTCTTATTTTCCAAGTAATATATGACCTCCTTATTTTTCCTACCAAAATGCAAATCTCACTGCGATTGAAATTAATTTGCCAATTAAATGCCCATTCTGCAAATTTATTAATGTCTTCTTGTACTTTGTTGCAGTCCTCCACAGTATTGACTATCCACCACCCCCACCCCCCAATATGGTGTCATCCGCAAATTTAGAAATTGTGTTTTTGATTCCTAAATCTAAATCGTTAATATAAATTGTGAACTACATTGGTCCCAGCACTGATCCTTGTGGGACGCCACTTTCCAACTTCTGCTACTCTAAATAGCTACCTTTATCTCTACTCTCTGCTTTCTGTCCTGAAGCCAGCTAGATCTCCATTCTGTTACTTGTCGCCTGATTCCGCATTCTCTGACCTTATTCATTTGTCTATTATGTGGTGCCTTATTGAAGGCCTTTTGGAAATCCAGGTAAATTACATCTACTGCATTACCCTTGTCTACTCTCTCTGTTACCTCCTCAAAAATTCAGTGAGGTTGGTCAAGCAAGACCTTCCCTTTTGAAATACATGCAGACTATTCATGATTATACTTTTGGTTTCTAGATGTTCTTCTATTTTCTCCTTTAGTAGGGATTCCATTTCCCCACCACCAATGTTAAGCTGAGTGGTCTATAATTCCCTGGACATGTTCTCTTTCCCTTCTTAAATATAGGTATTACATTAGCAATTCGCCAGTCCTCTGGCACTACACATTTTTCTAACGAATTATTAAATTTGTGTAAATATTCCCATTGCCATTCTACATTATTGTTTGCCAATATTGTTGTCCATTTTATTTTTCCAGGTTCTACTCTGAGCCCTTCTAAATCAGCTTTTCTCCAATCTATTATCCTGGTCTTCATCATACTTATGTCCTTCTCAATTATTATCTTAAACCGTATTATATTATTGTCACTATTGCCTAGATGTTCCCCTACTTTAACTTCTCTTATCTGCTCTAGTTCATTCCTCATTACTAGATCCGGTAGCGAAACCTCCTTTGTCGGGCTTCTTACACATTGGGTGAGAAAGGAGTCCTGTGCACATTGTAGGAACTCCATTCCCTTATCCCCTTTACCTACCTCTTCTGACCAATTAATTTTGGGGTAGTTGAAATCCCCCATGATTAATATTCTATGTTTTTTACTAATTTCTCTAATTAGTTTGCATATTTCTTCCTCCAACTCCCTTCCACTATTAGGTAGTCTGTAGACTACACCTATTAGTGTGATTGATCCTTTATTATCTTTTATCTCTATCCACATGGATTCTATTTCTGTCTGACTGTTAGCCATGTCACTTTTTTCTACTGCCATTATGTTATCTCTACTCCACCTCCCCTTTTTCCCCTCTCTATCTTATCTAAATATGTTGTACCCTGCAATGTTTAATTCCTAGTCCTGATTTTTCTATAGCCATATCTCAGTAATCCCTACTGTATCTGGTTCCTTGCAATGTATTATTGCCTCCAGTTCCCCTGTTTTACTATGGATACTGTGAGCATTGCTGTACAAACAGTTTAACTAATAGCAGTTCCTCTCACTTTATTTTTAACCATCTTTTTACACTCCTGTTCTATAACTCTATTTATTCCATGGCCATCTATGTCCTCCCTTAGTTTAATCGTTCCTATTCTCTCTTTTCCTGTTTAATTTATATTTTGCCTGGTTTCATTTCTTGTAGATCCCACGCCCTGTCTTACTAGTTTAAAGCCTCTGCCACCTCCCTATTTACTCTTTCTGCTAGGGCATTGTAGGGATGCTTTATGGTGTTGGTGTGGGGTGGTGCCAACCTGGTATATCATGTGGCAGCCAGGGTGTACAGCATCAGGTGAAGTAAATCTGGCCATGGTGAGGCCAGCAATGTGGTTGGGTGCCGATGCCCTCTGTCCTGTGCAGCATCAGTTGATTGCGGAGAAGGTTGGTGGTGTTGTTGTTGGTGCTGCTGGCGTGCCTGGTGCTGTTGGTGTTGGGGCTGATCATGGTGGGATTCTGAGGACCAAGGTGAGAGAGTATAAAGGGCACCCATGCTGATGGAATAGATGGCAGGTGAAGTACAGATGACAGAAGCAATCTGTCAATGGTGAGAGAGCTAATGAGGTCAGACTGGATGGAGACTTGTGTAAAGACTGGTGAATCTGTTGTGGAAATGCAATGAGGAAAAGCTTGTAGCTGAGGGAAGATATCTCTGTAAGGTGGGAGCTTTTACTTTACATTTGAAGCTATCAAGGAATCAGCTGGAGCAATGGCCACTGAAGTCCTGCCTCAGCTTGACAGATACGGTCCACGACCAGCGTGGACCCCATGGGCAAGCTGTCAAATGCAAAAGGTAAGCTGAAAATCATTCTTAAGTGGCTCTAAACAAGCCACCTGAATTGGATCCCCCACTGCTGCGTGTCGGGTCTGCTCAGCGCTGATAGGTTCACAGCGGGGTCTGAACCCACTGTGGAAAAAATATACTTTCCCACCCGACCTGTCACCGAACATGCCTGCTGACCCCCTGCAAAATTCCGGTCCAAATTCCTTTCTGGCTGCCACGAGATATCACTTACCCTGGCACCGGGTAGGCAACACACCCTTCGAGACGCTCGTTCGTGGCTGCAGAGGACACTATCTATCCCCCTAATTATGGAATCCCCTTCTGAGCCACGATGACTTGGTCTGCATTGTGGCTGTCCTCCCTGCAGTCTTTCTCCTTGTCCTCACAGGGAGCAAGTACATCATACCTGAAGGTGTCTACGGGACCTCCTTCTCAACCTCTCCTAAGTCCCCACTACCTGGCTCCCTAATAGTCACACCTTTCCCTTCCTATACCTATGCTTTGCTCTGGGGTGTGACTGTGTTCTGGATAAAACTATCCAGAAATTCCTCCACCTCCCTTACGTTTCTGAGTATCTCTATCTTAATGAGTCTGAGCCAGAGTGACTGAAGGCAGAGACATTTCCTGCAGATGTGGGAATCTGGGACATTCTCGCTGCCCAAAAACTCCCACATACTGCTGTCCTGACACATCGCCAGCTCTGCCATCGCTAGTCTAATCTCTAGTCTTTTTATTTATTTGTATATTGATAGCCTGAATTAAAATTAGGTAGATTACTTTTTGGAAAAAAAATAAAACAAATTACTTAGTTTTACTCACCCAATTTATTCTCCCTCAGAGCTCCTACCCCGTGCTCGCCGTTACGTCACTTGGCTTTCACGGGCTGCTCCACTTCGTCGACTGTGACATTACTTCTGCAAATTTATTCAGAGTTTGTTTTCCCTGCTCTCCTGACGCTCTGCTGCTGCTCTGCCATGCTTCTGTTTAAATTCTTGGGGCCTCTCCCGTGATTATCCGTGCTCTCATGACTAAAAAAAATGGGGCTTCCCCAATGGAACAATGCATCACCAGGCCCCAAGTTTGTCCCCTGGTTTATGTAACTTAGCTTATTTCAATCAGGATAATTGACCTTAGTATCCTGTGCTAGAGGTGAAAAATTAGCCAAGGATTCTGTTTCTGATTACCAGCCAGTGACTCCTGCTGAAAAGTACAAGTGTATAGGTATCAGGTAAGAGCAGCATTATCTTGGTTATGATGCCCCCACAATCAAATAGCCTGCCAACATTCAGAGCAAGTTTCAACTTGGCTAAGTTAGCAACACTCATTCTGAGTCAAAAGGTGTGGAATCAAGCCATAGTCCAATACTTAAGCACATAGTCCAGGCCAACACTTCAGTGGCATTCTTAGGAAGTGCAACATTGTTAGCGGTACAGATGAGTGCTCAGTTTATGTTTCAGGTGGACATAATAATCGCATGGCACAATTTGAAGAAGATCATGGAGGTCTCCAACAACAACAACAACTTGTATTTATATAGCACCTTTAGCATAGTAAAACGTCGCATGGTGCTTTATAGTAGAGTTATAAAACTGAGCTACAGAAGCAGATATTAGAGCAGATGACCAAGAGAGGGAGGTTTTAAGGATCACCTTAAAGGAGGAAAGAGAGATAGAGAGGTGGAGAGGTTTAAGGAGGGAATTCCAGGGCTTAGGGCCTTGGCAGCTGAAGGAACGGCGCCAATGGTGGAGCGATTAAAATTGAGGATGCTCAAGAGGCCAGAATTAGAAGAGCACAGATATCTCGAAAGATTGTGGGGCTGGAGGAGATTACAGAGATAGGGAGGGGCTAGGCCATGAAGGGATTTGAAAACAAGGATGAGAATTTTAAAATCAATGCGTTGCTTAGCCAGGAACCAATGTAGGTCAGCGAGTACAGGGGTGATGGTTGAACAGGACTTGGTAAGAGTTAAAACATGGGCAGCAGAGTTTTGGATGACCTCAAGTTTATAGAGGATAGAATGTGGGAGGCCAGCCAGAAGTGTGTTGCAATATTCAAGTCTAGAGTTAACAAAGGCATGGATGAGGGATTCAGCAGCAGATGAGCTGAGGCATGGGCGGAGACGGGCGATATTCCGGAGGTGGAAATAAGCAGTCTTAGTGATGACGCAGATATGTGATCGGAAGCTCATTTTGGGGTCAAATATGAAAGCAAGGTTGTGAAGGGTCTGGTTCAGCCTCAGACAGTTGCCAGGGAGAGGGATGGAGTTGGTGGCTAGGGAATGGAGTTTGTGGAGAGGGCCAAAGAAAATAGCTTTGGTCTTCCCAATATTTAGTTGGAGGAAATTTCTGCTCATCCAGTACCGGATGTCGGACAAGCAGTGTGGCAATTTAGAGGTGGTGGAGGGGTCAAGAGAGGTGGTGGTGAGGTAGAGCTGGGTGTTGTCAGCGTATATGTGGAAACTGACTCTGTGTTTTCAGATGATGTCACCTGAGGGGCAGCATGTAGATGAGAAATAGGAGTGGGTCAAGGATAGATCCTTAGGGGACACCAGAAGTAAAGGTGCGGGAATGGGAAGAGAAGCCATTGCAGGTGATTCTCTGGCTCTGATTAGATAAATAAGAATGGAACCAGGCAAGTGCAGTTCCACCCAGCTGGACAAGGATGGTGTGGTCAACCGTTTCAAAGGCTGCAGACAGGTCAAGAAGGACGAGGAGGGATAGTTTACCTTTGTCACAGTCACATAGGATGTTATTTGTGACTTTGATAAGAGCTGTTTTGTACTGTGGCAGGGGCAGAAACCAGATTGGAGGGATTCATACATGGAGTTCCAGAAAGATGGGCATGGATTTAGAGGCGACAACATGTTCACGGACTTTGGAGAAGAAAGGGAGGTTGGAGATGGGGCGGTAATTTGCAAGGATGGAGGGGTCAATGTTTGTTTTTTTGAGGAGAGGGGTGCTGACGGCAGATTTGAAGGAGAGGGGGACAGTACCTGAGGAGAGAGAACTGTTAACAATATCAGCTAAAATGGGAGCCAGGAAAGGAAGATGGGTGGTCAGCAGTTTAGTGGGAATAGGGTCAAGGGAGTAGGAAGTGGGTGTTATGGACAAGTTGAGCTTGGAGAGGTCATGAGGGGAGATCCCAGTGCCCTGACCAACACTTCACCCTCAGTCAGCATCACCAAAAACAAATCAACTGCTTCTTCATGTCATCATGTTTACAGGATCTCTCTGTGTCAAAAAGATCTGCTGCATTTGCATAAATAACAGTGATTGCTCATTGGGAGCAATTAATTCAATGTGAAGTCCTTTGCGATGTCTTGAGAGACACAAGGTGCTATAAATGCAAATTCATTCTCTTGTTTCTTTGGATTCATACACAAAGAATCATAATCTGTGTGAAGTACTGGAGGCCTGCTAATGCCCCTGGAATTATACCCAAGCACAATCAAATAGGATGGACCAAAAATGAACTGCCAAAAATGGAAGGGCAGGATCGCAGAGGTGATTCTGCGATACAGTGCTCACTGGAAGATAAAGGAATGTGCGAGCATGCAGCCTATGATTTTTCTGTCCATTAAAATTAATAGATGAAAAATCATAGGCCATGTGCCCATAATATTCTGTGATGCATCTCCGTGAACACGGCTCCCCATTGGGAATACCACTTCATGTAATTACTCATATTACCTGATCTGTTAACTACTACCTGTTATGCAGAAGGTACTTTAATCCGTGGATTGAGCCAGTGGGGAAGAAGCCCACATAACTATTTATTGAAGAAGTGAAACCTTAAGAATATTTTTCTACATCAATCATTTAGGAACAAATATATAGGCTCCAATTTTAACTCCAGGAGGGTTTTGAGCAGGACAGTAGCGAGGCGAGTTTAACATTCACTCACTGCTGCCAAGAACGGACCTGGGATATTTTAACTCCAGGGCTTCATTATAATGTGACTGGCAGGTTTCTCACTGAATTGGCTGACCGGACAAGAGACTCGCTTACTTCCAGGGCACAATTTCCGGCGAGTTAGCCGGAAGCCTATTTGAAGCTGGAATGCACCTCAAAGAGAGGGTTGCATTCCCTTGTGACTTGTTTGGTTTGCAGGATGGTGAAAGAAGAATCTTCTAAGATATTAATAGGGGGCAGGTGCTATGGTTCTCAGAAGCCTCTCTGGAGGTGCTTTTGGATGAGAGGAGGACGATGAGGCAACTCCTATTCTCAGCAGTGCCAGGACCTGGATACAGTGTAGGAAACAATTCAATTAACTTACTAGAGTAGCAAGGACAAGTACTTCTTTTCATTTATCCCTCTCTCTAGAACACTTTGCAGCAGTCCTTCATCCTCCTCCAGCACGCTCAACAATTACCTTCCATCATTTCCTTCACCACCCAGCACAAAGGTTACACTAGACCCTCTCACATTCTCATTCCAAACACACACACACATACCCCTCTTCCTTGCTCACTTCATACCAGCCACTAGCAACATTCTCTGCTCACTTGGTAGCCTTTTTAGAATCAGCAACTTCTCTCAGGACTCCTTTCTCACTTTCACAGTTCAGACACTTGCTTCCCATTCAACACCTCCTCTTAGTAATTGCATCTTGCCTTTTCTCACTCTCAACAAATGCACTACCAGCACAAGCCCCACACATCTGCTCTTTCCTCTTCAGTAGCCACTCATAAGATGTTTAAAACCTTGGACCTAGAGTTATTAAATAGGAAGGCACCACTGCAGCAGAACCTTGTATTTAAGACAGAAAGGAATCCTGCTTACTTTAAGCAAAGTGAGCAAAGACATAATGACATTAGGAGGTGAGAAAGAATAAGCAAGAGCTTTTGAAGAATTTTAATTGACAAAGTATTGTTTTAGTGTAGTTTAGGGATTGTGTGAGAGATATCCCATTATTTAATAAGAACAGTCTGGAATCTTTTTATAGAGAAAGAAAAATGAATAAAATGCATTTTGTGTTTAATACATTCACTTGCTTAAGGACCAAAAATATTCACTATTAAGACTTAAGGAGTGTGAAGGAGAATCATCACAGAAGCCAGTCTTGAGCCAATTCAATTCACTCCACATGATATCAAGAAACGGCTGAGTGCACTGGATACAGCAAAGGCTCTGGGCCCCGACAACATCCCGGCTATCGTGCTGAAGACTTGAGCTCCAGAACTAGCTGCGCCTCTAGCCAAGCTGTTCCAGAACAGCTACAACATTGGCATCTATCCGACAATGTGGAAAACTGCCCAGGTATGTGCTGTCCACAAAAGGCAAGGCAAATCCAACCCAACCAATTACCGCCCCATCAGTCTACTCTCAATCATCAGCAAAGTGATGGAAGGCGTCATCGCCAGTGCTATTAAGCGGCACTTACTCACCAATAACCTGCTCACTGATGCCCAGTTTGGGTTCCGCCAAGACCACTCAGCTCCCGACCTCATTACAGCCTTGGTCCAAACATGGACAAAGGGGCTGAATTCCAGAGGTAAGGTGAGAGTGACTGCCCTTGACATCAAGGCAGCATTTGACACAGTGAAGCATCAAGGAGCCCTAGTAAAACTGAAGTCAATGGAAATCAGGGGGAAAACGCTCCACTGGCTGGAGTCATACCTAGGAAGATGGTTGTGGTGATTGAAGGTCAATCGTCACAGCCCCAGGACATTGCTGCAGGAGTTCCTCTGGGCAGTGTCCTAGACCCAACCATCTTCAGCTGCTTCATCAATGACCTTCCCTCCAATATAAGGTCAGAAATGGGGATGTTCGCTGATGACTGCACAGTGTTCAGCGCCATTCACAACTCCTCAGATAATTAAGTAGTCCATGCCCGCATGCAACAAGACCTGGATGATGTTCAGGCTTGGGCTGATAAGTGGCAGGTAACATTTGCACCACAGAAGTGCCAGGCAATGACTATCTCCAACAAGCGAGAGTCTAACCACCTCCCCTTGACATTCAATGGCATTACCATCACCGAATCCCCCACCATCAACATCCTGGGGGTCACTATTGACCAGAAACTTAACTGTACCAGCCTCCTGACTTTCCACCATCTACAAGGCACAAGTAAGGAGTGTGATGGAATACTCTCCACTTGCCTGGATGAGTGCAGCTCCAACAACACTCAAGAAGTTCAACACCATCCAGGACAAAGCAGCCCGTTTGATTGGCACCCCATCCACCACCTTAAACATTCACTCCCTCCACCACCGGCGTACTGTGGCTGCAGTGTGTACCATCTACGAGATGCATTGCAGCAACTTGCCAAGGCTTCTTCGGCAGCACCTCCCAAACCCGCGATCTCTTCCACCTAGAAGGACAAGGGCAGCAGACGCATGGGAACACCACCACCTCCAAGTTCCCCTCCAAGTCACACACCATCCAAGTATATCGCCAATCCTTCATCATTGCTAGGTCAAAATCCTGGAACTCCCTCCCTAACAGCACTGTGGGAGTACCTTCACCACACGGACTGCAGCGGTTCAAGAAGGCAGCTCACCACCACCTTCTCAAGGGCAATTAGGGATGGGCAATAAATGCTGGCTTTGCCAACGACGCCCAGATCCCATAAGCGAATTTAAAAAAAATATGGGTTCAACAGCCTAGAAACCGCAAAATGTTTTCTTCTCACTGACTCAATATAACAATGTGCCATTATTTCTGTTGGAAGTACAAAATGGGATATTGGAATCTCCTGCACATGTTTTGGCAATGCCTTATTGTACTTGTCTTTTAAAAAAAGAAATGGTAGATAACAAGATTATCCCAGGCACAAATTTTCTGCTGCACCCAAAAATGTGTGCGCTGGAAAGGTATTCTATGTTCTGTCTTCTTAGCACACAAAGATTAGATCGTATTTACTGTGGTAGCAACAAGAGGTTAATTGTGATGAGAAGGGAGTCAGTTATCCAGCTAAAGTTCAATGACTAAATTCAATCATGGATTTAAGAAACCTATTGAATACCATATGGTGTGGTACTGCCTGATGTAAACCACAAAGCTCCCAAGTTTATTGGTTGGTCTCTGTTGAGTTAACAAACTCAGCTGGGCTGTAGTGCATCCACTTACATTTGTATTATTGTTCTCAGGCTAGGGAATGGAAATACTTCTAGTCCTGATTGCTGCTCAGCGCCTCCTAGTTGAAAGTATATGTGCATGGAAGTCACATGAGGACAGGGTATTGCTCAATTCTGATGCCTTCTATGTTGAATAGCCTCTATGCTCATTTGTTTAGGTGCATACATGAAGAATTGCCTCATAGTTGAAGTACCAGAGGGCTGATGGCACCTGTGGAACTGTACACTTATCACTTCCTGGAGAGAATTTAAAAAAAAAGTATTTTAGAGATAACCTATAAATCAAGTATACCCATTAGATGCCATTTCCATATGCAGAATGCACTGATTTGCAAAATTCACAACTCAAATACAATAATCATCTGTTACCGCAGCGTTGACATTGTGTAGGTGCTATAATTGTAGAGGTGAACATAATTCTGGAGCAGTAGGTTGAACCCATACAACTATGCCAGGGTGAGCCACACTAAAAAAAAAATCATCTTTGTTCTGGCTGGGCTGTTTTATTGTAAATTGATACATTTCTCTATTCGTCAAAAGACTCACAACACCAGCTGATACAAAACTAGCAGCTGAGCCCAGTTTACACTTGTGTTGTTGACTTTGAGAAACACATTTCAGTGGTTCTTATCTGGCTTTGACTTTGATGACCTGTAGATTGGGGTCAGCTCAAGTTGAACCGAACCAAAAATTTGAATCAAGTCCAGTTTGCTCATTCCTAATAGCTAACTTACATGATATCATGTCCTCCATTTCTATGCATAATGGCAAACTGCATACTATTGATTTATACAAAAAGCTCTGCAACCCGTTTTTACTCAGTACATTCTTAAATAATTACAAAGTACCCATGTATAGTCTGGTGTACTATTTGCTAGTCACTCACTTTTATATTCTACAACCTCTGACAAAAAACATTGCTCCTAGTTTTCTCTCTAATAGAAACCATATAAGACAGTAATTTATCTCTAAAACATATTTGTCATAATGCTTCTTGTCTGGTTTCCCCAAACTGATTTTGCACTGGCCTTGCATACATTAGTCCTGATCTGCACGCCAATTTGGATAGGGATTCTAGCCATGTGATTTGTTTAGCACAGGTGCAGGAAGAAAAGATTACTAAAGACTAAAGAGATTTGTTCTCAACAATACTTGGTATTTTTGTGACTAAACTGCCTTAAAGCTCTGGATCATGTCATTATTATTTCTTGGGACCAGTGCCAGGAGTGCATATTTACAGCTCACAGAGGCCAAGGTTGAGTAAATCTATCGTATTTAATTAGCTAATGCTTCACAGTCTCTAGGGCTAGCCAATTAAGCAGTATCCGATGTATCACACAAAAAGACAATGGCCCAGAAAATCTGTGGGGATGTGTTGAGATGCATCTGCCTTGGACCTCCACCACTTACCCTCCGGATTGGGTCCCTCCTCGCAGAAGAAACATGTAGATGCTCTTACAACCCCTTACAAAACTTGTAAAAAAAAATTGGCTAGCCAAATCGATGGTCCACATGAGCGCCACATTCACTCTTGATCAGCCAGTATATCTGGTCATTACCAAGCATACCTGCACTGACCATACACTGGTCCCAAAGAAGGCCCGGGGTGTGGGAACTCAGACATGCAGAAACCCTGGCTGCGATTTTGCTGGCGCTCAGAGGGCGGGTTCAGAGGCGGGTCCACTGTCAATCAAAATGATTGACAGTGGGTTGGGAGCCTGCTCTGAACCCGCCTCCCCATGTATGTTTCCAAAGTGTCAGGTCCGCGATTTCAGAACAGACCCGACACCCAGTGGCAGGGGAGGCATTTAAGATAGTTAAATGCTTGCTAACTACTATTTTGCCAGCCTTATTTCTATTTTACCACTTTTTAAACGAGGTTCACAACATTCGGAGATCACGTCAGGTGAGTAGGTTGGGTTCTCTATGTCTCCCCATTGCTGTGAATAGGTGACAGCTGCAAAAGTGGTATGAAAGCTACCATGTCACAGCTGTTCACTTTCCAATAGGAGTGGGCCTTTGGCGTAGTGGTAGCATCCCCGCCGCTGGGCCAGAAGGCGTAGGGTTTCGAACCCTGCTCCAGACAGTCCCAGCAAGTGGAGTCGGAGCTCCGGCTCTAAATTCTGGGTTGACATCCAGCGGGATACTTGTGTCCATGGGTGTGGGTGGCCCCCCACCTCGTATGGGTTGTGGGAGCCCGTAAAACCCTCCCGCCATAGGACTAACCACCCTAATCACTGGTACGAAGATGGTTACGGTCACGGAAGGAGCGTTAATCACGGCCAGAAATCCTTCCACCACTTCATACAGTTCCCCAAAGGGAACAGTATGAAGACACGTACGACGACTTTCCAATGTCAGAAACTTGAGCTTTCAGGACTTAGAAGACACTTTTGAGCTGTAGGCAGTTTGGAAGTCTTAGGGGGAAAAATTCAGTATTGCCCCGTTTGGGGCGCCATTATCGGCCGTGCGCAAAGTTTAGCGCCTGGCGCTAATTATCGCCTCCGACAGCAAACTTGGCTTTTATCGCCCCTGGAGGTGATTGGAGTGCTAAATCAGGTGCTTCACACCTGTCTTAAGGCGCAAAGGCCGAGGAGCGAGGCGCTACCTCAGAGCGCTGGTGAAGCAAGGAAGGGCAAATCAAAATAAACCTGCAAAGTGCTGCTCAATACCCAAAACTCCTTCACACAGCATTGAATCTCTCCAGAAGTCTCTCTCTCTCTCTCTCTCTCTGAGAATGCGTGGTGCAAAAATGTCACCGACAGAAAAAGGCAGGAAGCGGTCGCCTTTAAATAGCACTCCCCTAGTCCCTTTCTGACAGCATAACGCTCCCCTCAACCTGTCGTTGCTAGCGGCAGGCAGTAAGGCAGAGGGCGCCACTCAATATCTGGTCCGGGGCGCTAACGGGGCGTTGCGCACTCGACTGACATCACAATCTGCCGGCGCAGGAGATCATGGCGGTAGTGTTTAGCGCCGCCGCAAAATGTCTAGTTAATTTCGCGAGCGGCGCAAACATCGCCGCGCCCGGGCGCTAGTTGCTTTGCGCCCTATTAGCGCCCTCTTAAGGTGCTAACGGGAGGCGCAAACAACTGAATTTTTCCCCCATAGAGTCATAGGCCTCGATTTTCATTGAGTCGTGGAGGCGGGCTTGGAGGCGTGCGGGGGGTTAAAATCACAAAAACTGGCGGGCGGGACCCCCCCCGCCGACTGGTTCCCGACTCCAAGCAATTTTAACTCAGTCATGTCTGATGGTCCCGACTCTGTCCCGCATCCAACAGGCGGGACTGGTCGTTAAGGCCCTTAACAACCACTAAATGGCCTCTATAATCCTATTTTGAAAGACCCTTGCGAATTTAACCCTTTTCCCACGTGAAACACGCCTGGTGGGAAACACGAATGTGAAACCTGGTGGGAGCACTATTGGATTGCTGACTATCAGCTGCAGGTCAACCATTAAAGAGATTTGATCAGCCATGATTTGCAGGTGGCAGGACTTAGTGGTTTCAGGTCTGGGGCAACTTTTAGAAGGCTTAACCACACCTGTGGAAGGTTGGAGCCTCACACCCATCTCCAGTGTGACCTCCTGGGAAACCCCTCTCACCACCTTCACTCAGAGCTTCTTCAACGGAGGCATATACCAGAAGCATGGGAGCCATCTATTTCCTTCCCATCTGGGTATTAGAGGAGCTTGAGCACCAGCTGCAGCAGCAGCAGAACCAGGAACAACAGCAGCACCAGCAACAACAGCAGGAGCGCCAGGCTGCTGCTCACCCACCTGAAGCTCCACAGGCCAGAAGGGGCTAGCGCCTGGAAGCCCGTCGGAGCAGGAGATACCCCCCAAACAGGGTCTACAGACACAGGGTCAGCTACCTCAACATGTCGGAGCAGCAGTGCCAAAGGCGGCTCCGACTTTCGTGGGAGGTAGTGACTGACATCTGTGCAATGCTACAGCAAGACCTGCTGCCCAGAGGACCAGGTGGACAAGCATTACCAGTGGCCGTCAAAGTCGCCACCGCAATCAACTTTTTTGCCTCAGGCTCATTCCAGGGATCAGCAGCAGACATCAGTGGCATCTCCCAGGCAGCCGCACACACTTGCATCACGCAGGTAACTGATGCCCTCTTTGCCCTCGCACACAATCACATCCATTTCACCAAGGGTCGAGCAAGTGTCACGGCGCGAGCGGTTGGATTAGCTCATCTGGCAGGCTTTCCAAGGGTGCAGGATGTCATTGACTGCACACATGTGGCCCTTAGGGCACCCCATCGCAATCCAGGTATTTTTGTCAACCGCAAGGGCTTCCACTCCTTCAGTGTTCAGCTGGTGTGTGACCACAAGGAGGAAATTTTGCATGTTTGTGCCATGTACCCTGGCTGTTGCCATGACTCCTTCATACTGCGCCAGTCTAGCGTGCCTCCGCTATTCAGTCCGCCAGACCAACTTAATGGATGGCTACTTGGAGACAAGGGCTATCCCCTGAGGATGTGGCTAATGATGCCGTTGAGGAGGCTAGCCAACGAAGCTGAGGAGCGCTACAACTCCAGCCACATTTCCACCAGATCCATTATCGAGCAAACCATCAGTTTGCTGAAGATGCACTTCAGATGCCTGGATAGATCAGGTGGAGCCCTGCAGTACTCAGCAGCCAGGGTCTCCAGAATCATCGTGGTTTGCTGTGCACTTCACAACATGGCACAGCATCGTGGCTTGCAGATTCCTGAGGACCAAGTAGCTCCTCTCATACCCTCCTCAGATGAGGAGGAAGAGGAGGAGGATGAGGAGGAGTGCGAAAACGAACATCCTGCAGAGGCCCATCAGCCAGCGGCAGCATTACGCGAGAACATTGCTGCCCGGGATGCAAGGAACGCACTCATCCTGGCCAGATTTGCTTAGCCTAGTCAATCAAACACTTTTGCCTTGCTGCTTCTTACCAGAGCTTTGACAATGGCCAAGAACCAAAGGATTCCTAGTACTCTGACCACCATACTGACAGTTGCAAGTATTCCTAAGGCCTCAATGTGGAAGTCCCAATAGCGAAATGACAGATGCCACAACTGCAACATTTGCCATCAGAATTTTTATGTTCAATAACAACGTGATGGCATTTTTACAATAAACACAAAATTGCACCCAAGTGACTACCCTTGTGACTATTTGTACAGAATTTTCCTCTTACGCGTGCTCCTACGTGATGCCTCCCCCGTGGTTTCAGCAGATGTGGAGGTCCGTTGCTCACTTTCCTGCTGCTCCTGTCGCGACACCTTTGGTGGACATCCTCTGGGGTTGCGAGCCTGTGAGGGCTCGTCAACAGTCTGCTGCTCCTGCGGCTGTGCAGGGGTTGAGACGCCTATCTCACTTGGGTGTGGACTCCGGTGGGGCTTTGACCAAGGGCTCTGCAGTGGCATGGAAGTGTGAGCGCTTGGACAGGAGCCCCCACTTCCTTGAGGTCTGCCACCAATCTCCCTCTCATGGGTCAGGTCCCCCACAGTGCCTGCAAGTGGCTGGAGAGCACCTTGCTGCACATCAGGGGGGCCATGGGGACCCGTATCTGCAATGGCAGTCCTACTCAGAAGGACTTCCATGAAGGTCTGGTTTCTCTGTTCAATAGATGCCCATCGCTCCTCAAGAGATGTCATTCTATTCTGAACAATGACCATGTTTTCCATACCCTGGCGACTAAGCTCCTCCATGGCTGTAGCTATCCTTTCCGTGGTGATGCGTTCATGCGCCAATGACTCCACAAAGGCTCTGCTCATGTTCGCTATGGACTCCTCCATTCGCTCCACACTCACAGTGAGCCTAGAGACAAAACCTGCCAGAGACTCCTGCATCTGTGCCTAGAGTTCCATCACCTCTGATTTTATGGATGGACCCAGAGGCAGAGGGTCGACATGCTGCTGAGCCGAGCTGGCAGAGTCCTGTGCCCTCCGACTAGGACTCTCCACTGCTGTCCCTGTCTCCACAATCTGCTGATGCTCACTTGTGAGCTGTGATACACCAGGTGACAACACTACTCTATGTCCCGAAAGTCCCACCGAGGTGTGAGTGTCTGCGCTGGTGCTGGGTGCACTGAATTCTGCTGATGCTGCGCCCTCAGAGGTTGCAGCTTCCTCTGAGGAGTCTGGCTGCTCAGCCTCTTCTTCCTGGCTAGGGGGGATGGATGCTTGTGATGGTCCTGTGGGGGAGTAAAGGAAAGAGTCAGAGATGTGATGCAAAGGCTACATGCACATAGCTTTTTGCAGATGCTCATAAGTCCATCTGTTACAGCTTCACAATCATTATCAGCGACTCATGCAATGTCAAAGAGAGAGATGGGAAACTTTTCTGTCAGCTTCACAATCATTATCAGCGACTCATGCAATGTCAAAGATAGAGATGGGAAACTTTTCTGTCACCAGCTTGCTGTGTTACACCCGTCTGTCCGTCCCTCATGTGTGAATCATCCTCTATTCCCATAATTTCCAGGACGGCCTCCTCCCAGGGGGTCAGGTGGGCTATTGAGGCTGTCCCTCCTCCTGTCCTGGCTCACTCTCTTTTGTTGTGAGCTCTCTTTTCCTGCAATGAGGGAGACAAGTGGAGGTTGAGTGAGAATGAAGGAGTGAGTGTAGAGATTGCATAGCATAGATACTTAGAAGGAGACAAAGATGGAGTGAGGTTGCAAGACCAAGGGCCTCCCTGTGTGTTGTCAGTTGTGTTCAAAGCATCAGAGTGATAGGGAGTGTGAGGGCTGCATGGTGGAATAGTTATGTGAATGTGAGCATAGAGAGGGAATGGGTAAGGGTGCATGGATGTCAGTGTCAAGTGGGATGTGGAGGAAGAGATTGCTAAAGCTGAGTGCTGGTGAGGAAAGGCAATGGGGATCAGATTGAGGGTGATGGGAAATTCATACTCGCTTTTCCAGTGCGCTGAAGGTCATGAAATCTTTTCCTGCACTGTATCCAGGTTCTGCAGGTGACTCCCAAGGAGTTGACCTCCTCAGCCACCTGCATTCACACTGCCTTGGTCTGAGTGGGAGGCCTCTTCCTCCCTGATGAAGGGAAGAGCACCTCCCGTTTGGCCCTAGCCCCATCCACTAATGCCTGCCGTGCCACCTCATCAAAACGAGGAGCTGATCTGGCCCTCCTGCTTGTCATATTTGCTGCAGCTCCCTCACACTGCACAGTCAAGAAGCTTGGCAGTCTGCAGAAGAAGCAAGGCTTGCTGTGAACCTTAAATGCAGCAGCAATGATGACGTCATTGGAGGGGACTTTCAGTCATGAAAAACCCATTTGCAAAGGCTTCCCACACGTTGGAAATCAATTGGCCAATTCAGTTAAAATTGCATCAATCTCCCACATCCATTTAGATTCGTGAGGGAAACACGAAATTCGGATAACACAACACCATCCTGCACCTGAGTTAAAATCCCCCCCATTGAGTCATAACAGCACAGAAGGAGGCCATTCAGCCCACCGAGTCTGTGGCAGCTCTCTGTAGAGCAATCCAGTCAGTCCCATTCCCCCGCTCTATCTGAGTAACCCTGCAAGTTTATTTCCCTCAAGTGCCTATCCATTCTCCCCTTGAAAACACTGAGTGTCTCCGCTTCCACCACTTCCGTTGGCAGCGAATTCCAGGTCATCACCACTCGCTGTGTAAAAACGTTTTTCCTCACGTCCCCCCTGTATCTCTTGCCCAAAACCTTAAATCTGTGTCCCCTAGTCCTTGTAGCATCAATTAGTGGGAACAACCTTTCCCCATCTAGCCTTTCCAAACCTGTCATAATCTTGTACACCTCTATCAAATCACCCCTCAACCTTCTTTGCTCTAATGAAAACAAATCCAGCTTCTCCAACCTGTCCTTGTAGCTAAGATTCCCCATCCCTGGAACCATTCTGGTAAATCTCCTCTGCACCCTCTCAAGGGCCTTCACATCCTTCCTAAATTGTGGTGACCAGAACTGGATGCAATACTCCAGTTGTGGCCTAACCAGTGCTTTATAAAGGTTCAGCATAACTTCTCTACTTTTGTACTCAATACCTCTATTTATGAAGCCCAAGATCCCATCTGCTTTGTTAATCACTCTCTCAATATGTCCTGCCACCTTCAGGGACTTATGCATGTTAAATCCCAGGTCCCTCTGTTACTGCACACTCTTTAAAACTGTGGCATTAAGTGTATATTGCCTCTCCTTGTTCCTTCTGCCAAAATGCATCACTTCACACTTCTCTGTATTAAATTCCATCTGCCACTTGTCTGCCCATTCTGCTAGCCTTTCTATGTCCTGTTGCAGTCGATTGATATCATCATCACTGTTTGCCACACCCCCAAGTTTGATGTCATCGGCAACTTTAGAAATTAGAAATGTTTGTAGTAAACTCTCTATCCACTGTTACCTCCTTGGAGCAAGCTCTCTCACCACTGACAGATCGCTCTGTCATCTCAACTTCAGCTGCCATCTATTCCAGCAACATTGGTGCCCTTGAAAATATCTCACCTTGGTCCTCTGAATCCCTCCACGATTGGGCCTAACACCAACATCATCAGGCACACCAACATCACCAACAACAGCACCAACCTTCTCCGCAATCACCTGATGCTGCACCAGTCACAGGACATCAGCACCCGACAACATTGCTGCCCAGGAGCCCAGCGAGGCATCACCATGGCCAGATTTACTTCACTTGACGCTGTACACCCTGGCTGCCACATGATGTGCCAGGTTAACACCACCCCACACCAGCACCATAAATCATCCCTACAATGTCCAAGCCATTCCTTTCACACTCATCACAATTGGGTGGGGGCGGGGATTGGGGGAGTGCGAACGTATGTCTCAACAGTCACTGGAACTCACTAAGGCACTTCCAAAGGTGAGCACAGATCTGTCCAATAAGGTAAAGTGTTGAAAATAATAGATTTCAATGTTTGACAACACATTAACAGAAACTTCACATGAACATTGGCTAACCCAAGTGCCTACCCTTGTGTGTTGTTAGTTTGTATGCTTGCAGTAGGTTAAGGGTGAGTGTGAGGGGTGGTTAGTGAGATGGGGAAGTGATAATAATGTAGATAGAGGGATGGGTGGAGGTGCAAGGTAATTTGGTGTGAGTAAAGATGTGCAGGACTAGGGTAGGGAAGGCAGAGTCATGTGGATGTGATGAGTGGCACAATAGGATGAGGTTGAGTGTGGCTTGGCAGCAACGTTTCATGATCTATTCAGATCATTGAAAGGCTTGCTCCACTGCAGCCTGGTCCTCCTGATGATATCCCTGCTTGTGTCCTCCTGTGCAATGTGCAACCAGGCTGCATTGATCTCCTGTGGAGGTCTCTTCCACCCATGGGAAGGGATAGAACCTCCCTGCATACTGTGACTCCCTCCATAAGCATATGGAGGGAGTCATGGGAGAGCCTGGGTGCAGCTGTGCACCTTTGTGCAGTGCTTGTCAGTGTTTGTAGCACCTCAATGCTGTAGAACACTGACAGCACAACTGCCAAGATCAATTTGGACATGGCCCCTTTAAGGAAACTGGCTGATGATGAGTCTTCAAATGATGTCATCAGATCCGCTTCCTATTAATAGGCTGGGAACCTTGCAGGGCAGGCTTAACAAGCCCTATTCACTTAAAATCACCTGTAGAGTGCTGGCTGCAGTTGCCAGCGGGCTGGGACCGCGACACTGACCATGGCCGTCCTGGCCCTGCTTCGGTTGGCGAAATCGTGGCCCCGTCTCTGGTTTTGCACCACCTCTTGTGTCAATGATCCTGTCAGAGTTGGACAGAGGCTCTGCCCCCACAATTTGAATACAAGGAAAGGACCCAGTGAATCTATGTCCCAGCCATTCTGTTGGATCCCAAGTTACAGATTTTTGGGGTGAATAACAATATATCATTTTACTTTATATATATATATATATAATATTTTGAGTCTCAGATTGAAATAGCAGACTTTTCACTAATGTGCATTTAGGCATTGTTGTTACTGAGTTGTACTTTCCAAAATGTGGAAAGCTCAACACTAACTGCTTCTTACTAGTGGATTAATGACCCTCCCTTGTGAAAAAATAAAATTGCCATCAAATTAAACAGCTTAGTTACATCACAGGGTAGATACAATTCAATTAAGTTAGCATTATTTTTAACCATTTCTGAATATTTGAACCACCTCGGTTATACAGTCACACATGGTTAAGTCTTCAATACTGCTACTGTAACAATAGAAGAAAATATTAAATGAGGTACTGGACAAGCCCCCCATGCCTGGATGTGACCAGATGGACAGCACCTTGAAAGCTTCGGGTTCAATAGAGGAGTAATGACTGCCCGATGTCAGATGCACACATCTGAATTAAGTGCTTTGCTCGTGGTTGCTAAACTGTCAGCAACCCATGCAAATGGGAACATCTAATTGACAAGGGACTAATGCACTCTGCTAGAAGACATTCCTTATGTGGCAGTGAATTAAACACTAATACAAAAGCAAAATACTGCGGATGCTGGAAATCTGAAACAAAAACAGAAAATGCTGGAAATACTCAGCAGGTCAGGCAGCATCTGTGGAGAGAGAAACAGAGTTAACGATTCAGGTCGATGCTGCCTTCCCCAAAGTGCTAGTATAATGGACTGTAACTGTGTAAAAATGTGAGGATTGCCAGTCTGCCAACAGTGTACAGCTGTAAGAACTTCTAGTCCCTCAATATGCTAGTGATCTGTGATGCTCTGGGAAGGATCCTTCAAGTGAAATGCAAGTATACACCCTCACATATGATTTATTCATGTTGGACCAGTTATGTGTTTCCCAGTTATTTGAAAAAAATAAATGAAAGGCTGCCACTTGGAGAACCAAGGTTACTCATTGAAATTGTGGCTATGACAGCTGTAACCAATCTCCTAAATAGCAACCAAACATTAGTAAAAACAAGGTACATAAATCTACTTCCTTTGTAGAACAAACCATAGGTCTCATGAGAGACAAGAGACAATCTCATTGAGCAGCAAATAAAAACAGAAAATGCTGGAAACACTCAGCAGGTCAGGCAGCATCTGTGGAGAAAGGAAAGTTAACGTTTCAGTCGACCCTTCATCAGAACTGAAAGATGTTACAGATGAACAGCTTATAAAGGAGGAATAGGGCAAGGAAAATGATGAGGGAAAAGGACCACATACAAGCAAAGAAAACGAATGCTCTATAAAGTGATTAGGTAGAGAAGAAGAGGTGATTAAATGACAGAAGTGATATAAGAGCATAAGACAAAAGGAGGCACGATGAGAGAAATAAGAAATAGACGAGACCCAGAGGCTGTGTGAATGGTTAAAGCAGAATAGCAGAGGTGGAGGGAAGCAGGGAAAAACTATCAAAGTGGCCCAGGACTGGTTTGGGATTAGTGCACATAAGGATAGAAATTGCTGTTGGCAATCTATTACAGAAATGCTTGCTGCCATTTTAAATGGATTAAAATTGCAGAGAGAGAAATTTGGTGCAAGGGCATAAAGTGTTGGTTTGATAACATCCTCGATAATACTTACCCTATAAAAACCTCAAACAACAAAGCTTATCACATACACTTCAGGAATTAATTTCATAAACCCCAATTATTTTTGGTTATAATAACGTTTTTTAAATGACTTAAAGTGCATTACACTTTTTAAAAATTTCCTTGTCTAATCTGTGCGTCAGTATCAAGAATAAGCCCCACGGAATGCAGAGTGTCTTTATTTTAAATCATAGCTACTGTTAAATCCATGTAATTCCTTCAAAAACTATGGCCCATAATTAGCTGTCAAAATAACGGTGAAGCTAATGGCAAGCACCATTATTTATGTACAAATGCTACAGGAACTTCAGGCGAGGGTAGTTGAGAGGTCGAGCGTGGAAATCCAAAAGTTGCTGTTCCATCTGCCGTTAGCTTCGCAAAAATGGCATCTTGCTGTCTGCGTCACCATTGAAATGCGTTAAACGGCGTGAAGTTGCTGTATTTGCGTGGTATAGACAGACTAAACTCTCCACAGGAAGTCAAGTCATTCCATGTCTAAGTATCCTTTTAATGACATTATAAGTGTTAATTACATAAGAACATAAGATAAGAAATAGGAGCAGGAGTAGGCCATTTGGCCCTTCGAGCCTGCTCTGCCATTCAATAAGATCATGGCTAATCTTCTACCTCATCTCCACTTTCCTGCATTATCCCCATATCCCTTGATTCCCTTAATATTCAAAGATCTATCGATCTCTGGCTTGAATATACTCAATGACTGAGCCTCCACAGCCCTCTGAATAGAGAATTCCAAAGATTCACCACCCTCTGAGTGAAGAAATTTCTCCTCATCTCAGTCCTAAATGGCCGACCCCTTATTCTGAGACTGTGACCCCTGGTTCTAGACTCCCCAGCCAGGGGAAACATCCTCCCTGCATCTGCCCTGTCAAGCCCTGTAAGAATGTTGTATGTTTCAATTACTACCAATCAACCCCTCTGGCACTGAAAATTAACTATTACAAGTGTGGAATTTCAATCGTTCAAGTTTTAATTGTTGTTGGAGATTTTTTTTAATGTAAAATTTAAATTATTTTTCCTTTTCCTTTTCTCTCACAATCCAGTTTCTCTTTCCCTCTCTTTATTTCTCGTTCACATTCTGTACTTGATTTGACATTGAATTCATCCATTCTACCTTACACTTTCTTTTCAGTCCTTGCGCTGTTAATTTCACTATCCTTCAATCTGATTGGTTAAGGAGATACATAGTTGCTCGCCCTGTTTGCTCAGGTCCAAATATCCTGTTTCCCTCGCAGCGACATTATCAGCTCGCAACTTCAGCAACTTGGCACACAAAATTTTAAAAAACTATACGTGCATGGGCAGGTCTTGCTAATGGCCGACACTGTTAGATGCCCTGCCACAGCTAATTATAGCCTATAAGCTTTAAGCGTTGCAAAGTAGTTGACTTTCTTGAAAAATGCTCTGTGTACTTTTCAATTAGGTAAAAAGAAATGCTGTGTAGGTTATGTTTTGAGATTGTATTTTGTTACAAGTGCCATCTATCTTACAGATGCATATATAGATCAACAAAATGGATCATATTTCCTTAAATTTGAATAATTCATACTACAAAATCATATGAAATTGACTACATACTTAATTTAGCCATATATAACCACTCCTGGCTCCTTAGTAGTTATTTGAAATGCATATCACAGAACTCAATTGTGGGTTTCAACATGCTAGAGTTCCCTTTTACCAAAAGCATCTATTAACTATCTCATCTTTACCTATCAAACAGGCTGCTAACTGATATCGAAGATAAATAATACTCTTACAGCACTACATCAACAAATCATTTTAAATAACATATGTAACATTGGACTCAGGATTTAAATGAACCAATTGTCCAGGAAAACTGATAGATTATTGAGACTGCAGATACTTCATACAAAACACTATGGGGGAAAAATTGGGTTGCTTTGCGCCTCCAGTTAGCACCGCCGTGCGCAGCACCCCGCTTGTGCCCAGGCCGCAAACTTTGGTTGCGCCCCCTGACCTATCGCCAGACGATATGTCCGACAGGGTCAGGGTGGCATTTTTGCAGCCACGGTGGCGCAAATTAAAGGGCAGGTGTCGGACGGCCATTTTTCTTTGGCCGACTGCCAGCACCTGCCCCCTTCCCCTTTTTTCTTCAGGGTGCCGGCCGCGATTGCTCAGCCCGGCACTCCTCTTGAGTGCCGGGCTGTTTCCACGGCACCTCGCTCCCCGGTGGTCCAGCAGGGCCCTGGTGCATGCAGTGCTAGGCCCCTCCCCTTTAATCAGGGGAGGGAGGCCTGCAATTACGTGACGCTACGTGCCAACGTGGGTGGCACTGTTGCACGTAGCACCATGAAATTCACTGGTAGCGCCCTGGCGAAGTTAGCATCCCAAAGGGGGCGCCATTGAATTTCTCCCCCTATATGAACACAAATTGCTCCCGTGAAGCTCAACCAAATGCAACAAAATCAGTGGCAGTTTGGCTTAATGGTGTAACGCTCACTTCTTGAGTTAGAAGATTATATTTTAAACCTACATAATGTAGGCTGATGCTTCAGCTCAGTACTGAAAAGTCCTGCTTGTTTAGACATGCAGGGGGCAAAATTGGGTGCCTTTGCGGCTCCCATTAGCGGTACCAGGGTGGCGCTAACGGGGCGCAAATGGCTTTGCGATCACACCTGGCTCTGACATCGAGTCCCGCCATATTCGCCGGGGGTTTTGTGGCGGTGCTATGGCATTGTGCCCTGATCTCCTTCACCCGTGACGCCCCAGTAGCACCCTGGACCCAAAATTGACTTCCGCCTCCTGCAGCAGCGCCAGTTGAAAACACCGACAGCTGCAGGAGGCCGGCCGCTTCAGGGGCGATGATTAAAGACGAGGTGGCCGAGGTAAGTAAAAAAAAACTTACCTTTCTTGTTACAGTTTTTTTCGTGGGTTCCTGCCGCGATCAATCAGCCCGGCTTGAGTGCCGGGCTGATCACACGGGGTCACGGCTGCCTTTGTGGTCCAGGTAGGTACTTTATATATTGCAGTGCCTGCAGCGATGGCCCTTCCCTTTAAGGAAGGGAAGGAGCCTTTGAACGTGGCGGTGCTGCACGGCCCAGTGTGCAGCGCTGCTGAAGTCTCCGCCCTGCCTGCTGCCGATTGCGCTCCAAGAAGGAAGTGGAGCCCTTGATTTCGCACTCCACTTCCTTCTTGGAGTGCAAACAGTGAATTTTGCAAAAGTTTGAAATCGTTAGCGCCTGGCACTAACTTCAAACTTTTAAAAATTAGTGCCCCAAACTGGATGATAGTGAATTTGTCCCCTGCAGTATTTTGGATGAAACATTAAAAAAAAAAGGCCATGCTGCCTATTTAGGTGGATGTACAAGATCCCATGGCACTATTTCATGAAAAGTAATGAATCATCTTTGTTTCTAGCCCATATTCATTCCTCGAACACCAAAATCAGATTACCTGGTCATTATCTTATTGCTGTTTGTGGGATCTAGTTGCGTGCAAATTGACGACTGCATTTGTCTACAAATCCAACAGTGATTACATTTTAAAAGTAATTAATCGACTCTGAAGCACTTTAGGATGCCACAAGTACATGAAAAGCACTATGTAAAAGTAATGTATTAACTATAAAAATAATTATCTGTATATTAAACAATCACTGCACCATTTTTGTAGAAAGCTAACAATTTTTTTTATACAGAATTCCTCTCTAACATTTTTTTTTGCACTTCCTGTGCCTCCATAAAAGTATTCATTTCCTTACTAACTATTTGTTGAAGACAGTGTCAAAGTCAGGGTGTTCCAACAGCACATTTTTCATTCCTGCAGTACTGTATTTATGTAAATGACTGCTGACTGCACTCCACCCGGATGTTCAATCTACTGATTCAAGTGCAAAACAACCTTCACACAAATTAATCCAGTACGTCCACTGAGCAGCCATTGTATCCCATCTGGTTTAGAAACCAGAGACTCTCCAAACTTTTGGAACACCAATAGGTTTATGGTAAGATGATATCTTGGAGAATAATACATATGTAAAGAGTTAAAGAAGAGTTTTGTAATAGAATTATAGAATTCCTTGCAGGAACTCTGCTAATTTAACAGTGTTAATTGATAGAGGATTTACTTTACCATTTGGATTAGAAAAATGTGTAAAAGATGGACTGCTGGTAGAACCCATTGGTGTATCCATGCCCTGTGTCTCCATAAAATATTATTAATGCAACATGAGTATATGCCATGACTACAAGGTGAGTCCACAATTGTAGCTAGGCTTTCTAGTTCAGAGCAACGATGAGGTACCTTAAATGTATGGATGATGATTAGAAAATGAATTAACTAAACTTATTCTCATATCCCTTAATCAATTAAGTATCTCATTCTCAGAGCTATCAGAATCGCAGAGGTTCAAAATGTCTCCCAACGTCGAGGCCATGTAATACAGGTCATTTCAAATGAATGCACATGATCCATTCTACATTAATTTATTAAACTAAATTTGGGAAAATATTGCAACTAATGGGATGACTTAATTTAATTTGTCTTGATAAAGGGTATATTTCAAATATTAAAACTCATAAAAATATAAATGATAAAGGAACAGACTTTTGTATATTTAATATTATCACTACAAAAAAGGGCAATGTATGTTCCCATGGCACCTTTGGCTATTTTATCCCTAAAAATGGCATACTTATCAGTCTATATCTACATGAGTATGGTTCCTTCCTCTGAGCAGTTGTTCTAATATAACTGGGACCTGAGCTGTGAGGCAGTTATAATGTTCAAGTCAGATGTGATACACCCTTGGATACGAGATAGATAAGAATTAAACATAGAGGCTGGTAAGAGGGATAGTTTGTGAAGTTGTGGAGAAAAAAGTATCAGGACAGCTGAGAGAGGTTATGACAGTGGTGTGGAGAGAAGGAGAGATAGGCAGAAAAGAATATTGGGGAGCAGCATGGAGAAGAATGGGGGAAGAGAACACAAATATTAGGCTGGAGAGAGGAGAAAGGCTGAAATTAGTTCATGAACTAATGAAAGCATACCTTCTCTGAAATAGCATCTTAAGGATAACTATAATAGCCATGGCAGAAATATAAACCCCTTCAAATAAATCATTACATCACTGACCACCAAATGTTAGATGGTGCTCTAATACCAGTGTGCTTCTAGTCTTCTTACACCATTTTCACAGGTGTGAGTTATGAAAGCATTTCTTCAGAATAAAAGAACTTTAGTAGTTCACCATATCTTATTTGAAGTAAAATTTCTGTGCCCATATTTCGAATTGTACCACAATGCCAAATATACTGTAGACCAATCATCAAAATATTATGGGTGTGCATCATTGCTGTTCTTTTAATTGTGGGAAATATTTTGAAGGACAGTAAAAGTTCCATTGATGCTCACAGAATAAATATTCTTATCCTTGAATGAATGTTAAACATTTATGCTGACCAGTGCAGTATTAGCTGTTATTCTATCCACTTATGCCCAATGTACTGCAGGCAAAAGAGGCAAATAGTTAACAAGAGCAAATATCCTGTAGATGTTGAGACTTGCCTTTCAATCCCATGATATTATAATGGCAGGTGAATGACAGGCTGTATTCCCTTCACCTCACCGTCCTTGGCCTCTTGTATTGTTCCATGGAAGCTCAACGTAAACTCGAGGAACAGCACCTCATCTTCCGATTAGGCACTCTGCAGCCTTCCGGGCTCAATATCGAGTTCAACAATTTCAGATCATAACCTCGGCCCCTATTACACATTTTTTCTTGTAATTTTTCCACTCCTTTCCCCCCCACTTTCCTTTGGTTTCTATCTCACACCTGGCAGCTATCTCTTGCCCTGCCAGTACACTTTACACCTAATCTCAGCCTATTACCATCTCGTCTAGCTCTTTTACTTCTTTTGTTTCTTTCACTTCTTTTGTCCGATCGCAGACCTGCCTTCGATCAATTTCTTTTCTTTCCAGTTTTGAAGAAGGGTTCGACCCGAAATGTCAACTCAAATTTCTCTCCACGGATGTTGCCTGACCTGCTGAGTTTTTCCAGCATTTTCTGTTGTTATTTCGGATTTCCAACATCTGCAGTATTTTGCTATCGTACAAATCCATGTCAATCATTTTTAAAGTCTATACCTAATTTTAAATTCAGTTTATGTATGGAACTTTTAGAGTTCTTTTTATTGGCTCTGAGTGCAATAACTTCAGCACCAAAAGTAAAAAAGAACAAAGTTTTTAAAAATGTTATTACAGTTAAACAATATTCAGTTCAGAAAATAAGTTACCCCATCCCCAATATTTGCATAAATCGCAATTACATCTCTTAATTCTTCATTAAAACAATTATTTTCCACTTCTGAAAAAAAAGGAAGGGGAGGAACTTAGTGACAAAGTAATGGGCCTCCCTGAAGTGGAAGGGTGGGATGGGAATGAGCAGCAAAGTCTTGGACCTGCCTGGGGCCTGGGGGGGGGGGGGGGGGGTGGGTGGTAGGGGAGAGAATAAGTGGAGAATTAGAAGGCCTGGCATGATTGTGCTTGGGGCATTTCTAGGAGGCAGAGCCAAAGTCAAACTGCTCTGTGTATATATTTATCTGCTGGTCATGTATCAATAACCAAAGGTACAATAATAGCTTTATTGTAGAAAAATGTTCCCAGGTATTTCATAGATGAATAAAGGAATGGACAGTGAGCAATTGTGGGATAGTTAGGTGAAGTGACCAAATTCTTGGTCAAAGATATGAATTTTGAGAAAGCTTTTAAAGGTGGAGAGCAAGGTAGTGAGATGGAAGGATTTAGTAAGAAAGATTTATGCGAAAATAAGGCCGGCTTGACTGAAGAGTCTGTCATAAAAGCGGTGCAGGAGAAGGGACGATGCACAGAAGGTCAGAGGACCAGAGGACCAGAGGATGCACAGCTGGAGAACGTTGCAGAATTAGGAGGAGACAAGGCAGTGGAGGTCTTTTAGATGAGAATGAGAAATTAAAATTTGATTTTGGGGAATAAGGAGAGTCAGAAGATGGGGATGGTGGAATGAGCAGGGCTTAGTGTGGCATGTAGGCAGCAGAGTTTTGGATGAGTTGTAGTTTATTCAGGGAGGAAGATGTAAGGCTGGTGAGGGGCTGAAAACATAGGATTTGGTCTTCCTGAGTTCAATTGGTGGAAAATATATCTCATCCATGACGTAATTACAGACAGGGGCCTAGAAATTCGGTTGTGGGTCCGCCAGGGCTTTAGCGACCGAAATTTTGCGCCGGCGTTAATGCCGCTGCGCCCGACGAAAATTCGGTTGCTCCGGGCCCAGATGGCGGCGGGCGCTAATGGAGGGTTTTTGCGCCTCACTATGGGCGTTCAGTGCAGTTTTCAGGCGCTAATCCCCCGCTGCGGCACCCGAGGCGGTGCGGCAGGCTGGGGTACTGCAGGCCTCCTCCTTCTGTTAAGGAGGAGCTGCCTGCAGCCGACCGCTGGCCGGTCGATTCGCCCGACAAATGAGCCCAGCACCTCGGGGAAGAGCCGTGCTCGCGGGCCACACACATCAGTGCCGCGGGGGGGTGGTGGAGGAGTCCCGGGAGGGAGGTGCGGGCAGGCGGCCGCCGGGAAAGCGGCCGGCCACCGCTCCGCCTTTATGCGCCGGCGCAAAGGTGTGTAACATCCCTTTCAACAATCGTTGGTTGCGGCTGCCACGGGCGAGGCGGCTGCAACTGAATTTGGGCTTGGGGCCGGGTTACCACGGCAACTGGGACGCTGCGCACACCGATGACGTCATCGGTGCCGGTGCAGCGCTACCGGCTAACGCCGATGGTAGGGCCCAACGCAATTTCGTTACCAGCTATAATTCCGGCGCAAGACCCTCTAACGCCTCTAATTGGGCGCTAACCCCACCGAATTTCTAGGCCAGGCAGTCTAATAGCACATATGTGGTCATGGGTCAAAGTGATGGGGAGGTGGAGCTGGGTGCCATCAGCATATATGTGGAAGTTGACCCTGGGTCGCAGAAAATCAAGTTGAGCAACTTGGGCTATGAAGTATAAGAGAAGGCTATACTTAAGGTCAGAAATATTCCTGATGCTCACCATGAAATAATGTGGTTGGGGGAGATGGTCAGAGTGAATGAAAATAGGGATGTTTATTATGTTAATCAATTTTATTTTTAGGGCAATATTGGATGGGTGAGAAGCTTTTTAAATTAGTTCTCAGGATATGAATGATTCTGGAAAGACCACAATTATTGCGTTAGCTGTCCTGAGAAGGCAGTAATAGCCTTAAGAACATAAGAACATAAGAAATAGGAGCAAGAGTAGGCCATTCAGCCCTTCGGCCCTTCAAGCCTGCTCCACCATTCAATGAGATCATGGCTGATCTTCTGCCTCAATTCCATTCACCGGCCTTATCACCATATCCCTTGATGCCGTTACTAGTCAGAAATCTATCGACTTCCGTTTTGAATATACCCAATGACTGAGCCTCCACTGCCCTCCAAAGATTCACCACCCTCTGTGTGAAGAAATTTCTTCTTATCTCAGTCCTGAATGGCCTACCCTTTATCCTGAGGCTATGGCCCCTGGTTCTAGACTCCCCAGCCAAGGGAAATATTCTCCCAGCATCCACCCTATCGAGCCCTGTAATCATTTTGTATGCTTCAATGAGATCCCCTCTTATTCTTCTGAATTCAAGAGAATACAGGCCTAGTTTACTCAAATCTCTTCTCGTATGACAGTCCTACCATCCCAGGTATCAATCTTGTGAACATTCGTTGCACTCCCTCTGTGGCAAGTATATCCTTCCTTAGGTAAGGAGACCAAAATTGTACATAGTACTCCAGGTGTGGTCTCACCAAGGCCCTATATAATTGGAGTAAGACTTCTTTACTACTGTACTCAAATCCTCTTGTAATGAAGGCCAGCATACCATTTGCCTTCCTAATGGCTTGCTGCACCTGCACATTCACTTTCAGTGACTCATGTACAAGGACACCCAGGTCCCTGTGAGCATCTGCATTCCCCAATCTTTCACCATTTAGGAAATACTCTGCCTTTCTGTTTTTTCTACCAAAGTGGATAAATTCACATTTATCCACATTATAATCCATCTGCCATGTTCTCGCCCACTCACTGAGTCTGTCAAGATCCTCTTGAAGCCTTTTCATATCCTCTTCACAACTGACACTGCCACCTAGGTTTGTGTCATCAGCAAATTTGGATATGTTACATTTAGCCCCCTCATCCAAATCATTGATATTGATTGTGAATAGCTGGGGCCCAAGCACTGATCCTTGCAGTACCCCACTAGTCACAGCCTGCCATCCTGACAAAGACCCGTTTATCCCTACTCTTTGTTTTCTGTCTGTTAACCAATTCTCAATCCATGCTAGTATATTACCCCCAGTTCCATGTGCTCTAATTTTGTTCACCAACCTCTTGTGTGGGACCTTATTGAAGACATTCTGAAAATCCAAATACACTACATCTACCAGTTCCCCTTTGTCTACTCCACTAGTTACATCCTCAAAGAACTCCAATAGGTTTGTCAAACAGGATTTCCCTTTCATAAATCCATGTTGACTCTGCCCAATCTTACTATTAGTTTCTAAGTGCCCAGTTATTGCATCCTTTATAATAGATTCCAGCATTTTCCCAACTACTGATGTGAGGCTAACAGGTCTGTAGTTCCCTGTTTTCTCTCTCCCTCCTTTCTTAAATAGCGGGGTTACATTTGTTGTCCTCCAATCTGCAGGAACCATTCCAGAATCTATAGAATTTTGGAAGATGACAACCAATGCATCCACTATCCCAATGGCCACCTCTTTCAAAACCCTAGGATGTAGGTCATCCGGTCCTTGAGATTTATCGACTTTTAGTCCCATTAATTTTGCTAGTACTGTTTTTTCACTAATAATAATTTCTTTAAGTTCCTCATTCTCGCCACACCCTTGGTTTTCTCTTATTTCTGGGAGGTTTTTTGTGTCTTCCTCCGTGAAGACAGAAACAAAGTATTAATTTAATTTCTCTGCCATTTCCTCAATTTCCATTATAAATTCTCCCATCTCTGACTGTAAAGGACCTACATTTACCTTCGCCAGTCTTTTCCTTTCCACATACCTATAGAAGCTTTTACAATCCGTTTTTATATTTTTCACTAGTTTGTGCTCATATTCCATTTTCCCTTTCTTTATCAATTTCTTGGTCCCCCTTTGCTGATTTCTAAAAAGATCCCAATCCTCAGGCTGACTGCTTTTTCTGGCAACTTTATAAGCTTCCTCCTTTGACTTTAATTTCTTTTATTAGCCATGGTTGGATCACTTTTCCCTTTGAGTTTTTATGCCCTAGAGGAATATATGTTTGTTGCAAATTATGCATTATTTCCTTGAATGTTAGTCATTGTATGTCCACTTTCATACCTTTTAGTGTAGTCTCCCAATCTAACATGGCCAACTTGTCCCTCATAGCCTTCTAGTTTCCTCTGTTTTGATTGAAGACCTTAGTTTCAGATTGGACTACATCACTCTCAAACTTAATATAAAATTCAATCATATTATGGTCACTTGTCTCTAAAGGCCCCTTTACCACAAGATTATTGAGTAGCCCTTTCTCATTACACAGTACCAGATCCAGAATAGCCTGTTCCCTGGTTGGTTCCTCCACATACTGATCCAGGAAAACATTTTGCATGCATTCCAAGAATTTGTCCTCCACACCATTAGTGGTAATTTGATTTGCCCAGTCAATATGTAGATTAAAGTCCCCCATGATTACCGTATTGCCCTTGTTACATAGAAACATAGAAGATAGGAGCAGGAGTAGGCCATTCGGCCCCTCGGAGCCTGCTCTGCCATTTAATGAGATTATGGCTGATCATCCAAATTCAGTACACTGTCCCTGCTTTCTCCCCAGATCCCGTGATCACTTTAGCCTTAAGAAATATATCTAACTCCTTCTTGAATATATTTAATGAATTGGCCTCAACTGCCTTCTGTGGTAGAGAATTCCACAGGTTCACCACTCTCTGGGTGAAGAAATTCCTCCTCATCTCTGTCCTAAATGATTTACCCCTTATCTTTAGACTGTGACCCCTGGTTCTGGACTCCCCCGCCATCGGGAACATCCTTCCTGCATCTAGTCTGTCTAGTCCTGTTAGAATTTTATAAGTTTCAATGAGATCCCCTCATTCTTCTAATCTCCAGTGAATATAAGCCCAATCGACCCAATCTCTCCTCATATGTCATTCCTGCCATCCCAGGTATCAGTCTGGTAAATCTTCGCTGCACTCCCTCCATGGCAAGAACATCCTTCCTCAGATAAGGCGACCTAAACTGCACACAATACTCAAGGTGTGGTCTCACCAAGGCCCTGTACAACTGCAGCAAGACATCCTTGTTCCTGTACTCGAATCCTCTCGCTATGAAGGCCAACATACCATTTGCCTTCTTAACCGCCTGCTGCACCTGCATGCTTACCTTCAGCAACTGGTGCACAAGGACACCCAGGTCTTGTTGCACTTCCCCTTCTCCCAATCTATTGCCGTTCAGATAATAATCTGCCTTCCTGTTTTTGCCACCAAAGTGTATAACCTCGCATTTATCCACATTATACTGCATCTGTCATGCATCTGCCCAATCACCCAACCTGTCCAAATCATACTGGAGTTTCTCAGCATCCTCCTCACAGCATACACGCCCACCCACCTTTGTGTCATGCACTTCTAATCTCTTGATTGATAGTGTGCCCTAGATTACCACTACTGTTTGGTGGCCTATACACAACTCCCACCAATGTTTTCCGCCCTTTGCTGTTTCTTAGCTCCACCCAAACTGATTCCAGTTCTACATCATGATCTGCCAAGCCAAGATCTTTTATCTCTACCGTGCCGATCTCATCCCTTATTAACAGCGCTACGCTACCTCCTTTTCCTTTTTGTCTGTCCTTCCTAAATGTTGAGTACCCTGGAACATTCAGTTCCCAGCTTTGGTTATCCTGCAACCATGTCTCTGTAATGGCAATTACATCATACCCATTTACTTCTATTAGTGCCATGAATTCATCCACCTTGTTGCGAATACTACGTGCATTTAGATAAAGTGCCTTCAACTTTGCCTGTTTAATATTTTTCTGCACTTTGACCCTCTTTACTGTTAGCCTTTGTTTCTGCTCCCTACTAGTTTTGCTGACTACTTTTCTAACTTGCACTTCCAGCTTTGTTTCTCTCTGTTCTGGGCCCACACTTAGGTTCCCAGCCCCCTGACAAACTAGTTTAAGTCATTTTCAACAGAGCAAACCCCCCTGCGAGGATATTGGTCCCGGTTCTGCCGAGGTGTAACCCGTCCAACTTGTACGGGTCCCACCTTCCCCAGAATCGGTCCCAATGCCTCAGGAACTTAAATCCCTCCCTCCTACACCATCTCCCCAGCTTCTTCATGAAGCAATTGTTTTACAACTAAGCGACTCACTAGACCACTTTAGAGTATTAAGAATCAATCACATGGTATGATACTGGAATCCTATGAAGCCCAGACCAGGTAGGGACCAGGTAGGGGTGTCTGTTTCCATTTCCTAAAGGATATTACTGAACCAATTAAGTTGTTCAGTTTCATAATTTGTCAATGATGGGGTTTGAACTCAAATTTGAGGCTGTTAGGAAAATACAGTAACTACTGTGCTGTCATGTCCATCATTGGGATATGTACATCAGAAGAAATTTTTAGCTGGAATGTTATTGGGGTGTATTGTTTGCTGCTTTGATGGGTAAAAATAATTTTTGGTGCACTGTAGCTGTGCAGAATTTTTTTTAAGGAGTAAAACATCTTGTGCATTATGATGGTGAGATAAAGAAAGTAGCAAACAACCAATTATAAAACAGAAAAACACAGGAATTACACCTAAAATTCAACTACTTAGAAATCAGAACAATACAGGCACAAATGTGACCACTGAGGAAGAATAAAATTGACATGTGGCCTGACAAACTATGTTCATGATGGTGACTAGTCATAATTTTTAAAAATTATATATGTATTGAAACTAGAATTATCTTTCAATAAACTTTTAGGAAAAATATTAATTACTAAAAGGTGCAGTTACACTGCTACTTGTGTGTGGATTCAAGAAGATTTTGGATATGCAACGACACAAAAATAGCACTATAGCTCAGGGGTCAAGTTGCTAATCTGATTTTTGAGTGCACTGCATCGGAGAGGTGCAAGACCCCCGCAAGCAGGTAGTGTTACAGTGATTTGGTTTTGCGTGGTGTATGGTATAACTCCAGCTCAGTACGGTACCACATTATAAATGTGCCAAAGGAATCCATGGTGAAATTTATAAAACCTGATTTGCATAGATTAGTAAGGCTCCCTCTTGATTCAGGTGGGCACTTAGCCCACCCAGGTAAAATGTCAGCAGTGCAGAAACAGACAGCAAGTCAACCACCTCTGCTTTTAACTCCATCACTGCCCTGTTTCCACCAGGCGGCGAGGGTTAAAATCTCCCTCACTGTTTGACAGAGTCAGCAATTCCACCGTTTTGCCTCCCACTGAACAGCAACATAACTTTGCTACGTTGCATTTCATAAAATGCAGGGGAACATTTATAGCATTGGATTTCCAGCATCCGCAGTATTTTGCTATCGCATTTATAGCATCCATCTGGCCATCCTGCAGCCCTTTCTGTGCATCAGTAACTTAACATGCCTCATGCAACTGGAATGTGTTGGCAAGATTTCCTGTGTGAAGCAGTGTTAAGATTTCAGTACAATAGTTCCAAGTATAACTTGTACCCTATGTATGTGCCATGCTGCTTTATGGTCATGCATGTTAAGCGTTCAAAGGGCTACAAGATTGCCTGACAACTTGAGGTGTGAGCAGTTAAAGAGTACAGATTTGCTAACACATTTTGTGGCATGTATACTTGAGACCCATATTTACTATAAGAATCCAATGGGTACCATTATTTTGACAGCTTTCCTCAGTTCTGCCATTTTCTTCTACATTTGCAACCAGGTCCACTGGATATTGCAGAGAACAATGAGCCAGTCAGCTATATTCCAATTCCAATTCCAATTCAAATGCTTTATTGGCATGAAAGTTTACAGAGAACCATATTGCCAAAGCTTACATAGCAAAAAGGTACAGTTTTCCAACATATCTTGCCAGGCATTTTGAACAACTTGGGATGGTCTTTGAGTACCCTCTTTGGTAATTATCTTTAGCTTCACTATATATATAAACTATGGCCTAGAAATTGGGTTTTGGCGCAGCCAGGGCTTTAGCGCCGGAAGTTAGTGCCGGCGCTAAGTCCCCCTGCCCGCGCCAAAAATTCAGTAGCGCCGCGCCCAAACGGCTGCCGGCGCTACTGGAGGGTTTCAGCACCTCCCAATGGGCGCTACCTGCCCCATTGCGGCGCTGTTCCGGCGCTGCGGCGCCCGATGCGGTGCGGCAGGCTGGGGAAGTGCAGGCCTCCTCCTTCCGTTAAGGAGGAGCTGCCTGCACCCGACCGCTGGCCGTTGACGGCTGAATAAAAATGAGCCCGGCACCTCGGAGAAGTGCCGGGCTCGCGGCCCACACGCATCTGTGCCGCGGGGGGGTCTTGGAGGAGTCCGGGGAGGGAGGTGCGGGCAGGCGGCCGCCGGGGAAGCGGCCGGCCGCCGCGCGACCTTAATGCGCCGGCGCTAACTTCAGCAAGGCACCTTTTACAGAACGTTGCTTGCGGCTGCCACGGGCGAGGCGGCCGCAACTCAATTTCGGAGTTCGGGCGGGTTACCACAGCAACCGGGACGCTGCGCACACCGATGACGTCATCGGTGCCGGCGCAGCGCTACCGGTGCAACGCCGCTTTAGGGCCCCACTCAATTTTTCAAATGGCCATAACTCTGGCGCTAGTCCCTCTAGCGCCTCAAAAGCGGCGCTAAGGCTAGTGAATTTCTAGGCCTATATCTTCAAATATTCCCCGTGCTTTCAGGAAACCTACATTGATGATAAACTGTAAATCTTTAAATCTTTTCCTGTGAAATGGAAGTGTAATTCACAGGATTTATGCACTTGAATTTCAAAATTTTCTTTAAATTGATTTATTTTCATTGTAGACCTTTAGACAAAATCTTTTTAAAATTCAGCTGCAATTTGCTTAGCACTGCTTTTGCAACCTACTGGAGGTTGCTTTGAAATAACATCTCAACATCTTACAAATTTGAGAGCTAAGTAGATTATATTTTTCAGTGCAAAATGCAAAGTGATAAAGTATTGAAAGATGCTAAAATATCAGCATCCTTATAAAGCAAATTGTCTTAATTCACTGCGTTCAGCACCTAATGATTTTCCACTTAGGGAAAACTGTTTGTTTACTTTCTTTCTGTGTACTCTTTGTCAAACGATATAGTCTGCTAGCTGCAATTCCATTTTAACAACCTAACCCATAGTTTATCAATGAATGAAACATGGAGAAAAGAAGTAGAAACCTTTAGACACTTCACTGCTGCAGTGCTCCGAAATCTCACTTTTGTGCACACGAACTCTTGCGGCAACACAGAGGAAAGGCAGGAGCTTGCCATATATAATTAATTAGGGGCCAAATTAAAAATCCAGCAGGACACAATATCAAACCACTTATTGTTCAGTAGGACCAGCACATTGTCACACTACAGCCAGTGGCTGCCTTGGGAGCAATGATTGTGGATTTTTTACTTTCATTTCTGTAGCATAACTATAGTCTACTTGTCTTGGGAGATTGTCAAACATTTGTAACATGAAGCACATTGACAGTTATAAAACAATCTGCTCCAATACAACAGGCATTTCACTGGCTCGATTGAATTTAGTTGCAATTAAATGCAAGCTCCTTTTAGCATCTAAAATTCATGTCCCACCCTACAAAACCTACAAGGGCTCAATAGCATTATGTATTAGAAAACTATTATTTTTATCTATGTAAGCTCCTGTTCAGATTCAACCAATAAACCATGGATACAGTATAGGGCTCCTCCGAACAATTGTGAAGAGTCAAAAGAGAAATGATTCCTCACAGTATTAGTTCATTTCCTAATGAGTGCAAATCCAGAACAAAAACTTAAGAGATATTGCAAGCTCTGGGAAATCTGTATTAAAGAGCATTAAGAATGGAAACTGATGTGATTGGTGACATTCTTGAGAGACCGGGGTGGAAGGCCATGCTATCATTAACTTAAGAATACGATGAGCGATCACTTAAGTGCAAAACAGAAAGGTGTTGGTGAGCAGCTAACAAAACCTACAAGGACTGCTTTACAGAGTTGTATAAATGAATAATCTCAGTACACCATGTGCTTTCAAAAATAATGAATTCTGATGTACGCTTCTTGCAATGTACTTTTTTCATATTCATATTCTAAAGAACCTCTAGTAAGTACTGTACATATGTGAAACAATGTACACAGTGAAACCCTGTTAGTTTCTTTGTGAGATATGCTGCTAACTACAGACTGGATGATCATCGTGCAATGTTAACTTTGAGATCTCAAATCAGTATTTGTCACAGAAGGAATAGGTCCAGATACAAAGTAACAAATAATTGAAATAACCAAGGGATTCAGGTGATGTCCTAATAGCAGATAACAGTGAATCGCCACCATTGTAACCCCGAGATGTAATTACTTCCTTGAAATTATTACCATATATTCTTCATTTTATAAAATATACTGAGGGGAATTTTATTGCACTTTTTTTTGCTGGTGGTTAGTGTCATGGCAGACATCAACAGCCAGGATAGTCCATACATGGTGATGTATACTGAATGATTAATTATTGTGATATAATCAGGGTGAGTCATCGAGTGGTAATTTGCAGTTCAATACCTGAGAATAATAAATCAGTATGTATATTATTATAAACCATCACATTTAGAAGTGCTGGTTATTGATTCACTACATGTACTGTAGGAGTCCTGTGCAACAGTTACCAAGCAAAAGGTTAAAAAAGCTGGCAGTAATAGATTAGAAAGGGTCATTTACTATTTAACCAAGCATATTTTAAGTTGCTGGCAGTATGCTGACATCACCACCAACATGCAAAGGCATGCTTAAGGCAGTGGATCAGGACAAGTCAGTTGATTACTAATCAATCATCCATTTATTCAAATACCTTTTGCCCAGCAAACGAAATAAGAGGCTATTTAGAAAAGTAATATAACATTCTGGAAAGAAAACAAACATATGGAACTTTAAAAATTCTCATCTTAGCTGAGAAACGCACACCAAAAGTCCATGAATTTATCAGCGAATTTTATCTGTACAAATAAATATGCACACAGATGTTCATGTAATGACAACAAAATCAATTTTAGTTAATGAAATTCATACCTTTTATACTGCTGTTCGAAAAAATGCCTCCAAACTCCGTGTGTTTTGGTTTTGAGGATAGGACCATTGAATGACCCGGCGGCTGGGGTACTTGAAAAGTATGTTTTGTTACTACTTGCCTTCTCGGACTTAAAACAGGTAAATGGATGGCATTCTCGGGCATGCTGCTGTTTTGAGGTGTTGCAGCAGGATGCTGGCAGCCATTCAGTGACAGTTTTGTATGCATATTGTTTGCGAGCATTCCAGTAGCGGGACTTGGTGTAGCGCTGTTTGAAGACGGGCATGGTGTTTCTGTCTGAATTCTGATGGGGGGGATCTGTTGTCCGTTGATCAAGGCTGGCCCCTGAGGAGTACCCGTTCCCCGGTGGTTATTATTACAGGGCCTTCCATTCATGTTTAAGACGATTCGTCAGCAATAAAATGCGCTCAAAATATCCACAGACTTTGTCAATCCAGCAAGAGTTAGTGAGAGTTCACTACATTATCCATGCCATGTCAGAGAATATCCTGTCAAAAGAACATATACAATTATAAAAGCGAAATTTACAAAATTTAATACAGGGATATATATTATCTGGACAAATACATAGATGGCTATTATATATAAAAATATGACCCTACTCTGATGAACAACCACTGCTGCTATATTTTTGATACTATAATCCTGACTTTTTATCTGAAACTTTCACATCCTTACATGTGCTAAATAATTTTATTTGCATTTTTATCCGGAATTAAAGTGGGTAGCTTGAGTGAGTAACGGTGCATGCACCCAGACTGCATTAAATATTGTAAACGAAATGGCAACATCGTGAGCATCAATCTAATGCAACTAATGTGTATAATGGTTACTTTATTGATTACAGTGTTGGGTCAAAAACTTTTCTTGCAGTTTTTAATAAGACAGCAACTGAAAGCAATGAAAAGTTAGATCTTACTTTTTGCCTTCTTATATTTGCCAGGCATAAAAGATAAAAAATGTTAGCTCAGCGAACACAAATATTAAAGCAATTCCACAGATATGAAGGTTGTCGATATTGTTGCATCACGGCGTTGGAGCGAATTGATAAAGAAATGGCATGGCTATTCGTTTGAAACTCTATATGCTTAAAACATGCTAACATTCGACATGTCGTATTAAAGGCAAAGAGCCGCTGACTGCACGTGTGTACTTACCCCATTTCTGTTGCCATTTTAAGCATTTCTAAGCCGGTTTAATTCTTTGAGTGGATCAGTTACACCACCCATGTTTCTGGAATCCACGATATGAGGACGGTAGAAATACAGTGAGGATCAATAACCGGATCAGAAAACATGGGAAATTGAATAATGTTTAATATTGATACTAATTATTTCGATTAGTTGGGAATAAAATTTGATGATGCCGCCACAGGTCTCCTCAGTAGATTTTGCAAAATGCTAATTCTGTCCTCTTAATTCATAAAATTCTACCGTCATACTACAGAAATTGTGTCTCTATTTATTTTACAACAGCGTCTCACCCTGCAAGGTCCACTAGATTATTTCCAAGCGGCATTGTATTGAACAGGGTGTGAAGGCAGGGTATTTGAGCGGATTATTGTTTAGCAATTACAGATAATCCGCCATATATTACACCGTGATCCTGTCACGGGAAAACACGCGCAATAAATCCAAAAGTTGCAATGTATCCATGTGAGCAGCAACACGCCATGACATTTCTGTCAAGTTTGTTTAAAGGAAGCCAAAGAAATTACAAACTGACAGGCGTGCTATAGTGCTGGCAATACATTGGGCTTGGGTGTTCTACCCGATATGTTGAAGACACTGAAGTAAATCCAACCCAAACCAAATCCCAATGATCGAGACCCCGAACCTTGCTGACAGGTGAAATGTTGAACCAACTGTGTCAGGGAAACCAGGCAGCACTGGAACCAATTGGTGACCCGAGTGTTGTGTAAAAGAGGAAACATGGAAAGGAAGGGGAAAAAGACAGAGTTAAGTTCACCTACTGTTTTCACGGAAAACTTTTAGACAGGATTCGAACCGGTGTTAGAATGCAGCTAAGGAAAAACGGATTTTTTTTTGTGTCAGAGCCGGAGGTGAATTCTGCCCAAAGAGACGTGAAGCAAGAGCTCGGTCAATTATCAGCGTTAACATGCCAGCGATCAATCGTGGCAGAGAAACAAAAATGTGACACAGTAGAAAAATATATAGCCAGCATGACGCACTTCATCCAGGCCGTATTGTGTTGGGGGAGATGCTGTCCAAGGCCACAGTTTCTTACCCCCCCCCCCCCGCCCCCACCACCAGATATTTGAGAAACCAGGATCTAAGGTGTGGTGAAGTTTCTATTGAAAAGTAGAAAAAACACATGCAAGATATTAAAAAAACAAGCAACTGTAAAACCGATGTATTGGGAGCGAGGGGAAGTTCCAGTCAGCGAAGAGAAACAGATTTACTCCAATAATAATTATTTATTTTTAAAATAAAAAGTGATTACCGATTTTTAAAAAGACACAATAAGAATGAAAGTGGCCCGCAGTTGTTTTTTTTTGGGGGGTGGGGGGTGGTTGTGAAAATAATATTAACATCTATCAGAGGAAAATATGGGAAGTTAGCATCCATTAGAATAAATAGACAGAACTCAGTCTATTATTGAAATGATGGAGAAAGAGGCGCGAGTGGGTGCACCTGGCGGCGCGAGCCCGCGCGGACACCTCCCGGGACAGCGACACGAGCAGAGCGGCCTCGCGCCCCCTCCGCACCCTCACAGCTGGCCACTGGAGGGGAAGGTCTTTCAACATATCAGGGGCTATTTACATTTGCAATCAAAACTTTAAAAAAAACTTCCCAGCGTTAATATCCGTGGTATACCCATCTGCAAATTGTTTAGGTTAGATTGCTTTAAATGTCAGTAGTGCTACGATGCGTTAAATTGCAACATTTTAAGAGATTAAATAAAACATAAATACACATTTTCTGCACACACCATTATACACTGCTTACATAAAAGGAAAGGGGAGGGGGAAGACGGCACTGTCCTAGTAAATTTGAAAGCGGTGCTGTACACAAATGCTTACTTAAAGAAAATTACTTTTCACACTAACTCAGTTACACACACGCCTTCATTCCAAGGACAACAGACAAATACTTTGAAGGATTTCTCAGAACATCAAGAGACCGGCGCAAAGGGCATGCTCCTTTTGCAATTCAAGTATTTAATCTACGGGTATCTTGTGGATTTGGAATTTAATTGTGAATATTTTCTGCTGCTTGTATGAGGGCAACGTCGGTCTCAGGCAATTCTATCAGAAGGAAAGCAGCAGAGCGGCGAACCATTGGCAGCTTGATCCGCACACTACGTTTTCTATTTTCAGTTTTAGGTTTACAGTGCCTCTAATTAACTTCACCAATTCATAATGGCAACGACATGAGAGTAATCCCCACCAAAGCCCAACCTTTATATACTCCTCTGTAAAAGCAATGTGTGTTCGACACAAACCCTTTAGTCATCTACAGGCTGAGAAGTCCACCTGTCATAAATACAAAGCTACAAGTCGATGTTTGCTTAAAAAGACAGGTTATTAAACAAAACTTCTATAGTGTTTTGTTGTTTCTCCCAGAAATTGGCGAGCTATTGGTCATCACATGGTCTTCACTTCAGTCCCATGCCGATTGTACAACTTTATAAAAAGGTAACAAATAAATGTGCCTGTTAAAAGTAGCCCACATTCGCTCCAATGTGTTTGTACACGTCCGAATAAGTGCTCTGCTCATTAAAGCATACTTTTACTACTTGTCACCTATGTTTCGGCAAGTTTCAGATCAACACACCGGCGATGACAACGTAATGGTGACGGCCAACTCCACTATAGCGATCATGACAGTTATGACAGTAGCACTTCACATATATTCTAAAACATTCACGCTAACAACTGCAGTTGTTTGCACACGGATCACGATGATAATGTAGTTAAGATGTTTTTGCATCTTGTTCAAATCAAGAGCCACTTACCGAGTAGTTAAAAGATTTGCACAACACACCGCAAACACCCTCATGACAGAGAGTATCTCTGGATCCAGGCGAATATTCCGCAGTGAAGTTATTCGGCGTTCAAAGATGGAGCAGAGCCTGTGTCGCCAGTGAGTTTTCCCAGCAGATCTCACTCTGACCGTACAGAAGCTTTCCCTTTCTCTCTCTCTTTTCTGAGGAAGGGGAGGGGTTCTATAACTTTGTTAACTTTGGGATCACTGCTATATACTCGGTTGTACTGGTGCTTCGTGTTATGTTGTGAGTGTAGCTGTATCTATGCCAGTGACTGGAGCTGTGTGTGTATGTATCTGTGCTCAGCCCAGCTCGACTGCGGGGGCGGGTAATTGGTGACCGATTTGTGGAAGCTCATTCAACCAAGGACTTGGGAGCTGCAACAGCCATTCGCTGAAAGAACTTGAGCATGTCTACGCTCCTGCATGCTGCAGCTGAGTGTCGATGATGTTTACAGATACGTTCTGCATTGGAAAGTTGTTTTCGTTTGGTTGTCGTAAAAATAAACTGTAATATGGGTGCGCATTTGTATACTTGGCATGAATGCTTATGTTTACTGATATCTGCACACTGCATTTACACACACGGATGTGGTATCGGCGATTCAATTTGGAAACGGGTTATCCCACTCCCCTTAACAATGAGCGACTCTGAAAACACTCCAAATTTACGAATTAGCAATGTCCGTGCAGTAGGGCTGATTCAAATGCACGACGGCAGTAAATAATTTGCTGCATTAATTGAAAAATTGTTTTACAAGGGAAAATGATCACGACTTTTGTTATTCAATAGCCCTTGAAAAATTGGAAGGACGAAGCAATAAAAGGGTTAAGCTGTAATACTACCATTAGATCACCCATGACGTTGCTCACGACATAACAAAAAGTATTGTCCTAAACATATGTTTTACTAATCCTTTGCCCACGTGTGTGTACGTGTCTTCCTATATATACACACACACATAATCTAATAAATGGGAAGAAAATAGTGAATTCCCTTCCAGTTTATGACTTTAGAAACACATTTTTGTAGTTCAAGAACTGCTCCCTCAACCCACTTAGTCATCGTAACCAAGAATGACACACTCACTTGGTTACCACAAACCCCTGAGCAACGATTACCATGGACCAATGGCAGATGAGATTCCTCACTTACATTGTAACCATGCACCATGCACTAACCATGACACTGATAAAACGCTGCTATGAAAACCCACACTCACAGCTTGTGATTACTACTGGCTAATGACAATGTTATAAAGCGACTCAAACGTTTGAACTAGTCATAATTAATATTGAACATTAGTGTACTAGAAAGTGACCAGCTTTTGAAATGCTAACAATTTTAGCAAATAAATTGGCACAAACGCAAAATTAAGCATGTGTTCTATTAATGAGTGGACCTCCCGTGGCATTGCACGCGGGAAGTCAGTGGATATGGTTTCTCTCACACGTCTCTGTTTTGTTCCTGTGTCTCTTGTGTTCTGAATCTCCCGTTGTCTTCTGTTCAGCTGTGTTTCTCTTCTTTGCTTATTTCTTTGTGGTCTTCTGATTCTCTTTTGTTTTCAAGTAGGAAATAGGGGGTGGCCAACAGTCCAGGGAGCTGCTGATTTAATTTTTAGGTGGTGGATATGCAGCTCGTAGGACTAGAGGATTGCCTTTACATCCACTCCTGCATGTTATATCTCTCATGCACCACCCTCCCATTGCATCCTCTACTGCACACCCTGTATGCTCCCTAACCTGTGGCTGCCCTGTTATCACACCTCTCTCGCTCCATCTCTTAAACCCTCAATCCCCTCCTCTGTGATTTCAAGCCATATCCCATTCACTTATCCTTCATGTCCCTATCTTTTTTCATCCTGTATTACCTGACCCTTGAATTCAATTCCATGCCCTTGTGGCCATCAGCCCCTCAGCTCACATTCCCTGTCTCTCGCTTTCTATTCCTTGATGATGATGAACTCATCATCTGCCTACTACAAGCCTGATCACAGGCAAATGAAAAATGTAGAGAGTCTTGGCCCAGGGAGAGGGTCTGAAAACTGTGGGGAGGCCAGCAAAAGAAAAATGGAGTCCATGCTGGGAAGACTCTGGGCTGGGGAAGCAATGGTAAGAATTGAGTCAGCGATGGAACATTAATCTGCAAGGATGTAGATGCTATGCTTGGGTCCACAGCTAATAGGTGGAGCCCTACTGAAGAAAAATTAAGCTGAGACAAGAAGAGTTGGGGCTGAGGAGCAGGGGAAGCTGGCCGAGGAGGCAAAGCTTGCATACTGTAAAGCTTGGCTGCCAGCATGCCAGACTTTCAAAAGTAAAGTGTGGCTAATACTGCTGACATTAGTAATCAAGTTTGGGGCAATGGTGGCTAATGCAGTTGGAAGGACTGCAAATGGGTGGAGGGGGGCAGTGGGAGGGGGGGCGGCTGTGGTGAGGGGAGTTTCAAATAAATCAGGGAAAGAGAAAATGTAGAGATCCAGACACCATGTAGAAGACCAAGTAACAGCAGTAGAGACTAAAGAAGCCCAAGAGCAGGGAAGATTGAAGATGAGAATAGGGAGGTAACATAGCACCACCAGTGGTGGAAAGCCTGCAATTACACTGTGACAGATAATTGTTTATGTTGAAAAATTCCATTATAAGTGTTTGCATAGCCATATTCAGTTATAAATGTTTGCATAAAAGCATTATTCAAACATAGTCACAGCAAAAAATAAGGTTTGTGAAGAGGGGAATGCCATAGGCAATATTTTAAATAATTTGTACATTATAGATATACATTCATATATTTTATATATATATATATATAAATAAACATACAGTCTCAACAATATGTGACAAAACACATGCCTATTATCAACAATATGCAAATATATTCAAGTTTATACAGATACACTGTTTTACATTTATATGTACAGGAATTCATTAACCACACATAAAACATGCATATATAAATTGACACATATTTTATATATGTGTGTTTATATGGATAGTTAGTTGCATAGATCCCATAGATGAGTGTGATAAATTTATCACCAAACCAGAATAAAATCTGATAAGTAATGCAATTTTTGAATTACTATATCATCTTATTTTAGCTTAGGGTGTTTTATATGGAGAATGATTTAGCTCGTTGATTGCCAGCAGGTTCAGATAAATTTCAGGTTCTATTTTTTTTAGTTTATCTTTGCTTCTAACATATGTTCTATCTATTCTGTTTATTTAAAAAAATATAAAGTAATATTTTGTTTTGTTCATTTTCCTCTACCTCCTGGGTCCCGCTGTCCTTTTGGAGAAAGGAGCAATATCTGAAAGTTTGGCCTCTGATTGGCCAAACAAAAACTAATGACTTCCCCTCTCCAGCCAATTAAATCTGAGAACTACTAAGGTTGATATTGTCTCATTCCAAGTATAGCGACATTAGTCTTTGATTGCAAGTATCAAATAATCAACTGTTTACTCTGGATGAGCTATCTTGTCTTTAGTGTCAATATCTCAATTGTGCATAGATGATATAACACATGTATAGTGAGGTTGAGTTTAATACTGCTCCTGTCTTTATGTGAAGTGACTTTCTAGAAGATTATTAATTTAGAAATGTCATTAACAGATTAAAGCCAAAAATTGTGGGAATGGGCAAACAAAATAACAATGGCCCAGAAATTCGGGTCAGGGGCTTCCCGCAGGTGCAAGCCCCCGACCTGCATTTAACTTGTGTGCCGGCCATTGAGCTGTGGGCCCACGTGGAATTCCGATCCGGGGCCTGGTCCAGCTGCTGGCACGCAGTGCTTGCATATCCCAGGGTCGCAGTTAGTTCGATGCATCCCCTGGGATCACGTGGGCCATGAAGAGCCAATTGTAGCAGGGAATTCTCCATTCATAAGATTGACAGGAAGAGCTGTCAAGACTTATAAATACTACGGCCCATAAACAGCACTAAATCTTCGAATAAATTTTTGAAAACATCACATTTTTTAAATAAACTATAAATTACATGAAATAACGATTTTAAACAATAATTTAAATTTTTGAAAAAATAATTTTATTTTCTATCGGGGCTAAAAATAAACTTACCTTGCTTTAAAGTATTTAAAAATAATAAACCTGTGGAAAAATGTTTTAATTTTAATTAATTCACCACTTACCTTGTAAAAAGCAGGCCTTACACCTGCTTTTTACATGTCTAACTTCTGGAGACTTACCCTCCTGGGAAAACCTGCAAAAAAACCCGAAGTTTGATGTGCACGCGCAGTCTCTCCCGCGCACGCGTTCGACCTCTGAACCCCTTCGTTCAGGGGATCGGAAGTGTCGGTTTCCCATGCACACACAGTGCATGCAGGAAACCGGCACTTCCATTGGGCTTACGGGTGATTACCCCATGCGTACTCACCCGTGGAGACTCGAATTTCTGGGCCAATAAGTTTCATGGGATTCAGTTTAGATTTCTATCTCTCCAACTCTGGCACTACAAATACTGCAAAAATAAATGGTGTCAAATTGTCTTATTGATAACTTCCCATAAAACTATCTCCACTTCAGTTATTTTTCAAATTGTCAATGTATATTTGCAGTGACTATTTACCTACATGACAATAGTCACTGCACTCCAAAAGTAAATGAAATGCTTTGGGATGTTCTGAGAATTGTGATAAATGCATTATATAAATGTAAGTCTATTTCTTTCTTTGGGCTCATATATGCAGAATAGCCACTAGGGTAAAGTACTGGAGAGGTGTTACTGCACAATCAATGTGTCATGAGGGTAGGAATTTAGAGTAGGTAATGATAAATTAATTATGTTATCATTTCAGAGTACTAACTGAGGCAGTTCAGAAGACCAGGAAATTAGTTCAATTTTCTGGACCTAAATAATTTGGGAAATAAAAAAAAATATTTTTGTTGAATGATTTGGATCCCACATTATTGGTGTAAATGTATTATATGTATGCAGAAATGTATTATCACTAATAACACCATGATATATGGATGATATTTACTTTATATGGTATATAAAATTCTTTCTATACAACATAATAATTTGACTGCAAGAAAGCTAAGATTATTTTATACCCTGAAACAATAGGTATACATAGACAGTCATTCACATATATATATCAAAAATCTTACGAAGGCATATGCTTCCTGTACACAAAACTTTACTTCCTTTTGTCACACTTTTATGTCAACTTGTTTCCATTATAAATTCCTATGTCCACATCTATAATGGAAGTTGTCTATGTAAATTTGTTGCATTGTAATTACAATCTCCTACCAATGATGGCACGGTAGTGCCTCAGTTCCAAGTCTCCCAGCTCCTCGGCCTATACTGCAGAGAAGCTTTTATGTTCTAACTAACTCTACTTCTCTGCTTCCCAAATTGCATTTATGCTTTAACTATAAATAATATTATATCAAAGTAATACATAAAAATAAGAACAGAATATATGACTTTCAAATAAGACTGAATTATGTCATCATGTCCTGATTCAATTGTCCTCCACCATCTCAATCTACTTCACCTGAGGACTACACTTGGCCTTGACTCCCCATGTGCTATTCTACAAGAGATTGGCATATAATAAATTGCATGTGACATTTAATTGATGAATGTTTTGTTTACAAACAAGGTGGCAATGGAGTTGGGGGAGAGACTTCAGAACTCATTCCACAGAGACACTTGGTGGCCGCAGCCTATAATGATATAGTAACAGTTGACATAATAAAAATGAATGGGAAATGTTGACATAGCAATTTACACTGGTAAATGTTGACCCAAAAGAGTGACCAATAAATAATTATGGCAACAGGACGTAAGATTTGCGATGGGGAAGTTTATTCAAAAAATATTTAGATATACACATCGGTCTGTAATTTGTGGTCAGCAGTGATGCAACGGCAATCGCCACTGACCTCGAAGAAAGCTGCCCACAGAGATCTCACGATCTATGAATAGCCACCCTAGTGGCTATTCTTCATATATGAGCCCAAAGAAAGAAATAGACTCACGATCTCTGTGGCGAAAACTTAAAGTTTCTTGACATGCAATTGATTGTAGCAATGTCAACAGGGAATTCCTGTGTGATACAGCAGGGACATCATCAAGCTGTCTAAGCAGCCAATCACATTGAAGAATTCTTACAGACAGCAAACCAGGAAATAAAAATCAGTTTTTATCCTCACTTTTAAAAAATGTTACAAAGAGTGAAATAAAGATTGGGACTTTCACATGGGGATAAGGTAGAAGCTGAAATATCATGAACAAACTTAAATATATATACTTTTTTAAATTGTAATTTTTATCATAATGGAGAATTTTGACATTCCATAAACATAAAAATGAGTTTTTCAGGACCAGAACGTTGTTTAGCAGTCAATATGCTGTAAAACCCCAGTTACACCTATTCCAACAAAGCTTAACATTTAATGGGGTATTTACAGCGATCTTAGTGTTTAAAGCTCAAGGTTTCGCCAGTTTCACTGATTGCCGACTCATGGTGGTGGGGGGTGGGGGGCACAACACAGCCTGTGTCAGAGCAGTGAATGACTAACCATTAATAACTTCAGTATTTCCACGTTTAGATGTACATGCACTAAATCCTGAAGATGAAGTCAGTTTCAAAGGGGTAATGACAGCGAATGCTAACAGTTTGCAGTCATTACCTACCAAAAATTCTGGGCCATCATAACATCAGAGTTGACTTACCTGTTGATACTGTTCTTTGTTTTTTAATTCCTTCTGCTATAGTTCTTTATTATATGTTTTGCTGAATTGTGTTGCACCATCTTATCTGAAAGAGCAATACAACTTGTGTAGTTGAAAACAAATTATGAATTTTTGTCATAATCTGATCATTCTATTTCCATTAAATATTTTTTCATATTTCACAGACGACAACCAAATTTTAATCACTAAAACATTTATCCTTTGAAAATGTGTTACATAAAGAATGTTACAAGTATAAACTATTTAAACCCACAAACCACAGACATAGTCTAATCATCACTCTCACTGCCTCCAGCTGCACTGTAATTAAACCAAAAAGGAATACGGTGTACCATTAAACCCAATCTTTTTTAAATCTCTTTACCTGGCTAACTTTAACTGGTTCTTTACCAACCCTTTTGATAATCAACGTGAATGATGTGAAGACCTTTTGGGCACCAGTTATATCCCTGCCTTGGTATTGATTCACTCCCAACTTTTTTGCCTATTAACTTAACAGATGAAATCTGGGATATAAAGCATATCCCTTAAATCGTCAAAATGAATCTTCTATTGGTCGTACAATCTTTGAATTACTTCTAAGCAACCGCTATGGAAAAGTAAATTTTCTATGGCGGTATAATGTTTGTTGTTAATGAATATCCCAGAAACAAATATAATGGATTAGAGTGTGAAGTTAATGGTTACTTTACAGTTTCTACCAACTACAATGTAGTGAAATCGTTAGATTGATAAGAACATACAAGAATTGGAACCATTACTTTATCAGCTTAAGAAACCATCCAGAACTCAACGAAATAAATATCACCGTATTAAAGCTAAAGTATAAGTGGCCGGAATGAGACCTGTATTACTTATTTACCACTCCCAGGTTCAGTTGAATTTTGGCACAAATGCAAAGATAATTAATGATTTCGTAGAGAGAACGTTTTAAGAGTGGACCCACATCTGAAACCAGTTTTGACGAAGAATCCACATCTGAAATGTTAACAAGTCTGTTCTGTCCATAGCCGTTGCCCGATTTGCTAAGTGTTTCCAGCATTTTCTATTTTTTTCTCCAGAATTCCAGTATTTGCACCTTTTTAGCTTTTTTAAAAGAAATTATTTCATGCTTGTTATGCAAAAGTATTAAGCGTGGTCTCAGTAGATCTTGGTGCTTTAACATAAATAATCGTTCTTTACGCTGCGAGACTTAGCAACAAAAATGTCATCAGCATCCCTTGGAGAGGTCGTTTTTCAAAATGACGGTTTATGTATGTTATACGCTGCAATTTTCTTCAATTACATAATTCGCCCTTTCCTATGGGAATAAATTGTATAATCCATAACAACATTGATGCATTATATATCAATTTTAAGTGTGGCTCATTGGCATGTTATGAAGAACGAATTCTGAAGTTAACAACCCCTCCGATGTATCTGGTTCTGCGCCAAGGCATTTTATGCACGTACAGATTTTAGGTACTGAGCTTTTACCTCCTCTCCTTGCCACAAACATTGCCATTTATTGTGAATTAATATTTTGAAAACAAATAATGTAATATGCAACGAGATCATATCAATGAGAATAATGATACAGATGAATAGGTATATATTTATTTTCGGCACGAAGACCTGCCTGAAATTGGATTGCACCTGTAAACTAATCTACAATATTGTCATTGCATTTCAGTACATGATGCATAGGTCGCCTGGTCATACTCAATTCCAGCGAGATCATTTCTGTAGCGTGTTTCTTTCTGACGCACCCATTACAAATATATGTAGCTTTAAATACTTAGATGGGCCTTCAATCTGTTTATACTTAAAAAAAAACGTTATTTATAAATTTTAACAAGGATCCCAAGATCTGAGTACATATGAAGCAAAACATAGACTTATCGGAGGGTCTGGATGATTATAATTCATTTGATTTTAAAGCAATATCTCATCTTTGGAATTTAATAATGCACCTCGATGAGGCAATCAGTATTAATACCAATAGATACGTAGACAGATACAGACTGGTATATGGTAAGTACTATAGCTAAAACAGATTCCAGGCTCACACTTTGCCTGAATTGATAATTACAGCATTCTGTATGTTGAAATCCATTTTATGTAATTATGTATTAGAAAAATGATGTACCCCAGTCCTTAGACAGAACAAAAGTTACAGACAGGCGTTATCAGATGGAAGGGAATGCACCGGCGTCTGGGAATTCTAGTAATTTTTAACTTTTGAATAATTTGTTTAACAAAAGCTTGTCAGTTTGATGTGAAGTTATGGCAAGAAGCGAGTTCCTGTAAATCGTTCGATAGTGATTTTTCTCCCCCTCTTTGCTGCACCGCTCTAAGCTTCCTTGTTCGTTTTGATGCAATGCGTTCATTCCAGCTTCAGTTTCTATGTACTTTTGTCTTTCCTGAAACTAAGGACGAAGCAGCTCGAAGTATTGCTCTGATTGGCTCTATTCTTCTACAATGAGCCGTCTCCTGTAACAATCCAAGATGACCAATGGTTAAGACTCTTGACAGACTACAATAGTTTTAGCAATCGTCTGAAGTGCCACTGAAGTAATTCTATTCACACTTAGCATAATCAAGGCCACTACTTGGATGCTGTAACTGGGTTCCTCAAGTGATTACATTCCATACAAGCTTTTAAAATGCACTGATTCCAAAAAGCTATTTCACCTGAAATTGTGTATAATTTCCCGTTTTACTTCCTGATTTTTTTTAAAAAGCTGTTTATATATACGGCACAAACTATAAAGTAGGAATGGTAGAAATTGCCCTGAAATCTATTGTGGGATACTAGCTATGAATACCTGGCACATTCGTCTGACATTTATCACTCTGCTGTTTTAGTTTACCTGTTTGAGGGTACCTTTACACTGCAAATTTAGCATCAATGCCAAGCAGTTTCAGCTTTGCCGTGACGTTAAGCTCGTGTAGTGTAAATTGGGTTCCAAGGCCCAAAAACTCTGAAACCAAGTGAGTGACAGTCCACTTCGTCCTATTGTCAGTTTGTGACATGACTTTAGATTCAGGCTGCATTTACCCTAATACTGCCGTCTTAGTGTGAAGCGAAACCAGTTTACCATGGTGTGAATGCACTCTTCAAATAAATGGGTTAACATATCTGCTAAAAAAGCATATAAAGACATTTGAGACAAAAGGTTTAAGCAGTCGTACAGTTTTGTCCAAAAGGGTCATTTCAGGCCAGTGTTTTAAGGATGCAGTTATATTGTCACGTTTGTCACTGCAAGTGATTTCCATTTAGCAGCAATCTAAAAACGACAGAATAGCTCGCAAGACTGGTCCCAATCTCACACAAGAATTACATATATAGAATTACATAGGGCGTGACACCTTCATGGAGGAGGCAGTCTCACACCACTTAGCTCTACTGCAGTATCAAACAGTTGGCCTTATTAACTATCTGTCAAAAAGTTCTTTGGCGCTCCCTTGTTTTGAATGTGCGCAAGCTTCCATATAAATACACACATACAGGATTCAATGCTGGTCCTGAGAATTCATTTCGCAGCCAGGCAACACATACCAGGTTGGAATCCATCAGACCAGTAGCTACAGTACAAATGCCGTCTAAGGAATAGAAGGTTGAAGACTGTCTTTGAAGAAAAAAATCCCCCTTTTTGGCAGCTAAATTTCTATTTAAAATGTAAGCCCACGTTTCTTTGCATTACAGACTACAATGCCATAAATAAGGTTTTATTGACTGTCAGTGGATCTGCATGAGTTTTATAGCGCCCAGTCACCGTTTAATCCACGGAACCAATTATTAGTAACTACACACTGGAGAAGGGATGAGGGGGAGTCGAGGAGTTTTAATTAGGACCACTGTTTCCAGCCACTTCGCAGTGCTTCCGTTTTGCCTTTGTGCTGAGGTTGTTTGATGGCTGTTGGAGCGTGTTTGTTCGTTACATTTGCACAGCCAGTCCCGCTTCAGCGCTGCCATGGCAACGCCATTGTTTATATCTGGATGACGTTGGAAGGTAACCTAGGCATACTCCGAAAGCTAACCAGAGCACTGCCAGCCAGTGACTTTTAAAAAGGCAATGCTCGGCTCACCACATGCTTTACAACACATTCTGACTTCTACGGTGGAATTATTCATTTTCTGTCCTTTTCGTTGGCATTATTAACTATCAATTTATACCTAAATGTATTTCTTACACTGGAAACCACATCTCAAACTGCCTTCAACTTTGAATTTTTGTTCTTATAAAAATCTAAGTATATCAGGTATACAAATAATACATACCAAATAGTTCATTTTCCACACAATCTACCGCAACCCTCCCCCAGATGACCTTGAAATTACAATGTACTAGTGTAGGAATGCTTTACATGTTTGTATGAAATTACTTTGCTACTTTAATGGCGTTGTTAGCAAAGACATATGTTAATATTCGTACAGTGTAATTGCAATGCTTATATCTATTTTCAACAATCACTTGACAACTTTGTTTTGCAGTTTCAACGTCACAGAAAGTGATGTCGATTGAAGCAACCAAAGAACAGTATGGCACTGTAAGCATGAACCAAACCAATATTTAAAATCTAAAACATCATTTTAAATGTTTAAACTATTTTTATGTAAACGATATTGCTGGTTCTAATAAGAAAATGTAATCATAGTAATCCAATGAATGTGTTATGCAGTCATTTCACAAGCATGACAACAACAACTTGCATTTATATAGTGCCTTTAAGGTAGAAAAAGGACCAAAAATAACAGCTATAGTGCACCAAAGCAATAACATGTAAGTCCAGGATGTTGTACAGATGAACTCGTCACTACTCTCCACACCATCAGTAAATCAACTGCTTCAAAATCTTACTGCAAATTATTTCAGTGTACACAGTAAATCCCATTACAATGTAGCAGTTGGAAGCTTCCAAATCTTACATTATAAGAATACATGTTTTGTAACCTAACACCATTTGTTTATTGTGCTGGTTTGTGCCAGTAATATGGCCTGGACCAAATTCTTGGATATAAGAATTCAACCTGGCCTGGATCATAGCCACATGCTTCTTGTAAAACTTATATTTTAAAATGGATTCAATCATGTTAAGGAAAGCATGCTGCACAAGAGCAAGTGATGGATGTCCTTACCCAAAGACAAGTTATTTTAAGCTTTAATACAAAAAGAAAATACTGCAGATGCTGGAAATCTGAAATAAAAACAGAAAATGCTGGAGATACTCAGCAGGTCAGGCAGCATCTGTGAAGAGAGAAACAGAGTTAACGTTTCAGATCGATGACTGTTCTGGACTTATTACATGCAGATAGCACCCTCTGGTGGTAGCTATTGTATAGCAGTGTTAATATACAGCAGAGGTCATTTGACCTTTCTTCCTGTTTGACCCCAGAAGTAGTTTGCCAGAAAGAAGCTACTTACTGAGTAATGGAGAATTCCATGTGAGAATCTCAATCTTATGCCATCTCATCTCATATGCTAGGTCAGACACAATATCTGTGAGTATCCTTGTTTGTTAACATGATAGCAACTTTGTCAGTGTAGTATTTGACAATACTATATTTATAAAAAGTTATTCGTTGGTATTTACAGAAGTCCAGCTCAAATGTTAGTTAGTATACAATTAGTCTATTCTATTGTTATAAATATGTTTATATCTTATGTAACATCTAATGTACAGTACTCAGTTCTATGTACAAAACATACTTTGTCTTTGTTTACAGTTTCACAAATTTGTTCAAGTAAAGCTTCAAAACAGCAAACCGGCTTCTCGAGGAATTATTTGAATAAGTGTTTAACTTGCTGGATAACTAGATAGGAGCACATCTAGTGAGACCAGTACAATGACCTTTCGTCAGAACTGGAAAAAAAGCAGGAAATGGAACAGATTTTTAAGCAAGGGTAGGGGCTGGGAAATGGGGCGGGGATGAAAGAACAAAAGGGAAGGTCTGTGATAGGATGGAAGGCAGGAGAGATTAAGAGACATTAAGAGATATTCAAGGCAAAAGGAGATGGTAATGGGACAGGTTAAGAAACAAAGGATGGCTCTAGATGAAGTGTAAATTGCGCTGGCAGAATGAAAGACAGTTGCCATGTAGGAGAGAAGAACAGAAGGTACAAACAAAAAGTGTGGATAAAAAATATATATATGATTGGGGCCAGGTTATGATCTGAAATTGTTGAACTCTATGTTGAGTCCAGAGGGCTGTAAAGTGCCTAATCGAAAGATGAGGTGATGTTCCTCGAGCGCCTTTTGCCTGAGCAAGTTAAAATGAATCTGTATAGCCAAGAGGTGAATAATTATGCTTATCCATGCATTTAGTCGAGGTAAAATTGCATAGTTACATGGCTTCATTTGCATTAAGGAGTACGTAGTAAAGCCTAATATTGGGAAAAAGAGGCCCAGCCATACTCTTAAATTAACTTATGAGCTGCTAATCTGAAATGTACCTCACTGACAAAGTGAAATTGTGAGCCATTAAAACATCTATTTGAGAATATAAAATGTATTATATTGAGGGCATACTGTACAAGAAATGTTAGAAGAATGGAAGTGAATTAACAGCTGTAATTCAATCTCTCATTGTATTGAGGGAATACTGTATTAGAAATACCTGTATTAGAAAAACAGAAGGGAGCTACATTGCTCATAACATTTCTGGATCAGTTGAGCTTCTAACTTCAGTTTATTATACTATCAAAATGATTGAATGAGTTACAGCTGTATAATAAAGTAAAAAGAAAAGAACTTGCATTTATATAGCGCCTTTCATGACCTCAGGACGTTCCAAAACATTTTACTGTCAATTAAATACTTTTAAAGTGTTGTCGCTCTTGTAATGTGGGAAAAGTTTTTCCTTTCCCTCTGTATATATCATGAATTTGAATGATAATTTTACCGATTGACGCTCTGAACTAAAATTTAATAATTCCAGAACACGCTTACAAAAAACTGAAGAAATTAAATAGTATGTCACAGATGTTCTTTTATCATGGAATAGACCATCATAACCTACCCATAAAAGAACTGGCAACAACCCTGTATCTAGTATAAACTAGACAGATGATATCCTGTTAAGGTATCAAAAAAAACTCTTGGAATATCCAACCACACAATACTGTTAGCGCCAGGGTTTCTCCTTGATGGGAAAGGCTAGGGTAATAAAGGATCTTACTCAGAGGCAATACCTTTTATACGCTGTTCCCCACCACTATTGGCTGTATTCAATTCTTGTCCAGAGTCTAGTAATAGCATTTTGCGCAACTTTGCTTTAATAGGTAGTCTGCATTGGAACACCTACATTTGCATGTAAAAACACACACAAAGATTTATAATGATTGCAGCTTTTGGGAGAAGGAGAAGGAGAAAGATGAATGTCCTTTAACTGATGATAATTAGCACAATGTACCTATCAAGAAAAAAAGGTCATCCATTGCCATGCATCAAAAGGGCAAAGGTTGTATTTATTATATACACTAGCAGAAGCTTAGGAGGATCTTTGAAGCAATGAAATAATCTTGGGTTCAGATGGCAATGTTAATAAATTGCATTTGCTTCAGCTCTTATTTTCAACCTTTGTACAACTAATTGCATTTGGCTTAATTTAGAATGAAAGAAATTGATCTACAGATTTCCCAATGAAACTGCAGCTACTTTATAAATCTAACTATCGCATATATCTATTATATATTCAACTTGGTACATGGGTGTGTGTTTCATTGGATCCTTATATGTGGAGGGTCCTGTTATCGATAAAACCCATTATAATGCCTGTAATATCCGTTACGCCTTTAGGTGGCGCTGCGATAGTAGTTTTCAATGCTAAGAGTGTCACATTTTGCTTGTTGTAGATTCAACCATCCTGTATACCTAATGGCACATGAGGCAACCTATTTCTTCCACTGCTGTCTCTGTCCAGAGCAAGATATTTCACTTCAAGTGGAGCATCATCATGCTTAACATCCTGCAGATTGTGTTTTTTCACAGTTGATGTTTATATTTAAAAGTCTGGAACAGACTTGTCGGCCAGGATTTTCCTTACCTCGGCGGGTCTGAGGCGGGCAATGTCACAGCCCCACTGCTGGCTCCATCTTGCTGCCTAAAAGGAACTTACATTGTTGGGGCTTGTTAAGCCTGCCCAGCGCGTTTCCCGGCCCAATTAGAGGAAATGGGTCTGGTGACATCATTCATGATGTGTCATCAGCCAGTTTCCTTAACGAGACCATGGCCAACTTTGTTTTGACAGTTGTGCTGTCAGTGTTCTACAGCATTGAGGTGCTGCAAACACTGACAATCACCGCACAGAGGTGCAGGGCTGTACCCAGGTTCCGCCATGACTCCCTCCATGGGCTCGATTTTATTAATGGAGGTGGGTTGAGGGCGGGCCCGCTGCTCGGCGGCTTTCCGACCTGCTCTGGCTGCCGCCCCACCATCACTTACTATTTTGGCTTGATTGGCCTCGTTACGGCCGACGTGCGGGTCCCTCCAGGCAATTGCTTGGAGGCTGTCAGTTTCTCGCGTCTGATGACGCGTTGTTTGAATGAAAATTTAAAGTGGCCATGTTGATGTGCCTCAATAAATCCGAGACTCGATGTCAGCGAAACAAAACAAGGCTTTTATTGACTTAGAAGGTAACACACAGAGGAGAATGTATCTTCCATCCAGAGGTCTGCCGTACTGGATGTGCTGCAGGCTGGGCCAGCTTACATAGGAGCCAGGTATGGGTGGAGCCCTACACACAGTACAATACAATGGAAATGAAACTGAAACCAACCACAGTCACAGGCAGAGAAATACTGATGAGTGATGAATGGAATATTTCATCACATTCACCCCTTCTATAGATTTAGTCTGTTCGGGGGTTTGATAGTCCTCTGCGACTGACGTGGCTGTTGTGGTGCCGCGGGTGTCGGCTGGGTGTCCCCGGTGGCCTCCTGGGTCTCTGCCGGGGGTGCCGCCAGGGTTGTTGAAGGGGTAGTTGGTGGGGGTACCGTTGGTCGATGTTCTTCCGGGGGTGATGAAAGAGTAGTGGGTGGGTAAGAGTTGCTGTGGTCGTTGTTGCTGCTGTTGTCGTGGTTGTTGTCATTACCGGCTGGGGCGACGTCTTTTATGGACACGGTGTCCTCCCTTCCGTCGGCGTGCCGGACATACGCGTATTGGGGGTTGGCGTGGAGTAGGTGCACTGACTCCACGAGAGGGTCCGTCTTGTGGCCCCTCACATGCCTTCGCACGAATACCGGACCTGGGGTGGAGAGCCATGATGGCATGGATACGCCTGAGGTGGATTTCCGGGGAAAGACAAACATTCGCTCGTGAGGCATGGCATTAGTGACAGTACACAATAGCGACCGTATCGAATGGAGCACATCTGGGAGGACTTCCTGCCAGCGGGAGATAGGGAGGCCTTTGGTCCTTAGAGCTAGAGTGACTGCTTTCCATACTGTCCCATTCTCTCGCTCCACTTGACCGTTACCCCGGGGGTTGTAGCTGGTGGTACGGCTCGTGGCGATCCCCCTGGACAGCATGTACTGGTGTAGCTCTTCACTCATGAAGGACGCCCCCCTATCTGTGTGGATGTAGCTCGGCATACCGAACAGGCAGAACAGGCTGTTGAGGCATTTAATGACCATGGCGCTGGTCATGTCTGGGCAGGGGAAGGCGAATGGGAAACGAGAGTATTCGTCCACAATGTTCAGGAAGTAAACATTGCGGTCGACGGACGGGAGGGGGCCCTTGAAATCTAAGCTGAGCCGCTCAAAGGGCCATGTAGCTTTGATTAAGTGGGCTCTATCTGGGCGGTAGAACCGAGGCTTGCACTCAGCGCAAGTGCGACAGTTCCTGGTCAGGGACCGAACTTCCTCAATCGAGTAGGGTAAGTTGCGGGACTTTATGAAGTGGAACAGCCGCGTGACCCCTGGGTGGCAGAGGTCATTGTGGAGGGTCTGTAGCCGATCCCCGGTGGCGCTGGCACACATCCCTCGTGAGAGGGCGTCGGGGGATTCGTTAAGGGCCCCTGGCCGGTAAATGATGTCATAATCGAAGGTGGAGAGCTCGATCCGCCACCTAAGAATCTTATCATTTTTAATCTTCCCCCTCTGTTTATTATTGAACATAAACGCTACCGACCGCTGGTCGGTAAGTAGGGTGAAGCGTTTGCCGGCTAGGTAGTGGCGCCAGTGGCGCACTGCCTCCACGATGGCTTGGGCCTCCTTTTCTACGGAGGAGTGTCTGATCTCGGGCCCTTGGCGGGTCCTCGAGAAGAAAGCTACGGGCCGCCCCGCCTGGTTGAGGGTGGCCGCCAAGGCAAAGTCAGACGCATCACTTTCCACTTGAAAGGGAGTGTTCTCGTCCACTGCCTGTAGCGTGGCCCGCTCAATATCCTGCTTAATGCTTTTAAAGGCGGCATGGGCCTCAGCAGAGAGCGGAAAAGAGGATGCTTTCAAGAGGGGGCGGGCTTTGTCGGAGTAGTTGGGGACCCATTGGGAATAATAAGAAAATAACCCCAGGCACCTTTTCAGGGCTTTGGGAGTGTTGGGCAGGGGCAGCTCCCGTAGGGGGCGCAATCGGTCGGGGTCTGGTCCGATTTCCCCATTCTCCACCACGCTGCCTAGTATGCAGAGGCGCGTGGTGTTGTAAACGCACTTGTCCTCGTTGTAGGTGAGGTTGAGTTTTTGTGCAGTTTTCAGGAACCTCTCGAGGTTCGAGTCGTGATCCTGCTGGTTGTGACCGCAGATGGTGACGTTGTCGAGGTAGGGGAAGGTTGCCTGCAAGTGGTGGTCATCGACCATGCGGTCCATCTCCCTCTGGAAGACCGAGACCCCATTCGTCACCCCAAAGGGGACTCTGAGGAATTGGTAGAGGCGTCCGTTCGCCTCAAAGGCGGTGTACGGGCGGTCCTCTGGTCTGATAGGGAGCTGGTGGTACGCTGACTTGAGGTCGATGGTGGAGAACACCCGGTATTGGGCGATTTGGTTCACCATTTCTGATATGCGGGGTAGCGGGTAGGCGTCTAGTTGGGTGTACCTGTTGATCGTTTGGCTATAGTCGATCACCATCCGTTTCTTCTCGCTACCCCTTACCACCACCACTTGGGCGCGCCACGGGCTATTGCTGCGTTCAATAATGCGCTCTTTCAGGAGCCTGTCTACCTCGGTCGCGATAAACCGCCTGTCCTCCCAGCTGTACCTCCTGCTTTTGGTCGCTATTGGCCGGCAGTTAGGGGTAAGGCTCGCGAATAGCGAAGGCGGCTTTACCTTCAGGGTAGCCAGACCGCACACTGTGAGGGGCGGCTGGGACCCACCGTAATTGAGCGTGATGCTTTGGTGGTAGCACTGGAAATCCAGGCCCAAGATCACGCTCGCACATAGATTCTTCATGATTAATACTTTAAAATTGTCGTATACAGTTCCGTTAACGGACAATTGTACCGTGCAGTAACCCATAATGGTCGATGTCTGGGTTTTATCAGCCATAGAGATGGTACCCCGAGTAGGGACCACCTTTAGGGAGAGTTGTTGTACCAGTTCAGGGTGGATAAAACTCTCCATGCTTCCACTGTCAATTAAACATTTAACCCTGCACCCGTTTACCTCGATGTCCACCATTGATTTGGATAGCGGGTGCGGCCTAGTCTGGTCCACTGTGACCGATGCCACTGTAGGGCCCTGATCGAGACAAGATGGCGTCCACGCTGTCTGCTCACAAGATGGCGGACCCCACGAGGTCGGGCAAGATGGCGTCCAAGATGGCCGCTCCCACGGCGCACACGCGGCAGTGGCGGGTTTTCCGGCGGGGTTCCCTCTGCACACCTTCCCGAAGTGCCCTTCTTACCGCACTTAAAGCAGGTGGTGCCTTTCGCCGGGCACAGGTTTCTGGTGTGCTTCGGCTGCCCGCAGAAGTAGCAGTTGGGTCCCCGACGCGTTGCGGCTGTCGTAGGGCTTCTGGGGGGAGAGCGGGGCCCCGACGGTGTCGGGCTGCCGGGCGGGGAAGATGCCTTCCAAGATGGCGGCGCCCTTGGTGCACACGTGGCGGCGTGGACGGCGCGGGCTGAAGAGTAGGCGTCCGAGTTTCTCTGGGCCACATCCAAGGACTGTGCTGTGTCCGCAGCCTGTTTCAGGTCCAATCCCGTTTTTTCCAGCAGTCTCTGCCGGATGTAAGTGGAGCTGAGGCCTGTGATAAAGGCATCGTGAACAAGCTCGTCAGTGTACACTGCGGCTTTTACATCTTGGCACTTGCAGTCTTTGCCAAGCGTTTTCAGGGTGCCTAGGAACTCCTCCACCGATTCCCCAGGTCGCTGTGCGCGAGTAGCGAGCAGATGCCTAGCATACACCTCATTCGTAGGCTGCTGGTAATGCGCCTTTAAGATGTCGCAGGCGGCCGGGTACGTGTCGGCGTCTTGGATGAGGGGGTAAACCCGGTGGCTTACCCAATTCCGCAGAATTCCGAGTTTCATACTCGCAGCGTCCGTAGCGTCTTTGACGGCTGCGGAATTGTCCAGGAAGAATTCCATACACATAAACCAGTGTCCGAAGCATGCCGATGCATCCGAAGCATGCTGGTCCAAATCCAAACGTTCGGGTTTCAAGAGTTGATCCATTGTGTTGAAAATTAAGTCAATAAAATTGATGTGCCTCAATAAATCCGAGACTCGATGTTAGCGAAACAAAACAAGGCTTTTATTGACTTAGAAGGTAACACACAGAGGAGAATGTATCTTCCATCCAGAGGTCTGCCGTACTGGATGTGCTGCAGGCTGGGCCAGCTTACATAGGAGCCAGGTATGGGCGGAGCCCTACACACAGTACAATACAATGGAAATGAAACTGAAACCAACCACAGTCACAGGCAGAGAAATACTGATGAGTGATGAATGGAATATTTCATCACACATGTCCCCTTTGGAAAAATGTCAATGGGATGGATTGGTGCTGTATTATATAGAAAGGGGAGTTGACAGCGTCTGTTCTGAACAGAATTTAATGAATGAAATTGCTGGTCATATTATTCCAGAAAGATATTTATGATGTTTTTATATATCAATTTATTATCTGACTATGAAATGAAAAAGATGCCAGATTTGTTCCAATCATTGGCTTAGTAATATTAATGCTCTTTTCTCTTAAAGGTGCTAATGGCAGCCCCAATAACTAAGGCTGCTCCCAGGATCAATGAGGGCTCTCTCTATGCTCTTCTTGAGGGAGTTAGAGGATGTCAGGAGCTCCTCTTCCCTGTTAATAAAGGAAGGAATCACTGTAATACAGAGAAATGATATTGGGTCAAAAGATCAGGATAATGAAACAGTTTGGGTGGAGATAAGGAATAATAAGGGGAAAAAAACACTAGTGGGCGTAGTCTATAGGCCTCCAAACAGTTGCAACTCGGTTGGACGGAGTATCAATCAGGAAATAGTTGAGGCTTGTAATAAGGGAACATCTATAATTATGGGGGATTTTAACTATCATATTAATTGGACAAATCAAATTGGGCAGGGCTGCCTTGATGATGAGTTCATTGAGTGTATTAGGGATGGGTTTCTTGAGCAGTATGTAACTGAACCGACCAGGGGTCAAGCAACCTTAGATCTGGTCCTGTGTAACGAGACAGGATTAATTAAAAATGTCCTAGTAAAGGATCCCCTTGGAATGAGTGACCATAACATGGTTGAATTCCTTATTCAATTAGAGGGTGAGAAGGTTGGATCTCAAACAAGCGTGCTAAGCTTGAATAAAGGAGACTATGAAGGTATGAGAGCGGAATTGAGTAGAGTGGATTGGGAAAATAGATTAAAGGGTAAGACGATACATGATCAGTGGTGTACATTTAAGGAGTTATTTTACAACTTCCAAAAAATATATATTCCACTGAGAAGAAAAGGGTGTAAAAGAAAAGACAGCCATCCGTGGCTAAGTAAAGAAATTAAGGATAGTATTCGACTAAAAACAAGGGCATATAAGGTAGCCAAATCTAGTGGGAGGATAGCGGATTGGGAAAACTTTAAAAGACAGCAAAAAATAACAAAAAGATTGATTAAGAAAAGGAAGATAGATTATGAAAGTAAATTAGCAAAAAATATAAAAACAGATAGTAAGAGTTTTTATAGTTATATAAAAAGAAAAAGGGTGGCTAAAGTAAATGTTGGTCCCTTAGAGGATGAGACCGGGAAATTAATGGTGGGAAATATGGAGATGGCAAAAACACTGAATGAATATTTTGTATCAGTCTTTACAGTAGAAGACACTAAGAATATCCCAACACTGGACAAACAGGGGGCTATAGGGGGGGAGGAGGTAAACATGATCAAAATCACTAAGGAAGTGGGACTCGGTAAAATAAGGGGACTCAAGGCGGATAAATCACCTGGACCTGATGGCTTACATCCTAGGGTCTTGAGGGAAGTGGCGGTAGGGATTGTGGATGCATTGGTAATAATTTTCCAAAACTCCCTGGACTCAGCAAAGGTCCCGGCAGACTGGAAAACTGCTAATGTAACACCCTTATTTAAAAAGGGCAGTAGACAGAAGGCTGGAAACTATAGACCGGTTAGCCTAACATCTGTGGTAGGTAAAATTTTGGAGTCCATTATTAAGGAGACAGTAACAGGACATTTGGATAATCATAATTTAATAGGACAAAGTCAGCATGGTTTTATGAAGGGGAAGTCATGTTTGACAAATTTGCTGGAGTTCTTTGAGGAAGTAAGATATAGGGTGGATAAAGGGGAACCAGTGGACGTAGTGTATTTAGACTTCCAAAAGGCATTTGACAAGGTGCCACACAAAAGATTATTGCTTAAGATAAAAAATCATGGGATTGGGCGTAATATTCTGGCATGGATAGAGGATTGGCTATCTAACAGAAGGCAGAGAGTTGGGATAAATGGTTCATTCTCAGACTGGCAATCAGTAACTAGTGGTGTTCCGCAGGGGTCAGTGCTGGGTCCCCAACTCTTTACAATCTATATTAACGATTTGGAGGAGGGGACCGAGTGTAACATAGCAAAGTTTGCAGATGATACTAAGATGGGAGGGAAAGTAGTGAGTGAGGAGGACATAAAAAACCTGCAAGGGGACATAGACAAGCTAAGTAAGTGGGCAGAGATTTGGCAGATGGAATACAATACTGGAAAGTGTGAGGTTATGCACTTTGGCAGGAAAAATCGTAGAGCAAGTTATTATCTTAATGGCAAGAAACTGGAAAGTACTGAAGTACAAAGGGATCTGGGGGTCCTGGTGCACGAAACTCAAAAGGTTAGTATGCAGGTGCAGCAAGTGATTAAGAAGGCCAATGGAATGTTGGCTTTCATTGCTAGGGGGATAGAATATAAAAATAGGGAGGTATTGCTTCAGTTGTACAAGGTATTGGTGAGACCGCACCTGGAATACTGCATACAGTTCATACTTAAGAAAAGACATAGTTGCTCTCGAGTCAGTACAAAGAAGGTTCACTCGGTTAATCCCGGGGATGAGGGGATGGACATATGAGGAGAGGCTGAGTAAATTGGGACTCTACTCATTGGAGTTCAGAAGAATGAGAGACGATCTTATTGAAACATATAAGATTGTGAAGGGGTTGGATCGGGTGGATGCGGGGAGGATGTTCCCGATGATGGGTGAAACTAGAACTAGGGGGCATAGTCTTAGAATAAGGGGCTGCTCTTTCAAAACTGAGATGAGGAGGAACTACTTCACTCAGAGGGTGGTAGGTCCATGGAATATGCTGCCCCAAAAAGCTGTAGAAGCTACATCATTACATAAATTTAAAACAGAAATAGACAGTTTCCTAGAAGTAAAGGGAATTAAGGGTTACGGGGAGCGGGCAGGAATTTGGACATGAGCCTAGGTTCGGATTGGTCATGGCCCTGTGGGTAGCGGAGCGGGCCCAGGGGCCGTGTAGCCTGATTCTGCTCCTATTTCGTGTGTCTAATTCTATTAGTTTCAGGAGATAGTTCTGTGATAGAGATTGGCAGTTAGGATCAGATCAGCCATGATCTTATTGAATGGCGGAGCAGGCTCGAGGGGCCGATTGGCCTACTCCTGCTCCTATTTCTTATGTTCTTATGAAACAGAAGGAGGAGGCCTCCTCAGCAAACCAAGGCAGCTTGGCTGCAAATTGCTGAGGAGGTGAGCTCGAGGTTTGTGTGCAGACGCACATGGGTTCAGTGTGGAAAAAGGTTTAATGATCTGCTGAGATCACCTAAAGTGTGGCCTCTGTGTTCTGGGAAATGGAAGTTCAAGAGTGAGGGCTCAGGGTGAATTCCATGTAGAATGTTGGTGGTGACACTGAGCGCAAACCACCATTTATTGGACAGATGATGCCTGGGGTTTTGAGAATGTTGGACTTATATTCGTCTCCATGTGCCAGCCACCTGTGGTTGAAGTGTAAGCTTACGCGAATCTGGCATGGATGAGTGCATCTCTTGCCTGACGGCCAGCAAGTGTAGGATTCGCAAAATTTCCACATTCCCCCAAGGCTATTAATAAAATGGGCCCTATGGACAATTTAAAAAGGGTACCCAAAGATGGCGTCCACACCTCGTGACGAAAAGCCTGTGAGATTTTACAAGCTTGGACTCTGCAGCACAGAACAGGTTGCTTTGGGAAATCAAAACTTAAAATGCATTTCTGTGAAAAGGACTTTTGTGTTTGAAGGGCCAGACAGCTAAGCAAACACTGCATATGCATTTCGTCAGATTGGAACAGATCAACCCAGTTAGGCCTAAGCATGAGGCCATTAGTTTGTCTGCATAACTAATCGGAAACAGCTTAAGGAAGCCATCAAGGCTGGACAGGCCGATTAAAATGCATTAATGACAATACAGCCCGGACATCGGGCCATCAGGTGCGATAAACAGCCATCTAAAGCTAGTTAATTTAGATTGGTACAATCATTTAACACAGCCCGCCAAAAGTGATTTGGCGCGCAGATAAGGGCCATCGAAAGGAGTATAATTGTAGGCCCTTAGTAGCAATCGCTCTCTTGCTCTCTTTCTCTGGCTCTCTGCTCAGTGCTGGACTCTGACCTCTCGTCGGGCCTTGGGCTGCCGCCACCCGCACTCGTGCCCTGGCCTCGTGGCGGGTTCTCTTCTCGCTCCCGCATTGGGTTTTCAACAGCCAAGGACATCCATAGCAATTGCGGGTGGGGGACGAGACCCGAGTCCAAAGTCACCCAGGACACCCGGGCCACGAGAGAGGGCAGAGGAAATGAGGTGAAACGAACCGAGACGAAGAATAAGGTAGACCCGACAAAGAGCAGAGAAGGGCAGCAGAAGACGCATTAATTAAGACCGAGCGCCGAGTTATAAGCTGACGCTTGGGGAAGAAAATATCTGAGGACAGTGAGACTAAGTTGGCTAGTTGAAAACTGCGAATGAACTGGCACTAAATGCAGGTGTCCACGCCATAACGAATATACTGGCGTCTGACACTTGGGTAGTAAAATCTAAGCAGTGAAGACTGCCAACCGTCTCGCTGACGCAACGTTACCGCCGACGACCACCCGAGGGAGAAGAAGAAGAGAACCCATCGTGATGAGACGACGACGGTAGCTGAGGAGAAGAAAGGTGTGTCACAGCAGCAGCTCCAGCACCGCGCCCTGAGACCACATGGCGACGGAGTACCCCAAAGGACAGGAGACCAGACCTCAAAATCGCAATTGCCAAAACAACAGGCTTTGCTTTGGGATTGGTGAGCATGAATTCCTGGCCCCTCATAGCTTAATCTAGTTAGGTATAGGGGTGGGATAAGGATAAGGGGATTGTTAAAGTAGTTGTTTTTCCCTCGATGTGCCGTGTGTTCCCCATTCTCTGTATAAGTATAATTATTGTTATACGCCTGTAATTGTTCTCTACCAGTAATTTTCTCATAAGACTGTGTTTTCGTTTTTCTGTTTTAAAAAATCTTGGTTTTCTTACACCAAACCACCTGCCTACTCGAGTTTTCTGTATCGCCGCCTGTACCTAAGTCCGGTGTCTGGAACCCAAGGGCGTGGGAGCGATTCGAACCGCTCACAGGCAGTCAGGGGCATAACTGACTGGGCGCACGCGCCACCCGCCACCCCCTACACAATGTGGTTGCCTGCTGCTGGATTGGCTACATCCGGCCCCACCAGGCATCACTCCCCATCCTCCTCCTCGTCCTCTTCCTCATCCTTTTCATCTTCCTCCAAGGAGGCTGTGTGCGAAGCCACTTGTTCATCCAGCAGCACTAAGCCACGCTGCTCTTTCTACGAATCTGGCGACCAGGATGAGAGGATGTAAATGGTTCCCATCCCATTGTTATAGATTTCAGTTGAGGCAAGAAGCTTGCAAGCGCACACTCAAAGTGGCCTGAAATTATTCCCAATCAGTTCAAACAGCAGACGTGTGTCAGCTTGACCAGTCACAAGGTCAGTAGATTTGCAAAATCTTATCCCAAACCTCCAACAACAAAGTTGTTGCATTTGAATGCCAGCCATGTTACAGGAGCGCTTTTAAAGTTCTGCACCAATCATGACTGCAGATCATGTTCTCCACCAACTCGTCTCCTTGTAGCAGGACTGTTTCTGACAAGACGGGAAACAGGAGCCAGAGGCACGAAAATGGGAAACCTCTATCAAAATAGGATTATGAAGGCAGTTAGCAGGCTCTTAACTGCCTTAACTACCTGTCCCACCGGTTAGAGTCGGGTAAGTTTGGTAGCAGCTGAACAGGCACTCACGAAAATTGTGTGGGGGCGGGATGAAGGCGGGTTGGGTGTCTGAAGCCATTTTTTTTCAATTTTAGCAGCTGACACACCTCCAAACCCGCCTCCTCAGGGCTGTTAAAATCGAGCCCCATATGCTTATGTAGGGAGTCACAGCACACAGGGAGGTCCTCTTCCCTTCCGATGGGCAGAAGAGACCTCCCCAGGAGACCAACACAGCCTGGTTGCACATTGCACAGGAGGTCACAAGCAGGGATGTCATCAGGAGGAAATGGGTGCCATGGCATAAACTTTCAATTATTTTATTAGATCAGGAAACATTAGTACAAAGCCACACTCAACCTTCATCCTCCTGTGCCTCTCATCACATCCCCATCGCCCTGCCTTCCCGACCCTACTCCTGCACATCCTTACTCACACCAATGTGCCTTGCACCTCCACCCATCCCTCTCTATCTACATTATCACTTCCCCATCTCACTAGCCACCCCTCACACTCACCCTCATCCTACTAAGGGGCACAATGGACATGATCTTCACCGCACGTCAATTACAAGAGAAATGCAGGGAACAGCACCAACTGCTGTACACGGCCTTCTTTGATCTCACAAAGGCCTTCGACAATGTCAAATTCGGCTGCCCTCAAACGTTTGTCACCATCCTCCGCCTGCTTCACGACGACCTGCAAGCCGTGATCCTGACCAATGGTTCCACCACAGAACCAATTCACATACGAACCGGGGTCAAGCAAGGCTGTGTCATCGCACCAACGCTCTTCTCGATCTTCCTTGCTGCAATGCTCCATCTCACCCTCAGTAAGCTCCCCACTGGAGTGGAGCTAATTTACAGAGCAAACAGGAAACTGTTCAACCTCCGTCGCCTCCAGGCCAGATCCAAGGTCGTCCCATCCTCTGTCGTCGAATTACAGTATGCAGACGACGCTTGCGTCTGTGCTCACTCAGAGGTCGAACTCCAAACCATCGTCAACACCTTCACTGAAGCATACAAGAGCATGGGCCTTACACTAAACATCCGTAAGACAAAGGTCCTCTACCAACCTGCCACTACCACACAGTACTGCCCCCCGATTATCAAAATCCACGACAAGGGCTTGGACAACTTGGCCCACTTTCCATACCTCGGGAACCTACTGTCAACAAGGGCAGACATCGACGACGAAGTCCAACACCGCCTTCAGTGTGCCAGTGCAGCCTTCGGTCACCTGAGGAAGAGAGTGTTTGAAGACCAGGACCTCAGACCCGGCACTAAGCTCATGGTCTACAGAGCAGCAGTGATACCCGCCCTGCTGTATGCCTCAGAGACATGGACCATGTACAACAGGCACCTCAAAGCACTGGAGAGGTACCACCAACGCTGCCTCTGCAAGATCCTGCAAATCCATTGGCAGGATAGGCGCACCAACATCAGTGTTCTTGCTCAGGCCAACATCCCCAGTATCGAAGCTTTGACCACGCTCGATCAGCTCCGATGGACGGGTCACATTGTCTGCATGCCCAATACGAGACTCCCAAAACAAGCGCTCTACTTGGAGCTCCGGCTCGGCAAGAGAGCCCCAGGTGGGCAGAGGAAACACTTCAAGGACACCTTCAAAGCCTCCTTGAAAAAGTGTAACATCCCCACTGACACCTGGAATCCCTGGCCCTAGACCGCACAAAGTGGATGAGAAGCATCTGGGAAGGCGCCGAACACCTCGAGTCTCTTCGCCGGGAGCAAGCGGAAGCCAAGCGCAGGCAGCGTAAGGAGCGCACGTCAACCCAAGAACCCCACCCACCCGCCCGCCCTTCAACCACCGTCTGCCCCACCTGTGACAGAGACTGTCGGTCCAGCATTGGACTCATGAGTCACCCCAGAACTCATTTTTAATGTGGAAGCAAATCATCCTCGGTTCTGAGGGACTGACTAAGAAGAAGAAGAAGTGCAATCATATCAAGTAACAACACACAAGGATAGCCACTTGGGTGTTTTATCCAATGTTCATGTAAAATTTCTGTCAATGTGCTGTGAAACATTGAAACCTTTCTTTTCAACACTTTGCATTATTGGACAGATTTGTGTGCACATTTGGAAGTGGCTTAGTGAGTTGCATTCAATGGTGAGTCGTAACAGTAACCACCACAATGGTGATGAGTGTGAAAGGAATGGCTTGGACATTGTAGGGATGCTTTATGGTGTTGGTGTGGGGTGGTGCCAACCTGGCATATCATGTGGCAGCCAGGGTGTACAGCATCAAGTGAAGTAAATCTGGCCATGGTGAGGCCATCCCTGGCCTCCCGGGCAGCAATGTGCTCGGGTGCTGATGCCCTCTGTCCTGTGCAGCATCAGATGATTGCAGAGAAGGTTGGTGTTGTTGTCGGTGCTGCTGGTGTCCCTGGTGCTGCTGGTGTTGGGACTGATCGTGGTCAGATTCTGATGACCAAGGTGAGACAGTATAAAGGGCACCCATGTTGATGCAGTAGATGGACACAAATAACCTCCCAGAGATGTCGGGGAACATAGGGTCTAATGAGAGGGAGGAACTGAATGAAATCAGTATTTGTAGGGAAATGGTGTTAAGGAAATTGATGGGATTGAAGGCCAATAAGTCCCTAGGGCCTGATAATCTACATCCTAGTGAACTTAAGGAAGTGGCCCTAGAAATAGTAGATGCATTGCTGGTCATCTTCCAAAATTCTATAGATTCTGGAACAGTTCCCATGGATTGGAGGGTAAGTAATGTAACCCCACTATTCAAAAAAGGTGGTAGAGAGAAAACGGGGAATTATAGACCGGTAAGCTTGACATCGGTAGTGGGGAAAATGCTAGAGCCCATTATAAAAGATGTAATAGCAGAGCACTTGGAAAACAGTGACAGGATCGGACAAAGTCAACATGGATTTACAAAAGGTAAATCGTGCTTGACTAATTTACTGGAAGTTTTTGAGGATGTAACTGGTAGAATAGATAAGGGAGAACCAGTGGATGTGGTGTATTTGGACTTTAAGAAGGCTTTCGATAAGGTCCCGCATAAGAGATTAGCGTGTAAAGTTAAAGCACATGGGATTGTGGGCAAGGTACTGACTTGGATAGAGAACTGGTTGGCAGACAGGAAGCAAAGAGTCGGAATAAATGGGTCTTTTTCCGAGTGGCAGGCAGTGACTAGTGGGGTACCACAGGGATCGGTGCTAGGACCCCAGCTATTCACAATATATATTAATGATCTGTTAAGTCTGTGTGTTATAGTGAGAATTACTACACAGACCACAAGAGTAAATTCAACAGGTCTTTACTGGTTGGAGGTCGGACTATACTGAATACAGTATTATTACACTGTGCTTATATACCGGTGTGGTCACCACCGGTATTACGTATACAGCAGCCAAAGAAAGTAGTACCTTTCTTAAGGTGGACCAGGCTTAAGTTCTCTTAAGGTGGAACAGGTTACATACACCACATGATCTAGATGAGGGAACTAGATGTAATATCTCCAAGTTTGCAGTTGGCACAAAGCTGGGTGGGCGTGTGTGCTGTGAGGAGGATGCTGAGAAACTCCAGGATGATTTGGACAGGTTGGGTGATTGGGCAGATGTATGGCAGATGCAGTATAATGTGGATAAATGCGAGGCTATCCACTTTGGTGGCAAAAACAGGAAGGCAGATTATTATCTGAATGGCAATAGATTGGGAGAAGGGGAAGTGTAACGAGACCTGGGTGTCCTTGTGCACCAGTCACTGAAGGTAAGCATGCAGGTGCAGCAGGCGGTTAAGAAGGCAAATGGTATGTTGGCCTTCGTAGCGATAGGATTCGAGTACAGGAACAAGGATGTCTTGCTGCAGTTGTACAGGGTCTTGGTGAGACCACACCTTGAGTATTGTGTGCAGTTTTGGTCACCTTATCTGAGGAAGGATGTTCTTGCCATGGAGGGAGTGCAGCGAAGATTCACCAGACTAACACCTGGGATGGCAGGAATGACGTATGAGGAGAGATTGGGTTGATTGGGCTTATACTCGCTGGAGTTTAGAAGAATGAGAGGGGATCTCATTGAAACTTATAAAATTCTAACAGGACTAGACAGACTTGATGCAGGAAGGATGTTCCCGATGGCAGGGGAGTCCAGAACCAGGGGTCACAGTCTAAAGATAAGGGGTAAGCCATTTAGGACAGAGGTGAGGAGGAATTTCTTCACCCAGAGAGTGGTGAACCTGTGGAATTCTCTACCACAGAAGGCAGTTGAGGCCAATTCATTAAATATATTCAAGAAGGAGTTAGATATATTTCTTAAAGCTAAAGGGATCAAGGGATATGAGGAGAAGGCAGGGACAGGGTATTGAGTTTGGATGATCAGCCATGATCTCATGGAATGGCGGAGCAGGCTCGAGGGGCCAAATGACAGGTGAAGTAGAGATGACAGAAGCATTTTGTCAATGGTGAGAGAGTTCTTCCAATGAGGTATGAGCGGATGGAGAGTGGGAAGTGAAAGCCTGCAGAATCTGTGCTGGAAATGGACTGAGAAACAACTTGTGGCTGAGGAAAGTGATGATCTGTCAGGTGGGAGCTTTTACTGTACATTTGAAGTTGTCAAGTAATCAGCTGGAGCACTGGCCACTGAACTCCCGCCTCAGGTTCATAGACATGGTCTCCGAGCAGCGTGGACCCCGTGGGCAAGCAGTTAAAGTGAAAAGGTAAGGTTAAAAGCATTATTAAGGGTCTGTCAACAACCCAATAATTGGTTTAATTGAGTCACTCGCCTCTGCAGGTCGGGTTGGATTGGAGATCACACACGCGCCTGTGGGAAAGGTGCATTGTGGTGGGTTGACAGCAGGGTCCCGAACCACTGTCAAAAAAATCAAATTTCCCACCCAACCCGCCATCGATCCCGTCCGCTGCCCCCTCGGAAAATTCCCCCCCATCTTGCCTCTGGGTTTGTTCCGTAACAGAAGGCATTTTTACGTGGAGAGTTCATTACTCTGACTCACAACCCGTTACCAAGAGGACCAATGGATTGTCTTTACTTTGGTTCCTACCTTTCAACCTGTCTGGCTTGGGTGGTCTTACCAGGAGTTATACTCCTGCCAGCATAGCTCTCAGGGATCTAGGAGCACATACATTTACCCACCACCTACAAATCATAGAGAAGGGTACCACACAATGGGCCAGAAATTCCAGGCCAGAAGCGTGAGTACGGTCGGGTTACTCACGCATCTGGCCGTTGGAAATGCCGGCGTTCAGCAGGAACAGCGCATGCGGGGAACGTCGGCATTTCCAGACCCGAGGTCTATTCACAGCACGTGCGACTGCACAGGCAGTGCTTGCGCAGTGAACTTTGTAGATTTCACTGATGGATTCAGTGAGGGTAAGTCCCTAGAACTGGCACTTGAAAAAAGCAAGTGTAAAGTTGTTCATTGGCTGGGGAAGGAGATATATTTTATGGAGGAGCTTATGAAATGCAATATTTAGGTTTGGGAAAGGGAGGGAAGTTATTTTAAGAAATTTTAACTAAGTTTTAAACTTTAATTTTTTTTTTTTAAACGGGTTTTCAGAACGGTAGGTAGAAGGAGCAATTGTGGCTGTGTGAATGGAATGTGAGAATGAGTTATGTATGTATGTCCACATATATTCCTTTACGTATATGTATGTATGTTTTATATTCCTTTACTAATGTGTATGAATGTATATTTTTAATTATGATTTTCCAATAAGTTACTTTCTCTGAAAGTCATAATTAAATAATACATTCATACACATAAGTAAAGGAATATATACATAACACGCAAAGGAATATATACAGACATACATACTTTCAGAAGCTCCACGATAAGAAATATCTTCCTCCGCAGCCTCTGGAGCAACTGTACCCATGGTTTTTTCATGTGTAAGTTGTAATGACTGGACCTCACTGAAAGCATTAATGAAAGCGGCGAATTATACTGCGCACGCGCTGCCTGTGCAGTCGCACGCGTTCTGCCTCTGAACCCCTTCGTTCAGAGGACAGGAAATGCCGGTTTTCCCCACATGCACTGTGCATGCTGAAAACCGGCATTTCATCCGGCCAGATGCGTAAGTACCCCGACCGTACTAGCGCATTTGGAAGGGAATTACTGGGCCAACATTTTACATGTCAATAAAATAAAAAATTTAACAATTGCACAACTTGCCCCCTCGCATCTGCGACTGAGGGTCCAAGGAGGTGCATTGCGCAAGAGGTCATCATCGTACATATCCTCACACTGTTCCCTTTGAGGAACTGTATGAAGTGGTGGAAGGATTTATGGCCGTGATTAACGCTCATTCCGTGACCGTAACCATCTTTGAACCAGCCATTAGGGTGGTTAGTCCTATGGCGGGCGGGTTTTACAGGCTCCCACAACCCATCTGAGGGGGGGGGGGCCACCAACACCCACGGACGCAAGCATCCCGCTGGATGTCCACCCAGAATTTAAAGTTGGAGCTCCGACTCCACTTGCTGGGACTGTCTGGAGTGGGGTTCAAAACCCTACTCCTTCTGGCCCAGCGGCGGGGATGCTTACTGCTACGCAAAAGGCCCACTCCGCACAAAAGGTGACACCCATACGTTTCCTGCACCTTTTCCCTCCCCGTGACTGGAGCCCTATGCTGCCATTTCACGTTGCTAATTGGATTGGGCCTTTGTCATAGTGGTAGGATCCCTGCCGCTGGGCCAGATCAGGGTAGGGTTTCGAACCCCGCTCCAGACAGTCCCGGCAAGTGGAGTCGGAGCTCCGGCTCTAAATTCTGGGTTGACATCCAGTGGGATATTTGCGTCCGTGGGTGTGGGTGGCCCCCCCTCCTTGTATAGCTTGTGGGAGCCCGTAAAACCCTCCCGCCATAGGACTAACCGCCCTAATGGCTGGTTCAAAGATGGTTACGGTCACGGAATGAGCGTTAATCATGGCCATAAATCCTTCCACCACTTCATACAGTTCCCCAAAGGGAACAGTGTGAAGACACATATGACGACGACATTGCTAAATAAATAAATGGAATTAAAAAAAATCTTTTAGGGCTTTTAAAAGTCTTTAAATTGCTTTAATTCTCTTTAAAACTACTTCAGATTACTCAAAATAATGTAAACATTTTAAAAAGTTTATAAAAGTTACCAAAATCTTCAAAAAACGTCCAAAAACCTATTTAAACTGCTGCTTTGCATGTAAAAATCCTTAGCAGCTTGACAGAAACATTGGGGGCGTGTCCAGTGAAACTGAGACCTCAAGGGGCGTGTCTCACTTACACTGCACGCTCCTGGCTTCGCGCTGGCTGCACTCCTGGGCGGCGTGACGTCATACGCTGCCCGGGAATGTGTTTTCTATTTCTGCAAGCTCAGGCGTCCCAGAAGCTGATCGGCACGAGCGCGGGGTAAGTGCAAATACGGGGCTTGCACGCGCTGCAAGCCCAATATCTACTATTTTATTACTGATGTTACTTTGTCAAAATACTTTAACAATTTATTTGAACTTCTTATCAATTTAATTTAGATGGTTTTTTAAAAGTTCTTGAAAACAAATGTAAATACATTTCCCCCCTTCTAGGTCACTTGGTCCTATTTTTTCTCTCCTATCCTTCTCCTCTTTCCAACTCTACTCCTTTCCATTTACATTTATTTCAAACTGCAACCCTTACATAAGTACAACTCTACATTACACCGCCACTAAATCCCCCACTCATTGGCCCAGAATTTGCGGTCGGAGGCGTACCTCCGGAGTACGCCTCCGACCTGATAAAAAAATCCGCCCTTTCCTTCAGTCTCCTGGGCTTTGGAGACTTCGCGTCCTGGGCCTGCAGGCCTGTGTAAAGGCCCACGGATCCCAGGGATGCAGGCGGTTTGGAAGCATCTCTGAGATTACGTGGGCCAGGTCCTCCAATCAGAAAGGAGGATTCCTAATATGCCTATGGGGATTCCATTTATGAATGGAATCCCCATTAGCATATGAGGAATCCCCAAATAATTAAATAATTCATATAACTGGAATAAAAATAAATGTTCCCAATTTCAAATTTAATTAAAAGACCCTCCAATACAAAAAAAATTAAATGTTTTGAAAAATAATCTTAAACATTTTAATCCAGGCCAAAATTTACATAAACAAATTTTAAACGTTTGTGCATGATTTTTGATTTTTTACTTTTTTATTTAAGATTTATATTAATCCTTACGCTTGTAAGGGGTCGTTTTAACAAGCTTATGGTGTGCTAGATCGGTTTTGATTTTGCACTGCTCGTGAGCGGTTCCGAAGCGCTCCCCCCTCACCGGTTCTAGACACTGGGCTTATTGCCAGACAACCTTGATGTGTGGCCCAACTTGTGACTCGGAAGACAAATGGATCAGGTGAGACAAGGTGAGTTTTAAATCAGAAATATCTTTATTTTCAAGGAGAATAAACACAGGGAATGCAAGAATCAATTTAGACAAAAATCATTAGCACGTCTCCCAATGGGAACTAAAATTTAACACACAAGGAATAACTTTGACTATCTTAAATCATACAACAATTCTTAATCAGCGGTATACTAAAACGGGCGTGGGAAAAGCGCACGGACACATCGAGGGATAAATCACACTCCTGAATTACAAAACCCTTAATGTTGCAAACCCTCCCGTTGCTAAAATATACCTCAACTATGTCAGTTAGGTAGAGTTGGGCCTTTATGCTCACCAGAATTTTAAAACCCTCCTGGACCTTGGTACTCCTTGTTACGTCCGGGATCGCCAATCTTCCTTATGGGACCGGCTCCTGGACCCGCTCTCCTGCACAAACTTGGAAGTCCTCCGAACTCCTCGAGCCGTCTCCTCTCCACTCGGCCTTCGAACTCCTGATGGTCTTGGATCTGGACTGAACTTCTGAATCTGCTCTCCTGCACAATCTTGAAAGTCCTTCGAACTCCTCGAACCATCTCCTCTCCACCCGGCCTTCGAACTCCTGATGGTCTTGGATCTGGACTGAACTTCTGAATCTGCTCTCCTGCACAATCTTGTGGGTCCTCCTCGCTCTGTCCTTGACCTCGTGTCTGTGTGAATCTGTGATGGATCTGTCTGAATCTCACTGAATGAATCTAGCCTGTTAGAATTTCCCTCAACAGTTATACTGTTTCCTTGCCCTTATCTCAGCGCCAAATCAGGGGTTTTCTTTTGTCAAGGTAATGGGCAGGCTGCTTTGACAAAAGCAAGTACTTTATTTTAATGTCTTGTAAATGAAACTGATGGGATCTGTCCTGTGTCCCTCTGAGTTTGGTACAGATAATGTTTTTTTTCCTGTGCTCAGCGATTTCAGAGATGGGTTTGCGTTTTGCTTGCAATTAGCACACCTCCAGGTGCAAATACTTTTGTTTACGAGTTCGTTACTGCTGTAACCATATTATCATATCAATAGCAGTAAGTTCTGGAATCTTCTAATCGGTGATGACTCAGGCTGCTGTAAGATACTGCTGGTGTGTCCTTTTGAACTGAGCCATGAGAACTGCCAACTCCATCTTGTGTTCTCACAATGTGGCCATTTCAGGGGTTTTACCAATCTAGACTGTATTTTCTGGATTTTGCGAATCCTACAGTCCCCCCTGTGATACAATGAACATCTCAAATCGTCTTTGTATCATGTGTCTTTGGGTGAGCACAAATCCGTTCCCTCCCCAACTGACCTTCCCGGTAGTTTACCTTACTATGGAGTGTACCTCGCCCACGCACCTTCCTCATTCCGACAATGAAGTTGAGTAAACATCTCCTATCGGAGAAAACATTCAAACAATGTACAGACTCGCCTAGAGTCGTAACATAATCTTATTTCAATAATACAAAACCATCCAATGTACAAATCAATCCAATGGAATAAAAACACGATAATTACACGGGCGACTCCCCGTTTATACTGACATTACAATAAACTAAACCTTATTCTCCAAAACTATATATATCTATGTACATCTGCCGCCCGTCTCCGGACGGCCAGCTTATAATCTGCGGGGACTGTCGCAGGCCTCTCCCTGCGGCGTTCCCACATCAGTCTCAGCTGCTAGTCCCTGGCAGCCTGTGGCTGCTGGCTGTGGACTGTTTAAATTTCCTGCAGCTTTCTTATGGGGGTTTCTTTTTGCGAAAACCGGCGACCAGACCTTTTTTGGTTGCGGTTTTCTCTCTGACCGTCTGACGGTCACCACATATGAGGTTTCCTCACGGGTCGGACCCTTGGCTGGAGTTTTGGCCCTGGCTGCAGCCCGTGGCTTCCCCACGACTGCCGGCTGTGGGCTTCCTCCCACAGGCTCCGCCTCCCTAGGCTCTGGGTCAGCGGCAGGCACCTCCCCGCTACCTGGGACTCCAGGTTGAGAGTCTCTGCCCCTAGACGCTACCTCTCTAATGCTGCACTCAGGGACAAGACCTAAGACCTCCGGCTCCTCCCCTTCACCGCAGTCGGGGGCGGGACCTTCGGCCTCCGACTCGGCTTCCTTGTGACCAGGGACAGGACCTAGGACCTCCGGCTCCTCCCCTTCTGGGTGACCAGGGACAGGACCTAGGACCTCCGGCTCCTCCCCTTCTGGGTAACCAGGGACAGGACCTAAGACCTCCGGCTCCTCCCCTTCTGGGTCCCAGAACAATGGGGGAGTCTCCCGTTTAGATGAGACCACTCCTCTCCTCACGCAGGCTGCACGTCCAGCCTGTGTGACCTGTGGCTGCAGCTCCCCTACAGCATTTGACTCTTTACTGGCCTTTTCAGCCCCTGCTGTCTGTTTCCCTGCCTCCGGTTTAAACAGCTTACATTGATTAATGTGAAACCATTTTGTGCGCCGGGGCAGTTTCACAGCATACACCATGGGGCTGGCCTGATCTACAATGCTGTAGGGACCCATGTAAAGTGGCTCAAAACTCCCCACACGGGCGAAGTTTCTTACCATTACTAGGTCCCCTACCTCCCAGCGATGGGTTTTACTGGGCTCCAGCAGCATCCTATTTCCCTGATGCTGCCTCCCCATGTTACCTGCGGCCCCCTCATAGATCCTTTGGAGGCGTTCAAGGAGCGTGCGGGCAAATTTGTCCCGATTCACCTCCCTTAGCTGCCCCTCCATTAGGACTGGGGCCAAGACATGAGTGGGGGTTCTCATGACCCTGCCGGTCATGAGCTCATGCGGAGAGTACCCCGTACTCTTTGATTGGCTAGCGCGGATTCCCATGAGGACAAGAGGCAGGACTTCTGCCCACTTTTGGGGCGAACCCATTATCTCCTTCCTCATTTTCTCTTTTAAGGTGCGGTTCATCCGCTCCACAATCCCAGATGACTGGGGATTGTAGGCGACGTGCCATTTCCCTTGAATGCCCAGCAGCATTAGGGTATTCTGCATGACTTGGCCAGTGAACTGGCTTCCCTGATCGCATTCCACGAACTGGGGCAGTCCCCATCTCGAGAACACCTCCCGTACCAAGATTCTTGCAGTCCCTAACGCTGTGGCTGTTCGGCAGGGGAAGGCTTCAACCCATTTGGAGAACACATCCACCAGAACGAGGCAATACTTATAGCCTCCCTGGGTGGCGGGTAAGGGTCCGATATAGTCAATTTGGATTGACTGCCATGGTCCCTCTACCCTCCTAACGTGTCCCATTGGCACCTTCCTCCTGTGAGGGTCGGGGTTATTTGCCGCGCACACAAGACAGTTCGCGCAAAACTCCCGGACGTCCTCCCGGAGTCCTGGCCACCATCCTGCCTGCTCCACCCGCTGCCAGGTGACCTCAGGCCCGGGGTGCCCTGCTCCCGGCCCCTCCTGGGCCAGTTGAAGGAATTCCCTCCGGTGCTGCTGAGGCACCACCCACTGCTCTTCTTTAAACAGCATCCCCTCTCTTATGGACAGGGATGCTGCGCCATACGGGCCTTCTATTTTCTTCCCCTCGCTAACCGCGTTAAATACTCCTCTCAGGGCAGGGTCCTGAGATTGGACCGATTTGAGGTCCGGGGCTAGCGCTACCCCTACGCTCTTCTGGATCCCATCCCTGCCTTTTACAGCTGCCACTGGTCCGGACCCGTCGGGGTCCCAGAAAATGCCGGTCTGGGCACCCTCTCTCGCCAGTGCGTCAGCTCGCTGGTTCCCCTGACCGCGAGGTTCTGTGGAGGAGTGAGCCTTCACTTTGTGGATGAAGACCTCACCCTTCTCCCCCAGGATCTTTTCCAGCAGGGGATTGACCACCAAGGGTCTCCCATCCGTGGAAGTGAATCCACGACGGGACCAGATGGCCAGGTATTCGGTACACGAATTGCATGTAAACATGCTGTCTGAGCAAATCGTGTACGGGGTAGGGAAAACTTCGGGGTGGGCGACCACATACGCCACAGCAGACAGTTCTGCCTGCTGGGCACTCATGGTACTGGGGAGTTTAATTGCCAACGCAATGTTTGCCGTCGGGTCATAAACTCCAAACCCCGTGAGCCGTTTTCCAGCAGATACCGTGCTGGAACCATCCACGTAGATCTCACGGCCGGTGGGATGTATCCCAGCCCGGAGACCCACGTCGACCTCCCATACCCCTTCTACAGAACACTGATGGGCTGTCCCAGGGTAAGCCAGGTTGGCGGCTATTCTGGGCTCACACAGGCCTTTTACCTGCAGATCCATTTGGGAGAGGAGTAGGGTCCAGTGCGCAATGCGGGCACTGCTCACTGTCCCATCCTTGATCCTCCCATCCAACAGCATCTTGGTAGGCGTGTGGTGTGTGAGGAGGGTGATGGGGGAGGTGCCTGTGAAGATGGCGGATCTTTTCGCAGCCCAGTGTGTGGCCAAGAGGTGCCGCTCACAGACCGAGTAGCTCCTCTCCACGTCGGTGAGCACCCTGGAGGAGTAAACCACGGGTCTCAGCTTGCCATGTCACTCCTGGAGCAACACAGCACTCAGACTGTCCCCGCTGGCCGCCACCTCCAGGAAGAACTCCCTTCCCCCAACTATCGCTCCCAGGGCCGGTGCAGTCTGCAGCTTCCTTTTTAGGAGCTTGAACGCGGCCTGGCATCCTTCATCCCATGACCACTCCACTCCCTTGTGCAGGAGTCGGAGTAGTGGGGCTGCCATGGCTGCATAGTCCTCCATGAAGTCTCGGCAGTACCCGGTTAGCCCTAGAAACGACCTCACACCCTTTATGGTGACGGGGACCGGTAACTCCTGTACCGCCTCCCTCCTAGCCCTATCGATGGCCCTTTCTCCGGCGCGGATGGTCAGCCCCAGGAACTTGACTTCCTTTTGACCGATCTGCGCTTTCTTTGGGTTGACTTTGAACCCCCTTCTGGTCAGTTGTTCCAACAGTTCAGCCAGCAGTGGGCCGTGCTCCCCGACCGTGTCGGTAAACAGGAGCAGGTCGTCCACGTACTGTACTAGCTGAAGGGGCTGACTGAACTCCTTCAGGCTGTCCGCCATGCATTGGTGGAAAATGCTGGGACTATTGTGGAAGCCTTGTGGCAAGCAATTCCAAGTATATTGTTGCCCTTTAAAAGTAAAGGCAAATTTATACTGGTCCTCCCTCCGCACAGGGATTGACCAGAACCCATTAGAAATATCCAGCACCGTGAACGTGGTCGCGGATGCGGGAATACTCCCAATGAGGTCGGCCACTGCCGCCACTGTGGGGGCACATGCGGGGATGTTGCTGTTCAACACCCGATAGTCCACCGTGGCTCTCCAGGAATTGTCCGGTTTCTTAACCGGCCAAAGCGGAGAGTTCACATGGGTGGCTATAGGCCTTAGCACCCCCTGCTGTACCAGCGCTGATATGGCCACCTCCATATCAGCCTCTGCTTCCTTTGGGAAGTTGTACTGCTTTTGGGGCCGGGCCATGGGATCCCCATCTACCCTAACCTCAAAGCTGACGACTCTCCCACAGTCGTGTTTGTGCGTAGCGAACGCACCTAACTGAGCCTGCACCTCGGCTCTAAATACTTCTGGGATACCCTCCATCATTTCACCAAGGTCGTAACTCCCTTTCCACTTCATGGTACACAGGGTTCCCTTCCCATCCTTTCCCGGGATTACTACCACTCCATTTTCCCTTCCGGTATTGGCCCCCCAAAGGCAATGGTTCCTGAGGTCCACGAGGATCCCATGGCCCATGATGAAGTCGGCCCCTAGGATCCCCTTTCCTCCCTCCGCGTCCCATCTCGCCAGGACACATGTCCACTTTGTGTGTAGTGTGCCCAAGCGGATCGAGAGCGGCCTGGAGAACGCACCCGTCTGCTCTGCCCCTGTGAACCCCGATAGGACGTATGGAACCCCGTTAGACAGAGGTGAGGCGGTGGGATTCTCCGTATGAATCACGGTGCATGAAGCTACCGTATCCAACAGATAAGTCCCTGTACCCTTCTCTACCTCCATCTGCACGAGCGGTCTCTTCCACCCGTCATACTGGAGCGCACATAGATAGACGGGCTGAGCGGGCTCCAGTCATTGCGGGCCACTTTGGGAAGGGGTTGGGGGAACCACTGGACCGGTGGTGGCTGCTATCTTACCCTTAGTGAGGACCAATGACCTCACTGAAGCCAGTAGCGCGTCCAGCAACTCTTGAGGAGCAGATGGCTCCGTCTCTTTCTCTGGGGCAGAGGTCGGGGTTGTAGCCGGTGCTTGGGCTGGGGCTGTTGGGACCTTTTCCCTTGTATCCTTCCAGGGATTCTTCCAGTCCCTGCGCCAATGCCCCTCCTTCCCGCAACCGTAGCATGTTTACCTGCTTTGGTTGGGACGGCTCCCTTCCAGGCACCACTCTTTACGGGGCTGGTCACCAGGCCTGACCTCACAAACCTCCCCTTTTTGCTGGGGTGTCTCACTATCCCTCCCGTTTCTAAAGGTGACAGTGAGTTGGCGGATTACCGTCGCCTCCGTGGTCAGAGGGTTTCGGGGGTCGAACCAGGCCATTGCCTGCATTTGAACGCGGGGCAGGGAGTTGTTCATAGGGCACCTTAGCCAGTGAACTCACTGTTCCCCATTCAGGCGCGCTCGCGCCGGCATTCCTGGGCACGCATCCTGATAGACTGGCCACAGCCTGTCCGCGAACGCCTGCGGGAATTCCCCGGGGAGCTGGACTGTTTTCTCTACCCGGGAGAACGGACTGCCCTCATTCATCCCCATGGCCTCCAGGATCTCTTCCTTGAGCTTGCTATAATTCTCCTGACCCCTCTTACACTCATCGGGTAGCGTCTGGAGGAGATCACTACCCAGGGAGAACAGCATCATTTTGGCCTTTTCTGCCTCGTCGCAGTCATTCACACAGGCCGCCTGCTCTATCTCCCTAAAGTGCAGAGAAGGGTCCCCCTTCATGGTAAGCTTGGGGATGTAGCTCACCATGGAACGCAATTGTTGCGTACCGTGTGGCACCAGGAATTGGTTCTGGATGTCCCCAGGTTCCCCGTCGTCACCGGGTGGTCCGTACCTCCGTTGTGTCACGGGGTACACCGGTCCCGGTCCCTGATTCTCTCTCGGGCTACCCTGGTCTACCTTGGGTTCTTCATCCTCCACCCGCTCCTGATCCCAAACCTCTGGAAAACTAGGGGCTAGGGGTGGTGGCTGTGAAATCTCGGGTTCCCTAACCCGTTTTGTTCTGGGGGCTGCCTGCGGGACTTCCCTGCTTGGGTTACCGTTGAACTCAGCCTGGCCGACCTTAGGGCTAATGAGGCCTTTGCCCTGGCCAATGCCAGATTCAGGCTTTCTATTTCCTGCCTACAGGGGCCGTGGTCTGCCTCCTCAAACCCTTGAGCACAGGCCAGCTTATAGGCTGCTTTTTCTTCGCCTACCTTTTCCTCCTGTGCCTTCAGTTCCCCTGTAAGGCGGCTAATCTCCGTTTTTAATCTCCTCTCTTTCTCCCTGGATTCTCTTGCCTGATACTCTACGTGTTCTACCCTGAACCTAGCGCTCCCCTCCAGCTCAGCTATCTTGCCCTCCAACCTTTCTACCTTCCTCCGATGGTCCCGGACCATCGCTGCCCTCTCTTGGCTTATGGCCTCCAGAGCCACTAACACTTTCCCTTCCGCTGCAACCTTTTCCTGCAGCTCTTGGGACAAATGCTTAATCTTGGTTTCTTTACTGGCCACCACGTGGTCCAGTACCAGAACCTGCTTTTTATAGCACATAAGCCACACCGCTTTCTCAATGCCCTTGCGGTGCTCTTTACTAGCCATCCACTGGGCGGCTGCCTTTAGGCGACGCTCAGCTCCTAACAGGTCATATACCCATTTTTTTGCTACATTTACTTTGCCACACACGTAGGAGGATAACCTGCCCTCCATAACACCTGTCTCACCCAAGTCTTTGTCCACCACACAAGGGTTCTGTAGCCAGTGTCCCATCTGGGTCGCCATTCTGTAAGGGGTCATTTTAACGGGCTTATGGTGTGCTAGATCGGTTTTGATTTCACACTGCTCGTGAGCGGTTCCGAAGCGCTCCCCCCTCATCGGTTCTAGACACTGGGCTTATTGCCAGACAACCTTGATGTGTGGCCCAACTTGTGACTTGGAAGACAAATGGATCAGGTGAGACAAGGTGAGTTTTAAATCAGAAATATCTTTATTTTCAAGGAGAATAAACACAGAGAATGCAAGAATCAATTTAGACAAAAATCATTAGCACGTCTCCCAATGGGAACTAAAATTTAACACACAAGGAATAACTTTGACTATCTTAAATCATACAACAATTCTTAATCAGCGGTATACTAAAATGGGGGTGGGAAAAGCACACGGACACATCGAGGGATAAATCACACTCCTGAATTACAAAACCCTTAATGTTACAAACCCTCCCGTTGCTAAAATATACCTCAACTATGTCAGTTAGGTAGAGTTGGGCCTTTCTGCTCACCAGAATTTAAAAACACTCCTGGACCTTGGTACTCCTTGTTATGTCCGGGATCTCCAATCTTCCTTATGGGACCGGCTCCTGGACCCGCTCTCCTGCACAAACTTGGAAGTCCTCCGAACTCCTCGAGCCGTCTCCTCTCCACTCGGCCTTCGAACTCCTGATGGTCTTGGATCTGGACTGAACTTCTGAATCTGCTCTCCTGCACAATCTTGAAAGTCCTCCGAACTCCTCGAACCGTCTCCTCTCCACTCGGCCTTCGAACTCCTGATGGTCTTGGATCTGGACTGAACTTCTGAATCTGCTCTCCTGCACAATCTTGTGGGTCCTCCTCGCTCTGTCCTTGACCTCGTGTCTGTGTGAATCTGTGATGGATCTGTCTGAATCTCACTGAATGAATCTAGCCTGTTAGAATTTCCCTCAACAGTTATACTGTTTCCTTGCCCTTATCTCGGCGCCAAATCAGGGGTTTTCTTTTGTCAAGGTAATGGACAGGCTGCTTTGACAAAAGCAAGTACTTTATTTTAATGTCTTGTAAATGAAACTGATGGGATCTGTCCTGTGTCCCTCTGAGTTTGGTACAGATAATGTTTTTTTTTCTGTGCTCAGCGATTTCAGAGATGGGTTTGCGTTTTGCTAGCAATTAGTGCACCTCCAGGTGCAAATACTTTTGTTTACGAGTTCGTTACTGCTGTAACCATATTATCGTATCAATAGCAGTAAGTTCTGGAATCTTCTAATCGGTGATGACTCAGGCTGCTGTGAGATACTGCTGGTGTGTCCTTTTGAACTGAGCCATGAGAACTGCCAACTCCATCTTGTGTTCTCACAATGTGGCCATTTCAGGGGTTTTACCAATCTAGACTGTATTTTCTGGATTTTGCGAATCCTACATGCTGGTGAAAGCAGGCCCTATACCTGCTTTTACCAGGTGTAAGAGTTTCATGGGTATATGCTGGGTAGTATTTGGGCAAATAGCCCAACTCTGCACCAGTGAAAGTGATTTTTGGGTCGGTGCAGATGATCTGTCAAGGCAAACCTTGACAGATCGTAAGTTCTGAGTTTTCGTGCATGCGCAGCACATATGAAAACCCGAAACTTGCGAGGCCTTTCTGATGGCCTACAACGGCGTACGCTGTTCGCCGACATTGAGAGCACAAAATCCGGGCTATTACTCATTACCCACTTCCCACCTCCAAACTATTTGGTCCTCCAATTATTCACTCACCTCAAGTATCTGTTCGCCTACATTTACGAGTTGTGTGTCTGCCTTAGATATTCTCTTGGGTACAGTGGCACTAGTCACTCCCATAAGTTTTCTGAGCGTCTTTTTTTCAGGAGTGTGCCCGTACTGCCCAATATCTAATTATATGATAGCGTAACTCATGGTTGTAATAATAGGATCTCTTTGTGATTGGAATGCGATATGATGAGGGTGAAATTGAACTTTGCCAGTAATGTGCAACAGGTTCATAGCGAATCGGCAGCCCATTTTATACGGAGCCCGATTTTTGACTACAGTGGAAAAGAAAATTGGGCATGTGTAAAGCTGGCTATCAATTTACTATGAGCCTGTTTCATGCTACTGGCATAGACAAATTTCACTCCCATGTCTTTCACACATGCCCTCGTACACTTCTTTAATCTTTCTGAAGGTTAAACACTTAGTGAAATGAGATTAAATATGGATCTTTATGTCACTTTATTTTACAGACAGCAAGGGGATGTACAGGATAAAAGACATAATTAAATCTTACCTTCATTCAACGTGTACAGCCTCCTCCTCGAGAATAAGAAACATAATAAAAATAGTCCACACTATCCCTATTAGTGCCTTGCTTAACTTTTCCTGGTCAGCTTTCTGATTCTGACTTCCACCAGGTTTGAGAAGAATGCGTTTCCCCTTGTCAGGCCAGGCTTCCTCCCCAAATCTATCTGACTGACTGATTGCCCGACTGACTGCCCATTAGTCCCTTTGTCCCTTTCTTTCTGTCTTCTGAGTCAGTGAAAGGGCTACCTTCTGACTCCTTCTCCATTAAATGACTTGCAGGCAGGCCTGTTAATAAAACTGGCTACCTCTATCTCCCTTTTGGGGTGTGGGTTTAAAGAAAATATCCACTATTCTCAAAATGATTAAGAGCCATCCCTGCTTAATGAATCTGGGAGGAGTCAATTGACTCTTGTCTCCATTTAAAGTACATAGTGAGCTGCAACATTCCACAAACTGGCTCATCTAGCTTTAATATACAACTTAAGCTGCAATCTGCATTTTTAAACGTCTGTGTGAATTCACTTTGTTTTAAAATACAACAATTAAAGATAACTCAAACCTAAATTCTTCCTATGAAGAAAAAAAAATCCCAAAACATGATACCTACCAATACCCACTACCTACCATCTGAACTTCTCACCCATCCTCAGCTGCCCTATCTCACGATCTACCCCCAACTACCCTTCCCCAACATAATAACTACTCTCTTTGCTCCATCCAAATTCTTATTAACCCATGCCACCCACCTTGATTATTGACTACCTAAATGCCCCCAAATATTTACTACCCAAAATATCTCTTCTCCCTTAACTACTTGCTACACTATCTCTTCCAAACTCAGTACCCTATCCCAAGTGCACTTTTCCCATAATTTCAATCCCTTTGTTGGCCAATACTCAATACTCCCATAATTCCCAATTCCCTAATTCCCAAAATTACTCTTGCATCATCTCACAAATCATCGCATAACGAACACCTGCTACCAAACATCACACCATCTCAGTTATCATTACCAACACAAAACCATGTCCACTTACTTATAAAACACTAGCTGGAGTGCCCCCGGCGGTGCCGAGGGGTTTTTTGAGGGCATGTTGTTGTTGGAAGAGAGAGACTGGGGGGAGAAGAGAGAGACTGGGGGGAGAGAGTGACTGGGGGGAAGGGGGGGAGAGAGCGACTGGGGGGAAGAGAGAGAGAGAGAGACTGGGGGGGAAGAGAGAGAGAGAGAGAGACTGGGGGGGAGAGAGAGACTGGGGGGGGAGAGAGCGACTGGGGGGAAGAGAGAGAGAGAGAGAGACGGGGGGAGAGAGAGACTGGGGGGAGAGAGCGACTGGGGGGAAGAGAGAGGGGGAGGGAGAGCGAGAGAGAGAGAGAGACTGGGGGGGAGAAGAGAGAGATGGGGGGGAAGGAAAGAGAGAGAGACTGCTGGGTTTAGTTCGGGATTAGCCTGGAGAGAGAGGGGGGAAGGAGTGCCTCAGGCCTGGCCTGATGGACCCCTGTGAAGAAAGGAAGGGAGAAGGCGAGCTCTCCCTCCCTCTCCCACCCTCTTACTCTTTCCCTCCCTCACCCTCTCACTCTCCCTCCCCCTGTCTCTCCCTGCTTTACTCTCTCTCCCTCCTCCCCTCCCTCCCTGCACCTCGTCTCCCTCCCCCTCTCCTCACCCTCCCTCTCTCCTCCCCCTCCCTCCCCCTCTCGTCACCCTCCCTCCCCTCTCCTCTCCCTCCCTCCCCCTCTCCTCTCCCTCCTCCCCTCTCCTCTCCCTCCCCTTCCTCTCCCTCCTCCTGTCCTCTCCCTCCCCCTCCCCCTGTCCTCTCCCTCCCCTGTCTCTCCCTGATTTCCTCTCTTTCCTCCCTCCCTCTCTCTCTCCCTCCCTCCCTCCCTCCCCCTCCCCCTCTCTCTCTCCCACCCCTCTCTCTCTCCCTTTCCTCCGAGCTGGACGCGGTGAGCCGAAGCCCCCGTGTGCGGTTCAGCGCCTCAGGGCCGGCCGATGCGCGGCCGAGGCGCGTGAGGCCCGGCCCGACTCTCAGGTCCCGCTCCGGGCCGCTGCCGACGTTCACCGCGCTCGCTGTCTCCCGCCCCGCCAGCCTTTACCAAGATGGCGGCGATGGCTAACGCTCGGCTCAGTCCTGCCGCGCCAGCCTTTACCAAGATTGCAGCGATCGCGGGCCACTGGTTTGGAATCGGGCCCAGAGGGACGGGCGGTGCCTTAGTTCGGACGTGGCTGGCGAGGAGAGGCTGAGGCTTCGAGGCCTGAGGCCCTGCAGGCAGCTCATCCACCGCCGAGGGGGGGGAAAGCCGACTCCCCTTTGCAAAAGGATTTTTTTTTTCTTTTAAAACCAACTTTTTTTTTGCTGGAAATCTATATTTCAAAATAAACAATCAGAAAGTGGGAAAAATAATCAATAGTTAGGAATCAAGATGGCGGCCACTCACCTCAGCTCAGAAGGATTAGGCCCGCCCACACACACGCAATGAAATGCCCCCGTGATGCACT